>NC_089494.1:108168731-108862481 GCF_036850765.1 Saccopteryx bilineata | reverse complement strand
AATAAAAAAGAATCAACTTTTAAAAAATTCTTTTCTTAAAACAATAAAGGCAAAATAATTAGTAGCCTGAAGGGTGAGGGTGAGGTGAGAGGTAGAGATAACAGGAAAGAACAGATGGCAAAAAAGGAAAACAGTTCGTTTTTAAAACACCTCCCTGCCACATACATTTGTTGTTTTTAAGACAGCTTCTCAGCTAGTTCTCAAACTTGAGGGTGTTCAAGAACAGCCCAGGGTGACCCACACACCTGACTAGAAGAATACCACTCTGGATGGATGGAAACAGGCTAACACGTATGGTTACATTAATTTCCATTTGTGAATATGTCCAGCATTTGCAATCTTAAAAAACAGAAGAAAATTCTTTAAGTGAACAAAAGTGAAGTTTAATTTTTCCACTGCGGTAAGGTACCAAAAAGTTGCAAAATTAATATTGATATTTTAGGAAGAAAGGTCAGGCTTTCTGTCTCATCCTTACTTGGGGGAGGGGAGGGAGAAGAACATAGAAGCTTCCTGACTTACAAGAACAATGGGTCATTTAGTTTTAACTCTAGAATAAAGGTTGTCTGAGGAACTTCTTTTCTCTTTCAATAAGACAGAATTTATATACCACCCTACATTGATTTTGGCTCTTCCTCCCTTCCTGGAATCCTGAGCATAACATACCTTCAGGCAAAGGAGGGGAGATAGACATTAAAAGATTTGTAAATGTCCTTGATTGTATTACCTTGAAAGTTTTAATGTTTTTGTGGATCCCCTAGAAATGTTATAGGCTTGTTAATAATTGTGTCATGATGTCATGCTCCTCCCCAGCCTGTGTGTAATCAGGGTTATATAACCAGCCTCTGAGATGTATTTGGCGCACACAATTTGGGTCTGCAATGCCCGTGTTAGTCATATGTGGCTGACATATTAATAAATTTCCTCCTTTCAATAAAACCCTTCAAAATTCATCTGGACTTGGTGTCTCTATATAAACCCACAGAAGTGAGGTACGGTACTTTACAACACCACCAAGAGTTGAATAACAATTTAGCACTTTTGAATAGCACAGCCCATTGTGACTTTAGCTCCATGTCCCTTTTGCTGTGCCTGTGAAGCAGTTCTTTCAGGCACAGATGGGATGCTGGGTCATTATTTCAGGAGGATTTATATAAGGTAGAAATCCATCAAAATGACACAATACACCAGAGAGGAGAATCAAGCAAACTGTACTGGTATGCTGCATCTAAATAGCAGAGGAGAGGATGGATGGGGAAACTGTAATTAGAGGCATTGTAAGCTTTCTTGTAGGAAGAACAACAGAATATTCTATATTTGAAACTGCAGTGTGAATTTCGAAGTTCTAAAGTGGTATGGATAGGGGCAGGGGACAAGTAGAAGAGAAGAATAAAGGGAAGAAGTCACAGTGTGTACTCAGACTCATAGTTCAAGTATTTGATCCAATACCTCAAAGAATCAGAGAAACAGTTCAGGAAACAGGAATAGTAAAATGACATTTTTCCTTAGTGTAAAGTACTTTTCCCCATCGAGGAAGAAGAAAGGGGCGTAGTCATGAAGTGTGGATAAGGAAAACTTTATTTATTACAGAGCGCTTCCTGGACAATATTCCCTGGTCCTGGGGACAGAGGCCAGGGAACTCACCCAGATAAAACTGCGTGGGAGATATTTAAAGGGTCCCATCTAGAGTGGTCAAGCTAATATGACATAGCGAAATCTCACTGGCTGACGGACAGTCTCTCTTTTCCCAAGGACTCCTGGGAAGTTTCTTTTGGTGCGCACGAGTGTGGGTGGCTCTAGCCAAAGTTCCAGGGTCTGGTTTCTCACATGACCTTTCCCCATTGCCCACCACCTTACATTCCAACCTTTTGTGTTAGATAGGGGCGCCACTATTCCTCTGGCTACTTCCTGCTAGTTAGGGGCATCGTGGGGAGGGGGAGATTGGAAGATGGTGGCTTTGAGGGGAGTCACGAGGAACATCTTTTTCAACTACCAGCGGTCCTGCATGGAGGCAAGCTTAAGGTGAGAGACGTGTTTAGAAATAAAGGTAGTATTGATTATGGGAGAGCCCTTGGTAGTGAGGAAGATGTTGTCAGCTGGATAGTGATTTTGAGACTTTGTAGAGTGTTCCAACGTAGGAGGGGTACAGCGTATGATGGCATAACTAAGAAGGAGTGCGAAAGGGGATTCCGTCCAAACTGCATGTCAGAGGTGGTGTGTGAAGGGAAAAAGAAGGGGTCTCATTCACTCTCATAACTGAGACCTCATAACTAGAGGTCCAGAGTGTGATGGCAAAACAGAGAAGGCAGCTCCCGTGTCCACAAGAAATGATATGGACTTACCCGCTATTTGCAGCATTACCCTGGGTTTGGTGAGGATGATGGGGGGGTCTCTGAGTCCAGGCCATGTCAGTCGTCCATGAGGTCTAGGAGTTGGAGCGGTGGGCCCGCCTGGCTGGCCTGAGCTCCCATTCAGGTGGCTTGTCCTCCACGTAGAGGCGCTGAGGATGAACCTGTTGCCCGAAAGGGACAATCGCTCTGCCAGTGACTGGGTTGCTTGCATTAGGGTAAGGCTCAGTGGGCAGCTGCAGGCAGGGGCCCTGCCGGGAACAGTGACCCTGCTTGCCACATTTAAAGCAAGCTCCTGGTGGGATTCCTCCTTGCGGCCTGGACTTGGGTCGGGCACCTCCTGTGCCTTGCCTCTGTTCTACTGGCCACAGGGCTGCCACAAGAGCCTGGGTTTGGAGAGTTACCTTCTGCTGCATGCGGGCCTGGTGAACAGCCTTGGCCTTTTTCTACTAGCCACGACCATGAAAAACTTTAAATGCCATGTTCACAGGTCTCGGATAGGGGTTTAGGGGTTGAGAATAAGAGGAGGGAGGCTCCTGGGGAGCCGGGCACCCAGGTCCAGCCAGAAACGCTGAAGCCAGAGGCGGGACAGGACCAGGCCTTCCTGCAAGAAGATCGGGGTTGGGCTGAGGGGTCAGGAGTCCTGCAAACCTGTGTAAGGGCCAATGGCTGGTGGAGGGTGACCTGACAGAGGAGGGGCTTGAGAACACAGTGGAGAAGGGAGGGACCCCTGGCCAGCAGGGGAGGAGAAAGAGAGACTGGTATTTGCAGGTGAATGAGAAACAGAATCCTACGAAGGGAGGGCAGGGGGCTCCTGGAGGGAAGAGACCCAAGTGAAAGAAGTCTGTAGAGGAACCAGAGAGGGGTCCTGAGAGAGGGGCACCCCCGGGAGCCAGGCAGGAGGGGGAGAGAGTTGGGTTTAGGTGAGGTTTCTCTGGCCAAAAAGGGCCTGTGTGGTGGAACAGGTAGCACACAGATTAGGTTGAGAGTGCTAATACTAGAGGCCCTGAATGTAAGGGATCTCTAACCAGTTCCCAGTTTTTTGGCGATAGTTAAATTGGTGAGAATGTTGAAATCGAAGGTCTCTTCAGGAGGTCTCTTGGTTCAATTATTCAGTGGTTTCAGTGGCCTGGCCACAGTGGAGAAGAAGAACAGTTTCTTCTTCTTTAGGGAGGGAGAGATTTTGGATAAGGCAACTCCAGGAGTGTTTTTGGATTAGATTTAGATTCCTGTGCCTCTGTGGCCACCCTCAGTTCTTGGAGTGATCAGAGATGAGAATTGGTGTCCCTCAACTCAATCTCTGGTCACCGGATGGTTAGGTAGAGTGGAAGTGACCAGGACATGTTCATGGGCACACACATACTCAGAACAGAAAAGAGGACCCTGACACAGCTGCGGTTTCGTACAGGAAGTTTTGGCAGAAAGAACTGAGGGGAGTCTGGAGGCAGCGGACTTACTGCACCGTGTGCTGAAGTGGGTGGAAGGTCGGAGATCCTGATTCTTTCTCAGAGAGGAAGAAATGAGGAGCGGTCCTTGTGGACTTCAATCCTCCCAGGTTTCGGCACCAAATGATAGAATCAATCAGAGTACGAAAGACCAGTGTAACAGGCTTTAATGAAAGGAAACCTTCCAGCTGTCTTGTATGGGAGAGAAGCACTGGTTACAGACTAAGACCACGTTTTAAGGGCTAGGTTTAGGGAAGTAGGAAGGGTAGTGGGGCATTTTCTGATTGGCTTCCACTATTGTTAGGCACAGGGGTGCTTTTCCACTAATTACAGATGTTGGTGGATGTTCAATCATCAGCAGTTTCAACTGTCCATGACTTCATCAGACATTTCTTTGTGGTTGCTCACCTGCCGCAAGCCCTGAAACAAAACTTGTACTGGCAGGGTTCAAGAAATGACACCCGAGACTCAGTACAACAAGAAATGTAAGACTGGAGAGAAAACAAATGAGAGATGGTGGAGGAGGGTGTAACAAGGTGGAAAGAACTGAAATGGAATCAGACTGAATATTTACAGGGGACAGAATTTTAAAATTGATTTTTTAAGTTAAAATATTTCATGAGTACAAAGTGTCTAGGCATGCCATTAATGTTTAGTGTTTAATTACACAGCTTTATCACACTCATCAATTTTTTTTCTAAAAATACTTTTAAAAAGTGCTTGTAAAGCCAGTAGCCATGGCCACCATCACAGCCGCCTGGCCTGTGCAGGGTCACATTTGATTTGGACAGATAGTAATGAAACAATGGAACCAAGAACTGGTGGGCCATTAGCTTTAATCCTAGCTTGCACCTGGCAGGCAAGAAATACACATAGTGGGAAAACACTTCCCTTTCCATTCAGGGTTCCCAAAGCCACTGACTTATCCAAGTTTCCTAGAATCAAAGATGTGAACCTCACCAGCCTTATTCACCTCTGTTTCCCATCTCCTTCTGTAAAGCCAGCAGCCAGGGCTACCAGGGCCACCATCACAGCAGCCCGGCCCATGCAGGTTTTCACTGGATTCGGACAGTCTGTAAAGAAACAGCGGAGCCAAAAACTGATGGGCCATAGTCTTTAATCCTAGCTTGCACTCGGCGGGCAAGTAAAAATACACACTGGGCTCCAAAACCCACTCACATTCAGTGCTCACAAAGCTACTGACTTATCCGAGTTTCCTAGAATCAAAGGTTTCTAGCTCACCAGACTTATTCACCTCTGTTCCCCATCTCCTTCCTTATCCCAAATACAAATTCTACACAAACTGGCATCTCACTCAGCACTCCACCATCTTGGCTGCTTCTCCTGGCCTCCTCCACGTGGCCTTTCTCTGCTCTCCTCTGCTCTCTCTTCTAATGATAATCTCAGGAACCAAGAGCCCAAACTCTGTTCTGCCCCCATTTTATATTGTAGCTTCACAACCTCTAATCCAATATACAAAATAGGGAAGTCTCTAGTAGAGTCACTTCTCTGAGGCATGATTGGATTGTACCACCCCACATCAAAAAAGGGTGGGAAAGGCTTAATCCCAAAACCAAGCCCCAGGCTGCAACAATCCACAGAGACACACATTAATATCACCTGGGCAACGGCCTCCACGTGGGCAGTGGCGCCATCTTTAACAAAGTGAGCATAATACATTTTATCTGCCCAACACCTTCTCTCTGCACAAACTCTGCACAAACTATCTTTTCCTTCAGCACTCTGCCATCTTGTCTGCTTTTCCTCTCCTCCACGTGACCTTTCTCTGCTGTCCTCCCTCATGGGCTCCTCAGCCCCATTTTATAGTGTAGAAATCAAAACCTTAATCCAATATACAAACAAGGAAGTCTCTGATACAAAGTCACTTATCTGAGGCATAATGGGATTCCTCATGAGAGTGCACTACCCCATCATGCAACAGTCAAGGGTGTGGGGAAAAGCTTAGTTTTAAAACTAAGCCTTAGGCTATAAGGATCCTGCCTGTTCCCCACACCCAATGCAAACTATAAGCAAGCAAACATATATATCACATTTACAAACTTATTTGACCAACATTCCACTCCTTTTACTCACTTCACAATCTAAAGCACAGGTATTCCTGCACAAGGAAATTAAGCACATTACAGAAATTACAATAACATAATAAATCATACAATTTCAACAATTACAAAGGTACACTTCACCAGTCTCTGAGCACTTTGCCAGAAGCACAAAATATCCTCTGACTTCTTTCTAGCCATGGGAAAAGCTTCCCGGGGCAGGGGAGTGCTTCCAGCAAAGCTGCCTCCCACCCCCATGAGGGTATTTCACATTGTCTAAAATCCGTAAGTCCACCCAACAAATGAGCCTGTGCCCACCCCAGTCATAATCCAGGAAATCAGTCCAAGCACCTGGGGCCTCGGCCACCCCCCTCATCCCTGCCATCCTGGCAGGTCTTACACTGTCCCAAAGAGGAGCACGTGGCAATGGCAGTTAGCATTCCCATCTCTGCTCTGGAGAGCATGATGGCCTCCACCTCTATGTCCCAAAATCACAGACCTACCAGGGGGTGTAGTAGGTACTTCTCGCTGCTGGGCTCTCACCTTCTGGAGACTGTGGATCGCAACTCTAACCCGATTCTCTTCCTCCTCCAAAGAGGAACTGAAAACACCAGCTCCCGCTGCTGGTCTTGAGCTCCGGGCCTCTGCTGCCTTCTGCTCTGCAGGTCTTGCAGCCCCAGTCCTGGCCTCAGTCCCAGCCTCCTGCTGCTGCTGGCTCTCCACAACATCCAGGGCGATCTGCAGCTCATGAACCTGTGATTTCTTCTCCAGCAGCTGCTCCATTTCCAAGTGAATCTCACGAACCTGGTTGGCCTCCTCCAGTGCTTGCTCCAGCTCCAGGGTCAGCATCTCTTTCTCCCATGTTTGCTCCAGCTCCTTCCACTGCTCGGTTTGCAGGTCCCAGGCAGCCTTTCACAGAGCTCTTGGTTTCCTCATGCATGGCTGTAGAAGTCAGCCAGCCTACGGCCCACAAAAGGACAGCCATGGGGAACCATAACAGCAGCCAGTCCTCTACTCCACCACTCAAAAGTGGTGGTGGCTTCTTACTGATCAGTACTGAATCCTGCCACAGACTACGCCAAATGTAAAGCCAGTAGCTACAGCCACCATCACAGCTGCCTGGCTTGTGCAGGTTCGCATTTGATTCGAACAGACGGTAATGAAACAATGGAGCCAAGAACTGGTGGGCCATTAGCTTTAATCCTAGCTTGCACCCGGCGGGCAAGACATATACACAGTGGGAAAACACGTCTCTTTCCATTTAGGGCTCCCAAAGCCGCCGACTTATCCGAGTTTCCTAGTGTAAAGCCAGTAGCCATGGCCACCATCACAGCTGCCTGGCCCATGCAGGTTTGCATTAGATTCGGACAGTCGGTAATGAAACAACAGAGACAAGAACTGGTGGGCCATCATCTTTAATCCTAGCTTGCACCCAGCGGGCAAGTAAAAACACACAGTGGGCTCCAAAACCCACTCATTCAGTGCTCAGAAAGCTACTGACTTATCTGAGTTTCCTAGAATCAAAGGTTTCTAGCTCACTAGCCTTATTCACCTCTGTTCCCCATCTCCTCTCTGCACAAACTCTGCCCAAACTGGCATCTCCTTCAACACTCTGACATCTTGGCTGCTTCTCTCCTCTTCTCCGTGTGGTCTTTCTCTGCTCTCCTACAGCCTGGGCTCCTCCCAGAACATAATCACTCTTCTCCCGGAACAACGTAATTTTGCTTTCTTTTAAAACCTTTTGGTGCGAAAGCCCTCCTCCAACACATATTAACATAATCACGCCCATCGCAAGCAATCACCTTGGCAATGGGCTTTTACATGGGCAGCACCATCTTTAACAAAGTGAGCTTAATATATTTTATCTGCCCAACACCTAGAATCAAAGGTTTGTACCTCACCAGCCTTATTCACCTCTGTTCCCCATCTCCTTCTCTCTGCACAAACTCTGCACAAACTGGCTTCTCCTTCAGAACTTCACTATCTTGGCTGCTTCTCCTCTCCTCCACGTGGCCTTTCTCTGCTGTCCTCCTGCATGGGCTCCTCTGCCCCATTTTATAGTGTAGAAATCAAAACCTTAATCCAATATACAAACAAGAAAGTCTCTGATACAAAGTCACTTATCTGAGGCATAATGGGATTCCTCATGAGAGTGCACCACCCCATCATGCAACAGTCAAGGGTGTGGGGAAAAGCTTAGTTTTAAAACTAAGCCTTAGGCTATAAGGATTATGCCTGCTTACAGCCTGTCCTCCACACTCAATGCATACAATAAGCGAGCAAACATATTTATCATATTTAAAAACTTATTTGATCAACAAGTGCTCCTCAACTTTCTTGGCCACAGTTCAGAGTACGATTCTGGAGTCGCATCTAGACCCAGAGCTTCCTTTCCTGAAGGCTAATTTTGTTCTCTACCTGACATTGCCAAACTGAGAAAACAAACACAACTTGTTTTTTCTGCAACAAGCAACTCCCAACACTGCTCTAGTTTTCAAAGGAGAGGCAAAAATACCAATGTTTCAAGTTTCTCTTATGAAAAGTTTCATCTTTTATAAAAACATCCCTGTTGGGCAAATAAGTTTGTAAAGTGTGTTTAGGTTTGCTTGCTTGTATTTTGTGTTGGCACAGGGCAGCGCCATGTGTGTGCAGTCTGTGGAAGGCTGCGGTATTTGCCCTTAGGGCGCAGACTGCAAATTGTGGACTGCCTGCCTCCAGAGGGAGGGGCAATTGTTTGCTATTGTCTTCTGTAGAGGGTATTTTGTCCCAGCCTGTTTGACTTGGGGTGCTGAATCTGGAGTGAGTCTGGTGAGTCTGCTGAGTCTAGAGAATGAGTCCAGTGAGTAGAGAAAGGGAGTCAGGGCTTGGGAGCCCTGAGAGAGAAGGAAGCAGTTTTTTCTGCCTGTTTGCTCATCTGCCATTAGGAGACTCTAATAAAAAGAATGGCCCACCATTTTCCAGCTCCACAGGCCACTGGCCTCACAATCCCTCAGAGCAATATAGTACTTTAGGCTTTGAAAGTCTTGTTAGAGGCATTTCCTCATTTAAATGTCGTTGGAGTATATCACAAAGGGCATTTTCTATATCATGTGTTTTTACAAAGTGCTTTTCTTACTATTAAAACCAATCAAACATTAGTTATGGTTAATGAGTTCCTTATACCCTAAATACTCTCAACATTTCACTGTTTTCACTTAATTTTTTCTTTTTTTTTCTGACTAGAGAGCATTTTATGTTGCTGGTCAGTTCTCTTGAGTTTTCAAATTTGTAGTCTTTCACTTAGCAAAGTAACACAAGACCTATAAGACATAAAAAAAAAAGATATTGGGATGAATATCTGTTGCTCTATGTCATAGCCAACAGCAAGTCATTCATTGGTAGTGTGAGCCACCGCGGCCTGTTAAGGCTGTTGAAGGGTATGGGGGTTTATCAGCCACAGTTTTAAAGCCAGACTAGCAGTAGCTTTGAACCCTGACTTTATGACTTCATAGATGTGTGGCGTCCTCCACAAAGTGGTAATATCTATTTAATATCATTTCTGAAGCTTTAATGTGTAGCAAAGCTCCAGCAATACAGCAGGCATTGAATGAATGCTCATTCCCCTCCCGTACCGGAGGACTGTCACAGTTGGGGTTTGATGAGAGTTGGGGTTTGATCTTCTTGACAGAAGTAGAAATGGGAACTTTACCCTCAAACAAATTACCGAAGGTAACTGAGCACTAACCACCAAACTCTGATTGGCCTACCAAGCCATCTGCTGACACCTAGTTGGGTGACATAATCCCCAGGCAAGGCCATGAGCCACCTGCAAAGAAGACCATTCTAGTCAGCCCTGTAATTATGCATCAACAAATGTAGATACTGCTAGCCAAACAACAGCGCTCAGACATTTTACTATCCTAATTTGGGACAGAAACAGTTTGAGTGTTTTTGCTTTAAAAGATCTACCCCTTTTCTCCTTTCCCAAAGCTCACCCCTGAGGGGCTCCTAGATCTGTGCTTCTGTCTGGGTTGAGTTGCCTGCTTTTCTACTTAGCACTCAAGTTTAGGTCCCTAACTGTCTGTATTTTTTTAAAATTTAATATCACATAGGAAAAATTGTCGTAGCTTCCATGGAAAAGCCTTGGCCTTTATGTCCTCATAGAAGAAAGTAAGCAAAAGTCCCTGTGAGCATAACATGATAGGTATTGATTCTCTGTCTGAAGGAAAAGCTGGAAAAACTAAAGCTGGATGGAAGGTAGAAAGAAGTTGCTTCAACAGGACAACTGAATTCTCTGTGACAGGCAGTGGCTAAGTTTCAACAAGCATGTATAGAGTATATACATTGTCTAAATATTGCATTAGATGCCAAAGATATGAATTGAGTGGGACACAGTCCTTATCCTAAGTACTTCAAAGGCCTAATGAGAAAGACAAATAAAATAGTGCAACACATCATGAGTGTGACTGGTGCTAAAAATGACTCAAAATAGAAAGTAATTTTGGTCACGAAGGGAGTCTGGTCAACTTGTAAGGTCTGTGGATAAAGGGGGATGGTCACGTGGGGAACCTAGACCCACGAACTTTGAGTACAGAGCGCGCATCCCGCCCGGTAACTTCCCTGGCTTCCATCTTACCTCGGGGCCAGGGAACCTTGCCGGGCGGGATGCGCGCTCTGTACTGAATAAAGACTTTTGTTATTCCACACTTGGTGGCTCCGAGCCTTCTTCCTTCCTTCTCGGTGGGGAAAAATACCTTACATTTTGGTGCTGAAAACCCGGGAGGAGTAGAAGTCCGCAAGGACCGCTCCTCTTTCTCATCCCTTTCGAGAAAGAACCAGGATCTCCGGCTTCCACCCACTTCGGCGCACGGTGCGGTAAGTCCCTTGCCTCCACCTTCCTCTCAGTTCTTTCCTCTGAGACTCCCTGTACGAAACCGTAGCTATGTCAGGGAACTCTTTTCCGTCCGAGTGAGCATGTGTTTCAGAGACCTCCCCAAGCACATCCACTTTACCTTTTCCATCCGTGGCCGAACCTTGAGTTTTTAGGACGCTAATACTCAAATCTGACCACTCTGAGGACTGAGGGCAGCTGTGGGGGCACAGGAATCTCCCGCCATAAAGAAGAAGAAACTGTTCTTCTTTTCCGCTGTGGCCAGGCCACAGAACTTATTAAATTAGCCTCCTGAAGGGACTTTCGGTGTTAACACCCTCACCAATTTAACTATCGCCAAAAAAGCTGGGAACTGATTGGAGATCTCTTACATATACAGCTTCTAATTATTTGTGCACCCGTCCTTAATCTCTGTGCCACCTGTTCCACACTGCGCAGGCCTTTTTCTGGCCAGAGAAACCTCACCTAAAACCTCCACTCCTGATCTTTCCTTCTCCACAGATTCCCAACTCTCTCTCCCTCCTGTCTGACCCCCGGGGTCGCCGCCCCTCTCTCGAAACTTTTCTCTGGTCCCTCTGCAGACCTCTTTTGTGCTCAGTTCTCTTTCCTCTGAGAGCCCCCTCCCCTCCTTTTGCAAAAAACCTGTTTCTTATTCACCACTACCGTCTCTTTCTCCTCCCCTGCTGGTCAGGGGCCCCTTCCCTTCTCCAATGTGTTCTTAAACCCCTCCTCCGTCAGGCCATTCTCAGCCTGGCATTGGCTCTTACACTGATTTTCAGAGCGTCCAACCCCAATTTCCTTGCAGGAAGTTCTGGCCCTGTCCTGCCTCTGGCTCCAGCATTTCTTGCGGGATCTGGGTGCCGGGCTCCACACGAGCCCCCCTCCTCTTATTCTCAACCCCCCCCAAAACCCCTATCCAGGATCTGTGAACATGGCATTTAAAGTTTTTAACGGTCCCAACTAGTAGAAACAGGCCTGCATGCAGCAGAAGGTAACGCTCCAAACCCTGACTCTTGTGGCAACCCTGAGACCAGCAGAGCCACCAGCAGCTTGCTTTAAGTGTGGCAAGCAGGACCACTGGTCCCAGCAGGGCCCCTGCCTGCAGCTGCCCACCGATCCCTGCCCTGACTGCAAACAGCCTGGTCACTGGCAGAGTGATTGCCCCTTTGGGAAGCAGGCTTTTCCTCAGGGCCTCTACGTGGAGGAAAAGCCGCTCAAATGGGAAGGCCAATCCAGCCAGGTGGGTGCATCGCTCAAACTCCTAGGACATGGCCTGGACACGGAGAACCCAGGGTATGCTGCAACAAGTGGGTAAGTCCATCTCATTTCTTGTGGACACGGGGGCTACCTTCTCTGTTTTACCATCACACTTTGGACCTCTAGTTCCCTCACAGGTCTCGGTTAAAAATACCTTACACAACTCTACCAGAGGAGGGAGCTAAGAGAAGGCCTCACACAAGGGGTAATAGTGATACCGTTTAGGATCTTCATGTTCATTCTAGCCAGCGGTGATCTTGTGAAAATGAAATAAATTACCGAGTTTAATGGTATTTCTGGTCAGTCTTAATTCTTTTTTATTTTATTTTAGTGAGAGGAGGGGAAGGAGAAGCAGAGACTCCCACATGTGCCCTGACCAGGATCCACCTGGAAAGCTCACAAGGGGGCAATGCTCTGCCCATCTGGGGTTCTTGCTCTGTTGCTCAGCCACCAAGCTTTTCTTAGTGCCTGAGGCAGAGGCCATGGAGCCATCCTCAGTGCCAAGGGCCAACTCACTCCAATCAGCCATGCTGAAGGAGGGGAGGAGGAGAGAAGGAGAGAGAAAGGGAGGGGAAGGAGAGAGAGAAGCGAGAGGGGAAGGGGTGGAGAAGCAGATGGTTGCTTCTCTTGTGTGCCCTGATTGAACCCAAGACATGCAGGCTGATGCTCTACCACTGAGCCAACAGGCCAGGGCTATTCTTTCATTTTTAAAAATAATCTTTTCAACTTATTCAAAAATTTATATTTTTCCAATGCATGTATTAGTATACATGTGTACATATACCAAATGTCTGTATGTAGTAAGGTACCAAAAAGCTGCAAAATTAATATTGATATTCTAGGAGGAAAGGTCAGGCTTTTCTGTTCCATCCTTCCTTTGGGGAGGGGAGGGAGAAGAATGTAGAACAGGGGTCGGGAACCTATGCCTCATGAGCCAGATGCGTCTCTTTTGATGGCTGCATCTGGCTTGCAGACAAATCTTTAATAAAAATAATAATAACGTTAAAAATATAAAACATTCTCATGTATTACAATCCATTCATTTCCTACCACTCAAGTTCATGGTTGCGAGTGGCTGGAGCCAATCACAGCTGTCCTCTGGGACAACATCAAATTTTATTGGCTAATGTGTAATGTACACGGGTTGTTATGAGGTCAGGAAGTATACTTCCCTTCTTTTAATCAAGTAGTCCCTAGCTAATTGCAGAAATGCTTTTGACAAAGAAGATAGCTAAAAGGAAAAAAGATGAGGAGTATCGTACTTTCAGCAGGAACAGACAGAGGTATTTGCCTTTGTGGAGAGAGCAGGTTCTGCAGTGTGTCTAATATGCAATGATAAAATTGCATCCATGAAGCAGTCAAATATAAAGCGGCACTTTGACACACACCATACTACATTTGCATCGAAATATCCAGTGGGGGACAGCAGGAAGAAAGCATGTCAAGAGCTACTGTGCAGAGTGCAAGCTACTCAGCAGCAACTCCATGTTTGGACCCAACAAGGTGACTGGAATTTAGTTAGCTTTGCTGGTGCTTTAGCAATTGTGAGAAATGGAAAGCCATTCATAGATGGAGAGTATGCCAAAACATTCATGCTTGATGTTGCCAATGAACTTTTTGATGATTTTTCAGATAAAGACAAGATAATCACACGAATAAAAGACATTCCTCTGTCGGCAAGAACTGTTCACGATCGTACCATCATGATGGCAAATCAAATTGAGGCAACACAAGAGAAAGACATAAATGCAGCACCATTTTTTTCTCTCACTTTGGATGAGTCAATAGATGTAAGCCATTTATCCCAGTTCAGCATGATTGCAAGGTATGCTGTTGGTGTCACACTGTGCGAGGAAAGTCTTGCTGTTTTGCCTATGTAAAAGACAACAAGAGGGGAGGATTTATTCAAGTCTTTCACTGAGTTCACTAAAGAAAAAAATCTACTGCCTGACCAGTGGTGGTGCAGTGGATAAAGCGTCAACCTGGAACACTGAGGTTGCCGGTTCGAAACCCTGGGCTTGTCTGGTCAAGGCACATATGGAAGTTGATACTTCCAGATCCTCCCCTCTTCTCTCTCTCTCTATATATATATCTCTCTCCCCTCTCTAAAATGAATAAATAAAACCTTTAAAAAAGAAAAAGAAAAAATATACCGATAGATAAACTTATTACGGTGTGTACTGATTGTGCTCCGTGCATGATGGGGAAAAACAGAGGATACATAGTGCTTCTTTGTGAACATGAAAAGAGACTCATCCTAAGTTTTCACTGCATCCTACATCAGGAGGCGCTTTGTGCTCAGATGTGTGGTGAGCAGCTTGGTGATGTCACTGGTCATACGGGTGGTCAACTTTATTGTTGCACGAACTTTAAATGATCACCAGTTTAAAACACTGCTGGATGAAGTTGAGAATAATTCTCCTGGTCTGCTTCTGCACAGCAATGTGTGTTGGTTGTCAAGAGGGAAGGTGCTCAGCCGTTTTGCAGCTTGTCTGAGCGAAATCCGGACTTTTCTTAAAATGAAAAACGTTAAGCATCCTGAGTTAGCTAACACTGAGTGGCTTCTGAAGTTCTACTATCTCATGGACATGACTGAACATCTGAACTAGCTCAATGTGCAAATGCAAGGCATTGGAAATACAGTCTTATCCCTTCAACAAGCAGTGTTTGCATTTGAAAACAAGCTCGAACTCTTCATAGCCGACATTGAAACAGGTCGTTTACTACACTTTGAAAAACTGGGAGAGTTTAAAGATGCATGCATAGCAAGTGACCCTGCTCAACATCTTGATATCCAGCAGCTAGCGGGTTTCACATCTAATCTCCTGCAATCATTCAAAGTGCACTTTGGAGAATTTCTTGAGCACACTCGTCTTTTTAAGTTTATCACCCGTCCACATGAGTGTGCAGTGGAGAGCACTGACTTGAGTTACATCCCTAGTGTCTCCATCAGAGATTTTGAGCTATAAGCTCCTGACCTGAAGGCCTCAGACATGTGGGTGAATTAGTTCAAGTCACTGAATGAAGATTTGGAAAGACTTGCACAACAGCAAGCAGAACTGGTGAGCAAACACAAGTGGAGAGAAATGAAAAAACTTCAACCCCACGGACCAGCTGTTTGTCAAAACTTGGAATGCGCTTCCTGTCACATCCCACACACTGCAGCATGTGAGTATTGCTGTACTGACAATGTTTGGCTCTATGTATGCATGTGAGCAGTCTTTCTCACATCTAAAGAATGCTAAGATCAACCTACGATCACATTTAATGGATGGAAGTCTCAACGCCTGCATGAAGCTTAACCTCACCACGTATCAACCAGACTATAAAGCCATCAGCAAAACCATGGAGCACCAGAAGTCGCATTAATGGTAAAAAGTACTTTATTCATTATTGGTTAGCAACAGCATAACAACGTTATTAAAAAGAATTCAGAGACTTATTGTACTTTAAAAGTGTTGGTCTTACATAAAATGCACACATTTACTTGTATTTAGTGTTAAACATATTGTATGGCTCTCATGGAATTACATTTAAAAATATGTGGTGTTCATGGCTCTCTCAGCCAAAAAGTTTCCCGGTCCCTGATGTAGAAGTTTCTGGCTTGCAAGAACAATGGGTCATTTAGTTTTAAATCTAAAATAAAGGTTAACCGAGAAACTTCCTTCTCTTTCAATGGGAGACATAATTTACATACCACCCTACATTGATTGTAGTTCCTTCCCCCTTCCTGGAATCTTCTGATTAACATACCCCTAGGCAAAGGAGGGAAGATGAGCCCTAAAAGATTTGTAAACATCTTTGATTGTGTTACCTTGAAAGTCTTAATGTTTCTGTGTATCCCCTAAAGAAATGTTGTAAGCTTGTGCCATGATGTCATGCTCTCCCCAGCCTGTGTGTGATCAAGGGTATATAATCAACCTCTGAAATGTATTTGGCACACATGATTTGGGTTTGTGTAAAGCCAGTTGCCACGACCACTATCCTAGCCACCTGGCCCATGCAGGTTCGCATTGGATTCAGACAGTCAGTAAAGAAACAACGGAGCCAAAAACTGGTGGGCCATCATCTTTAATCCTAGCTTGCACCTGGCAGGCAAGTAAAAACACACACTGGGCTCCAAAACCCACTCACACTCAGTGCTCACAAAGCTACTGACTTTTCCGAGTTTCCTAGAATCAAAGGTTTCTAGCTCACCAGATTTATTCACCCCTGTTCCCCATCTCCTTCCTTCTCCCTGCACAAACTGGCTTCTCACTCAACACTCCACCATCTTGGCTGCTTCTCCTGGCCTCTTCCACATGGCCTTTCTCTGCTCTTCTCTCTGCTCTCTCCTCTAATATTAATCTCAGGAACCAAGAGAGCAAGCTCCCGTTCTGCCCCCATTTTAAAGTGTAGAAATCAAAACCTTTAATCCAATATACAAAATAGGGAAGTCTCTAATACAAAGTCACTTATCTGAGGCATGATGGGATTGTACCACCCCACATCAAAAAGGGTGGGAAAGGCTTAATCCCAAAACCAAACCCCAGGCTGCAAGGATCCTGCCTGCCCATAGCCTGCCCCCAAAACACATTAATATTACCTGGGCGACAGCTTCCATGTGGGCAGCACCATCTTTAACAAAGTGAGCATAATATATTTTATCTGCCCAACAGTTTGCAACTGCCCCATGTCAGCCATATGCGGCCAGCATATTTAATAAATCTCCTCCTTTAATAAAACCCTTCAAAATTCATCTGGACTTGGTGTCTGTTGGGCAGATAAAATGTATTATGCTCACTTTGTTAAAGATGGTGCTGCCCACGTGAGGCCGTTGCCCAGGTGATATTAATGTGTTGGGGATCGTTGTAGCCTGGGGCTTGGTTTTGGGATTAAGCCTTTCCCACCCTTTTTGATGTAGGGTGGTACAATCCCATCATGCCTCGAATAAGTGACTTTGTATTCGAGACTTCCCTATTTTGTATATTGGATTAAGGATTTTGATTTCTACACTATAAAATGGGGGCAAAATGAGAGCTTGCTCTCTTGGTTCCTGGGATGATTAGCATAAGAGAGCAGAGGGAGCAGAGCAGAGAGCAGAAAGAGGCCATGTGGCCAGGAGAAGCAGCCAAGATGGCAGAGTATTGAGTGAGAGGCCAGTTTGTGCAGTTTGACGCTGGAGAAGGAAGGAGATGGGGAACTGAGGAGAATAAATCTGGTGAGCTAGAAACCTTTGATTCTAGGAAACTCGGATAAGTCAGTAGCTTTGTGAGCACTGAATGTGAGTGGGTTTTGGAGCCCAGTGTGTATTTTTACTTGCCCGCCGGGTGCAAGCTAGGATTAAAGATGATGGCTCACCAGTTTGTGGCTCCGTTGTTTCTTTACCGACTGTCCGAATCCAATGCGAACCTGCATGGGCCAGAGGCTGCTTTGATAGTGGCCATGGCTTCTGGCTTTACAGTGTCTCTATGTGAACTTGCAGAAGTGAGGTACAGTACTTTTCGGCATCTGGGGTATGGTACTTTACAACGTGTATGTTACATATTATGCATATATATTAGAAATATTATGTTTTTTTTGTGACTCTTACTCATGCTTCTCTGACATATGTTCAAGTGTTTCAATATGATTGAAGCCATGCTTCTTCTACATTGTAGATCTAAATGGTGGTTTCTTCTATATAAACTGAAATTGGCATCAATATACATTTTATGTATAAATTCCTCTTTTGACATGAATCCTCAGATTCTCTTCTTTTCTTCCTAAGACTCAATCTTTATTTTCTGTTCTGTGTTTTCCCCACCATGCTTTCTTTATAGTTTACAAGCATTAAGAACCTGTGACTCAGCAGTATGCCCCAGATCACTTAGAAGAAACACCTAGAAAGGCCCCACATTGTGGTCGTAGTATGCAGCCCATTTTATTTTCAAAGCTCTGAGAAATACTGCAACTTCTAAGGAGGCTTGCATTTTGAAAAGTGCTGCTGCCTTTCCTGGGAGGAGATGCTTTATGCCCTGCACTGCTCTCTTGATCTCACTCAATAGTATTTTACCTTAATGGTCTGTGTGCTGGTGTCCTTAGTTTCAAACTCTCTAAAGCTGACCCTCCTCAAACTGTCTCTGAGTCTCACTGAACCAAGGAGAAGGGATTTTGCTGCTCACATTTCAACAGGAAATGAGTTTGAAGTAGTGCCCCTTGGTAAAGATTCCTTAATTGAACTAAAGACACTACCTCTGTGCAGTTCCAATAAATGCCCACCCTCTCTGCTGCCTCCTTCAGCATTCCATACCCAGCCCTGGAGAGTAGGGCAGCCTTGCTGGAAACTTACCTCACATCCCTCTACTATACAGGCCACAACAGCACTTTGCAAACTTTAATGCATTATACAAACATAGAGCATGATTGTAATTACATCACTGCAAACAGCAACTCATTAAAGAGTAAAGTCTTTCTGCATAGATCACACTGGTCTTTCCTTTTATCACCATTTACGTGAACTACTTTGTGAGGAAATTGCCTTGTTCTTTGCAGTTATTAAGAGGCCACCCATGTGACCGCAGAGAGGTCCAAAGGAAATACCGACTTTTCAGAAATACTCCTTTATTTAAAATAATATGATGAACATTGATTAATTCTGGGTCTACGTTTTTTTTATTGGGTATGTATTTTCCTGTGCCACAAACCAGCGTGGTTACTAATGGTCCAGATCCTGAGTGCGAATGGTGTGGAATGAAGAAATAACCTCAGAGAAAAGAAGTATGGGATCGGGAGGTTTCTGCAAACTGATGGCAAGCCAGAGCAAAGCAAAACCCCTGTGTTTGCTTTATTATATAGTGCAGAGCAGTATGCAAAATAAGGAAGTCTCTGGCCCTGGCTGGTTGGCTCAGTGGTAGAGCGTCGGCCTGGCATGCAGAAGTCCCGGGTTCAATTCCTGGCCAGGGCACACAGGAGAAGCGCCCATCTGCTTCTCCACCCCTCCCCCTCTCCTTCCTCTCCCGCAGCCAAGGCTCCATTGGAGCAAAGATGGCTCAGTTGCTGGGGATGGCTCTGTGACCTCTGCCTCAGGTGCTAGAGTGGCTCTGGTCGCAACATAGCCACGCCCAGGATGGGCAGAGCATCACCCCCTGGTGGGCTTGCCGGGTGGATCCCGGTCGGGCGCATGCGGGAGTCTGTCTGACTGTCTCTCCCCGTTTCCAGCTTCAGAAAAAAAAAAAAATGCAAAAATAAGGAAGTCTCTGATACAAAGTCACATATCTGAGGAGTAAAGAGTAATCCTCTTAAGGTAACAGCAGAACAAACAAAGGGTGAGAGAAAGGGCATATAAATTGCCTTTAGCCCTCAAAAAAAAAAAAATGCCTCTAGCAACTTAATCAAACAATCAGAGGTTGTGGTGAAGAGCTTAGTCTTTAGCAACTTAATCAAGTGAGGTGGGAGGATGGGCAGCAAGGACCCTGTCAGTTTACTTCCAGTCCCTCACACCCCTGTCCCCCCA
This sequence comes from Saccopteryx bilineata, assembly GCF_036850765.1. Taxonomy (NCBI): domain Eukaryota; kingdom Metazoa; phylum Chordata; class Mammalia; order Chiroptera; family Emballonuridae; genus Saccopteryx; species Saccopteryx bilineata. Next base: position 108,843,030 of record NC_089494.1, on the reverse strand, counting down.
AAATCTAAACTGCAAGGACTCCGTCAGTTTGCAGTCTCCCACATTCTTGCATTTGTAAATGTCTTCAAATTAAAAAATTAGTAACCTCCCTAGCAGAACTGCATACCTGTTAAAACATAACGTATTTAACATACAAGAAAAAGGGATACAATTCTGCTGAATCAACTGTCTCCTAAAGATAATTTCTGCCCTGGCCAAGTAGCTCATTTGGTTAGATTGTCACCCAGATATGCCAAGGTTAAGGGTTCAATGCCAAATCAGGGTGCATGTATAAGAATTAACCAATAAATGTATGAGTAAGTGAAACAACAATTGATGTTTCTCTCACTCTCAGTCTTTCACTTTCTCTCCCTTACTCCCTCTCTCTTAAATCAATAAATAAAAATTGTAAGATAACTTCTAAATCTCTCAGATTTACCCTTTTTCTTTTAAAAATTTTCATTTTCTAATTTTTCTTAGTGTCTGTTGGTCAAATAAGTTTGTAAACATGATGTATATGTTTGCTCGCTTGTGACTTATAGTGGGTGTGGGGGACAGGCTATAAGCAGGCCAGGCTGTTGTAGCCTGAGGTTTGGTTTTGGGACTAAGCTTTTCCCCACACCCTTGACTGATTTTATGATCTGGGTGGTGCACTCTCATGAGAAATCCAATTATGCCTTGGATAAGTGACTTTGTATTGGAGACTTCCTTGTTTGTATATTGGATTAAGGGATTTTGGTTTTCTACACTATAAAGTGGGACAGACCAGGAGCTCAGACACACAGTTCCTGCTATCACAATTGCAGGGGCTCCCCTGATCCCTTGCCCTTCATGGGAAGAGCTGGTTTTCTGCTTTTCCCTTGTCTTCTTTTGTGGTTTGCCTGTCTTGGTGAGACACCAATAAATAGGATGGCCCCCCATCCTCTGACTCCGCCATTTCTTTATCGCCTGCCCGAATCCAATGGGAACCTGCATGTGAATGGTCACGATGACGGCTCCTGGTCTTACAGTGTCCCCTCCCCTATTTATGGGGAGCATACCCACTGTGCCTATAGGAGTATATTTATGATATAGTAATCCCCCTTTATCCACAGTTTCATTTTCCATGGTCTTAGTTACTTACAGTCAACCACAATCAGAAAATATGAAGGGCAGAATTCCAGAAATAAGCACTTTATAAGTTTCAAATTACGCCTGACCAGGCGGTGGCGCAGTGGATAGAGCGTCGGACTGGGATGCAGACGACCCAGATTCGAGACCCCGTGGTCGCCAGCTTGAGTGCGGGCTCATCTGGTTTGACCAAAAGCTCACCAGCTTGAACCCAAGGTTACTGGCTCCAGCAAGGGGTTACTCGGTCTGCTGAAGGCCCGCTGTCAAGGCACGTATGAGAAAGCAATCAATGAACATCTAAGGTGTTGCAACGTGCAATGAAAAACTAATGATTGATGCTTCTCATCTCTCTGTCCCTGTCTGTCTGTCCCTGTTTACCCCTCTCTTTGACTCACTCTCTGTCTCTGTAAAAATAAATAAATAAAAATAAATTTTAAAAAAATTAAAAAAAATAAGTTTCAAATTGCACTTCATTCTGAGTAGTGTGATGAAATCTTGAGAGTTCTGCTCCATCCTGCCTGGGCCATGACTCATTCCTTTGTTCAGCATCTCCACGCTGTAGGCTCCAGCCAGTTAGTCACTTAGTAACTGTGTTGGTTAGCAGATAGACTGTTCAGATGTCACAGTGCTATGTGCAAGTAACCCTTATTTTACTTAATCATACCACATTCACTTAACTTTTATTACAGTAAATGATTTTAATTCTTCTACTTTATTTTTGTTGCTGTTAGTTTCTTACTGTGCCTGATTTATAAATTAAACTTTATCACAAGTATGTCTGTACAGAAAAAATAGTATATATGTATATATAGGGTTTGGCACTCTCTGTGGTTTCAGGCATCCACTGAGGATCTTGGGATATATCCTCCATAGATAAGGGGGTACTGTATTGGCAATGGAAACAATATACTAGGTGCAGGCATTGAAGATTTTACTTATTTATTTTAGAGAGAAGGGAAGAAGGAGTAGAAAACATCAATTCCCATATGTGCCTTGACCAGGCAAGTCTAGGGTTTCAAACCAGCAACTTCGGCATTGTAGGTGGGGTAGGCATTGTGAATGACAAGTCTATCACTGAAACTGCCATGAAAGCACACTCAGTTTTCAAAGTGGCATACTGAATTGTGTAATACATTAGGATTAAACCAGGTACACATTCCCATATGTGCCATATTATACACATACTCTGTGTGTGTCTGTGGTGGTGGTGGTGGGGATAAAATTGGGAAGGAATATAAAGAAATAAGTTTTACTGTATAGTAATATGGGAATTAGGAGTGGCAAAGATCTCTTGTAAAAATTTAGTCTATTTAGTAATAAAGAAAAAGGATGTCCTTTCATTAATCTCTCCATGCCACTGAGCTTTCCTTTGCCACCCATTCTTTTAACTTTGTGCTTTCTTCAGTGACTCCTGTCTCTGCTTCTCCAGCAGGTGCTTACATGTTTAATGCTCTGCTTCTTCTGTTCAACAATTCAGTTATATACGGTCATCTCTTCTGCATAAGCTGAAAATGGGTCTATGTGCAGATCCATGTCCCTTCTTTCTTAAATTTTATTTCTCTGAAGTGTGATTTATGCTGCTAAGCACAATAAAGACCAGCCTTTTCGCTGTTCCCTGATACTCTTTCTACCCACACTGTGAGTGTACTGAGGGGACTCTGCTAAGGAATGTCCTCTTCAATGTCAGTCTTTTGTTTGCATGAAAGTCCAATCTTAAATCTGTCTTGGTGCCAAATTAAAAGTCACCTCCCTGATTCTCTCCTTAGGCGTATCCCATAATTCCCCTTAAGTCACTCAGCTATTATCTTTTACCCTTTAATGGTAAATTTTGTCCTTTGTGAGTCATGCTCCTGGAACTTCCTTTGCAATACGATTTACTCCTAAATCTTAGACTTTAGGAATATGAGTGCTTTCCAATCCTAATAGCTTTCATTTTACTTTTGAAAATGTCAGTGCCCTGGCCAGATAGCTCGGTTGGTTAGAGCATCATCCCAAAGCACAGACATTGCTGGTTGGATGCCCCAATCTGGGCACATACAGGAACAGATGTTCCTGTCTCTCTCTTGCTCTCTTCCTTCCTCTCTTTAAAGTAATCAGTAAAATAAGCATTAAACAAATTTTAAATGTCATTATTGGCCCTGGTTGGCCCTGTGTGTGGAAGTCTCAGGTTCAATTTCCAGCCAGGACACACAGGAGAAGCGTCCATCTGCTTCTCCACCCCTCCCCCTCTATTTTCTCTCTCTTTCTCTCTTCCCCTCCTGCAGCCAAGGCTCCATTGGAGCAAAGTTGGTCCAGGCACTGAGGATGGCTACATGGCCTCCACCTCAGGTGCTAGAATGGCTCCAGTTGCAACATAGCAATGCCCCAGATGGGCAGAGCATTGCCTCTGGTAGGCTTGCCAGGTGAATCCCAGTTGGGCGCATGCAGCAGACTGTCTCTCTGCCTCCCTGCTTCTCACTTCAGAAAAATACAAAAATAAAAAAAAATTCAATAATATATATGTGTCAAAAATATATAGTGTATTAGAATGATAGGCACTGAGTTAATAAGAGGTTTTTATATAATTATAAATGTTAGAGAGGTAGAGAGATAGAGTCAGTAATTAGTATAGGAACCCTCAACAGTTTGGGTTTTTTTTAAAGGTGAACAAATATGTTATAATGTTAAAATCTGATAAAGTTGAGTGGTGAATGCATGTGTTCTTATATTAGTCTGTATTATTGACTATGTTCATGAACTATTTCATAATCTTTTTAAATGTCATTTTTAAAACTTTTCATTTTATGCTGGTCACTTGGACTTCTTTATTGAAATTTTACAGAAAGCAGTGGTGCAAGAGTTTTGAAAGTGGAAAGGGAGGGAATCTACATAGAGTGGGGAGTAGAAAGATACAGGGTCTACCTAAGGAAACAGGAAACAAAAGTACATGTATTAAGAAAGTTATGAAAAGGAACTGAAGTAAATACATTATCTAAAATTACAATAGAGGAATTAAAAATAGTGAGACATTCATATTGAAAGGGGGAGGGGTAAGTGAACTAAGCTCTCATCTATTAGAATGGGAAGGAAGTCCTTAGATCATCTGTCTGATAAATAAGGAAGTGGCGATATGACTGTATTATTGAGAGATAGGGAAGTAACCAGTCAGAAGAATTTAAAAAACTGTAGCCATTAAAAGTTTAAATTTGGTTATTTCTCAAGTGTGAGTCTAAGGTTTGAGTGTATGCCAAAAGGATGGGGAAGGGCTGAAAGGTAGGAGCAAAGCATGCTGACCTTTTGCAGTAAGCTCTTCAGCACCGTTTTCCTTTTTCTTTCTTTCTTTCTTTCTTTCTTTCTTTCTTTCTTTCTTTCTTTCTTTCTTTCTTTCTTTCTTTCTTTCTTTCTCTTTCTTTCTTTCTTTCTCTCTCTCTCTCTTTCTTTCTTTCTTTCTTTCTTTCTTTCTTTCTTTCTTTCTTTCTTCCTTTCTCTCTCTCTCTTTCTCTTTCTCTTTCTCTTTCTCTTCCTCCCTCCCTACCTTTTTCTCTCCCTCCCTTCCTCTTTTCCTTCTTTCCTTCCTTTCTTCCTTTCTTCCATTCTTTCATTTTTTTTTTTTTTGCAAACATGCATTGATTTAAAAAAATGTTTTTTTAAGATAACAGTAGTAAGACCATCAGTTCCAAGAAAAGGTCATTCTCTTCAATAATCTGATCAAATTACTCTTTACTTTTCAAGCTATCTTTACAGCTTGCTGATAAATCATTTAAATCTTCATTTTTCAATTGGTATTCTAGAATTACCCTTTGTTTTTCTTTCTGTTTGTTTTCTTTCTTAATTTTTATCCTTTGTAAACATTTTAGAAATTTAGATTTCTCTGTACAAAAATTTGAGAGCTATTAATCCATTTATAGAAAGTTCATTACTGATAGACTATTTAGTTAAACAAGAAGGCAATTCAACTGGTTTAAGGAATGCCTCAGACAAATATAGAGATAGAAAGTACAGCAGGGGCTGAAGGAATGGGGAACAGAGAATAACTGTGAGTGGATTTCTTGAGAGGCTGGGGGAGGGGTTGTTGAAAATGTTTTAGACTTCGAGAGTGGTGATGGTTGCCCATCTTTGTGAATGTACTTAAATATCTAAATTGCATACTTTAAAGGAGTGAATTTTATGGTATGTGAATTTTATCTCAACTGATATAATTTTTACTTATGTCCATTCTTTTGGGACATATCACCAAGATGGCTTCCAAAAGGTTATATTAGTTTTGTACTAATGATCAATAAATTTTCATGTTTACTGACCATTTATGTGTTTACTATTTACTATGCACATATATTAATGTGTATTGGCTATTTGTATGATTTTTTCCCTGAATTTCCTGCTTATTTCTTTTTCTTGTTCTCCTACTGTGTTACATGTTGTTTGTAATTCTTACTGATTTATAGCACTCTATATTATGGCTGATGATTCTTTGTTTTGTTATAATTATGATTTCCTTTTTAAATTTATATATTTTATATATATATATTTATTTATTTATTTTGTATTTTCTGAAGTTGGAAATGGGGAGGCAGTCAGACAGACTCCCGCATGTGCCCGACTGGGATCCACCCAGCATGCCCACCAGCGGGCGATGCTTTGCCCATCTGGGGCATTGCTCTTTTGCAACCAGAGCCATTCTAGTGCCTGAGGCAGAGGCCAAGGAGCCATCCTCAGCGCCAGGGCCAACTTTGCTCCAGTGGAGCCTTGGCTGCGGGAGGGGAAGAGAGAGACAGAGAGGAAGGAGAGGGGGAGGGGTGGAGAAGCAGATGGGTGCTTCTCCTGTGTGCCCTGGCCGGGAATTGGACCCAGGACTCCTGCACGCCAGGCCGATGCTCTACCACTGAGCCAACTGGCCAGTGCCTATAATTATGATTTCTTTAATTGATATTTACCTTCCAACTTTGTTTATAGCACTTTGAGACAGAGGAAGGGAGGGAGAGAAAGAGAAGCATCAACTCATTGTTCCACTTAGTAGTGCCATTGATTGATTCAATATGTGCCCTGACCTAGGCTCTAACCAGCACCCTCAGGGTCAAACCATCAACACTCTGTCCACTGCACCTCTGTCCAGGGCTGTTTATAATACTTTTCAATATAAAACAATTATAACTGTTTACATTTTAATATTTTTTATAGTTATAGGTTTAATATTACTTTTAGGAAAAAAAATTATCACACTGAGGTAATTCAACATTGCTATAAATTTGGTTCCTGGTAGTTTTATAATTTTCTTTTTTAATTAAAACATCGTCCAGTCTGTGACCTACAGGGATTTGGCTAGTATATGGTATGAGAGAGAATTAACATTATTTTTATTTCTAAACAATAGTTAGTTGTCCCAAACCAATTCTTTTTATTTGATATATTGATCTTATGTGCTACCTTTCTGGAGTAATACACACACACCTGTTTACTATATTGTGATATGCACACAAACACAGAGGAATCTGTCCTAAATTTTTCCAGTCTGTTTCACTAATTTATTACCCATTCCTAAACCAGTGCCATGTTGTTGGGGTTTTTTTTTAATTAAATTATTTTATAAAATAAACCATAAACAGAACACAAAAATAAAACAAACAAAACTAAAACAGTACATAAAACATTTACGATATTTGTCTTTTAAATATATGACGCTTTCTTGCCTACACTTAAAATAGCAATTTCCATTACAACTTAATTAGGCTATAAAATGTTAAGTATTATTTTTAAAAAGACAAACATTTTAAAACTCAAGGTTTAACAAATACTTGCAAAATTATCACCAAAATCTATGTATTAAATAAAAGTCATAAATCCAGAATACAAAATCTATCTGAAATAATCTAGCCAAACACCAAGTTACTTCATGAGTCTCAGCTTGAGATGGTATAAAAATTTAAATTTATTTAAATGTAAGATTGAATACATAATTTGTCAACATATTTTTCAAAATAAACCAAACCAGCCACTCTTCCTGAAAACCCTTTCTACACTACTTAATCACTTTTAATAACTTCAAGGTTACTTAGAAAAGTAAGGTTTTTATTGAAATTACAAATAATTTTTCTTTTGAACTTACAGAAGTTTCCAGTATTAAGCCCAAAACTTCTAGGAGACAGTTCTCCAATGTTAATGTTTTTTTTTTCTTTTCCTCAGTTAAAAAGGAAAGAATTCAATCTGTGGCTAACACTTAACTACAAAGAGTTTGTTCCTCCCCAGAGAAGCACCCCTCACAACCCAGACGTCCACTTTCACGAACGAGCCTTCACCCAACTGTTTCTGAAGAAAATGTTGTGGCCAGACTACTGTACTCACTCACTTTATTCATTTAATATCAGGTTTTATAGTGACTCAATAACAAACTATCATTACTATTTGGGTATCTTTGTCCAAACATGTACTGATGTCATGCAGAAGAATAAATAACTGCTAATATCTGAGGCCAAATCTCAATTTAGACAAGAAGGATTTTATTTACATGACTATTGTTGAAGTTAACAGTTGATTCCAGTAAGATGTTCCATGTTAACACCGATACTCCACCTTTTCTGAGACTGAGTTCAAATTTTCCGTGTAACATTTCACAGTAAGAACCCAGACTTGGGTAATAACTCCTGAAGCCTGTATAAGCAGTCAGGGCAGAATGATCTGGCAAACGATCATCCCAGTTTTTAAAAAACCACGAACGAGTGTGTGCTTTCTTTCCCTTTCCAGACAAAAATCAGTCTAAAAACATTTTAGGGTAAGCATACTGCATAGACTGTCTCCCTTAGACAAATCAGTACAAGTACAGGATGAGGATGACTCTAGCACTATCTCCTTTAAGAAACTTCATTAAAAATTCTCATACATATCTGTGTTTTTTCCAGAGCCTTCCTACAAAGACTTCCCACACAATTTCTACAAGTAGCTCTAAAAGATGGGCAAAGTTTTATCCTCATGCAGACACTTTCAGTTTGTTTTTCTTGGCCTTCATTCAGCACAGGAGGTAGAGAAATCTTAAAGGCCGTCTTGCAGGTGATGCAGATAGGGCTGAAATTGCAGAATATTGACAAACACACAGAACATACATAGCCAATTTCAATAAGGTTTCGGTGACAGAAGCATGCAGCCCGGTAGTCAACATGAACCGGCGGAGGGATGATTAACTGAGATCTCTGATCCTGATCAGGAAGAAAAACCCACAGCAAGTACTGCAGAAGGGACAGCATCTGAGGCACCTTCAAGTACAGGCCCCCGTGATGTCACAGCCTGTTGGAGCAGTCCTGAATCAGAATCCAAAGCGCAGGCATTGATCAAAATATTCTGTTTCTGCGCTGCAAAGATGAAGTTCGTGAAGTTCATATACTGCAGGGCGCTGTTCTCTGCAGCCTTGATCACCAATATCCTTGATTTCATTTCCTGATTATCTTTAACCTCCTTGTTAATTTTGTGAATGTAGCAAAGAGTTTTGGCCAGGGATCCTGCCAGCAGAGTTTCTGTATATTGACCCTTTATGTCACTCTTAGTCATGAGATCTTTAATCTCTTCAACAATAACTTCATTTGCTGCTGTTAACAACTCGTACTTTCCATCTTTACTCCCTGAGGAATTAAATTCAGCAGGAGGGCTGCCAGGGTCCCCGAAGAAGTCTACAAGTCTGCTATCCTTTCCAGGGTATAAGAATTGACTCTCTTGAATGTGACTTGCTATCACAGCAAGTTTGTTGGAACGGTTCATGAATAAGTGAGAATCTTCCAGCACCATTACTGCATCTATGCATCTTGATAAAGTAAACTGGGATTCCTACAAAGCTTGCTTTCCCCACCAAATTGGGTTGGTATCAAACTATGATAACTAGGAGATTCACCTCATCTTCATCTGAGACCATGACGACCAGGATCCCTCCTGCCATGTTGTTAATTTTGATATTTGGTAGGACAAATCCCATCTTCTTATAATACCTTTTAAATAAATAAACTTTTAAAATCTCACAGATAAAGAAAAAATATGCCTTGCTAAATGACTTGCTCAAGTTCATGTATCATTTAGAGATTGAATTTAGAGAAAAATCTGTCTTTTGAATTTGGGTTATTTATTCATTTTTGTTAACAAATTTTATTGAGCAGCTACTATACATCAGCAGCTATTTTAGCTTCTAAGAATCCAACAGTGAAGGAAAAAAAACTATGCCCTCCTGGGGCTAACATGTATTTAACATTATTATTAATTTCCAAATAAGTATATCCTCCATATACCTCTGATAAATTTCCCAATTTTGAGAAATAAATCTTACTCTGATTGGGTTGCTCTTGATTAGAGTGTCATTCCCATATGTCACAGTTACAGATTTGATAACCAGTTAGGATACCTACAAGAATCAATTAATGAATGAAGAAATAAGTAGAACAACAAATTGATGTTCTACTCTCTCTCTCTCCTACTTTTTCTCTCTCTAAAATCAATAAAATAAATTAAAAATTTTTAAAAGAAAAAATCTTAGTTATTACTTTAGCATAATTAAAAGATTTGGAATCTTGTACTTTATATTTCACAATTTTTTCTTGCACATAAATTTTGTAAACTCTTCAGTTTCATTTTTCTTTTGTGTTTTTTTTTCATGCAAACTAGTCTCTCATACATCCAAGTTTGGTTTCTAAAACTCTCTTTGTAGAGAATTAATTGTTAAGGAGCTTAAGACTTTGTAAGGAAAAATAGAGAAATCAAAGTTATAATTATATTTTTTTAAAGTACATAATTTTCTTAAACATTTGTTAAAATAAAGTTATATAGCACATAATGGATCTGAAATTACTAATTTATTTCCATTCAGCATTCCTTCCTTTAGGAGAACTTTTCAGACCTTCTCTGTTATTAAATTTCAGCAAGATACATGATTATTTTGTTTTATAGCATATGATATCCATAATAAGAATCTTTCCCCCCTTTTCTATTAGTTCTTATTATTACTTTTAAAATTTTATTACTTGGGAGTAGTTGACTCCTACTATCTAGTCTAAAAGGATTTCAAAGAAAAAATGTAACTTGACAGAAGTTAAATATAATTATATGTATGGGCTCTGAAGCTGTACAGATGTGGATTCAGAACCAGCTTTGCTGCACAACAGCTGTGTAACCTTGGGTAAATGAGGTGACTTTTCTAAGTTAGGTTTCGTTACATGTAAATTGGTGCAACTGAATAGTGCTTCAAAGATTGTTGAGAAAAATAAATAAGCTTGAACAAAAGTTAACAGCCTAGTGCTTGTCACATAATACATGTTAAATAAGTGTTAGCCAACATTATTATTGAGATGTTTGTCAATATCCTCTCACTACAAAGAACAGTGGTTCATTTGGGTGGTGGAAATAGGGATATTGTGAGGATATTTGTGGAAGAGAGGACTGTGAACCTCCTGAGAATTCAGGAAAAACTATGATGTTAAGTGTCATGGGTGCTGGTCTCATAGACCCAGGAAGTAGAGGCATGCAGTGAAGAATCACTGCTCTGAGTCATGTCATTGCCTGGCAAATCCAGGGATCCTATACTTCCAGTGACTCTACATCCCTTCACCCACACAGCTACTGTTACTATTGCTATTCACAAATTCTCACCTCTCCTATGAAGACCTCTTGATTTTGGCTTACCTTGGCTTCTGCTTATTCATAACTGCTTCCTCAACGTTTCTAGTAACTCAGAACTTCAATTTATTCACAATTTGTCAGTTTCATTGTGTCTGCTGATCCAACAATATCCTTATTTGAATAGAGTCTTTATGCCAACCTCTTCATAAACCATAAACTGATCTGATAATTGGTTGCCTCAGGCTTACATACTCATTACCAGTTCTAGTGAGCTACATTATTGGAAGAACTGGGGATTGAGGGGTTAGGGAAGGGTAGCAGAAGCTATGTAATATGAAACATGATTACCCTCTTGATAGGAGCCATAGGCTGTGTGGTTTCCCCAAAAGGGGCTGTGTGGTGAGGAGCTTGGACATAAGTTCTACCTTGGGTAAATTATATCTAATTTATTCAACACAGACAAATAGCAAGAAGGTATCATTCTTTCCCTCTCCATTCATAGTTATTTTATTATTTTGGTTGGTTTCGAATGGTGCAATTGGAGAAATTAATGGCTCAAAGGATCTCGAAAAGGTTTAAAAAGTAGATGGTCAAATCCAGTCATTCTTCCCATGTTACTTTGTTTCTTGTTTTCAAATTATACCTTCTTTCTTTCTTTTCTTATCCCCTTAAACTGTGACTCTCACATTAAATGATACAATGCTATTTCAATTTGTTTCTGGCTTATATAACACTTTACCCATATGTGTAATGTTTATTTTTAGCTTTTCTAGGTTTCATCAAACTCATTTTACTTCCTTAATTCTTAATTTTTTACTTCCTTTAATCTCAGGACTCATGTCTTTTCCCTTTCTATATTCTTCTGCTTTCAATAACTTAGGCCTTCCCTGTCACTTTTCACTTCCTTTGGGCTTTATCTCTACAGATTTTCCTGCAAGTCCTTTCCTCCCATTTCTTCCTTGTCTCTTTGTCATTGAGTTCACAAAGTTTTCTCTCTCATCAACTTAAAATGAGGGTATCCCTGCTGGAGTAAATAACCTTGGTAATCTTTCCTCAACCAAGTTTTATTGTGGCAACCACTGTCCACTTTTCCTTATTTGTTTATTTTTATCTACACTATTTCCTGAAATTAAACTTCTTATTTCTATCAGGTATCTTCTATTGCTTCCTTCATTTCCTTCTTGACTTATAGAATTCGTTAATTCCCCTGCATTCAAAAGGCAAATGACACCAGGTACTGCTTGTCTTTATTTACTAGGGCTGCCATAACAAAGCACCATAGACTGGGGGACTTAAACAACAGAAATTATTTTCTCATAGTTCTGGAGGTTGGAAATTCAAGATCAAGATACCAGCAGGACTGGTTTTCTCTGAGGCCTCTGCCATGTAGATGGCCGTATTCTCTCTGTATCCTCACGTGGTCTTCTCCCTGTGTCTGTGTACTAATTTGCTCTGATTATGGGGACACCAGTTGTATTAGATTAGACCCTACTCTAATGATCTCATTTGAACTTAATTACCTCTTTAAAAACTCACCCTTTGACCAAATATTATCACATTCTAAGGTGCTGGGAGTTAGGACTTCAATATTCAAATTTGGGGTGAGGGGTATACAAAATTTGACCCATAATACTGCCTATACTTTAGAATACAGATCAAACATTTCTTTGTTCTTCATAGTGTTTCCTGATTCAAAAAGCCGACAGTGATTTGGTCCTTCTTGAACTTGTGTGGAAGTTACTATCTTGGCCATCTATCAGGTAATCAGCCATGTGTTCTCTTGTTTTTTGTTTGTTTGTTTGTTTTGTGAGAAAGTGAAACAGACAGACAGGGAGGGAGAGATGAAAAGCATCAACTAGTAGTTATGGCACTTTCAGTTGTTCAAATAAATTGATTCTTTTTCATTCATGCCTTGATCTGGGGGGCTCCAGCTTAGCTGATGACCCCTTGCTCAAGCCAGTTACCTTGGGCTGAAGCCAGCAACCTTGGACTTCAAGCCAACAACTATGGGAATTATATTTATGATGTCATGCTCACGCCGATGACCCCACACTCAAGCTGGTGAGCCCGTGCTCAAGCCAGACAAGCTCGCACTGAAGTCAGCGACCTTGAGGTTTTGCAACCTGGGACCTCAGCATTCCAAGTCAATGTTCTACCCTCTGCGCCACCAGTCAGGAGCCATGTGTTCTCTTGTAATATATCTTGTTTTGCCATATTATTATGTATGATTTATGTTGTTAATTTTTTATGCTCTGTTTTATTTCCCAAATAGGATAAATGAAGATAAACTGTACCTCTCACTCTCTGAATCTCCACAATATCTGATCTAGCACTTTGTGAGCCATTTGTTCTCCATAAGTTTGACAGTTTAGTCTTTAGATTCTCCTAAATTCAAGTTATCTTAAAGCTTGCTACCCATTAGTTGTATTCAGTGAATTCCTAAACATGTGTTCTCTTTTGGAAAGGGCCCTATTGAGACAGATTAGCAAGGACCTAATCATGTAGGACCAGGGAAATGATGGAACATACTTGAAGTTGACCCAGTAGGGGTCAAAATCAACTGGGATTGCTGGTAAAGTTTGGATAGGCTTAGTTCAGGACCAGATTCTTAATAAGATTATGATCAGAGAGCAGATGATGGGGTTCATTTGATTGACAAGTTTGGGGCAAAGACAAACCTAGATGTCAAGTTAGGCTTTTATTGGTGGAGCAGGGAGAAGCCACTAGTCAGTGAACAGCACCTTGGGTGTGTCTGAGAGAGAAACTGCCTCAATGCTCAGTTGATCAAGAAGCATACTTTTTACTGAATGCTTCACTGTCAGGGCTCACAGTTGGAACAATGAGCCATGTACAAGATTTCATCTTCCTAATTGGTAAAAAAGCTCTCCCTGGCCCAATCAGTATGGCCTTGAAGAGATCCTTAGTTTCTACCTCACTGGAGACTTCTTCAACTGGTGCCTCATTTCCCCTGCCACTAGGCCTTGATACATCTCTCCAATATTCTCAAATGGCCTCAAAAAGCATGAGACTTGAGACTTTCTCCCATCTGGCCACATGTGCATCAAAACCACATTCCTCACAAAGCAACATGTGACTTCCTCTTTCCCAACAGGGCCCTTGCCTCTCATTGTACATTAGTTTTCTGTTGCTGATAATTCCATAACAAATTGTTGTAAACTTAGTAGCTTAAAACTACACAACTTTATTCTCTTACAGTTTCTGTGGTCAGAAGTCTAGCTAAAGGTTATCTAAGTTCTCTGCCCACAGTCTCACAAACTGTAACCAAGGTGTTAGCTGGGGCTGTAATCCACCTGAGATCCTCTTCTAAGTTCACTGCTTGTTGGTGAAGTTCAATTTCTTTTAGCAAGATGCCCATGGTCCTTCTCTCAGCTGGGGACTGCTTTTAGTTCTAAGAGGTCACCTTCAGGTTCTGCCATGTGGCTCTGACTCATTGTCTGTTTGATTTCTCCCATGGTAGTAGTAGAATAGGAGAGTCTGAGGCTTCATCTCCTCCCCAACTAGGCTTACCTGATTATGTCAGGCTTGCCCAGGATTCTCTCTCTTTGATTAACTCCAAGGCAACTGATTAATAATTTAATTGCAGGAATGATATCCCATTATATTCTCTGGTGTCATCCAGCTCTCAAGGGATGAAGAATCCATACCATGAGGCAGAAATCTTGAGGCCATCTTGGAATTCTGCTTACCACCTACAGGTACCACTGTGACTCCAACCTCACAGATGTGAAGCACAGTCACACAGCTTGTAAGGGGCAGAGCTGGAGTAGAATTTCAGGCATTTTGATTTTAAAACCAGGGTTCTTGCCCAATGTATTAAACCACCTTTATAATCTCAATCTGCTTTTAACATTGTCTTTATCCCTATTTCTACCTGAAAAATTATATTTTTGCCATCTGTCAAAGTTCAACATAATTTTCATGTCCTTCATGAAGTCTTTTTGATTAATCTAGGACACACTAGGTATCAAGATCTAATGTTTTGTGTTTATGCTAAAAACTATATTGGCTGCCTCCCATAACTAACCAATGGCTGTCAAACTTTGCCTAAAAATATTTTTACAACCAGGAAAATTAGAATTATAATTTCTAATTATAGAAATTATAAAAAACAAAACAAAACCTGATATGCCCTTAGATCAAGAGAAAAACTATATCAGAAAAAGTGAAGTGTCTTTTGGGAATGAGACCAGCAGATTGTAGCATCAATGTGACCAAAAACTAAATCTCTCCAGGAAACTTGGTCCAAGAGGAGTCTCATTTTGTGATACAGGAGTTCTCAAACGTGAGTACATCATATCAGAATCATCTGAAGGCTTGTAAAAATACAGATTGCTTCAGCCTGTCCCCATAGTTTCTGTTCAGTAGATGTAGAGTGGGGTCCAAGAATTTGCATTCCTCACAGTTCCCAAGTGACCACATTGAGAAGCACTATTCTGGAGGGAAGACCAATGGAAAGAAGTATAGGATAACTCATTTAAATTAAAAATTTGGAGGAATCATTGTTTAGCAGGTGGCCATTTATCCAGCCCCCACTGCACTTCTGGAAGGGGCACCTCTTTCATTGGTGGTCAGTGAGAGGACCACTGTATTTGGCAGCCCTCCAATGGTCTGAGGGACAGTGAACTGGCCCCCTGTGTAAAAAGTTTGGAGACCCCTGGAAAGCATTATCACTCTCCAGCAATGGCCAGGACCTTTCCAAGACTAGAAACAAGTAGATATTGCAGGACAGTTCATAAAGGAATTGTAAAAATGATTGCTGCATAAGCAATTCATGAAGCCAGGATTGATCTGAGGCAATTGGTAGGGCAGAAGGAGGGGGACAGAGTTTTGCAGGACACAGCCAACAGAAAGACAAACCTAGCTGCTGATACAAATAAGCTTGATATTACCTGGAAGAGTGTTAAATTTTACCAACGAGAATTAGAAATTGGAGCTAGGAAACAGACCTGCATCATTCTAAAAAGGATTATGTGTCATAACTGAAAGGTAGTTAGAAATGAAAAGTTGAAGTAGAAGGGAGGAAAGCAAGGCATTTCAGGATGATAATTCGCAAATGCTGGATATCCATAAAGTGGCTCTAGTGCACAAGTCTGGTCAAATCTTTCCATATGAGGAGCATGGGTAGAAGAGAGAAAAGCATAGTGAAGAGAAATCACAAAACATATCAGACTTGTATTAGAATTGCTTCTCAAATAGGTCACCAAGGGATAGCTTTTTTACAACTCCAGATTTAAGAGCCCCACTGAGTTGACTAGTTAGTGAGAAGAAAACAGGAAGCTTTGATTCCAAGGCATTTTCAGGTTTGGAATCTACTCACCCTGAAGATCTCTGTCAACATTAATGCTTGGCCACTGTCCCTAAAGTTGTTTAATGCAGAACACTTCTACTTCTCTTGAAAGAAACAAAAAAAATTTTTTTTTTGTATTTTTCTGAAGTGAGAAGAAAGGAGGCAGAGACACAAACTCCCACATGCACCTGACCAGGATCTACCTGGAATGCCCACCAGGGGGTGATGATCTGCCCATCTGGGCCATTGCTCCATTGCAACTTGAGCCATTCTAGCACTTGAGGTGAGGCCATGGAGCCATCCTCAGCGCCCGGGCCAAATTTACTTCAATGGAGCCTTGTCTGTAGGAGGGGAAGAGAGAGAGAGAGAGAGAGAGAGAGAGAGAGAGAGAGAGAGTGAGAGACAGAGAGAAAGGATAGGGACAAGGGTGGAGAGGCAGATAGGTTCCTCTCCTGTGTTTCCTGGTCAAGAATCTAACTCGGGACTTCCACACGCCATGCTGATGCTCCACTACTGAGCCAACTGGCTAGGGCTCAAACAAATTTATTTTCATAGGTAGGCTGCTGAATGAACCAAATGCTTCTACTTTTACCTTTTTTCTACATTGAGCTATAATGAAAGTTTTATTTTTATTAAAAACACTTCTGCTTTTAAAATAAACAATTGGGTAATAGTGAAAGGGGGGATCAGCCTTTGAAGACAAACAGACCAAGGTTTGAATCCCAGTATCACCACTTGTCTCACAGCAACCTTGGGTGAGTTGCTTAATCTTTCTTCTTTCTGAGTCTTGCTTTCCTTATCAGTTTATGGTGGAAATGCTGCCAGGCTTGCATGGAGATGATTAAGAATAATTTGAGGTTGCTGTTGTATTCCTAGTCCTTAGCTCTTGGCCATTGCTCACAAAACATTTGCTGAATGAACTAATAACATATATGTAAACAGTCTAGTACAGCACCTGCTTAGTAAAATGGAATTCATGTTATTATTGCTGCCAGCTTATTATTATTATTATTACTATTATTATTATTAATTTGCATCATGCTCAAATTTTGGCAGGAAAAAAAATACATGAGAAATTTAAAGTGAACTAAAACCTCCCTCACATCACCTCATAAATGCTCTGTCAGCCAGCTTAGGGTTTACACACACACACACACACACACACACACACACACACACACACACACACACGACAGTCAACTCTTGATTTAATTAAAATAGTTTCCTTTCCATTAGACAAGCTGCCTGAACTGCATAACTTTTTTCTTCTGGAGAAATATGTATCTCCCTTCTAATTCAGCAGTTGCCTCACTCTTTGTCAGGGAAACCCCTTATCTTATCATGTTCAAAACAATTCTAATTAATTTATTTAAGCCCCTTATCTTATCTCCGGAAGGACTCTGGTTACCACATCTCTTTTTCTCAGTGCTGAGCAGTCAGTATGGTGGTGTATGTGCAGGAGCATAGAGTAACCTCTTAACCCTTTGCTGCCCCATGGTTTCCACTTGACAGCCATGAGTTCAGAACTCTCTACCTGGCTGTCAGGACCCACCAGGCTGGGCCTCGCTTGACCTAGCGTTTCCTTTCAGCTTGTGTGGAGACTCCTCAGCTCTTCCAATGGATGATGAACTCCTTGTTAGTGACAGCTAAGCCTTAAAACTGTTAACATCTTATAAAGCCAGTAGCCACGGCCACCATCACAGCCGCCTGGCCCATGCAGGTTCTCATTTGATTCGGACAGACAGTAATGAAACAACAGAGACAAGAACTGGTGGAACATTAGCTTTAATCCTAGCTTGCACCCAGTGGGTAAGAAATACACACAGTGGAAAAACACTTCCCTTTCCATTCAGGGCTCCCAAAGCCGCTGACTTATCCTAGTTTTCTAGAATCAAAGGTTCCTAGCTCACCAACCTTATTCACCTCTGTTCCCCATCTCCTTCTCTCTGCACAAACTGGCTTCTCCTTCAGCATTGCACCATCTTGGCTGCTTCTCCTTTTCTCCACGTGGCCTTTCTCTACTCTCCTCCTTAATGCTAATCTCAGGAACCGAGAGAGAGCAAGCTCCAGGTCTGCCCCATTTTATAGTGTAGAAATCAAAACTTTTAATCCAATATACAAACAAGAAAGTCTCTGATAGAAAGTCACTTATCTGAGGCATAATGGGATTCCTCATGAGAATGCACCAGCCCACATCATGAAATGAGTCAAGGGTGTGGGGAAAAGCTTAGTCTTAAAACTAAGCCTTAGGCTATAAGGACCCTGCCTGCTTACAGCCTGTCCTCCACACCCAATGCAAACTATAAGCAAGCAAACATATATGCCATATTTACAAATTTATTTGACCAACACATCTTTTTCACTCAGCAGTGCCTTGATTGCATAGGAAATGTTCCTGTTGGATGAATGAAACTGGATTTTTAATCTTGTATATTTAAAAAATTGTTGTTATTACTTTTTATTTATAATAAATAGAAGTTATGGCCAAGAAGCAACTTCCCATTTTTGTAACAATTTCCAATTGTCTACTATTTTTTCAAGATCATCTGCAACTTCTGATTGAGTTTTTTTTCTTTTTTACAGAGACAGAGAGAGAGTCAGAGAGAGGTATAGATAGGGACAGACAGACAGGAATGGAGAGAGATGAGAAGCATCAATCATCAGTTTTTCGTTGTGACACCTTAGTTGTTCATTGATTGATTTCTCATATATGCCTTGACCACGGGCCTTCAGCAGACCGAGTAACCCCTTGCGTGAGCCAGCAACCTTGGGTCCAAGCTGGTGAGCTTTTGCTCAAACCAGATGAGCCTGCGCTCAAGCTGGCGATCTAGGGGTCTCAAACCTGGGTCTTTCTGCATCCCAGTCCAATGCTCTATCCACTGTGCCACCGCCTGGTCAGGCTGATTAAGTTTAAAATGTGAATGTTTTAAGTTCTCTTGGCCAGGTACTTAAACCTGTCCTGAGTTCTACTCTGAAGGCCCTTTATTTCTCCCCTGCAGGTATTTTGCTAATGACATCTTTAACTTATGCTCTTGCAGAATATGCTGATCATTTTAATAAATTTTTTTAATTTAATGTTTATTTTATTGATTTTAGAGAGTGAGGAAGGGAGAGAGCATGAGAGAGACATAAATGTTGATCTGTTCCTGTGTGTGCCCTGACCAGAAGTCAAAATAGCAACCTTTGTACTTCAGGACCATGTGCTAACCAACCAGCTTCTCTGGCCAGAGCAGAATAGTCTGATTTTATAGCTTATCTTCAGCCACAACTGATTCATTGGATAAATTTCAACATCTTTTCATCCAGAGGGTGTTTTCTTTGTTTTAGTTTTTGGTATTCTTTAGTAAAGACCACTGGCTTTGGGATTGGATTTCAGTTTGAATCCTGAATCTGTCATTTAGCAATTGTATGGCTGTGGACTACCATATTTTCCCATGTATAACACATACCTTTGTTCAAAAAATTGGGGGTCTAAAAACTGGGTGCGTCTTATACAGTGGTTATAGCATTTTCAAATGCCATAGGTGGAACTGAGGACAAGGCAATATATGAAGACAGTGATTTGTCATCAGACACAGACGAGGACAAGCTAATGGGTGGGAATTTTGACAGTGATGAGGAGTTGTATGAATTTTATGATGAATAAAACTTGAGTTCAATAACTTTATGTAATACATTTTTTTTCAAATATCGGGCCCCAAAATTAAGGGGTGTCTTATACATGGGAACATCTTATACATGGGGAAATACGGTACTTATTGCAGTTTTAAAAGTCCTATTTTCTCATTTATAATGTTTTAAAAACCTGCTCATATATAATAATTGTAAGGATTAAATGAGAAAATGATGATAAGGTCTTAACTCAACGGGCAGCCCACAGTTAGTGCTTAATAAACAGTATCCATGATTACTATTAAGGAGGAGAGTGTGGACTTTATTCATTCATTCATCCATTTATCCAGCTTTTATAGTGTACATATTATAACAAAACTATTTTGCTAGGCACTATGGGAAAGTAAAACCAAAACAATTGATACACAGTTCTTGCTTTTACTAAATGAACATGTGTGCCCTGGCTGGGTAGCTCAGTTAGAGCATCGTCCTGATAACACCAGGATTATGGTTTGATCACCCATCAAGGCACATACAAGAACTAACCAATGAATGCTTGGCAACAAATCAATATTTTTCTCTCTCTTGTTCTCTCTCTCTCTTTCTAAAAAAAATTATCAATAAATAAAAATTTAAAAAATAAATGAACTTGTATGTGTGCATGCAGGATTTTTTGTTGATGTTGTTTTACTATATACTTAACTATGCAAGCCATGGTGATATAATTATAAGTTAATGGCAGTATCCACGCTTTTTTAATGTTAATCACACAACCAACAGTCTTTATTACATATTCTCAATACCTGTTACTCTGAGGAACTCAGTAGCACTGTACACAAAGGGGTCCTTACCAGAAGTCCCTATGAGGCTATAAATACATATGTGCCAAAGGACTGTATATAATTCGAGTATTGAGGTATATAACATTATGGACTACAGATCAGTGGCTTCCAGCCTATTCTCATCCAGGACATACCCAAGGAACTGTAACTTACAGGGACATACTCTTTGGTTAAGCATGGTTGTGCCAACATCTACGCCATTTCTATTAACCTCACTCAATAAGACTAAATGAGTTAATGCATTGTTAAGATAGGATATCTTTGAACTGAATCTTTTAGTTCTTAAGTCAACTAAAAATTTCAGCACTTTCACTGTTATCAGATACAAATGATTTGGCTGAAATGGAGAAGCAGAGTCAGAAAAGGGTCATAAACTACAGTGTGTCCATAAAGTCATGGTGCACTTTTGACCGGTCACAGGAAAGCAACAAAAGATGATAGAAATGTGAAATCTGCACCAAATAAAAGGAAAACCCTCCCAGTTTCTGTAGGATGATGTGGCAGCATGTGCGCATGCATAGACTATGACGTAACACCGTGTATACAGTGGAGCAGCCCACAGCCATGCCAGTCGAGATGTGGACGGTACAAAGAAAAGTTCAGTGTGTTCTGTGGCTCACTAAATTCAAATCCATGACCAAAGTGCAACGTGAATATCGGCACATTTATAACGAAGCACCACCACATAGCAATAACATTACTCGATGGGATAAGCAGTTGAAGGAAACCGACAGTTTTGTGGAGAAACCCCGTTCTGGTAGGTCATCAGTCAGTGACGAGCCCTAAAAAATCTGCGTGACCCATATCAAACTGCATTGAATAGGTATGAAACTGGGAGAGTTTTCCTTTTATTTGGTGCAGATTTCATATTTCTATCGTCTTTTATTGCTTTCCTGTGACCGGTCAAAAGTGCACCATGACTTTATGGACACACTGTATAATACCTGCAGGGAGTGAGGTAGGCTGAATCTGAGAACCCACAGGAAGCCATGTAGAAAAGCCTTGGGGTGCAGGCTCACAAACACCTCCTAAACGGGACTGTAATGTAACTTATTAAATTACATACGTGTCCTTAAAACTTATAAATTTAACATTGATCATGCCTTCTCTCTTTTAGGAAAAAAGTAATTCTAAGTACAGATGTTGTCACACTCCTCTCTCTCACCCTGTGGACCTCTTGGCATGCAGCAGCATGGGGATCACTGTCTGGACTCTGGCTGTAGGGGTTTGAAGGTCATGGGACCTAAAGAAGTGAAAAGTAAGTCTTCCTTATTCTCTCACCCCTGACACTCAGGTTCTTAGGTTGCCTTTCCAAGGTGGCCACTATACATAGGTTTTTTAATACTTTGTGTACTTTTCACTACTTATTAATTTATTCAAAAGAAATTAATAGCATAGTAGCACGAGGCCCTGCCTTGGGTGCTTAGGAATAAATGCAATAAACAAAACAGACAAATATGGCTGCCCTCATGGGACTTTACATTTTGTTGGTGGAGAGGACACAAAAACAACTAGTGAATATCTTTAAATGTCATGTACTGCCTGACCTGTGGTGGTGCAGTGGATAAAGTACCCACCCGGAATGCTGAGTTCGCTAGGTCCAAGCCCCGAGGCCACCAGCTCTGAGTATGGGTTTATCAGCACGGGGTTGCTGACTTGAGCAGGGAATTATCCACAGGATCCCAGTTCTCCAGCTCAAGCCTAAAGGTCACTGACATGAAAAGCCCAAGGATGCTGACTTGAGCAAGGGGCCACCTGGTCCAGGCACCTATGGGAAGCTCAATGTACAACTAAAAAGTGAAAACAGGCCCTGGCCGGTTGGTTCAGTGGTAGAGCATCGGCCTGGCATGCAGGAGTCCCGGGTTCTATTCCCAGCCAGGGCACACAGGAGAAGCACCCATCTGTTTCTCCACCCCTCCCCTTCTCCTTCCTCTCTGCCTCTCTCTTCCCCTCTGGCAGCCAAGGCTCCATTGGAGCAAAGTTGGCCTGGGGGCTGGGGATGGCTCCATGGCCTCTGCCTCAGGCGCTAGAATGGCTCTGGTTGCAACAGAGCGACACCTCAGATGGGCAGAGCATCGCCCCCTGGTGGGCATGCCGGGTGTATCCTGGTCGGGCACATGCAGGAGTCTGTCTGACTGCCTCCCGGTTTCCAACTTCAGAAAAGTACAAAAAAAAAAAAAAGTGAAAGCAGCTACAAGTTGATGCTTCTCACCCTCTCTCCCTCTTTCTCCCATTTTGTCACTCCCTCACTCTCACTGTCTCAAAAAAATAAAAATGTCAAGTGCTGATAAGTCCTATGAAGAAAAATAAATCAGGGTAAGGTGATAGACAATGATAGGTAGGTAGTATGGGGAGGGAGGGTACGGTGACGTTGACTAGGAAAGGTGTCTGGAAGAAAATGACATTTGCACAGGGATGTGAGTGAGAGGCCAGGCTCACACATATCTGGGGAAAGCTCTCTAGGCAGAGGCCCAGGGGCTGCAGAGACCCTGAGGTGAAAAGGGTCAGGCATGAGGTCAGACCCAGATCACATGAGGCTATGGAGCCCTGCTGAGGAGTCTGGGTTTAGTCCAGGCGGTGGCGCAGTGGATAGAGCATTGGACTTGGATACAGAAGACCCAGGTTCGAGATCCCAAGGTTGCCAGCTTGAGAGTGGGCTCATCTGGTTTGAGTAAGGCTCACCAGCTTGGACCCAAGGTTGCTGGCTCGAGCAAGGGGTTACTCAGTCTGCTGTAGCCCCACAGTCAAGGCACTTATGAGAAAGCAATCAATGAACAACTAAGGTGTTGCAACAAAAAACTGATGATTGATGCTTCTCAGCTCTCTCTGTTCCTGTCTGTCTGTCTTTATCTATCCCTCTCTCTCTCTCTCTGTCTCTGTAAAAAACAAACAAAACAAAACAAAAGAAAACACCACTTAATAGGGGAGTAATTAAATTTTTTAAATTGGATATTTTCAGGTTGATGTGTGAACACTAGATTGAAGGGTGAAAGCAGGGAGACCAGGGAAGTAAGTTTAGCTGGTAAGAGGTAATGCGTTCCTGTGGGTGAGAATGTTGTGGGGGTGACATGGCGACATATGTTCGGAATTGGAATTTATCTTGAAGGTAGACTCAGCAGAGCTTGCTGATTATTCGATTTGTATACAAGTGTGTGTTTATATTTCCCACTCCTTCCATTTTTAAAACACAAACAATAATTTACAAAGTATTCTGCATTTTGCTTTTTATTACTTGATATTAAACAGAGATTACTGCATATTAGTCTGGATTAAAGATGCGGATAACTTTTCCTTATTTTTTCTTGTTTTTTAATTTGTTTTTAAGTTAACATGCACATACTCTGAGCCAAGTTTTCCTTCAAGACTTATTGTGAAACAAAACAGGGCCTTGTGCCTCACTCATTTCCTGCTTCGGAGGCCCCAGTGTTAGTTATCTGATTTTTTTGGTATTTGTCTTTAGTTTTCTAGATAACATTCTTGTATTGTTACCTTTTGACTTTCTAGTCTCATTTTCCATTCAGCAGAGGAGTGAAAGTACCACTCAGCTCTCTTTCATCCTTCCTGCCATTGGACTGACTCTTCTGTCCCCATTTTTTCCCTTTCATAGACTAATTAAAATTTTGGTTAGTTCAGTATTCAGTGTTAACTGGCTGATTTACAACTAAGTAAACACTAATTACCACTAAATTTGTTGCAAACTATGTTTATTCAAATTGCTAAACAATGTTCTGTTATCCTCAGAGTTAATAATTGACTATTTTTTCTTTTGCTTAGTTATCTTTATATTTATCATGAATTCAACACAAAAATCTGACAATTGTCTAAATCATCTCTGAACAAGTTCAGATTCATGAGGTGCATGTTACCAATTTCATCTTCCGAAAGAATTTTCTCCTGGAATTTTCTGATGAGCTCTGTGATAACAAAATGGCCAACAACAAGTCCCTTTCCTTTGTCATGGTCCCTCACTCTGTAACTGAATGTACTTTCCACTTTGTTTCTGAGTTTGACCACATGATATGCTTTGTACAATGAAATGTTAGCAAATATGACGCAGTAGCAGCTTGAAAAGTCCTTGTGCTTTGGGCTCTTGGAGCCCTGCTGCCATGTGTAGAGCAAGGCTCACCTGCTGAGTGAGCAGAGACACAGCCAGTCACCCCCAGAGCCCCAGCCAACACCAAGCACCTGTCAGACCTATGTGAGGCTGTCTGGAACCAATCATCCCCAGCTGAACTGCCAACTGATTACGGATGCATGAGTGAGGCTAGCTAAATCATCTGGAACCATCCAACAAAATTGAGATCAATATGTGGGTATTTTAAACCACTGCTTTTTGGGTTGATTTGTTATGCAGCACAGCAGGTGGTTTTGTTTGCCCTGGTGTAAAAGTAGCATCCTGGGACTCTCTTCACCATCATTCTGAAGCTGTCATTTGTTTTTTCCAATATTGGGTCTTCTGTTTTTTCCTATATTTTTCTCTTGCTTCCTTTCCTCCAGTAACTTCCCAAGAAAAGGTATATGAGAAATAAATTGTTTAAGAACTTGCATGCTTTTTTATTTTTTTAATTTATTTTTTGTCTTTTTTCCTTACAGAGTCAGAGAGAGGGATAGACAGGGACAGACAGACAGGAACAAAGAGAGATGAGAAGCATCAATCATCAGTTTTTCGTTGCGACACCTCAGTTGTTCATTGATTGCTTTCTCATATGTGCCTTGACCGTGGGCTTTCAGCAGACCGAGTAACCCCTTGCTTGAGCCAGCGACCTTGGGTCCAAGCTGGTGAGCTTTTGCTCAAACCAGATGAGCCCGCGCTTAAGCTGGCAACCTCGGGGTCTGGAACCTGGGTCCTTCCACATCCCAGTCTGATGTCTATTCACTGTGTCACCACCTGGTCAGGCTCTTGCATGCTTTTTTAAAAAAACATCCTGACTACATATTGTAATCCTTTAATTTAGGGTTCTCACATTAATTATTAATAACAAGAAAAATAATCTATTTTAAACATTAAAACAGAAAAAAATGGAAGTCAAACCCCAAACTCTGGCTAAGTGAACATTTTGGCTTCTTAAGAGGGTGCACTTTGGAACTGTTATCATGGTACTGTTGGAGAAGCCCAATGACAGTGTAGACTAAAACGGACATTTCACACACTAATGATCACCAGCCTCCTTTAGACTTTGCAACCCCTCCCCAAAAAGGCATTCCTTAGGCATGTTTTTTTCATTTTATTTTTTAATTATAGTTGACATTCAATATTACTTTATATTATTTTCAGGTGTACAGCATAGTGGTCAGACAATTATATAATTTACAAAGTGATCCCCCCAATAATTCAGGTACTCGCCTGGCACCATACATAGTTATTAAAATTTTATTAGCCATATTCCCCATGCTGTGATTTACATCCCATGACTAATATGTAATTACCAATTTGTACTTCTTAATTTCTTCACTTCTTCACCCAGCCCCCTCAAACCCTATTTTCTCTGCAACCATAAATTTATTCTCTCTAAATGAGTCTGTTTCTCTTTTGTTAGTTCATTTATTTTGTTTATTCCACATAAAAGTGAACTCATAAGGTATTTGTCTTTTCTGTGTCTGACTTATTTCACTTAGCATATCTTCTAATTCCATTCATGTTGTTGCAAATGATAAAATTTTATACTTTTTATGGCTAAGTAATATTCTATTGTACACATGTACTACCTCTTCTTTATCCGCTAGTCTGTTGATGAACACTTGGATTGCTTCTGTATCTTGGCTATTGTAAATAACACTGCAATGAACATAAGAGTGCATGTATCTTTTTGAATTAGTGTTTTGGGTTTCTTCGGATATATACCTAAATGTGAAATTGCTGGGTCATAAGGCAGTTCCATTTTTAATTTTTTGAGGAAACTCCATACTGTTTTCCTCAGCTGCTGCACCAGTCTGCATTCCCACTAACAGTGCGTGTGCTTTCCCTTTTCTCCATGTCCTCGCCAGCACTTGTTTATTGACATTGATAACAGCCATTCTAACAGGCATAAGGTGATATCTCATTGTGGTTTTAATTTGCATTTCTCTAATAACTAGTGACATTGTGCATGTCTACTAGGCATCTGTATGTCTTCTTTGGAGAAGTATCTACTCAGGTCCTCTGCCCATTTTTTAAATTGGATTGTTTGGGGTTTTTTGGTGTTGAGTTGTATGAGTTCTTAATAAATTTTGAATATTAACCCCTTATCAAATATACCATTGACAAATATGTTCTCTCATTCAGTAGGTGGTCTTTTTGTTTTGTTAATGGATTTCTTTGTTGTGCAAAAAATATTTAGTTTGATGTAGACCCATTTGGTTTTTTGTTTATTTTTGCCTGAGGAGATATAGCATAAAAAATCACAAAATAAATAAGTTAAAAACCAAGTTTTTATGGCCATTCATTACCATGACTACTGAACAATTGTCTTTATCTGGGTTTGGGGGAAACATAGTGATAGAATGAATAGAAATGAAAAAAAAATAAATCTAATCAAGCAGTAGAGAAAACTAAGAACTAATCTGATTTACAGACTATCCAAAGACTTAGAACAGGGGTCCCAAATGACGGTCAGGTCCGCGGCCGCATGCGGCCCCCTGAGGCCATTTATCCGACCCCCGCAGCACTTCTGGAAGGGGCACCTCTTTCATTGGTGGTCAATGAGAGGAGCATAGTTCTCATTGAAATACTCATCAGTTTGTTGATTTAAATTTACTTGTTGTTTATTTTAAATATTGTATTTGTTCCCGTTTTGTTTTTTTACTTTAAAATAAGATATGTGCAGTGTGCATAGGGATTTGTTCATAGTTTTTTTTATAGTCTGGCCCTCCAATAGTCTGAGGGACAGTGAACTGGCCCCGTGTGTAAAAAGCTTGGGGACCCCTGACTTAGAACCTAATGGCAGCAATACTTTGTGGAAGTAATGGTAAAAGAAGTATGAATTCTGACGATCTCTTATCCAACTCTCTTCATTCACTGTTTCAGCCTTAAACTTCACTTGTCATGTTAGTGGGGTCCCAAGAAGGTGAAAGACGTAGAAGCACATGTTACATCTATCTTTAAACAGAATTTTTCATTTTCTATTTATATGAATGTGTCAATGGCTTCATAGTTAAATCTAGCTTATAATTTATGTGTGATACCTCTAAAACTGACTTATGAAAGATGGCTCCAATTACAATAATCTTAAAGTATGGTTTCCTTCTTGACAATATAGAACAGAAAAAGAAGTCTGGCACTAACTCATTGTAAGAGGAACACATAATTGTAAGTCAAGATTAATATGCCCGACAATATTCTTTCCGTGCATTTCTGTGTCAACAGATTGCATAATAATCTTAATAAAAAAATTACCAAGCCTGTGCAAACTTGTGGGAGAGGTGTAAGTCATGCACAATCTTACACTAAAATCTGCCAAGGTAGTGCATGCTATGGAATTCATAGTTTCAGTCTTCATTCCCATAATAGCTCAAAACTGGAAACATATGTGCTCATGAATCTTTGTCAAGTTAATCACTTTTCTCTATTGTACCAAAAGCTTAATGCAGACTTCTTAACAACTTGTCACTGGAGTGATCTGCTTACTAATCATATGATAAATCACACACAAGGTAAGTTAATGGTGTTCTATTAATTGTAGTCATTATTCTCAGAGCTCAGCTTTCTAATCCAGAACCAAGCTGAATAACAACACACTGCCAGACAGAAACAAGCAGAGAAGGACATAAAGTACATAAGCACATATAGGTGTTTTATGTCCCTCTGAAATGGCTCTTTATTTTCTGCCTAAAACCATGAAAGGTTTCCCCTCCTTAAGAAAATCTTCCCATGGCTCTGGTTGGTTGGCTCAGTGGTAGAGCATTGACCTGGTGTGTGGATGTCCTGAGTTTGATTCCTGGTCAGGGCACACAGGAGAAGTGACCATCTGTTTCTCTACCCCTCCTGCTTCTCTCTCTCTCTCTCTCTCTTTCTCTCTCTCTCTCTTTCTCTCTCTCTCTCTCTCTCTCTCTCTCTCTCTCTCTCTTCTCCTTCTGCAGTCATAGCTCAATTGGTTCAAGTTCATTGGCCCTGGGCACTGAGGATGGTTCCCTGAAGCCTCTGCCTCAGGTGCTAAAAATAGCTCAGTTGTGAGCATGGGCCCCAGATAAGGTTTGCTGGGTGGATCTCAGTCAGGGCACATGCAGGAGTCTGTCTTTCTGTCTCCTCTCCTCTCACTAGGAAAAGAAAAAATAAGATAAAATAAAATCTTCCCTTAATTCTGCCAACTTCTGAAAGTTGCCGTTGACCTTCTAGTGACCTTTTCTTACTTCTATCTCCTTCCATACTTCAGCAGTGTTTGCTGACATGACTTAGATTCTCTTTATTGAAAGATAACTTATAAAACAATTAAAATATAATGAGGAAATCTTGGTTTCCCAACTCAAACTCAAGCTGAACAATTATTTAGATTTTGTGCTATTACTTTACATATATTAACTCTTTTCACCATCACAATCATTCTATGAAATATAATCTATTATATACTCATTTTTATAAATAAGAAAGCTAAGTCCAGAGAGTTTATATAATATTCACAAGGTAAAATGCTGGTCTGTGGCAGTGCATGTATGTGAACAGTACCACCACTCATGCAGTTACCCACTCACCTTGTACCCAGGAACACTAGGAACCAGCACTAATTTCTCTCCTTCCGTTTCTTTCTACATTCTTACTACCTTAGGCCAGGCTACTATCATTTCTCACCAGGAGCACAGTACCAGCCTTACAACTATTTTCATTCATGTTCCTTATAGACTATTTTCCATATAGCTGATATGTGGATTTGATAAATCCACAGTCATAATGAGATAATTTTTTTAACAAAATTCTTTCAAAAACTGACTTCATGTCATCAACATAGTTGTATGGATAGAGATGTATCTTAATTGTGTGGATAACACAATTAAGCCAAATCTGACAGATTATATAAAATATTTCCCAGACATACAAAAGATAGAGAATACATTACACATTTTTTCCAACAACACTTGGAATATTTACAATACTTGATTAGGTCCTAGGTTACAAAGTGAGTCTCAACCAATACCAAACAATCGTTATCAAATGGACTATAATCTTTGATTATAACATAATAAAATAAAAACTCAGTAATAAAGAGATAATCAATTCCTCTGCACTGTTTTTCCCTCACTCTTTCTCCTATAAAAGGGAATTACAATTCCAGGATCCCTTGAGCTCTGGCATCCAGGTATTCCCCATTCTCTGCCAATGGGAGACACTCCCGGCACAAACCCTTAGATTGGGCAGAAGCTAGGAAAAGGCAAGCTGTTTCCTCATGCCTAGTGTAGCTTCTCTTGGCGCCCACCTTCTGTTGGGGAGTCCCTGCTTTATCTCTGACTCACTTCAGATAACTTTAGGCTTAAGCTTGGGTAAAGCCACCTCCTTCTATTGTTCCTTCACACCTACAAGTAGTAATGGCTTCCTGTTGTTGCTAATTTCTGAATTGCCTCAGTGTCCCCAGTTGGCTTCTCAATACATGGTCACCATGGAATCAATTCTCTGATGAAATTTCCCTCCAGTCTGTATATCTATATTTATTCACATATCATTGTTTCATATAATGTCTCAGGGCAAGAACCCAAAGAAAGAGGCTGACAATTTCAGCATTACAATATGAGTTTATTAAGACGACATGGACGTCCTCAGAGCCAGATGGCAGGCACTGAGTAGTAATAAAGGACAAACAGGATGGCTGGAGTACTAGGGTATGACCTGTCTCAGGTAAGGGGGAAATGCCTTACATACTTACCCAAGGCAAGGCAAGGACTGTTCCAGGAACCAGCATGCTCGAGGCATGGGGAGAAGTCCAGCAGTCTCTGAGGGCGTTTACAGGAAGCAAGCTCTGTTCTGGTCCAGATCTGGCTAATCTAACACAAATGTCCAGAAGCAGCAAGGTAGCATCAGGCAGCAGTTACATCATAGAACACTGTCTCTTCCACAGTCATCTCTATCGTGACCGACATTACTTCACATACTTCAAAATGACATCTAAATAATAGATAGGTTAATATTTGGAAATGAGCAACAACACAAACTATATATCAACATTTTGAGATGTACGTAAAGTATTACAGGGAGGTATCTCAAAAAGCTAGATCATAATTTGACCCTCTTTCTAATTTGACTGGTTTGTATTCCGTTCACTATTTGTTTTAACTCTTTTCCTTTCTTTCACCAATCATGTGTAATGCCTGAATTCTTGAAGTACCTAGGGCTGTGTTATTAATCTCCATGTGTACTAATCATTAGCCTTGGAAGCAATACTTCCAGCCCAGCCTGCCTCAGGCATTAACTTCACACTACTTGGTATGCTCTAGAATTTATAACTCTTGCCCTGGCTTTTCTCCTACACTCATTAAATGTTTACAACTGTGTACTAGACATAGTTTACATTTTCAGAACACCAAATTTAAAATGGCTAAAACTAAATTCATCATCCTGCTCCTCACCCTTTAGAATCTGCTATTCTTAATCCTGTGCCCGACACCTGTCACTCTCCCAAATACCTGCAGATACCTTAAGGGCAAAAACTCTCTCTCTCTCTCTTTCTCTCTCTCATAGTAATGGCTTTTGTTCCAGCCAAAAAGCCTGACACATACTAAGTATGCAGTAAATATTTTTTGAATCATTAAAAACCTCCACCCTCTGCCCTGGCTGGTTGGCTCAGTGGTAGAGCGTCGGCCTGGTGTGCAGGAGTCCCAGGTTCGATTCACGGCCAGGGCACACAGGAGAAGTGCCCATATGCTTCTCCACCCTTCCCCCTCTCCTTCCTCTCTGTCTCTCTCTTCCCTTCCCGCAGCCAAGGCTCCACTGGAGCAAAGTTGGCCCTGGCGCTGAGGATGGCTCCTTGGCCTCTGCCTCAGGCAGTAGAATGGCTCTGGTTGCAACAGAGCAAAGCCCCAGAAGGGTAGAGCATCGCCCCCTGGTGGGCATGCCGGGTGGATCCCAGTTGGGAGCATGCGGGAGTCTGTCTGACTGCCTCCCCGTTTCCAGCTTCAGAAAAATACAAAACAAAACAAAACAAAAAAAAGCCTCCACCCTCTTTCTAATTCATATCTTTTCCCATTTTTTATAGTTCTGTAATGCCCCCTCAAATCCATTCTCTTTCATCTGTTTTTGTTATGACTTGTCCTCTAGACCAGTGGTCCCCAAACTTTTTTGAGCCATGGACTGGTTTAATGTCAGAAAATATTTTCACGGACAGGCCTTTAGGGTGGGATGGATAAATGTATCATGTGACCAAGACAAGCGTCAAGAGTGAGTCTTAGATGATGTAACAGAGGGAATCTGGTCATTTTTAAAAAATAAAACATTGTTCCGACTTAAATATAAATAAAATGGAAATAATGTAAGTTATTTATTCTTTCTCTGTGGACCGGTACCAAATGGCCCATGGACCGGTACCGGTCTGCGGCCCGGGGTTTGGGGGCCACTGCTCTAGACCACTTACCTGGAAGGCAACAGGGAAGGCTGAACTCTGAGAGTTAAGTTATAACTAATCTCATAGCAGTGTTTAACAAAAGTCACATTAAAAGGCAAAATGCTTTCTAGTCAGCAAGAAGAATGAGACCTGACTATAAGCTTCCTAGCACCCAGATTCCCAGATTATGAAGAATGAGTCATTCCCCAAAATACAAGAATAATGTTTTAAATTGAATCATTCTATGGCCTCAAAAAGTGAGCTTCTTTTTCTTTCCCAGTGCCATTACCATTGATAGTTTGCTGTTCTTAACCCTGGCTAGATAAAACATGCTGAGATACTGGCTGCCATTATAACCTCATCAGGATATTGGATGGTCCACACTTTAAAGAGTATCTAGGTATAACTTAGGTAAAAGAGGTGACCTGAAGCTACAAGAGTTTTGTTAGAAACATTAAGTCTAACTTCCTTGTACATCAGACCTTCAGCTAGATTAGCTAGTGCACAGCATGATTGCTTTTGTTCTTCCTCCTTGGTTCCATGTTTTATTGTTTCTGTTTTTATAGTCTACACTTGACCAAATAGGAAGTTCACAAAAGGCACTTGCAGAGGCTCAGTTGTAAAAACCTCTTTTTGTTTTAATTAATTTTGAGTTCTTTCTGTTGTGACTAAGAAAGGTTCTTGGTATCAGAAAGATGGCATTTAATGTATTTTGCTTTTCTTGCTTTTCAACAATAATCTAGTTGATAGTGTTTTACAAGCCTTTTTTTTTGGCAGAGATAGAGTTAGAGAGAAGGACAGACAGACAGGAAGGGAGAGATATGAGAAACATCAATTCTTCATTGTGGTTCCTTAGTTGTTCATTGATTGATTTCTCATATGTGCCTTGATTGGGGGGGGGGGTGTTGCTACAGCAGACTGAATGACCCCTAGCTCAAACCAGCGACCTTGGGTCCAAGCTGGTGAGCTTTTACTCAAACCCGATAAGCCTGCACTCAAGCTGGTGACCCCTCGGGGTCTCGAACCTGGGTCCTCTGCATCCCAGTCCAACACTCTATCCACGGCGCCACTACCTGGTCAGGCTACAAGCCATTTCATTTAATAAAATATGTATCTATTTGCATATAAGAGACATCATTGAATATTCATTATAAATAAGAGCTTTGGATTCAGAAAGTGTTGTATTCAAATATTAGTTAATAGAAAAGGTCTGAAAATATTGTAAAAACACCCAGTTGTTATTAGATGTCACCTCTGGTGTGGGGCACTGGAGAGAGGCTGGGCACTCTGTTTTAACTTTACCCCCTCCCCCCAGATAATGAACATGCATGATGTTTTTAATGTGAAAAGAAGAGAAGGGAAGAGAGAGAGAGAACTAGTAATTCTGTGACTTTAGGGAAATAATTCTGCTTCTCTATACCACAATTCACTCATCCATAATATGGGGAATTTTGAAGAATTATTATGAAGAGCATGAGATAATGCATTATAAAGCATTTAGTACTCTGCCTGCCACAAATTCGACATCCAGTAAGAGCATAGCCCTAATATAGAGTTCATATTTTAGCATTTAAGTTTTGCTGCTATACCAAGGTTTTGCTTAGTTGTGATTTGATTTTGTGGCCATAATCGTCCTATTCTCTTTCAACATGATAACCCTACTCCTTGCATGACTCTTTCAGAGAGTCAGGGAGTAACTTTATTTTTACCAGGAATACAGTGGCTACATATAGTAATCACCCTCCCAAGTGAATCAGCCAGTCAAGTAGACAACAATGAATGGTCAGGGCACACCCAGTAATACTCTTTTTATAGTTTATTGCCACACATACCCTAGATGCTCATGTGAGGATGATTCGACAGAAAGGAAGAACCAGGGATTCTAGGCAGTGTCAGACCAGAAAAGCAATTCCAGCACAAGTTCCTTTCCCTACAGTGGCTAGCCACCTCCTGTCTCTCCAAGGTAGAGAAGAAAAACAAGTCAAACAGGCCTTCCTGAAGACAAAGTATAATATAGCAGGTGTGTCTTTGTTCCTGGTGATGACACTAAATAAGTATTTGTTGATATGGACTATTATGCGTTCTCCCCACTTCTCACCTAAGCAATCAAAAGTTAGCAATCACCTTTGAAACACAGATAAAGCAAAAACACCTGCCTATTCATTATTCCTTTATTTTCCCTGCTGGTATTCTTTTATAGCCTACTTGTTCTACACACTTGTCCCAGACTTCATCCCAAATACCCTTAGGGAGGAAAAACACATGTTATAGAGAGCAAGATGGACTGATGGTTGGAATTGTCCCTTCACTGATGAAGGAACTATTCAGAAGAGAAGGCTGAATAAAATAGTTCCTGGTTGAAAGGGGAGGCTCTGGTATCGGAGTTTTAAATTTGAGGTTGACCTGTGGTGATGCAATAGAGTGTCAGCCTGAAAAGCTGAGGTCGCTGGTTTGAAAACCTGGTTTTGCGGGGTCAAGGCATATATGACAAGCAACCAATGAACAACTAGAGTGAAGCAACTACTTCTTATCTCCCCCCCCTTCTCTCTAAAATCAACAAATAAAATCTTTAAAAAAAAGAAAATAAATGAAGTCTTAGATTTGAAGCCAGCTCTTAAATGTATCATCTATGTGGCCTAGAGTAAGTAACTGACCTTCTTTGGCCTCAGTTTCTTCTTTGTTAATAGAAGGTCCTAAAAGGAACTCTTTGAACTGGTGATAAGATTAAAGGTGATACCTGACCAGGCAGTGGCACAGTGGATAGAGCATCGGACTGGGATGCAGAAGATTAAAGGTGATAATGCATATAAGGGACCTAATGCAAGGTCTTATGCATAATGCATACTCAGGAAGTGTGAGTTATTTTCACATGCTAGGGCATTTCCATGCATATGAACATGAAAGGATGGGAGGTTCCAGAAAGGTGTTTCTCCTCTCTGCTTAGGGTGACCTACAACATTACCAGGGCAACTCTTCCTGCTTCCCTGCTGGGCTGATGTCCTGTTCTCTTATGTCCTTTGCTGATCTGCCAGTTAACCTGATAAAGTAATCATCACAGAGATGTGTGTTACTTTGACTTTTCAACTTAGAGAATGGTGGTTTAGGAAGTGTGCTTTAGGCTGGGGAGCTGGGGCAATTCAGCAGCCTTCAGATAACACCACTTTCCACCCAGGTCTGCCCCGCAGGCTGTACCCGTGTGAGTTGGCCACCTCGCACCAGTGCTTGGTTGGAAGGTGGGCAAGGCCTTTTCATGATCCAGGGTTCTGTTGCACATTGATGTCTTTCTGTTTCTCTCTCTTTCCTCTCCCCTCCGAGATTAAAGTGGAATAGAGCTCATTAAAGCTTTATAGGAATAGTGCAATAAAGAACTTCAGGAGCTGGGCTTTGCTGGAAGAGAATCATTAGTGAAGACTGACTGTATGCTCTGGAGCCTTTAGGCAGCAGCTGCTTCCATTTGGTGTTTAATAATAATTGCTTCCTCATAATCTTCAACCTGCTGTATTGTCAGTTTTAGAAAGACTGGGGAGAAGTTCTATACATATTTATTTTCTACCAATATATATTTACTATTTGGCTCAAATTTTTGAGTTTTGTGTTTCTTATAAAAATTATGAATAAAAAATTTAAAAATCAACACAACTGCTTTTAGGCCAAACATAAATTATTGTGCAATAATATATTGAAGAATTTGACAAAACACGGTGATGACACAGTATTAAAAATGGAATAATAATCTGGCCAGGCAGTGGTGCAGTGGATGGGATGCAGAGGAAACCCTAAAGGTCGCTGGGTTAGTGTGGGCTCATCAGCTTGAGCATGGGGTCACTGGATTGAGCGTGGGATCACGTGATCATAGACATGACCCCATTGGTCACTGGCTTAAGTCCAAGGTTGCTGGCTTGAGCAAGGGGTCACTCACTCTGCTGTAGCCCCCCTGGTCAAGGCACATATGAGAAAGTAATCAATGAACGACTAAGGCGTCACAACGAAGAACTGATGCTTCTCATCTCTCTCCCTTCCTGTCTTTCTGTCCCTATCTGTCCCTCTGTCTCTCTCTCTCTCTCTGTCTCTGACTAAAAAAAAAAAGGAAAAATCCACGTCCAGAACCTGTGACTATATGATGGTACATGTCAAGGGAAGATTAAGGTTGCAGGTAGAATTAAGATTGCCAGTGATTTGACTTTCAGATGGGGAGATTCTCCTAGATTATGTGGGTGGGTGCAGTGTAATTGCATATCCTTTCATGCAGAAGAGGGGGGGGACAGAAGAGACGGTCAGAGAGACATTTGAAGATGCTGTGTAGACAGAGTTCTTCCTCTTCGCCGTATCTATCATCAACTATTGTTCTATTATACTCTCTTCCTTCATAGTTTAACTTCCTAAAGGAATTGTCTATGTTCTTTACCCAGACTTCCTCACTTTTCAACCACGGTCTAACTTATGATGCTTGACTTGCTTTCACGTTCTACTAAAAATTGTGTTCCCTAAAGTCACCTCCTTCTAGCTAAGTCCAGTGACCACTTTTAGTTCTTCCCTTCCACAGCTCTGGAACCCCCTCTGTCCTGAGATAGTCTCAACCCCCCTTGACTTTTGTGGTCCCACATTCTGCTGCTCCTTCTCCCATACCTCTGACCATGCCTTTTCTGTCACATGTGAGGCCAACACTTTCTCTGCCTGTCCCCAAAGTTATAGTTATTGTTCGACCCTCCTTTTATCTCACATTCTCTTTCGAAAATCATCTATACCAGTGGCCCCCAACCTTTTTTGGGCCACGGACCGGTTTAATGTCAGAAAATATTTTCACGGACTGGCCTTTAGTGTGGGACGGATAAATGTATCATATGACCAAGACAAGCGTCAAGAGTGAGTCTTAGACGGATGTAACAGAGGGAATCTGGTCATTTTTAAAAAATAAAACATTGTTCAGACTTAAATATAAATAAAACGGAAATAATGTAAGTTATTTATTCTTTCTCTGTGGACTGGTACCAAATGGCTCACAGACAGGTACCAGTCTGTGGCCCAGGGGTGTGTGTATGTGTGTGTGTGTGTGTGTGTATATATATATATATTTATATTTATATATATATTTTAGAAGTTTCAACTGAGTTGCTTCACTTTATTTATTTATTTATTTATTTATTTTTACAGAGACAGAGAGAGAGTCAGAGAGAGGGATAGACAGGGACAGACAGACAGGAACAGAGAGATGAGAAGCATCAATCATTAGTTTTTCGTTGCGCGTTGCAACACCTTAGTTGTTCATTGATCGTTTTCTCATATGTGCCTTGACTGCGGCCCTTCAGCAGACCGAGTAACCCCTTCCTCGAGCCAGTGACCTTGGGCTCAGGCTGGTGAGCTTTTGCTCAAACCAGATGAGCTGGCCTCAAGCTGGAGACCTCAGGGTCTCGAACCTGGGTCTTCCGCATCCCAGTTCGACGCTCTATCCACTGTGCCACCGCCTGGTCAGGCAGAAAGCATATATTGATGACTCCCAAATTGATACCTTCAGACCAAACTTTGCTCCTGAGTTTCAGACCTTAATATCCATTTTATCTTCTGGAACCTCCATTTGGTTGTTTCATGAACACCTTAATCTTAGATTCTGATACTCTTATTTGGGTGCAACTAATCTATTTTGGAAAGAGGTGATTGCAAGGTGAATTATAAGGAAGGGAGACAAGGAAAGACAGCAAGCTAGCAGAGAGTGTTAATGGGCAGGTTATCGCTGTCGGCAAATGTGGCTCAGTCTCACTGGAGACCCTGAGACACTGTGTGGAATGTGTTTCCAAACTGATGCATGAAGGGATAAGGAAGCTAAGGTATTTCTTCATCAGTTTCTGTCCCTGACTGCTGATGGTCACTTCTGGGACATTAACTTTCTGGAACTTCAGGCAGCTCAACTTACATTGTGGCCAGAGAATGACCTCAGGCAGAGAGCTACAGCAGCTATTTCACATGCAGGGACTATCTACGGGTGACTTCAATGGTAGGCCAAGGGGATACAAATGGGTAACTGGCAGCGTCCACTATATACTTCAAATTCATATTTCCCAAACTGAATGCAAGATCTTAACCTCCAAGTCTGCTCTTCCTCCTGGTTTCCTGTTTCAAAAAGTGACCCCACTATCAAGCTAGTGTCCAAGTCACAGACTAGAGCAATCTCAGTGTCATGCCCGATCTCTCTCTCCTCCACCATCTATATCATGTCTGTCATCAAGTCTTATTCATTCTACCTTCTATATGTTGCTCAAATCTGCCCAGAGTGTGCATTCCACAGGCAATGCTAATCTCATGTGACCACAGTCTCTCATCTGGATCACTACATAATCCCCTACTGATCTTTCAATCTCCTACCCCAGGCTTCATCTCTCCCAATCTATCTTCAACATAACAATCAGATGGCTCCTAACCAATTTTTTTTAAGTGAGATAGAGAAACAGACTCTTGCATGTGCCTTGACCAGAATCCAACAGAGTTATCCTCAGCACCTGAAGCCGACACTCGAACCAATTGAGCCACTGGCTGCGAGAAGGGAAGAGAGGGAGAAGAGAAAGGGGAAGAGAAGCAATTGGTTGCTTCTTATGTGTGCCCTGACTGGGGATCGAACCCAGGATGTCCACACACCGGGCGGACACTTTATTCACTGAGCCAACTGGCCAGGGCCCAGAATGGCTCCTAGAAACAACTACTATAATGCCACTTCCTTGCTAAAAACCATTTAATGATTATTGCCATGGAAATAGAGGCCAATTTACTAAGATGTTTTGCTAGATTTTCCATGACCTGCATTTTCTTATCCCTTGAACCTCATGCATTGTCCCTTTTCTATTCAATTATTCTCAAAAAAATGATGTCTCTGTCTCCTACCCATACACAAGTACTTTAAATATGCTAACCTCAGGGCCTTTGCTCACTCTCTTTTCTTCTGGTTCAAACTTCAAGGCCTTTGCTCATTCTCTCTTCCTCTAGTTCAGACTTACTGTCCCTGAGATCATTATTACAATTTACTTCTTTCAGGAAATCTTTCCTGATTGCTTCTTCTATAAGATTTCCATAGCACTCTGTGTATCCTTATGATTGTACTTCTCACACTGCATTGTAGATTGTTTACTCATATTGAGCCATTTTCCTCTTCCCAAACTGGGAACTCTATTAAGTGATGGGTTATGTCAGTCTTGATAATTGTTGTGTTATTGGCACACAACACTATCTGGTACATAGTAGAAACAATACATATAGAAACAATACATATTTGTTGAAAAAATGTAAACATGCCGATATTCACATTGCACTTTGGTCACGGATTCAAATTTAGCGAGCCATAGAACACACTGAACTTTCCTCTGCATGGCTGTGGGTTGCTACGCTGTATACACAGTGTTACATCATCATTTGCGCATGCGCACATACTGCCACATCATCCTACTGAAACTGGGAGGGTTTTCCTTTTATTTGGTGCAGATTTCACATTTCTGTCATCTTTTGTTGCTTTCCTTTGACCGGTCAAAAGTGCACCATGACTTTATGGACACACTGTATATAAATTTGACTGGCTGTTGACTCTTTTCCAAATGCCTATAATCTGAGAGCTCAAAGCAGTTTTTATCTCTGAATACCACATAGCAAAGAAAGGCCTATCTTTGAAGTCAGTGGCCCAGGAGAAAAAGTGATATCAACAGATCTATCTCCAACCTGCTGTTGGAAGAAATTATCACAACTTTTAAGAGTTGTGCTTTCCTGGAAAAATCAAACCAATGATCTCTCTAGAGCCCCGACTTTTAGTAACTCAATACAGTAGATCTATTCATCTTTCTGGTAATGAGTTGTTGTTGTTTTTTTCTCAAAGCACTCAATTCATTTTCCATGGCTGACATGTAATCCAGAAATAATAGAGGTTGGTCTAGTATAACTCATATCTAAAAAAGGGAAAGTACCAACACCCTGAAAGGAAAGCTCTGAATTAAGTATTACTAAAAATAATTCTCAGCAAGTCAGGGAGATATAAAAAGACCTTCAGTTGTAGATGATATTTTTTGTTGTTTATTATAAATATGGCTCTCCAATAGGAAGAATGAAGTTTGAAAACATCATTCTGACACAGTTTTTGTAATTACATTCCAGGATTTAAATTTGAAAAATTTTTTAGTTCTATTTTCTAATAAAGTCCTACTCAGAGGTGCTAACATTTGAACCAGTCTTTAAAAACCCTCAGCTCTGACTGTGTGGCATGTATTCAGATATTAAAAACTGCTCTGAGCTCTCAGATTTCAGGCATTTGGAAAAGAGTCAAAGCAGATGACCAGAACCCTGGTGAACATGTAACAATAAA
The DNA here is from genome assembly GCF_036850765.1 of Saccopteryx bilineata. Classification (NCBI taxonomy): domain Eukaryota; kingdom Metazoa; phylum Chordata; class Mammalia; order Chiroptera; family Emballonuridae; genus Saccopteryx; species Saccopteryx bilineata. The sequence continues at coordinate 108,802,785 of NC_089494.1, read as the reverse complement.
CCTTTGTTTTTATTAGCCACCAAGATTTGTGTTTTTTTATTTCTATAGAACAAGTCATAATGTGTTGTCAACCCTCTGACTTTAAAAGTGGACATAAGAATCAGACAACTAGAGAACAAAATACTCAGTCTTATTATTCAAAGGGCTACTTTGGAGAATGAAGCCACATTTAGATTCCCTGATAATGTCTTCTTCTAATTAACCCTCTAAATCCCAAACTTCAAGTCTCCGCATGACAAGGCCAGATACTGACAGAGAAAGCTTACCTCGTGGAGAAACAAAATGAGAGATTCTTTGGGAAAGGTAGGACAGAGAATCAGAGCAACACAGCACAGGGGCCAAGCTAAGCATGCTCAGTTCATTCTCTCCATAACCAGTGAGGTAGGGCACTCCTCCAAGGGAAGTAGTCCCATAGTGTAACTTCTGAACAGAAGAACTTCTTTTTCCTGGGTGGAAAAAACCTAAGTTGAAATAATAGATTGTTGATTTAATTAAATTTTAGAACAAAAGCTAAAGGGATGTACAGGGCCTTTTTTCAATGACCAGCATTGTAGAAACTAAATTCATGCACTGTGACATCTGTTCTGGGACACTGAGAGTGCAGGCCCACCTATCTTCAGGAAGAGCAGGATCCTGCACTGTTCCTGAGATTGTGAGAAGTTGGGTCAGATACATGAAGTCCTCACTTAGCGTCCACACGTTCTGCAATTGAAGCAAAATGACGTACAATGAAACCAATTCTACCACAAGCTAATTGATATAAATATAGGTCAAGTTCCTGTAGCAGCTCATCGATGTTTTAGCAAAACGACTTTGAACTAAATAATGTTTTTTGAGGACCTGCTGTAAAACCATATCTGGGTGACAATAGGCTCCTCTGAGGTCTAAGGCCATATCTGAAGGATAAAACATCCTAAAGGACAGACTGGATAGAGGAATGAAAAAGAAAAAGAGACAGTCCTATTATTTTGGCTTATAGAAATAGAGCTCTAAAATATTTCAGCCTCAGGGATTATATGATGATAGAGGTGTTTCACTTATACTGTTTGCCTTGTTTCAGCTGCTTTTTTTCATTTTCCAAATGAATGATGTTTAAAACTATTTATTTAAAGCCAAGATTTTATTGTTCATTTTATTATAGATGTAGTATGGACTTTAGCTTTAAGTTCATGACAAAGAAGTGTCTTGCTCAGAAAATGTGACACCATGGAAGCTGAGCAGTTTTAGTTTAGAGGAGAAGCTCGATAGAGTGACCCCTTGGAAAGAAACACCAGAAAACCTTATGACTGTCATGTGGGATTTATCAATTGAGTAACAGACATGTGTTTGACTTTCAAAACAACAAAATGCCTTTGGACTCTGTCTGCCAAGTTGTAAAACACACACACACACACACACACACACACACACACACACACACAGAGAAAGTCAGGATAGATAAATAGGAAGAAGGAACAGAAGGAGAGAGGAAAGAGAGAAAGAAAGGCGAAAGAAAGAAAGAAAGAAAGAAAGAAAGAAAGAAAAAAAGAAAGAAAGAAAGAAAGAAAGAAAGAAAGAAAGAAAGAAAGGAGGAAGGAAGGAAGGAAGGAAGGAAGGAAGGAAGGAAGGAAGGAAGGAAGGAAGGAAAGAAAGAAAGGAGGAAGGAAGGAAGGAAAGAAAGAAAGAAAGAAAGAAAGAAAGAAAGAAAGAAAGAAAGAAAGAAAGAAAGAAAGAAAGAAAAGGGAGAGAGGGAGGGAGGAAGAAAAGAAGGAAGGAAAAGGGAAGGAAGGAAGGAAGGAAGGAAAAGGGAAGGAAGAGAGAAAAGGAGTGTTTCTCCCCCTTTTAACAACTATGTAAACTATATAACATCTTTGTTCAAATGCCCTTTTTATATGTAACAGCTAGGAAACCATAAGTTCATTATGTGAAAAGGAAAAGTCTGGCATTACATCTTAAATTATAATTATCTTCTTCACATAACTGTTGGAGAAAAGGTTTTTTAAAAAATATTTTATTTATTAATTTTAGAGAGAGGAGAGAGAAGGGGGAAGAGCAGGAGGCATTAACTCATAGTAGCTGCTTCTCCTATGTGCCTTGACCAGGCAAGCCCAGGGTGTTGAACCAGCCATCTCAGCATTCCAGGCCAACGCTTTATTTTTGGAAACCAGTTTTCTTATTCAATTGATCCTAAGATATCACTTGGATGAACTACACAGTACCTCACAACTGTCGAGTATGCCTACATGATTGGTATTGCTGTTGAAACTTACTCTTTCTTTTGCATAAAACTTTTCTATTATTTGCTCATTTTCTTTTTTTTCTAGTGGGAGAGACAGAGAGAGTCAGAGAGAGAAACAGATAGGGACAGAAACGGAGAGAGATGAGAAACATCAATTCTTCGTTGCGGTTCCTTAGTTGTCCATTGATTGATTTCTTATATTTGCCTTGACCAGGGGGCTACAACAGACCGAGTAACTTTCTGCTCTAGCCAGAGACCTACGGCTCAATCTGGTGAGCCTTGCTCAAACCTGATGAGGCCGTGCTCAAGTTGGCGACCTCAGGGGTCTAAAACCTGGGTCCTCCGCGTCCCAGTCCGATGCTCTATCCACCGCGCCACTGCCTGGTCAGGCTATTTGCTCATTTTCATCAGTTTCTTCTTTAGGATATAGGAGCCTGAATCAAATACCTAGAAAAGTATATTTTGGACCTATTTTCAGATGGCTTTTTAAAATTATTATTCTATGATTCCCTAAACTGAAAACATTAATGTTTCTCATTACAAAAGAAAATAAAATCCTGTATATTTTCTTAAGTATTGGCAGCTGATTAATGTAAGGTATTTTTCCCCGCTGAGAAGGAAGGAATGGCCGGAGCCACCAAGTGTGGAATAACAAAAAGGCTTTATTCATTTATTCAGTACAGAGCGTGCATCCCGCCCGGCAAGGTTCCCTGGCCCCGAGGTAAGATGGAAGCCAGGGAAGTTGCAAGGATTAAACCGCGTGGGAGATATTTAAACGGGTCCCTCTAGGGAAGTCAAGCTAACATGACGTGTTGAAATCCCACTGGCTGGTAGATGGTCGCTTTTTTCCAAACGGTTCCTATGAAGCCTCCTTTGGCGCGCTTGATTGTGGGCGGTCCTACAAAGTTCGCGGGTCTGAGTTCCCCACGTGACCATCCCCAATTATCCACCGACCTTACATTCTGACATTTTGTGTTAAATAGAAAAAGGGGCACCGTTTATTTGTCTGGCTACTTCCTGCTGAATAGGAGCGTTGTGGGGAGGGGGAGATCAGAAGGTGGTGGCTTTGAGGGGTGTCAGGAGGAACATCTGTGTGGCTGTGATTGGAGAAACTTTGCGGATGTGGTCCTGTAAAGATTTTAAAAAAAGAGGAGTAATAGGGGGATTTGCAGGGTCCAGTCTTTTGGTGAGCTGGAGATGAATGGAGTCCAGTGGTTCCGATTGCCAGTGGTCCTGTAAGGAGGCAAACTTGAGGCAAAACTGCATGTCAGGAGTGGCGTAAAAAGGGGAAAGGAAGGGGTCCCATCCATTCCCATAACCGAGACCTGTGCGGGAACTAGAGGTCCAGAGTGTGATGGCAAAACAGAGAAGGCAGCCCCCATGTCCACAAGAAATGAGATGGACTTACCCACTTGTTGCAGCATACCCTGGGTTCTCCGAGTCCAGGCTGTGTCCTAGGAGTTTGAGCGATGCGCCCACCTGGCTGGATTGGCCTTCCCATTCGGGCAGTTTGTCCTCCATGTAGAGGCGCTGAGGAAAAACCTGTTGCCCAAAGGGGCAATCGCTCCACCAGTGACTGGGCTGCTTGCAGTCAGGGCAGGGCTCAGTGGGCAACCACCAGCAGGGGCCCTGCAGGGACCAGTGGTCCTGCTTGCCACACTTAAAGCAAGCTGCTGGTGGGGTTTCTCTTTGTGGCTTGGATTTGGGTCGGGCACTTTCTGTGCCTTGCCTCTGTTGTGCCACTGGCCTCAGGATTGCCACAAGAGCTGGGGTTTGGAGCGTTACCTTCTGCTGCATGCAGGCCTGGCGAACAGCCTTGGCCTGTTTCTATTAGTTGGGACCGTTAAAAACTTTAAATGCCGTGTTCACAGATTCCAGATAGGGGTTTGGGGGATTGGGAATAAGAGGAGGAGGGCTTGTGCGGAGCCCAGCACCCAGATCCTGCAGGAAACAGCTGGAGCCAAAGGCAGGACAGGGCCAGAACTTCCTGCAAAAAAATTGGGGTTGGACATCCTGAAAATGGTGTAAGAGCCAATGCCAGGCTGAGAATGGCCTGATGGAGGAGGGGTTAAAGAACACAGTGAAGGGAGGGGCGCCTGACCAGCAGGGGAGCAGAAAGAGATGGTAATGGTGAATAAGAAACAGGTTTTTTGCAAAAGGAGGGGAGGGGGCTCTCAGAGAGAAGAGACCTGAGCACAAAAGAGGTCCGCAGAGGGACCAGAGAAAAGTCTCGAGAGAGGGGTGCCCCTGGTGGTCAGACAGGAGGGAGAGAGAGTTGGGAGTTCGTGGAGAAGGAAATATCAGGAGTGGAGGTTTTAGATGAGGTTTCTCTGGCCAGAAAAAGGCCTGCATGATGGAACAGGCAGCACAGAGATTAAGGACAGGTGCACGAATAATTAGAAGCTGTGAGCCTGACCTGTGGTGGCGCAGTGGATAAAGCGTCGACCTGGAAATGCTGAGGTCGCCGGTTCGAAACCCTGGGCTTGCTTGGTCAAGGCACATATGGGAGTTGATGCTTCCAGCTCCTCCCCCCTTCTCTCTCTCTCTCTCTCTGTCTCTCTCTCTCATCTCTAAAAAAATGAATAAATAAAATTAAAAAAAAAAAAGAATTGCTTTAAGAAGCACTTGTGCAAAAAAAAAAAAAAAGAAGCTGTGAGTATAAGAGATCTCCAATCAGTTCCCAGCTTTTTTAGCGATAGTTAAATTGGTGAGGGTGTTAAAACTGAAAGTCCCTTCAGGAGGCTAGTTCAGTGGGTTCGGTGGCCTGGCCACAGCGGAGAAGAAGAACAGTTTCTTCTTCTTTAAGGAGGGAGATTCCTGTGCTCCCACAGCTGCCCTCAGTCCTCGGAGTGGTCAGATTTGAGTATTAGCGTCCTAAAACCTCAAGGTCCGGCCATGGATTGAAAAGGTAAAGTGGATGTGCTTGGGGAGGTCTCCGAAGCACATGCTCACTCAGATGGAAAAGAGTTCCCTGACATAGCTACGGTTTCGTACAGGGAGTCTTGGAGGAAAGAACTGAGAGGAAGGCGGAGGCAAGGGACTTACCGCACCATGCACTGAAGTGGGTGGAAGGTCGGAGATCCTGGTTCTTTCTCGGAGGGTATGAGGAAGAGGAGCGGTCCTTGCGGACTTCTACTCCTCCCAGGTTTTCGGCACCAAAATGTAAGGTATTTTTCCCTGCCAAGAAGGAAGGAAGGGGCCTGGAGCCGCAAAGTGTGGAATAACAAAAAGGCTTTATTCAGTACAGAGCGTGCATCCCACCCGGTAAGGTTCCCTGGCCCCAAGGTAAGATGGAGGCCAAGGAAGTCGCAAGGATTAAACCACGTGGGAGATATTTAAAGGGGTCCCTCTAGGGAAGTTGAGCTAACATGACGTGGTGAAATCCCACTGGCTGGTAGACGGTTGTTTTTTTCCAAACAGTTCCTGTGAAGCCACCTTTGGCGCCAAAGTTCACGGGTCTGAGTTCCCCACGTGACCATCTCTCATTATCCACCGACCTTACAATTAAGAGTGAATGTTATTTCTTTATTGGAAAACGCAAGTAGTTTAGTTTTGAGGGATAAAATGTCCTTTAATGTTATATTGCCTTATTCTGAAAATTTCACGTTGGATATAGTTTATAAATTTTATTAAATGAGTATTTCAGAGAGTTAAGATTATTTTCTAGGGAATTTTCAGCCAGAGAGCCACATAGAAACTTGAAAGTCTCCTTCACCAATGAATACTTTTTTATCAAGAGTTCTAGCTTCAGATTAGAATTTATGATTTATTTAGTGTCTGCTTGCCGGCAAGCGTTCTATTTGTACTAGAAATTTTGCTGTGGATTTTCAGCCTGGCTCTTATATGTGAATGAGGCAGAATTCCATCAGTAAAATGTGTTTTGTTTTTTTTTGTTTTTTTTTTTAAGGCACACTCTTAGGTAAGAGGTGCTTTTTTTTTTTTCTTTTTTTTTTATTCATTTTTAGAGAGGAGAGGGAGAGACAGAGAGAGAGAGAGAGAGAGAGAGAGAGGAGAGACAGGGAGAGAGAAGGGGGGGAGGAGCTGGAAGCATCAACTCCCATATGTGCCTTGACCGGGCAAGCCCAGGGTTTCGAACCGGCAACCTCAGCATTTCCAGGTCGACGCTTTATCCACTGCGCCACCACAGGTCAGTGTAAAATGTGTTTTTTGGTGCTTTTAAACCTGAGTTTTGATTTGCTCTTTTGAATTGTTTCTGAACTTTGGTCATTCTTCCCAGGTGGATAAAAACAGTAGAGAAGCTCAGGACCCCAGGGGAAAGATAGGAGTTTATTTTCTGTAGCAAAAGAAATTGTTATAATTTCTACCCACTGTAGCCTGCTGATTATAAGAATAAATACAGACGGTTGCACTCCATGGACCATCTGCTCTATCTGGTGGCCCTAGGGTGATTAATCATCTCAATTCACCTGACACTGATGAGGTTATCAGGATGTGGGATTTTCAGTGATCAAACTGGTCAAATTCCATTTAAACCAGAACAAGTTGATCACCTGGTAGTCCTAAATTCTGAAAGCTTGCAATATCTGATTTGGAGAAGTCAGACGTCTAGGACTATCATAATAGAAGCATTGAAGATGTGCAAAGGTAGCTCCATAGCTCCAAGTTTGCCTTAAAATGACATGGGGCGACCATATCTGTTTGTGATTCACAGAGGGTCAAAGTCTTCTTGCAAAAGCACAGCTTTCTTTTTTTAACTACTGCCATGCTACTAATGGATTCATTCTTGGTTTGAGTCTAGCCCTACAAATCATGTAGGTGGCCTTTTCCTCCTTAAGGCTTTAATGGATTTGTTGGGGAAAATATAACATTCTCAATCATCTACTATTTTTTATAGTTTTATTTAGACAATTAATTTTAACGAAGTGACATTGGTCAACTAGAGCACATAGATTTAGAGAAAACATCTCCAGAACATTTTGACATTCGATTAAGTTGTATACCCATCACTCAAAGTCAAATCGTCCTCTGTCACCCTTCATTTGGTTTTCTTTATGCCCCTACCTTCCCATCACTTCTTCCCTCTCCTTCCTTCCCCTCCCCCTGGTAACCATTGCACTCTTATCTATGTCCATGAGTCCCAATTTTGTGTCCTACCTATGTATGGAATCATACAGTTCTTAGTTTTTTCTGATTTACTTATTTCACTAGTATAATGTTATCAAGGTCCATACACATTGTTTTAAATGATCCTATGTCATCATTTCTTATGGCTGAGTAGTATTCCATAGTACATATGTACCATATCTTCTTTATCTAATCTTCTATTGCAGGGCCTTTTTGTTGTTTCCATGTCTCGGCCACCATGAACAATGCTGTGATGAACATGGAGCTGCATGTGTCTTTATGTACCAATGAGTTTGAGTTTTGGGGATATATACCCAGTAGAGGGATTGCTGGGTCATAAGGTAGTACTATTTTCAGTTTTTTGAGGAACCACCATACTTTCTTCCATAATGGTTGTACTACTTTACATTTCCACCAACAGTGGATTAGGGTTCCTTTTTCTCCACAGCCTCTTCAACACTTGTTATTACCTGTCTTGTTGGTAATAGCTAATCTAACAGGTGTGAGGTGGTATCTCATTGTAGTTTTGATTTGCATTTCTCTAATAGCTAGTGAAGATGAGCATCTTTTCATATATCTATTGGCCATTTGTATTTCCTCCTGGGAGAAGTGTCTGTTCATGTCTTCTCATTTTTTTATTGGATTGTTTGCTTGTTGTTGAGTTTTGTGAGTTCTTTATATATTTTGGATATTAGCCCTTTATCTGAGCTATTGTTTGCAAATCTTATCTCCCATTTAGTTGGCTATCTGTTTGTTTTGTTGTCAGTTTCTTTTGCTGTGCAAAAGCTTCTTAGTCTGATATAGTCCCATTCCTTTATCTTTGCCTTTACTTCCCTTGCCTTTGGAGTCAAATTCATAAAATGTTCTCTGAGGCCAAAGTCCATGAGTTTAGTACCTATTTTTTCTTCTATGTATTTTATTGTTTCAGATTTTATATTTAGGTCTTTGATTCTTTTTTTTTTTTTACAGAGACAAAGAGAGAGTCAGAGAGAGGGATAAATAGGGACAGACATACAGGAACAGAGAGAGAGATGAATAGCATCAATCATCAGTTTTTCATTGTGGCACCTTAGTTGTTCATTGATTGCTTTCTCATATGTGCCTTGACTGTGGGACTACATGAGACCGAGTAACCTCTTGTGCAAGCCAGCGACCTTGGGTCCAAGCTGGTGAGCTTTGTTCAAACCAGATGAGCCCGCACTCATGCTGGTGACCGCGGAGTCTCAAACCGGGGTCCTCCACATCCCAGTCCGATGCTCTATTCACTGCGCCACTGCCTGGTCAGGCTCTTTGATTCATTTTGAATTAATTTTTATACAAGGAGACAAACCGTAGTCGAGTTTCATTCTTTTGCATGTGGCTTTCCAGTTTTCCCAGCACCATTTATTGAAGAGGCTTTCTTTTCTCCATTGTGTGTTTTTGGCTCCTTTATCAAAGATGATTTGACCATATATATGTGGTTTTATTTCTCGGCTCTCTATTCTGTTCCATTGGTCTGAATGTCTATTTTTCTGCCAATATCATGCTGTTTTGATTATCATGGCTCTGTAGTATAATTTGAAATTTGGTATTGTAATGCCCCCAGCTTCATTTTTTCCCTAGGATTACTTTGGCTATTCAGGGTATTTTATGGTTACATATAAACCTGATGTCAATCATCTATTATTTAAAGATATATTTTTTAAAGCTTGAGACATCATTCACATAACATAAAATTTATTGACTTGAAGAGTACAAATCAATGTTTCTTAGTGTATTCACAAAAGTTTGCAACTATCACCACAATCTAAGAATATTTTTATCACCCTCACAAAGAAACCCTTTACTATTTGCAGTCACTCCTCACTCATACCTCCTCCTGCCCCTAACAACCACTAATATAAATTTGCCTATTCTGGACATTTCAAAGAAATAAAATCATACCATATGTGGTCTTTCAGTCTGGCATCTTTCCATTAGCATAAGTTTCTAATGTTTCAATAGTGTATTAGTATATGTCATTTTTTTTTATAGTTTAATAATATGCCATTGTATTCACATACCACATTTTGTTCATTGATGAAAGTTTTGGTTGTGTCCAGTTTTTGGTTATTATGAATAACAGTACTATGACTATTCATCTAAAAGTTTTTGTGTGAACATACGTTTTTAACTCTTTCGAGCATATACTTATAAGTTGAAATTCTGGGTCACATGGTAACTCTATATTTAACCTTTTGATGAACCTCCAGACTATTTTCCAAAGTGGCTGCACTATTTTACATTCCTACCAGTAGTGTCTGAGGGTTCTAATTTTGTTTTTATTTTTCAATTTTTTAATAGATTTTGAGAGAGACAGGAAGAGAGAGAGAATAGTAGGAGAGAAAGAAGCATCAACTTGTACTTGCTTCACTTTTAGTTGTTCATTGATTGCTTCTTCTACCTGCCTTGATGGGGAGCTCATGACAAGCCAGTGACCCCTTGTTAAAGCCAATGACCTTTGGGCTCAAGCCATCAAACTTGGGATCATGTCTACAATCCACGTTCAAACCCACAACCCTGCACTCAAGCTGCTAAACCTGCGCTCAAGCTGGATGAGCCTGCGCTCAAACCGGTGACCTCGGGGTTTCAAACCTGGGACCTCAGTGCTCCTGGTCAAAGCTCTATGCCAGGGGTCGGGAAACTTTTTGGCTGAGAGAGCCATGAACACCACATATTTTAAAATGTTATTCTGTGAAAGCCATACAATGACCCATGTATGTTACACATTATCCAATAAAAATTTGGTGTTATCCCGGAGGACAGATGTAATTGGCTCCAGCCACCCACAATCATGAACATGATGGTAGAAAATGAATGGATTGTAATATATGAGAATGTTTTATATTTTTAACATTATTTTTTTTTATTAAATATTTGTCTGCGAGCCAGATGCAGCCATCAAAAGAGCCACATCTGGATCGTGAACCATAGGTTCCCGACCCCTGTTCTATCCACTGTACTACCAGCAGTCAGGCTTTTTTTATTTATTGTTTTAGAGAGAGAGAAGAAGGGAGAGAGAGAGATAAAGACAGATCCATTGATCTGTTCCTGTATATGCCCTGAAAAGAGGCCAAACTGGTAACCTCTGTGCTTTGGACAGTGCTCTAACTAACCAACCGAGCTATCTGGCAAGGGTGAGGATTCTAATTTATGGGCATCATTACCAAAGGTGAGTTTCTTTTTCTATTTTAGAAATCCTAGTGGATGTGAAGTGGCACTGCATTATAGTTTGGTTTGCATTTCCTGGTAACTAATCATTTTGAGCATCATTTCACATGTTTTTGGTCATTTATCTTCTCTAGAAAACTCTCTATTTTAGCTGACTTCTCTTTAGCTAATTCAAATCAATCAAAAGCAAAAATACTATACATAAGGTGAACAAAATTTCTAGCAGCAGGTAGATAGACTTTTATGTCTCCTGAACACCCCTTTGTCTTTTCTTTCCTTTTAAAATTTATTTATTTACTTTAGAGGGAGGAAGGGGGGGGAGAGAGAGAGAAACATTGATCTGTTTCTTGTATGTGCTCTAACCAGGAATTGAACCTGCAACCTTGGTATTTCAGGACAATGCTTAACCAACAGAGCTACCTGGCCAGGACTTTCTGTCACTTTTGAGATAGATTAATCTTCTGACAAACACACTAGTCAATTTACTTACCTTTGGTTCAGGTATTCTACATTGAGGTAATAAACAGATCCAAAATTTTTTACTCAGCAAGTCAACTCAACCTTTATGACAGATTAGATTTAAAGTTCCTACAGGATCTTTGGTGGGGATGATGTCAGAGTGATGGCACGGTAGGAAGCGATACCGATAAATCTCCCCAAAAACTCAACAAGATCTTCAACCAGAAACAGAAAAACCTATCCTTGGAACCTTCAGATGTTTTGCAACACACCCGAAGGTATGGTCGGTGAAAAATTGGCTAAATATATAATCAAACCCCAGGGGAAATAGGGAGTAAGAAATGCTCCGCCTTCCTCACTAACCTAAATAAGGTTGCTTTCACTAGGAACTTACAGTATAGAAACTAAGGTGGGCAAAGGGAGTGAATAAATGCAGGCTGCGGTACAAGCAGCCGAATCAGGCTGTGGCACAAAGATCCAAGCCGAGGAAAAACTGTGACTGTGGCAACCCGGGCAATACAAGCTAACACGCGTGCCAAACCCAGACAAAGAAAGACAAGTGGGGCAGCCATTTTCCCCATCTCCTGGTCGACGCGCGCAGATAGTGGGCGAGAGATTCTTCCGAATATCTCAAGGGTGGGTGCCGCCCATGTTATCTCACAGAGAGGCAGAGTCAGAGGCCTTTGTGTGGGCTGAAAGCGGAATCTCCGAATTGCCCCAGTGCCCTGAGAGGGCCGCGCAAGGGGAGGGAGCTAGAGCCAATTGCAATGCTGGAACTTTTCTGTGTGGGTGGAGGGCTTTCTCAGAGTGAGAGACTGCCGGCCTGATATCCAGGTCAGCACACACGGAGAGTGGGCAAGAGATTCCTCCGAACACCTCAGGGGTGGGCACCCGTGTTATCCCACAGAGGACCAGAGTCAGAGGCCTCTGTGTGGACCAAAAGCGGAATCTCGGGCTACCCCAGCGCCCTGAAAAAGTCGCACATGGGGAGGGAAATGAGAGCCAATTCCAACGCTGGAACTTTTCCGTGCAGGCAGGGGTTTCACTCAAAGTGTGACGCGGCTGGTCTGATATCCTGGTCGGCGCACACGGAGAGTGGGCAAGAGATTCCTCCAAAGACCTCAGGACTGGGTGCCCATGTTATCCCACAGAGGGGCAGAGTTAGAGGTCTTTGAGTGGGCAGAAGCCCCACCTTATTATGCTAGCAGCTCTGACTGACTGAGCCTTACCCAGAGCCCTGTGCTGAGAGGGAATAGAGTGGGGAGTTGCCAACTCTTTGAGTCTCTTACTATCCAGGCAGAGGCAGCAGCAACCCCATAGCTGGATTATCAGGCTTCTAATTGTGGAAGGAAAGACTAGGAGAGAGGCTCCAGGAATACGGACCCTCTCACTTTTGGAGCCTATAAAAGCTAATGAGCCTCGACTGCCAACGAGACTGAAGCCCAATACATGACATTGCCATAGAGAATTATCAACTGCAAACCTCTACCTGAGTGTGCCACAGGGGCAGAACCCGGGGTACAAAGTCATCAACCAGGAAGAGGGACAGAAAAGAAAAAGCAAGAAGATAACCTCTCAAAATAAAGAATAATCCACAGACTTTATAACCTATCCAATTTTATTAATTTTATTTGTTCATCTGTGTCTGTTATCTTCATTCTTGATTTTTTAAAATTTTTTTTTCCTCTTCCAATCTGGTCGTTTAATTCTCTGCCGATCTTACTCTCTCCTCTCTTTGAACTACACTATCCATAAGTGTTACATCTCCCATTATCTTTTCCTTCCTCTTCCTTTCTCTCTATGAGGGTTGCACTCCAAAACCCTTAACTCTCTCTCTCTCTCCTCCTTTTTCTTTTTTCTTCTTTTAGTGGTTCCGTCTTTTCTCTCTCTCTCTCTTTTCTCCCTCTATATTAGTTTCTTCCTTTCTTTTTTACGTCTCCTCTCATTCAAACCTAAATAACGAACAAATTATGTTATCTGGGACTCAAACTTATGTTTGTGGCATTTTGGGGGGTTTTTACTTCACCTTTTTAACTCACTAGCAGTGTTCCCATCCCTGGCTCTCCATTTTATCTAGTTCTTCTCCAACTAAATATAATAGTAATTTTTTAATTCTCTCCCCCTTTTTCCTGTTTCCCTCTTATTCTTTTCATCATAAGTTTAGTCAGCCAAAACCTAAAAGCAAATCATTTTATTCTTGACCCAAATTTTTTCCTTATTTGCTTTTTGTGGGTCCATACCACTCCCCCTTTTTTTTCCTCTTTTTTTTTCTTTTTCCTTTACCCCTTTATTACTTCTCCCCAATTCAGGCCTTCCATTACAGGTATTGTTTGTTCTATTTAGTACAATATAATTCACAATTCACCACAAGATCTTCTCAAGAAAGGGGGGATAGGAGAGGAGAGGAAAAAAGGAGGGGAAGGAATAATTCCCTTTTTTTTTCAAATTTTTATTTTATTTTTCTTTATTTAATGATTAATTTTTTAAAAGTTTTTTATTTTTTTTAATTTTTTTTAACTTTTTATTCTTTATTAAATCTCAATACTATCAACAAAACCACCTTCAGATGCCATTAAAAAAGAGAAAATCGAATATCATGGATACAAAAGAAAGAGAGGTAACACAGATAGATGAGGAAAAATCTATGGAGAAAAAATTTAAGATATTGGAAGCCTTGGAGTTAAACGACAGAGAATTTAAAATAGAAATCCTAAAAATCCTCCGAGATATACAAGAAAACACAGAAAGGCAATTTAGGGAGCTCAGAAAACAACTCAATGAACACAAAGAGTATATTTCCAAGGAAATTGAAACTATAAAAACAAATCAAACAGAGATAAAAAACTCAATTCACGAGCTGAAAAACAAGGTAACAAGCTTAGCTAATAGAACAAGCCAGATAGTAGGTAGGATTAGTGAAATAGAAGACAAGCAACTTGAGGCACAACAGAGAGAAGAAGAAAGAGACTCAAAAATTTTTAAAAATGAGATAGCCTTAGAGGAATTATCTGACTCCATCAAAAACAATAACATAAGAATAATAGGTATATCAGAGGGAGAAGAGAGAGAAAATGGAATGGAGAACATACTCAAACAAATAATAGATGAGAATTTCCCAAGCCTGTGGAAAGAACTAAAGCCTCAAATTCTAGAAGCAAAGAGAACTCCAAGTTTTCTTAACCCCAACAAACCTACTTCAAGGAACATCATAATGAAATTGGCACAAACCAACTGCAAAGAAAAAATTCTCAAGGCAGCCAGGGAAAAGAAGAATGCAACATATAAAGGAAGGCCCATTAGATTATCATCCGATTTCTCAACAGAAACTCTACAAGCTAGAAGAGAGTGGACTCCAATATTTAAAGTCCTGAAAGAGAGGAACTTTCAGCCATGAATATTATACCCATCAAAGCTATCTTTCAAATATGAAGGAGAAATAAAAACATTCACAGATACAGAAAAGATGAGGGAATTGATCACCAGAAAACCCCCACTCCAGGAAATACTAAAGGGGGTTCTCCAATAAGATACAAAGAACAAAAAAACAAAACAAAACAACAACAACAAAAAACAAAGCCACAAGTAAAAGCTCCAAGACAAACACAATAAAACCAAATTTAAACTGTGACAACAAAAAGAAAGGGGGGGAGAGGATAGAGATTAACAGTAGCAAAGGATGATGGAGTGCAAAGGTGCTCACAAAATAGTGCACTTCAATGAACAGGGTAGGAACCCTTTTTGATGGTAACCACCATTGAAAAAACCACCACAGAAGCACACGATTTAAAAAAGATAGCAACAGAGGAAAGATGTATGGAACACAACCAAATTAAAACAAAAGATAGAAAAACGAAAGAGAAGGATCAAGCAAGACACAAAACTAACAGAAAGGAATCTATAAAATGGCAATAGAGAACTCACAAGTGTCAATAATTACACTAAATGTAAACAGATTAAACTCACCAATAAAAAGGCACAGAGTAGCAGAATGGATCAAAAAAGAAAATCTAACTGTATGCTGCCTACAAGAAACTCATCTAAGTAACAAGGATAAAAACAAATTCAAAGTGAAAGGCTGGAAAACAATACTCCAAGCAAATAACATCCAAAAAAAAGCAGGCGTAGCAATACTCATATCTGTTAATGCTGACTACAAGACAACAAAAGTACTCAGAGACAAAAATGGCCATTTCATAATGGCTAAGGGGACACTGAATCAAGAAGACATAACAATTCTTAATATATATGCACCAAACGAAGGAGCACCAAAATATATAAGACAGCTACTTATTGACCTTAAAACAAGAACTGACAAAAATACAATCATTCTTGGAAACCTCAATACACCGTTGACGGCTCTAGATCGGTCATCCAAACAGAGAATCAACAGATATAGTGGCCTTAAACAAAACACTAGAGCACCTGGATATAATAGACATCTACAGGACATTTCATCCCAAAGTGACTGAGTATACATTTTTCTCCAATGTACATGGATCATTCTCAAGAATTGACCATATGCTGGGCCACAAAAGCAACATCAGCAAATTCAGAAAAATCGAAGTTGTACCAAGCATATTTTCTGATCATAAAGCCTTGAAACTAGATTTCAACTGCAAAAAAGAGGAAAAAAATCCCACAAAAATGTGGAAACTAAACAACATACTTTTAAAAAATGAATGGGTCAAAGAAGAAATAAGTGCAGAGATCAAAAGATATATACAGACAAATGAAAATGACAATACGACATATCAGAATCTATGGGATGCAGCAAAAGCAGTGATAAGAGGGAAGTTCATATCACTTCAAGCCTATATGAACAAACAAGAGAGAGCCCAAGTGAACCACTTAACTTCACACCTTAAGGAACTAGAAAAAGAAGAACAAAGACAACCCAAAACCAGCCGAAGAAAGGAGATAATAAAAATTAGAGCAGAAATAAATGAAATAGAGAACAGAAAAACTATAGAAAAAATTAATAGAACAAGGAGCTGGTTCTTTGAAAAGATCAACAAAATTGACAAACCCTTGGCAAGACTTACCAAGGAAAAAAGAGAAAGAACTCATATAAACAAAATCCAACATGAAAGAGGAGAAATCACCACGGACACCGTAGATATACAAAGAATTATTGTAGAATACTATGAAAAACTTTATGCCACTAAATTCAACAACCTAGAAGAAATGGATAAATTCCTAGAACAATACAACCTTCCTAGACTGAATCAAGAAGAAGCAGAAAGCCTAAACAGACCTATTAGCAGAGAAGAAATAGAAAAAAAAACATTAAAAACCTCCCCAAAAATAAAAGTCCAGGCCCAGATGGCTATACCAGTGAATTTTATCAAACCTTCAAAGAAGACTTGATTCCTATTCTACTCAAAGTCTTCCAAAAAATTGAAGAAGAAGCAATACTTCCAAACACATTTTATGAGGCTAACATAACCCTCATACCAAAACCAGGCAAGGATGGCACAAAAAAAGAAAACTAGAGACCAATATCTCTAGTGAATACAGATGCTAAAATACTAAACAAAATACTAGCAAATCGAATACAACAACATATTAAAAAAAATAATACATCATGATCAAGTGGGGTTCATCCCAGAATCTCAAGGATGGTTAACATACGTCAAACGTTTAACGTAATACACTATATCAACAAAACAAAGAACAAAAA
The DNA here is from genome assembly GCF_036850765.1 of Saccopteryx bilineata. Lineage (NCBI taxonomy): Eukaryota > Metazoa > Chordata > Mammalia > Chiroptera > Emballonuridae > Saccopteryx > Saccopteryx bilineata. The sequence continues at coordinate 108,786,154 of NC_089494.1, read as the reverse complement.
CCACTTGATCTTATCAACAGATGCAGAAAAGGCTTTTGATAAAATACAACACAATTTTATGTTTAAGATTCTCAACAAAACGGGTATAGAAGGAAAGTATCTCAACATGATACAGGCCATATATGATAAACCATCAGCTAACATCATATTAAATGGCACAAAACTGAAGGCTTTCCCCTTAAATCAGGAACAAGGCAGGGTTGTCCACTCTCTCCACTCTTATTTAATGTGGTACTAGAGCTTCTAGCCAGAGCAATCAGACAAGACAAAGAAATAAAAGGCATCCATATCGGAAAAGAAGAAGTAAAGATATCACTTTTTTGCAGATGATATGATCCTATACATTGAAAACCCCAAAGAATCCACAAAAAGAATCCACAAAAAGACTACTAGAAACAATAAGCCAATACAGTAAGGTTGCAGGATAAAAAATTAACATACAGAAGTCAATAGCCTTTCTATATGCCAACAATGAAACACTTGAGAACGAACTCAAAAGAACAAGCCCCTTCACAATTGCAACAAATAAATAAATAAATAAATAAATAGGCCCTGGCTGGTTGGCTCAGCAGTAGAGTGTCAGCCTGGCATGCGGGGGACCCAGGTTCGATTCCCGGTCAGGGCACATAGGAAAAGCGCCCATTTGCTTCTCCACCCCCACCCCCTCCTTCCTCTCTGTCTCTCTCTTCCCCTCCCGCAGCCAAGGCTCCATTGGAGCAAAGATGGCCCAGGCGCTGGGGATGGCTCCTTGACCTCTGCCCCAGGCGCTACAGTGGCTCTGGTCGCGGCAGAGCGTCGCCCCGGAGGGGCAGAGCATCGCCCCCTGGTGGGCAGAGCGTCGCCCCTGATGGGTGTGCCGGGTCGATCCCGGTCGGGCGCATGCGGGAGTCTGTCTGACTGTCTCTCCCCGTTTCCAGCTTCAGAAAAATACAAAAAAATAAAAAATAAAAAAATAAAATAAATAAATAAATAAAATACCTAGGAATAAATATAACAAAGAATGTAAAGGACTTATACAATGAAAACTATAAACCATTGTTAAGGGAAATCGAAAAAGATATTATGAGATGGAAGAATATTCCTTGTTCTTGGTTAGGTAGAATAAATATAATCTAGATGGCCATATTACCCAAAGCAATATACAAATTTAATGCAATTCCCATCAAAATTCCAATGACATTTTTTAAAGAAATGGAGCAAAAAATCATCAGATTTATATGGAACTATAAGAAACCCCGAATAGCCAAAGCAATCCTAAAGAAAAAGAATGAAGCTGGGGGAATTACAATACCTGACTTCAAACTATATTATAGGGCCACGACAATCAAAACAGCATGGTATTGGCAGAAAAATAGACACTAAGACCAATGGAACAGAATAGAAAGCCCAGAAATAAAACCATATATATATATAGTCAAATAATTTTTGATAAAGGGGCCAACAACACACAATGGAGAAAAGAAAGCCTCTTCAACAAATGGTGCTGGGAAAACTAGAAAGCCACATGCAAAAGAATGAAACTGGACTACAGTTTGTCCCCCTGTACTAAAATTAACTCAAAATGGATCAAAGATCTAAACATAAGACCTGAAACAATAAAGTACATAGAAGAAGACATAGGTACTAAACTCATGGACCTGGACTTTAAAGAGCATTTTATGAATTTGAGTCCAAAGGCAAGAGAAGTGAAGGCAAAAATTAATGAATGGGACTACATCAGACTAAGAAGTTTTTGCTCAGCAAGAGAAACTGAAAGCAAGATAAACAGACAGCCAACTAATTGGGAAATGATATTTTTAAACACCTGCTTAGATAAGGGCCTAATATCCAAAATATACAAAGAACTCCTAAAACTCAACAATAAACAAACAAACAATCCAATAAAAAAATGGGAAGAGGGTATGAACAGACACTTCTCCCAGGAAGAAATACAAATGGCCAACAGATATATGAAAAGATGCTCATCTTCTTTAGTTATTAGAGAAATGCAAATCAAAACTGCAATGAGATACCACCTCACACCTGTTAGATTAGCTATTATTAACAAGACAGGTAATAGCAAATGTTGGAGAGGCTGTGGAGAAAAAGGAACCCTCATCCACTGTTGGTGGGAATGTAAAGTAGTACAACCATTATGGAAGAAAGTATGGTGGTTCCTCAAAAAACTGAAAATAGAACTACCTTATGACCGAGCAATCCCTCTACTGGGTATATACCCCAAAAACTCAGAAACACTGATACGTAAAGACACATGCAGCCCCATGTTCATCACAGCATTGTTCACAGTGACCAGGACATGGAAACAACCAAAAAGCCTGTCAATAGATGACTGGATAAAGAAGATGTGGCACATATACACTATGGAATACTACTGAGCCATAGGATCATTTACAGCAAAATGGTGGGATCTTGATAACATTATACATAGTGAAATAAGTAAATCAGAAAAAACCAGGAACTGCATTATTTCATACGTAGATGGGACATAAAAGTGAGACAAGAGACATTGAAGGGAGTGTGGTGGTTACGGGGGGGAAGGGGGGAGAGAGAGAGGGAGGGGGGACGGGGAGGGGCACAGGGAGAACTAGATGGAAGGTGACAGAGGACAATCTGACTTTGGGTGATGGGTATGCAACATGATTGAACGACAAGATAACCTGGATATGTTATCTTTGAATATATGTATCCTGATTTACTGATGTCACTCCATTAAAAATAAATAAATAAATAAAATTTAAAAAAAAAAACTTCCTACAGAACTAATAGGATGCCAATCAACCTGATCCTTGACCCCTCACTCATTGGTCAGGTAAAGCATGCAGTACAATTATTCCTCCAATAACAAGTTAGCAAGAATGGTTGATGAAGTCAGCTATGGGAGACATTAGAAAGCAAGAGTGGTCTATTATCTCCTGTTGGAGAGGCTAATCATTGCAAACTTAGTTGGTTATATTTGAAGCTGGTAGGAATGGGGACAACTATTTTACCTGGGAGAAGTAATACTTTAAGCCATTCTTGTCCATCTGTTCCTATAATTTGGTTTACCAGCTTAATTAGAAAGCAGTATAGAATACTAAGCAAAAAAGTTTGGCTTTGTAATGAGGAGGTTAAAAAAAAAAGTTCTGTAGTATTGAGTGGGGGGTGAGCCTTACTGGGAAAAATTTAGGGTACCTAGAGCTGGTATAGACCTTCTTGGGCACATTTCAACAGAGTCAGAGGATGCAAGGAAATTGACCTTTCACCCCCCCAGATGGCAGACTAGGAGAGGTCTTGATAGATGATTCCCTCACCTTTCTTCTCTAGTTTAAAAAAAAAAGTAGAGTAGGAAGAAGCTGCTTTTAAAAGAGGGGAGGGACTCCTGGGATTAATACATCAATAGCTGACAAGGCTTCATTTGGAGCATACCAATTCCAATCCAAGAATCCTTCAGATTTTGGCAGTTAAAAGTCCTTTGCAAATTTGCCTTGAAGCTGAATTCTTCTGGACCAAGACAACCTTAGCCTTGGGGTAGCTCAATCACCTCTTGGAAGAAATGACTGGCTTTTCAGTCGATACATAGTCAAAATTCTAGAATACACAAAACTCCACATGCTGACAAGGATGTGGAGCAACAAGACCTCTCATTCATTGTTGGCACTGTCACTTTGAAAGACAGTTTGGCAGTTTCTTATAAAAATAAACATACACTCACTATTTGATCCAGAAATTGAACTCCTTGGTATTTATTCAAAGGCGTTAAAAATTTACATCTACACAAACGTTGCACCCGGATGTTTACAGCAGCTTTATTTATAATAACCAAAACTTGGAGCAACCAAGGAGTCTTTTATAGGTAAATGAATAAGTAACTCTGGTATGTCCAGACAATAGAATATTAATCAGTGCTACAAAGAAATGAACAACTGAGTCATAAAAAGACATGGAGCTTGACCAGGCGGTGGCACAGTGGATAGAGCGTTGGACAGGAATGCGGAGGACCCACATTCGAGACCCCAAGGTCACTAGCTTGAGTGTGGGCTCATCTGGTTTGAGCAAAGCTCACCAGCTTGAACCCAAGGTCGCTGGCTTGAGCAAGGGGTTACTCAGTCTGCTGTAGTCTCATGGTCAAGACACATATGACCATGTGACCATTGTGAAGGCAATCAATGAACAACTAAAGTGCCACAACGAAAAATTGATGCTTCTCATCTCTCTCCCGTCCTGTCTGTTTGTCCCTATCTGTCCCTCTCTCTGACTCTATCTCTGTATCAGTAAAAAAAAAAAAAAAAAAAAAAGACATGGAGGAAATTTAAATGCATATTACTAAGTGAAAGAAGCCAGTCTGAAAAGGCTACATACGATAGAATTCCAATTATGTGTCATTCTGGAAAAGGCAAAAGTATGGCAACAGTAAAAGCACTTGTTGCCAAAGGTTGGAGGGGAGGGGGGAGGGGAGGTAGAGCACAGAGAACTTTTCAAGGTAGTGACTCTACTCTGCATGTTGTTATAATAGTGAATACAGGTCATTATAAATTTGTTCAAACAGATTGTACAACACCAAGAATGTACCATTAGGTCAGCTATGGACTCTGGTGACATGTAGCACTGGTGAAGAATGTTGATAATGAAGGAAGCTACACATGTGAACTTAAACTGCTCTAAAAAGTAGTCTGTTGAGGGGAGGGGGAGGGGCACAGAGAACTAGATAGAGGGTGACGGAGGACAATCTGACTTTGGGCGAGGGGTTTGCAACATAATTTGATGACAAAATAACCTAGACATGTTTTCTTTGAATATATGTACCCTGATTTATTAATGTCATCCCATTACCATTAATAAAAATTTATTAAAAAAAAAAAAGTAGTCTGTTGAAATTAAATAAAATCAAAGGTCAAACCCTTGTCCTTGTGAAGCTGTCAGGTGCTCAACTGAGCTGGGAGAGAAAGAGAGAGGTCAGAGTAGCCTTTTAAAACAATAAGTCCAAAATCAGAGCTAAGCCTTCATTTAATCATTTCCTGCAATGGTACAACCAAGAGTCTAAAACTGGAGAAGTGCAGACTCCCTCCACCAAATGGCACGCCAGTGAGGGTGAGCTGGACCAGTGCAGACGTGGAAGTCTGGCAGTTTTATGAACTCAGGGTGAAGGTGGGGAGTGGGAAGGAAAGAAGTGTAAAAATACTGGATACAGAGTCAGAATGGGGAGTTCAAGGTTTCTCGCTCTCTCACCTCCCCTTAATAAGGAGGTCTCAGCAGAGGCATCTAAAAAAGACCTCTGCCTGAGAGACCTCACCTACAGAAACCTAGGAAAGAAGGTCCTGGGGGTTGAAGTGTGAATAGGAGAAAGAGCATGACTGTTTTTTGTTTTATTTATTTTTTGTCTAGTTTTGTTTTGTTTTGGCCAGGGATTCTGAGTCTGGGCTGCACCTCCCTTCAGAGACTGTGGCACCCCAGCTGTGAACCAGGTCTGGTGTGAGGAGGGCAGCTTTCTCCCTAAGCCCTGCCAGGTAAAGCCTTTGTAATCACCCATGGTCAGGCCTGAAAATCGCACGTAAATTTTTAACCTAGCGTTTGACAACTCACTAACATTCTAGACAATAAATAGGATAAATACATAAAACACATGCTATATTAGATAGTGGTAAATACTAAACAAACAAACAAACAAAGCAGGAGGCATTTAGGGAGTAAATGAGAGTTGGGCAGGGGTTGTGATAGGTATTTTAGACAAAGAAAGGCGAAGGAGGCCGCCCTGAACAGGTGGTGTTGCTGAAATACTAGGAGCCTCGCCTTGCAGATGTCTGGGAGAAGAGCAGGTCACAAGGAGGGAGCAGGCATTACAAACTGCCTGCAGTGGCAGCGTATGTGCTGGAGGAATCCTTTTTCCCAGGCTGCAGGAGTAAAGGGAGAGGAGCCCGGGCTGGGGGCCCTAGGAGGGCAAGCTATGCCCCATTCTGTAGGGTCTTGTAGTCTCGGTAAAGACTTGGGCATTTTCTCTGAGTAAGACAAGAAGTCATGGAGATTTTCAACATGGCTGAAACATGATATGACCTTAGCTATCCTCCTGAAAACAGACTTAAAAGAAGAAGGGAGAAGTTAAGGCTACTCAAATTATCTAGGAAACAGATGATGTTGGTTTGGACCAGGGTAATGGGATTGGAGGTAGGTGAAATGTTGGATTTCTTCTATTTGAAACACATGTTTTCTTTTCATATTTTGACATATCTGAAATCAGAATGCATCTTATATTGGGGTACCATCTTATGATTGCTAGTAGCTGGTGGCAGTCATGATGTAGTTGTTTAGTTTGCTAAAAACCTTCTGGTAATAAAATCTGGTAATTGCCAGCATCAGTCTATCTCTTCAGATATGCTGTGACAAATTCTTATTTTAGGTAATTAAATTTCAATGTTTTACATCTTTGCTCAGAGACACATCATACCTTCCTATAAATTTCTCTAGGCATCTAGTCTCTTGCCTCTAATAAGCATTGCAAGCTGGTGTCCAAGTTATGTTCCTGAACATCAAAATTGATCACGGCCCTGGCCGGTTGGCTCAGCAGTAGAGCATCCGCCCAGCGTGTGGAAGTCCTGGGTTCAACTCCTGGCCAGAGTACACAGGAGAAGTGCCCATCTGCTTCTCCACCCTTCCCCCTCTCCTTTCTCTCTCTCTCTCTCTCCTGCATCCAAGGCTCCATTGGAGCAAAGTTGGCCCAGGCACTGAGGATGGCTCCACATGGCTTCCACCTCAGGTGCTAGAATGGCTCTGGTTACAACGGAGTAAAGGCCCAGATGGGTAGAGCATCACCCCTTAGTGGGCTTGCCAGGTGGATCCTGGTCAGGTGCGTGCGGGAGTCTGTCTCTCTTCATCTCTTCATTCCCATTTCTCGCTTCAGAAAAATACAAAAAAAAAAAAAAAAAAAAAAAAAAGAAGAAGAAGTTGATCATGTTGCTCAGTGTGTATAAATTTCTGATACTGCAGGGTGGCTACTGAATCCATTCCAAACTCTTCAGCTTCACACAAGTCCCCCACAATCTGCCTCTGACCTTTTTCTCCAGACTTATTTCCCACCACTTCCTAACTTGTACTTTCCACTTAAGCTGCACCGAACTCTCAACTTCCTGTGCATCAGGACCTTGTCCCAGTTGTATACCTTTGAACTCGTTTCGCCTGCATTTCTCCTAACTACTGCTCTCTGCCCAAGCTCCAGATGTCATTCCTTCACATAACTTTTTGACCCTCCATGCTGACTTAAACATTTATCTTCTCACATACCAGCTGTATTCACATGCTGATCGTCTGTTTGCCCGTCTATCTCCGCCAGAAAGCTGTGATTTGGAGACCTCATTCATATTTGCCACACAAAATCTCTGGATATAGTAATATATTTGGCACTGAATGGGTGTGCAACATTTGTAAGAGTCTGTTTTTTTATTATACTGGACTTAACAAAGCACAGGTCCCTCTTTGCCAAATTTGGATAATAATGCAACTTACCTTATAAAGGTGTTTTTGGAGTTTTGAGGATTCTGTAAGGTAATGCATATACCAGGTACAAAGTACAATATTTGGTAAGTAAGTAAATAAGTAAGTTTGGTAAGTAAGTAAGTAATTAAGTGCTCAATAAATGTTTGCTTTTTAAAAGATTTGTATTATATTTAAAAAATATTACTGTTTTGTGACAGAAATAGAGAGACAGAGAGAGAGAGACAGGAAGGGAGAGAGATGAGAAGCATCAATTCTTTGTCGCAGTGCCTTAGTTGTTCATTGATTGCTTTCTCATATGTGCCTTGACCAGGGGGTAGGGGAGTGCTACAGCAAAGCTAGTGACCCCTTGCTCACACCAGCCACCTTGAGCTCAAACCAGCAACCTTGGGCTTCAAGCAGCGACCTTTGGGCTCAAGCCAGCGACCACTGGGTCATGTCTATGATCCCACACTCAAGCTAGTGACCTCACGCTCAAGCCAGGTGACTCCGCACTCAAGCCAGCAACCTCAGAGTTTTGAACCTGGGTCCTCTTCATCCTAGTCCAATGCTGTATTCACTGTGCCATCGCCTGGTCAGGCTGAACAATATTACTCTTTTGTTTTTCTTCTTTGGTTAGGGTTAGGCTTAATGTTAGGTTTAGGGTTAGTGGTTAGGGTTCAGGTAAGTGTTAGGGTTAGGGTTAGGGGTTAGAGTTAGGTTTCAGTTTAGGGATATTGTTAGGGTTATTTTTAGGGTTAAAATAGGTTTAGTGTTAGGCATAATGTTAGGTTTAGGGTTAATGATTAGGGTTAGGTTAGGTTTAGTGTTTAGGGTTAGGGTTAGGGTTAAGGTTAGGGTTAGCATTAGGGTTAGTGTTATTGTTAGGGTTAGGTTTATTGTTAGGGTGGGGTTTATATCTAGGGTTAAGTTTAGGGTTAGGATTATTGTTAGGGTTAGTGTTAGGATTTGGGTTTGGGTTAGTGTTAGTGTTAGGGTTCAGGGATAGTGTCCGGGTTATTTTTAGTGTTAGGGTTAGATTTAAGGTTATTGTTAGGGTTAGGGTTAAGGTTTTGTTAAGGTTAGGGTTATTGTTAAGGTTAGGGTTAGGGTTATTTGAACAATATTACTCTTAATGGTTTAAAATATTATAACATATTTTAAACTCCATCTTAAATTTGTAACATCTATTTTGCACCGTAGAACGGGATCTGTCTTACCACAGAAACCTCTTGTATGTTCAACAATAAAAGAATATAAGCAGCTGACCAGGTGGTGGCGCAGTGGACAGAGCGTCAGACTGGGATGCAGAGGACCCAAGTTTGAGACCCCGAGGTCGCCAGCTTGAATGCAGGCTCATCTAGTTTGAGCAAAGCTCACCAGCTTGGACCCAAGGTCACTGGCTTGAGCAAGGGTTACTTTGTCTGCTGAAGGCCCACGGTCAAGGCACATATGAGAAAGCAATCAATGAACAACTATGGCGTCGCAACAAAAAACTGATGAGTGATGCTTCTCATCTCTCTCTGTTCCTGTCTGTCTGTCCCTATCTATCCCTCTCTCTGACTCTCTCTCTCTGTTAAAAAAATAAAAGAATATAAACAGCGAAAAGAGGTAGGTAATTCCATTTTATATCTTTCTCAATGACAAGGTGCTGGCATCTTTGATTATTTGAGAGTCTAAATATAGAGCCCTGATGACCCAAAATCTCTCCTCAAATTTTATTTTTTCTCATAGCTTCTGAGAAAACACTCCCAGGAGTATCAACTCACAGTGTCAATTTAGGTGGTTTATGCAATTTATAGTAGTGTGTTGCATGTTATCACATTAACTTTGTCTTATAAGAGTTTATTCACATCCAGCCCACTTGATCATGATAAATGCATCATCCCATTACTCAGTCTCTTTGTAATATGGAAATAAACCATTTAATGCATTGATTAAGGTACTAAAACAGGCATTGTTGGGTTGCTATTAATACTAAGATGTGTGACTCTGAACTATACTTTAAAGGGTACTCTCTTCTATGACTTGGGAATATTCTTGATTACTGAACTAATGCTGATGAATTTTGAAACATAATTATTAAGTTCCCCTAATGGTTTTAAATAAAATTCTTCAATAAATTCATCTTGACTATACACTCTTGTTCTTGATACTTAGAATGGTTTTCCCTCCATTCTTTTTATTATTTGGAATATTGAGAAACTTTATAATTTTTTGGAGAAATGAGAATCTACACATGCATAATTTTCAAATTAGCATGATCAACATGAGATATGAAGTATACATGGGGAATATGTTTCCAATTTCCCCTTTTCTCTTTCTCCTTCTTACTGATGACCTTGAAGCATGCTTTATGAAAAATAGAAGCAAACAGGCACCCTTTCATCTTCCTTCAGTTTTATCTCTGCAGCCTCTTGAAACAGGACCTCTGTTTTGCAATCTGCTACTATAGGAGAAAATGTCCCCACTCCTAACTTGGTTAACCCCTCCCTTGTGCTCTGGATCTCATCTTCTTGCCCCTTCTCAAGGATGTTAATCCTACAAATACTTCTGCATTGTCAACTTCCCCAGTAGTTTAGGTCCTTTGGTGATGCCATAGCACTCAGGAGTTTCCTTTGTAGTAATTAGCACACTTTATAGTCAATTAATCAAATGTAATCCTGTTTAATATCAGTCTTGCCCCTCTAGTTTCTAAGATCCCTGAGGCCAGAGATTTCATGTGTTGCTCAGTATTTCCTCAGGGCTCAACACAGTACCTTGCACATAGTAGGGGCATGATAATTATCTTTGTATATCTGGGTTGTTTTTCTTTTCTTTCTTTTTTTTTTTTCAGTACAACTCATTTCTTTTTTATTAAAGTCCAAGTTACTATTACATGGTTTGGTACTCAATAAAGGAAAACTTATTCAAATAAGTAAATATATTATCATCAGTATTTCCAGGTGGTGGTTACAATCAAGCAGCATTATCAGTAAATCCTTGGGAAGCCCAACCAGGGAGTTTATACTCTGCCAAGGCCCAGTTCCTCTGGAGTAGAGATCCCCAGTTCCCTTAAAGTTGGTCTAAGTTCCTGGATGACATAGGGTAGATTTCCTTACAAGGTCCTGCTTTGTCCTTAAAAGTCTCTAGGATGCTAACAGCACTAGCAAAATCATTGATGCTGCTTGAGGCCATGCAACACCATGGCCATAAGCGATCATAGCCAACAAGCGTGTTCATCCCTTTACACAATTCCCAGGCATCGGTATCTGGCTTGTTGAAGTACGTCACACAGCAAGCATCGAATTCCTTATCTGTTTCATGTTACCCATGGAAGTGGCAGTGAGCTGACTGGATAGCAGCAGGGGGACCAGGGCAGGGAGGGGTGCAGGCGACCTGCTAACGCTCAGTGGTTCAGGGCAAGGCCCAGCATTATGGTGATGGCGGTGAGCAAGCTGAGCCTCCATCTAGGTTATTTTCTGGTTTTCATCGCTATATGCATTCTACAATGAACATTCATGGAGTTAAATCTTTGACAAGTTTTTAATCATGAACTTAGAAATATTCCTAGAAGTAGAATCACTGGTTTTATTCTGAGATGCACATTTTGAAGGCTTTTGTTATAGGCAGTCTTCAAAATGCCACCACTATCTTCTCCCCTCCCTGTATAAACTAGCTGCTTGTCCGTCAAAAAGCCATGTCTCTCAGTTTGCATCCGAGTCACGGCACCAAAAAAAAAAAAAAAAGAAAAAGAAATAAAATAAAAAAGCCATGTCTTTCTCCCCTATTCTTGAATGACTGGCTTGGACCTTTAGAATGTGATGAAAACAATATTGTGAGATAAAACACAGGATGACCAATAAAATCAAAATGTCAAATAAACAGAAACAAATTTGGACATACTTATACTGAAAAGTTGTTTGTTATTTATCTGAGCTTCAAGTTTAAGGTGGCATCATGTGTTTTTATTTGCTTAGTCTGGTAACACTAGGTGACACTACATCAGTTCCAGGCCCAGCCTTTAAGATGCCTGTCAGTTTCTACTTTGGCCCTCTGGAAGCTACCTACCATGCTGTAAGGAACTTTGGACCAGACCACTGAGTGAAGAGAGGTCACCTACAGAAGCCCAGGAAGGTGAGAAGTCATTTTGGATGTACAGCCCTAGCTGGGCTCCCTGTCTTGGGAGTGGAGGGTCCAACAACATATGTCCAGGCAGATTTCAGAATTGCTATACACCTGTTCTCCCTATTGTTAAATAGGAGTGCCTATTGTGGCTTTCTTGTCCCTTTCTCACTACTGTATGACCGGTAGTTGGGGGAAGTCGAGGAGGGGCAGAAATCAGTTTATAGCTCTCCCGGTCCAGAGTTGCTGCATCCACATCTGAACATGATACAGATCATGAATATTAAACTTTGATCCTGTTTTCATGGATGAGGTTTGAGATGTCTTGAGAAGAGTTTTTATTTTTATTTTGCATGTGGAAAGAATATAAGTTATTTATGACCAGAGGGAAGACTATGGTAGATTAAATATGGCCACAATTCAATGCCAGTACTCTGTTCAAGAGGTGAAGTCTGTTTCCCTCCCATAGGGACTCTGGGCAGGCCTTGTGAATTGCTTGGGTAAACAGAATGAAGTAGATGTGAAACTGTGTAATTTTCAGGAATAATGTCCTGGAAAATCAATGCTTTGAAAAAATATTTTAAAGCCTTGATTTATAGTATTTGTCAATTTCTATGGTGTAAATACTTCAAGCATGGCTGATTGCAAGCTACCAATGCATATCACTGACCATAGAGTTGGGAAGAGAGATGCATAATTGGTTCTCATTAGTCTGTACAGTGAGCTCCCTCATACCACTGCTTCTTGATCTGGTCTTTAAGTGGTCTATCAGCTTCAATTTTTGCTTTCTTGGAATCCAGCTGACATGAAAAATCCATGGGCTAGGCTTCTGAGTGATGAAAGGCCAAATGGAAAGGAAGGTCACCTAGAGAAGAAAGGAAGCCTTGGGCATTTCATCCATTGCTGAGCTCCCAGCTGAGTGCAATTAATTACATGCAGCCAATTAATTACATGCAGCATAAGACTGCCTAGCCAACTCACAGAAATGTGAGGGGTAATACATTGTGGATTTAAGCCATGACATTTCAGAATAGTTTATCAGTCAGCAATAGGTAACAACACATATATTGCCAAGTTGTCATTTTAAAAAGTCATTTCGGCCTGACCAGGTGGTGGCGCAGTGGATGGAGCGGCGAACTGGGATGCGGAAGGACCCAGGTTCGAGACCCCGAGGTCGCCAGCTTGAGCGCGGGCTCATCTGGCTTGAGCAAAGAGCTCACCAGCTTGGACCCAAGGTTGCTGGCTCCAGCAGGGGGTTACTTGGTCTGCTGGAGGCCCACGGTCAAGGCACATGTGAGAAAGCAATCAATGAACAACTAAGAAGTCGCAACGCGCAACGAGAAACTGATGATTGATGCTTCTCATCACTCTCCATTCCTGTCTGTCTGTCCCTGTCTATCTCTGCCTCCGTAAGAAAAAAAAAAAAAAAGTCATTTCGTGTTCTACTCCCATTAAAAATGTGTGAGAGTATTTTGTTCTTTGCACATTAGCTCACAGTATGCATTATCATCACCAGGTTGATAGGTTTTAAAAAAAGAGTATATTGCAGTTTAATTTGCATTCTTTGAAAACGAGTTTGAACATTGTTTTCATAAACTAATTGGCTATGAGTTGACTAGCCCTCTTCCCATTTTTCTATTAATTTATAAGAGCTTTTTATATTTTAATAATAGTAGCAGCAAATGGGGACTATTTTGCAATATATGTGATTACATAGTTTGCCTGTGTGCTCTTTGCAACAAAAAGTTTAAACCACTTGTATAAAAAGTGCTGCCGGACTAGAAAATTTTCTAAATATTTCTTATAACAATCAAATCCATTTTGGGGCTTATTTATTTTTATTCCTTAAATTATTCTAATATTTTCCCTGGGTTTTCTTACTAGTAATTGCCTTCAAATAAAATCTTTAGCTGAAACCCAGTACAAAATACACTCCCTCCAATCCCATCACCACTCCAATGTGAAGAACACTGGCTTACACTGCTGCAGTAGATTAATTCTTCAGCCATTTCATGTTTGGAAAATCTTTGGATAAACAGTGCAGCTGTATTTGATACCAAATTAAAATTTTTCAAATTTGAAGCAGCATGATATAAAAATGTTATTAGTTTGTACAAATTTCAAATAATGTGAATGTTGCACTTGCCGGGTAAAACAAACACTGGAGACGTTTGGAGAGTTTTAGACAAAGTTTTATGGCCAAGAGAAAAAGAAAAAACAACAACAACAACAACAAAAAAAAAAACCTGCGCAGGGGTGAGCTCAGGTGGCAGTCACCAGAGTCACACCGAGCGCCTACAGTCTAGGGGGTTTTATAAAGTAGCAAGCAAGCGGTTCATACAGAAGCTGATGTGGCTGTTAGTCATTGGCTAGGGAGGTCGTGTGCAGTTACGGGGGGGGGGCGGTATTACTCAGTGGAGAATTTCAAACATAAACTTTTGATAAGGGTCTCTGACTCAATGCAGGATGTTGCTGAACTCTTTGTTCTCAGCGTCACAGGGACCTTGTACACTCTTGGCAGCCCCAGCATGTCAGTACTCCCTGAATCTAACATTCCCCCATCTCTTTTGGGCATAAATCAAATCCTTGATTCTTCATCAGTGGGGAGAATGGTATAAGGCTGGGGCTCATGAGAATTTTCTACTTTAGCTGTAGCTATAAGATAATTGGGTCAGAGGTCCTCCCTAGTATGTGCTGGCACGCTGATAGTGTGCCCTTAGTACTACAAGCTTTACAGACTAATTTCTTTCTGCCTTGCATTTTTCTTCTCTGTACTAACTTCTTACAACTTGCACAAACCTTCTGCAACTTACATAAACCTTCTGCAACTTACACAAACCTTCTGCAACTTACATAAACCTTCAACTTTTATGCACTTTCTTATCCAGAAATAACTGTCCTTCATAACAACTTGCTTTTTCCTTTCCTTTTCAAAAGTACCTCTACACCTTATACCTTCTATTATCAAAACCATACAATTCCTTTCTAATTTATCAGAATTCTTAATTCCTAAAAACCTTAACCTTCAGCAAGGACTAAGTTAGTACTAAGTAATCCTCTTTTAAAGATTGCTTTTTGGAGGTGTCCTTTTCCTAAGTAGCCTATTGGGCATATGACCAATATTCATAGGTTATTCTATAGTGGTAGCTATGAGCACATATATAACTTTCATTTACCTTGTAGCTTCTCTCTCAGCCAAGGGACTTACACTCCCTTTCTGTATGACTCATAGCAGTACATGCATCAAACCTTAAGATGACTTACTTGGCTTTCCTTTACCTTAGTTTCCCTCCCTCCCCAAAGTCTCCATGTGTGGACCAGTTAACTTCTGGTTTGTGGCTGAAGCAGGGCATGCAGTCCTTCTCAGGGTCAGCTTACAAGGGTTGGTGGGGTCAGTCTTCGCTGTCCACAAAGGTGTTTCTGCTGGGACTGCAAGCTTCAGCCGGTTGTGGTGGACCCAGGCAGGTATGCCTTCTGCCTTGGCAGTAGTGGGAGTAGTCAGGATCATGGTGTCTGGACCCATCTAGGTGGGAGTCAGTCCTTGGGTGGTGTACTGCTAGAAGTGCCTCTTGGACAGTCTTTGAACAGTTTTCTGAGTAATCTATAAAACCTGTAAGTACTTAGGGAAAGGGTGTTACATTTCTACACTTTGCAGTTAGAGTTTAAGTCCTAGTGACTACTGCTTCTAGCTGGAATTAGCA
Organism: Saccopteryx bilineata; assembly: GCF_036850765.1. NCBI lineage: Eukaryota > Metazoa > Chordata > Mammalia > Chiroptera > Emballonuridae > Saccopteryx > Saccopteryx bilineata. The sequence continues at coordinate 108,770,909 of NC_089494.1, read as the reverse complement.
GCAGGTCCCAGCCTATAATAGGCATGGGGCATTGAGATAAGAGAAATAAAGGAGATACTAAACATAAAGCAATAAAACCAGACTGTCAATACCCACAGTAGAGATCTTTGAGGGATAAATAAAACTTAAATATTCAAGCAAGGCATAGTAGATGGCCCTTGTGTTTACAAGAAATGAGATTAGCTTATCTGCTACTTGGAAGAAATACCTTAGGCTCCTGAACTATGTCCTTAGGCCTTCAGTGGCAATTCCCAGCATGCTGGGCAAGGTCAGGTCACAGGTAGCTGGAGCAGGGCTAGAAGAGACTGAACCCTCCCTCCATGGAGCAAGGGGGCAGCTTACCTTCTCATGTCCCTCTTTCCACAGCACAGGTGTGTCAACCGGTGGGGCCCAGAAGCCTGGCAGGCTTCAGTCCAATGACCTTTCTTTCCACTCTGGAGCAGGGCCTTGATGAAAGCTATGAAGCCCCTTAGGGCGCTGGAACCAAAAGTTGGTATTTCCTGACTTCTTTTGGGCCTTATTTGCCTTTTCTGTTACTTCCTTGGTCATTACAGACCTTAAAAGCCATGCTCAGAAGATCTCACTGAGGGGCTTGACTAAGAGAGCAAAATTGGGAATCTCTAGAGTTCTCCTTTCTACCTATTATGTTAAGAATTCTTCTATTAAGCCAATCAATAGTAATATTTATTACTCTGGGTTTTGTGACCTAACTTTGAACAATTAACAATTACTGAATTATTATATATCCCCTAATATTTAAACTAAAATTTTAACATCACAGGCTATGAAATAGCAAATGAAAAGGAGAATTGACAAAAGACTGTTGAAATAACATATACATTTCTAACATAGAAAATGTTTTTTACAACAACAGATCCTTAGTACAAAAAGGAAGTCTTTGTATTTGACAGACTATACAATTCTATTATGGCTAAAGCAGTGGGTTTAGAAGGGGCCGTATTCCCTAAATCTTCTCCTCGGGTCGGGCTCCAGATAGGAGGCAGGGATTCCCCAGAGCCAAAGCAGAGGAGGGCAGAGGCTGTAGCAAAGTGATGATAACCTCTAGCTTACTGTACTGTTATCTTTTGCCTGACTAAGCAGTGGCACAGCCCTTGAGCCGGTGCCCAAGGGGGAGGGGCAAGTGCCTGAAACTGTGAGGGGAGCCTGCCACTTCTCCTGCAGCCAGCTGCAGCCTGGCTGCCTTTTCTTTCTCTACCTCTGCTGCTATACTGGGCTGCATACTGACTGTGCCACCTGCCTGCAGGTGGGTGCTGGTGATAGTACGCTAGACTCTCTATGTTTTCTAATAGTTCACTCCTATTCTTTCCCTCAAATCCTTCTATTTTCTGGAGCTTCTTTCTAATGTCTGGGGTTGCCTGAGTGACGAAGGCTATGTTTATTAGCCTCCGATTTTCCTCTGCCTCAGGATCAATAGGGGTATAAACCCGGTAGGCCTCCATTAGCTGCTCTAAATATGCAGCAGGAGACTCATCCCTACCCTGAATTACCTCACCTACCTTACTAAAGTTGGTTGGTTTCTTAGCAGCTGCCTTTATTTCCCTTAATAGAACCCGGCAATATTGGGTAAGCGATTTCCTATCCCTGATATTGTTTGGATCCCAACTGGGGGGGCTCCTGGGGAGCATCCTCTCTAGTTCCCTTTCAGTGCCCCCATCTTCCTTAAATACTTTTTCAGCTTCTTGGCCGATGCGGGTTCTTTCTTCCGTTGTGAACAGAGTGTGCAAAAGCTGCTGACAATCATCCCAAGTTGGTTGATGGGTCCTGAAAACAGTCTCAAGCAAAGAAATTAACCCCTGGGGTTTCTCTGAAAACGACGGGGTCTGCTGTTTCCAATTATAAAGGTCACTAGTAGAGAAAGGAATATAAATCATTCGGGACGGTGCGTGTGGTCCTTCATCTAGTGGGGGCAGCACCTCCCTAAGAGGTAACATTGGGGCACTTCCAGCAAAGGGAGGTTGAGCATAAGGGGTTCCCCCCCGAGTGTGGGGAGGACTCTGGACATTCTCGGGCACAGTTGAATCCGGCTCCCTGGGCTTCTGATAAGGAGGAGGATAATTTACAGGGTCTACTATATCCTCAGTAACGTCAGGAAGGACCAGATACGATTTGGGAGGCTCTTTTTCAGGTGCAGGTGGAGCGGAGGGAGGGCGAGGTTTAATGTCTGCTGCGCTCACACAAATAGCTCTCTTAACCTTTTGATTAGCTTTTATGCACCTCTTAATGTACCCAGGTTTGTCTGTAGCTATATCTATCCAAATATCTATATACACATATTGATCTGGATGAGGCACCTGATATATAATGGCTCTTACTGCAAAAACTATGGGCAGATCAAAGGTTCCTTCAGATGGCCATCCAACCTTAAGAGATGGCCACTCTACTTGGCTTAAGGTCTGGAGAGTTTCTCGATCGGGTGGAGGTCCCCCATAACCCTGAGCTCTCTTCTGAAAATCAGAGAAGTTACTTAAAATGCAATCAAAAGGGGATTTAAGTGTAGATTCTTGCTGTCCCATCTTGCGGTATTTGTTCTTCTTAGCCAGGTATGCTTCTAGTCCTACAAAGACAACACACAGGATTCCCCACCCTATAAGCAGGGTGATCCAGATAGATGAACGTTGATCACACTGTACTGGCAAACAAATTAACACCAAACACAACAGTGCAGCAAATCCCAGGAGGGCACTACACAAAATTTCCCACACAGTTATTCAGGCTAAACAAACAACCAGACAGCAGCGCGGCGCGGCGTGAGTGAGCTCACTACTTCAAAACGATCAATCGATTTCAGACAGAAACAGAAACCTCGGCCGGCAGCGTCCTGCCCTTTGGCCCAAGTGTCTGGGCGGGTCTCTGACAGCGTCCTGTCTGCCACCACAGACTGCAAATGCTCCGGAGCCAGATTACAGAAACAAGGAATTCCACAACAAAATACTCACCAGCTCGAGCTGTTCCGCCTGTCCCCAGCCAAAATTCCCGTAATGGGAATCCCGGGGCGAGCCCCCATAAATGTTGCACTCGCGGGTAAAACAAACACTGGAGACGTTTGGAGAGTTTTAGACAAAGTTTTATGGCCAAGAGAAAAAGAAAAAAAAAAAAAAAACCTGCGCAGGGGTGAGCTCAGGTGGCAGTCACCAGAATCACACCGAGTGCCTACAGTCTAGGGGTTTTTATGGCGTAGCAAGCAAGTGGTTCATACAGAAGCTGATGTGGCTGTTAGTCATTGGCTAGGGAGGTCGTGCACAGTTACGGGGGGAGGGGGCGGTATTACTCAGTGGAGAATTTCAAACATAAACTTCTGATAAGGGTCTCTTACTCAATGCAGGATGTTGCTGAACTCTTTGTTCTCAGCGTCACAGGGACCTTGTACACTCTTGGCAGCCCCAGCATGTCAGTACTCCCTGAATCTAACAGTGAATCCTTCCAAAACTAAAAAGTCATTAAATTGGATTAGATTCTGGAACCAAAAAAAAAAAAAAAAAGAAGCATTAATGGAAAAAATCTAGTAAAGTTTGAATAAAGTCTTTAGTTCAGTTAATAGTACCCTGCTGGTTTCTTAGTATTGATTCCTGTACCATATTATATGTGAACAATGGGGAAACTGGGTGAAGGGTATGTGGAAACTCTGTGTTATCTTTGTAAAACATTTCTGTAAATCTAAACTTCTTTCAAATAACATTTATTTTTTTAAAGCACTAAAATGTTTTCCTATACAAAATGCTCTGTAACATTACAGGCTTATGTGTTCTAAGAATGCTGTTCCATTTATATTATATTGATTCATCTGGGGAAATGATCTGTCTAGAATTCTGAAAGTTTTAAATTAAGTAAGGTTTTTGGGATCTTATCCCATGAATACAATTCATTGCCATGTAAATTACATAGTTACATCCCATTTTAAAAACTGAAACAGGAAAAACTGATGATTTAACTCTAAGTCATAAACTAAAAAAAAAAAAATCTCTCTTCCCAATAAAAAACTAAACTAAACTAAAACTCTTCCAGCCCTGACATCAGCACTGTGGCAGTAAAACCCTATCACTCTCTGTGATCTTTGGCCAATATATGATTAAGGCCTGGTTTGAAGTGCGGAATCTGGAAGCAAGGTCTCCAGGCAGGGCCTTCTCTAACTCCAGGAGGCAGAAATGTAAACATATGAATCAGAGTCTTGAAGGCACAATCGTAAATTCTCACTAGAAGTCGAGCGTTGGTCCACGCAGTTCGTGGAACTTCCCACCCACTCCCCCTTTTATGTTCTCTCTCTTCACAATGTGTCTTTGGATGAGAGGTTTTAGTTTGTTACCATTTCACATTTTTCTGTAAGTTTTTTACAGATAAAACTTACCATTTTATAGGCTTCAGATTTGTAAAAGAAATTCCAATATTTAAAATTCTAGGTGTTTCAGGATTTATAGCGTCTATTTATAGCGTTTTCCTCTGTATTTACAGTATATGGAGGTGGGCAAAAGTGAGTGTACTGTGCCACTGTGACGTTCTTTTGAGTTTATCATAACCTGCATGTCTTTACCATACAAACAACTCTAAACCTACTTTTGCTCACCCCCTTTGAAATCCTATGGTACATCCCCTCATGTCTCAAATCCTGTGATAGCCTCTTTCTGATATTGAGTGGCCTTTGTATAAACAGTGCAGTTTTATTTTACACTAACTTAAATTAGCAAATTTGAAACAGTGAGCAATGAAAAATATTATTATTAAAGTCTCACTCACACACATTGAAACAATGTTAGTTCCCCACATGAAAAATTGTTTATTGTGCATTCAAGAGAAAGTTTGATACAAGGAATGAATGATAATGGCTTAGGTTTACGTGCACCAAGTATTATTTCTTACATTAAGTTTATCAATTCTTAAGGGAAAGCTCTGTCTGAATGTAGTATGCATGTTTTGAGTTATATGAGGTTTCAGGAGCTATTCTTAGCTTGGCTTTGCAGTGGCTAGGATGATCTAACTCCCCTACTGTGAATCTTTTCATTTATTTATTTATTTATTTATTTGAGAGACAGAGACAGTGAGAGAGAGACAGAGAGGGGGACAGAAAAGGACAGAGATGAGAAGCATTAATTTTTTGTTGCAGCACCTTAGTTGTTCACTGATTGCTTTCTCATATGTGCCTTGACGGGGGTGCGGAGTGGGGGTAGCCTCCATTTGAGCCAGTGACCCCTTGCTCAAGCCAGCGACATTTGGGCTCAAGCCAGTGACCCTGTACTCAAGCTGGTGAGCTGGCCCTCAAGCCAAATGAGCCCACCCTAAAGCCGGCAACCTCAGGGTTTCAAACCTGGGTCCTCAGTGTCCAAGGCTGATGCTCTATCTACTGTGCCACTGCCTGGTCAAGCTGAATCTGTTTTTATTATTGTTGCTGATGTGATTGCTAATGATAAAAGTGATTGATTGCTTAGTCCCGTGCCAAGTACTGTGTTGAGTACTCAACACTGTGTATTACTGAAAACAAACAATGTGTATTACTCCACTATCCATGAGACAGATATTATTTTAATATCATTTCTATTTTGTTAATAAAAAATGTCATACTTGGCAAAATTTAAGTAACTCATGTCCAAAGTAATAGCTTTAGATTTAGGGCTGAAATGAAGATTTCTTTCTCTGTCAGTTCCAAGATTTTTGCTAACCAATTCAGTAAGTATATTTACCGCATTTCCCTTGTGTGTAAGCCTCATTGAAAGATGGCTATGTCTTTGCTTCTGTATCATGGCCTTCCAACTTTAAGTTTGAATCTGCTGCTTGGCCCCTGAGTCACTCACTGGCCCGTAGGAGGGCAGCCCCACTCCACTGGGCTGGTGGTGGCACAGGCAGAGCACACCATTTTATCTCCAGAACTGTTCAGTACTGAAAAGGCCAGTTAACCTTTTTTGTGTGTTTTCTTGTTTTTCCTTGTCTCTTTTAATGTTTGAACTTTTCCACATGAATTGAAATTGTTTAGTCTTTTTGGTAAAAGGTGTTACCACTTCTTTAAACAATAATGTCTCTAATCGTTATTTTCTCTACTCCTAGAAGTAGTTGATATTGTTGGTTGTAAAATAAATACAAATAGCTTTTTCATCTGCAAACTTTTTTCTTTTAGGATTTTTTTAAGGGTAAATATACATACTCATCTTGAAGAGAGGCAATTTAGCTCCAATTTATCTGAGGCATTTCATGGCTTATAATGTGATTTCTTACCTAAATCTTTCAAGGTAGGGAGGAGACTCACCGTAGGACAGGGAAGAGACTAAATCATTTCAATATTTCCCAGTGTTTTCATATGATTAAACACCTGGAATGGAGGAAGGTGAGTTGAGCTAGAATTGAGATTTTTATACACCATTCAGTTTTCTATTTTCTATCCAGAAAGTTGTAACCATTTTCAAAAATTTCTATTAAGCAAAGAACTGAAGGCCAGCTTCATTACTATAATATTTTCAGAACCTTCATTATTAATTCATTTTCTCTCATTCAACTAAAAGTGAATGTCATGATGGCAGAAACTTTGTCATAGAAGACTGTCTAACACATAGTAGAAAATAAGTTTACTTTATATGAATGGTTATGGTTTAATAACAGATCTCCTTAAAGTAGCTTCTGATGACTTTAGGGAAGAGCTGGAAAGCAGCAAAGTATTAATAGAAGGAGCATTGGTGGAGGAGTCTGGGTTCTATTTCCAACTTTGCCTCCAACAGGTGAAGTGTGTAACCTTGGGCAAGTCCTTAAACCATTTAAGTCCTTACTGTTCTGATTAAACTCTTTGGATAGTGAGTTATGCTTTGCTTTACTTTCTGAAAATTCTGACTTAAGGTTCTTACAGATTTAGGTGATGAAATATTGAAATATAGTGCACATCATTACTTTTTTGGGGGGGGAATGATGTTTGTATTCATTTATGGTCAGCCAGATGTGGCCAAAAGAAAAGACAGAAGAGAAAAAGCTCAGGAAGAATAGAAACAAACAAAAAAACCTCTAAAGTTGATTATACTCACAAGTCCTAGAGACAGTAAGTACAGCATATCATGAAAGGCCACACGGAAAAACCACTAGATAGTCAAGAAACAGAAAGACAAGAGCAAGGGGAAGGCTTAGGCCATCGCCTATACTGGGGTTTCCTAGGGAAAGGCAAGTCAGGACAAGGTAAATAAACAGTTTAGGACTGGCTAGTCTGAACACTGTCAGTGTGCTCTAAGCTGTAATAGTGGTCTCCAGTGATCTAGCACCTGGCCCTGGGATGATTAAGGAGAGGAATATTGCCTCCTGGGTTTCACAGGCCGGATAGAGGAGACAGGGCTCTGAAAGGTTAGTTTGCCTACCAAACACATGGTCCCAGCTGGGCCCTTTACTATTGCTAAGAATGTGCTTGCCCAAGAAAGGGGTCTCTCCACAGCCCTTTTCTGTGAGAGACAGAAAAGTTTCTCACAATGTCAAAGACTCAGAATATCTAGAAAAGTAAAGATGTTTATAGTACTATTTGGCTTAGGTTCCGTGAACAGTGAGGTGCTCAGGTATACCTCTGGAGGTTGATTAATGAAGATAATTTCCATTCTACCCTTTCACCTGAAACTAAAATGTTTGTTTGCTTATTCCAAAAGGAGCTCTGTGCGCCCGGGTTCTTGGAGATTTTTATAAGTAGCAATTATACACAAAAATTATAAGACATAGGCCCTGGCCGGTTGGCTCAGCGGTAGAGCGTCGGCCTAGCGTGCAGGAGTCCCAGGTTCGATTCCCGGCCAGGGCACACAGGAGAAGCACCCATCTGCTTCTCCACCCCTCCCCCTCTCCTTCCTCTCTGTCTCTCTCTTCCCTTCCCGCAGCCGAGGCTCCATTGGAGCAAAGATGGCCTGGGCGCTGGGGATGGCTCTGTGGCCTCTGCCTCAGGCGCTAGAATGGCTCTGGATGCAACAGAGCGATGCCCCAGAGGGGCAGAACATCACCCCCTGGTGGGCATGCCAGGTGGATCCCTGTCGGGCGCATGCGGGAGTCTGTCTGTCTGACTGCCTCCTCGTTTCCAGCTTTGGAAAAATGAAAAAAACAAGAAAGAAAGAAAGAAAAAAATTATAAGACGTAAAAATGTAAGACAGCTTTTAAGCTGACCTATTCTGATTTTGTGGGAAGAGGCAACCAAATCCCTGCTACTGTTCAAATTTATTTTTCAAGTACTGTTTCAAATTAAAACCTGTATTTATTGTGCCTTTTAATAAGAGTTATGTTAAGGAATAAACAAAGTTTTGGATGGTAAAAACTATTCTCATGCAGTAATCTTGAATATCTGTACCATTTCCTATGTTTTAAAATCTGTTCAGAGATCAAAAAAGGACGGTCACCATGTGGATGTAGGTACACCAGTAGAGTCACAGTGACTGTTCTCATAACATCTCTGATATCAGGACCGGTTCATCAGGTTGCTGTCCCCAACACAGCATTTTGTGGGCTCAGAGTTTATTCCTGAGCCACACTGCTATTTTTTTCTGATGTCACCTCAGCCCTTCCAGCACTGTTCTTTCTATACTTTCTTCAAATCCCATGAAGAAGGAAAAAAGAACACTGGCTTCAGTTATCTATTTCCTAGCAATAAAAAAAATTAATAATAAAATAGCAGCTAAAATTATCAAGTGCTTGCCGTGTGCAAACCTCCTTACATACCTATCTCGTGTAATCCTCACAACTTATGATATAGATACTATTATAATTCACACATCCATAAAAACTAAAGCATTGATTCCACATCCTTTGGTGAAATTTTTACCTTCCATTTTTATTCCGTAAAATGATAATACAAAAAAGAGAAAAAGTAAGAAAAAAAAATCCCTAGGCCCAGATCTGTTCTCTCTTAGGGTCCTTGTCTGGTCACTAGGTTAGGTTTTAGCTCAGAAAACAGTGGCTCAGGAAGGATCTTGAGTGAATTTCAAGATCAGTCTTGTATGACAATTCATTGCCACAGAATGTCCAAGTGTTGGAGTAGCAGAAGACTCTGGTCTAATTCTTTCACTGACTAAAAGAAACAAAGTTTCATGAGGTGCGGGAACTTTTTCAAGACCAGACGTCCAGTTTGAAAGAAGCTAGGATTAGAACACTTCAAATCGTAAATGAGTCAGGACAACTTTGAATTTTTGGTGGTTAACATTATTTAAAATAAGAGAAAACAGAGAATAAAAAGACCAAGTAGCAGGAAATAGAGGACATTAGAAACACAAAATATAGATTTGCCATGTTCTGGTGGACAGAGACATGGTTTTTGCAGTGTTGTTAAATAAGGGTTAGAATGGGAATAATACCACATGTATTAGGCTAGAATTACTGCATGAACACCATGGGGATAGGTTACTTTTTTTTAAATTGTAATGAAAAATATTCAGTATTCATTTAGTGTCCTCTGCAATTCTCTTCAGAATCAACTTACTGCTGAATGCTTTCTAGTCGGTGTACCATTTCCCTTCTTTTCCCAGTTATCCAATTTTTTCCTACGTTTCTTTATCACAACCAGGACGTGGCGTCCTCATTTCACTCTGAGAGGAAGCCTATCCTGCAAGAGCATTACTGCCCCTTTCATATATATATATTCTCCTGTTCTGTGAGAGCATAGTCTCTTCTTTTAAATGTTATAAATAAATATAACAAAAATGTATCTATTCATTGATGAAAATTTAGAAAATACATAAATGAAAGCAAAACTTAAAAATCACTTTTAGTTTTATTACTTAGATATAAGTACTGGTAATAGTTTAGTGTATTTCCATTCAGTATTTGAGGAGATTTTTCATACTTACACACACACATACACACTTAAAAAAATAGTTGGGACCAAACTATATATGTTACATTATTACTCATTTTCACTTAACAATGTATCACTACTACTTTCCTAGGTTATATAGTAATATTCTTCTTCTTTTTTTATTTAGTGAGAGGAGGGGAGGCAGAGACAGCCTCCCACATGCACCCCCCACTGGGATCCACCCAGCAGGCCTACTAGGGGATGATGCTCTGCCCATCTGGGGTGTTGCTCTGTTGCTCAGCAACTGAGCTCTTCCATAATGCCTGAGGCAGAGGCCATGGAGCCATTCTCAGCACTTGGGGCCAACTCACTCCAATCAAGCCATGGCTGCAGGAGGGAAAAAGAGAGAGACAAGTGAGAGGGGGAGAGGTAGAGAAGCAGATAGACGCTTCTCCTGTGTGCCCTAACTGGCTATCAAACCAGGAACATCCAAATGCTGGGCTGATGCTCTACTACTGAGCCAACTGACCAGGGCTTAAAGTTATCTTCTAAATTATTATTTTAATTATCTTGAATACTCAATTATTGTCAAAAGTACCAAAATTTATTTAAATTATTCACTAGTATTGGATATTTGTGTTGCTTAAAATTTTTTGCTAATAGAAGACTATGACACACTGAACGTCATTGGAGCCAAATCTTTATATACATCAGTGATAATTGTTTACTTAGGTAGATTTCTAAGAAGAGGTCAAAGGTAAGCATATAATTAAGCACAAGTATGTAAGTATATAGTTATCATTTTTATATATACTATGAAATTCTACTCCAGAAGGGTTGTGGAATTTTAGCGTCCTATTTGTAATATAAAAAAGAAAAGGAAAAATGCATATGTGTGTTCGTGTATCTATAATGTGTGTGTATGTGTGTGTGTTTCTTCTAGTAGGGTGTAATACTACTTAACTTAGGTAACTATACTGGAGAAACACTAGCTGCTATAAGAAATAAAACATAAGCCTAAACAGTGGTAATGCAGTGGTTAGAGCCTTCACCTGGGATGCTGAGGTCCCAGGTTTGAAACCCAAAGGTCATGGGCTTGAGCAAAGTCTCATATGGCTTGAACATGGGGTCACAGGCTTGAACATGGGATCATCAACATGACCCCATGGTTACTGGCTTGAGCCAATATCACTGGCTGAGCAAGGAGTCACTGGTTTGGCTCGAGTCACCCTGTCCCCCAGTCAAGGCATGTATGAGAAACAGTCAATGAACCACTAAAGTGACATAATGCTTCTCATCTCACTCCCTTCCTACCTCTGTCCTTCTCTTGTACAAAAAAAGAAAGGAAGGACGGAAGGAAGGAAGGAAGGAAGGAAGGAAGGAAGGAAGGAAGGAAGGAAGGAAGGAGGGAAGGGAGGGAGGGAGGGAGGGAGGAAGGAAGGGAGGGAGGAAGAAAGATAAAAAGGGAGAGAGAGAGAAAACATAAAATTGCAATGGTTTAACGTAATAAAATTTTTTTTCAATGAGGAATTCCTAATTGGGGATGGTTTTCCTCCATGGAGTAATTTAGAGATTCAGACCCTTTCATCTTGTGGCTAGGAATTTTCTAGTGCCTAATCAGTGTTGTATCCAGATGGTCATACAGCAATCTATGAAAGTTTATAAGGAAAGTTTATAAAAAAAAAAAGAAAGCATGATGGAGGCACAACTGCACATTCCATTGCTAGAACTCCAGCACATGTTCAAGGTAACTGCAAGGGCATGTGAGAAATGTAGTCAGGAAAAGCTGTAATAGTGGCCAAAAGTGATAAACTTAGGTAGAACAATACATCAGGTTCATATAATAAAATAATCCAATGCTGACTATTGACAGAAGCAGCAAATGCAGTCAGTAGTGACTTCCATGTACAAACTGAAATTGTCTTTTTAAATTTTAATTAGGGCAATTTAAATTTACTAAAACTTTCCACCTGCATATTTGTAGATATATAAGAGGGTTTTATATATCAATTTTATACTTAAGAAGCCCTTCTCATTCAATATCATTCTGTCAGTTCTGCAGTATAGTACATTTATGTGATAATGAAAAGATGTTAAATGCCTAGTTAAAATAATTGTGCACAGAGCATGACTTTTTATCTTACAATATTTAGTTCATTTGTCTGTTATTGTGTTTAGATTAATGCTCAGGTAAATTTACAGGTGTATTGAGCAACCATGAAGGCCAGCCATTCTTAGATTTCATAGATGTGTTTCCTTTTGTCCTCTTTTAGAAAACAACCCATTGTTTCACAATGATATATCCAACTTGTAGAAGTATAAATGGCTTTATATTTTTTTATCCACCATATTCAGTAAACATTAAGGAGGCTGTCAAGCTAATTATTTTTGGGGCTTTTTTATTCAATCAAATTATTAAAAAAACCATAGAAATGTCATTTTAAGAGATTTAGTGAGATTTTCATAAAACTTGCAAAAGCATATCTTGTCTTTTTAGGTATTAGCTTCAGCACATTCTGGTTACATAAAAAGATTTATGAAGAATGGAGTTCAATTCCAAGAGGTAAAACATTGATCCTTTCTATAGCAATTCTCTTGCTTGACTCATTGTGCCATTCTGCATCCTGAGTTCAACTGAGGTAGACACAGAAAAGACAGATTACCTAGTTTTCCTTCACTACTTTAAGTGTGTCAAAGGGAAGGAGCTATGTAAGTTAAAATCATAATTTTGAATTACTTTGTGGCAAGTAGTAATTTAAATGCATTAAAGTCCATGCTGTTCATGGAATGCTTTGTAATAATTTACCTTTTATCGAACAATAATGTTTTCTAGAAAGTGAAAGCGTGAAATAGACAATGCAATAAGCATTAATATTTCCTTCATTGAAAGCAAAGCAGGCTCTGATAAGAAAATACTCAATAGAGTTATTGCCCAACTGTTAAACTAGAGATTAAGACAAGAGTTGAGCCCAGCTAAAAAACACTGAGCTGATAGAATAATAATGAAAACAAGAGTTAAATCATTGCTTCCAGGTTTTCAACAAATACGCTGAGCAGCCATGGATCAACAACTCAGTACCTGTACATGTAAATAGATGGTGGTCAGAATAAGAAAGATAAAGAAAGAAATGAAAATGAGGTGACATAGGATACCTTAAAATATTTTAAATATATTTTAAGGGATAAATGAGGGTTTTCTGTTTGTTTTTGTTTTTTTAAAAGCCCCAGAAACAAACAAAAACAAACAAAAAACCCTTTTTATCTTCTTGCCATGGTTGCCAACTTTCGATTCTTTCACTTAAAAAAATAATAAAATAATAAAAAAAATCTTTAGCCCTGGCCAGACAGCTCAGTTGGTTAGAGCATTACCCTGATACACAAAGGTTGCAGGTTCGATCCCTGGTCAGGGCACATACAGAAACAGATTGATGTTTCTGTCTCTCTCGCTCTCTCTCTCTCTAAAATCAATAAATAAATGTTAAAAAATACATTTTTTCTGGGCCTTAAAACAAAAGAGTCTTTTGATATACATAAATGGCCCACCACACATATACCCCAGAAAATACCTACCTCTACTCAAATCCTCTCCTTTGCTATTGCTGTTAATCCAGGGTTACTCTCTGATAGGCATCAGACTGGATTGTTTATAACGGCAGTGCCTTAACTGCTTAGAACAATTCCTGAAAGCACAAACTTCTACCTAAATTTGTCTTGAGTGTTACATGGAATGGAATAAACTTATATATTTTAAATACTTAAAGACTTCAATGATTACTAACAAGTAGTTATACATTGAGGAGAACTGTGCCACAAGAACACACAAACACAGTGAAATCCTTTGGCTTCATATCAAGCTCTTTAATTTCTGAACTTTGTTTTATGATTTGTTTAGAATATTCCATGCTTTGTGAGAAGTGCTCTAAAGTGCCTAAACTTGGCAGTTGTGGCCTTTCCTTATAAACTCTACCTTCTCAGTCTGTCCAGTCCTTCCTTATTCTCTTACAAGCTGTGACTCTGCACCCCTCTCTTTAATGTAAGTGCCTAGGCCAGAGCTGAAATACAGCACCCCGAAATTATATGTTGTTATTATCTTCAAGACAAAAATTGAGTCTCATATCCTCAGCCTGACCCCATGATTCCATGATGATTTTTCACTGACTTTTAATTTCATCTCTTCCTTTATGCTACCAGTATTTATTGAATGTCTACTGCGGGACAGCATAAAGCCAGAAGCTGCAGCCCACCATCACAGCCGCCTGGCCTATGCAGGTTTACGTTAGATTTGGACAGTGGGTAAAGAAACAACGAAGCCAAGAACTGGTGGGCCATTAGCTTTAATCCTAGCTTGCACCCAGCGGGCAAGTAAAAACACACACTGGGCTCCAAAACCCACTCATTCAGTGCTCACAAAGCTACTGACTTATCCGAGTTTCCTAGAATCAAAGGTTTCTAGCTCACTAGCCTTATTCACCTCTGTTCCCCATCTCCTTCTCTCTGCACAAACCCTGCCCAAACTGGCTTTTCCTTCAGCACTCTGCCATCTTGGCTGCCTCTCCTTTCCTCTCCTCCACGTGGCCTTACTCTGCTCTTCTACAGCATGGGCTCCTCCTAGAATGTAATCACTCTTCTCCCTCAGCACTTCCGCCAGCTCCAGGGTCAGCATCTCTTTCTCCCGCATTTGCTCCAGCTCTTTCCACTGCTCGGTTTGCAGGTCCTGGGCAACCTCTTCCACAGAGCTCTCAGTTTCCTCACACATGGCTTTAAAAGTAAGCCAGTCTATGACCCCCAAAAGGACAGCCATGGGGAACCATAAGAGCAGCCAGTCCTCTACTCCACCGCTCAAAGGTGGTGGGGGCTCCTTACCGTCCATCTGAATTCTATGTGAACCTGCATGGGCCAGGCTGCTGTGATGGTGGCCGCACCTACTGGCTTTAGAGACAGACACTATTCTCAGCCTTAGACATATAGCAAGTAACAAGACAAACCCCTGTTTTCAAAGAGCTTACATTTGAACATGGGGACACAGATAGGAAACAAACAAACAAATATACAATATGCCAGGTGGTCATAAGTGCCAATGAAGAAAAACAAAGGGATAGGGGGACCAAGCATGGTGTCATAGTGGGGAGAGGACACTATTCTCACATAGGGGTCAGAGGAGGCCTGTTGGGCAGATAAAATATATTATGTTCACTTTGTTAAAGATGGCGCTGCCCACGTGGAAGCCCATCGCCCAGGTGATATTAGTTGCCCTTCTTGGAATGGGCTGGATTATATTAATGTGTGTTGGGAGCAGGCTGTGGCAGGCAGGATCCTTGTAGCCTGGGACTAAGCCTTTCCCGCCCTTTTTGATGTAGGGTGGTGCACTCTCATGAGGTATTCCATTATGCCTCAGATAACTGACTTTATATTAGAGACTTCCCTATTTGTATGTTGGATTAATGGTTTGGATTTCTACACTATAAAGTGGGGCAGACCAGGAGTTTGCTCTCTCTCAGTTCCTGAGAGAAAAAGGCCACATAGAGGAGGCAGGAGAAACAACCAAGATGGTGGAGTGTTGAGTGAGAAGCCCGTTTGTGCAGTTTGTGTAGGGAGAAGGAAGGAGTTGGGGAACAGAGGTGAATAAGTTTGGTGAGCTAGAAACATTTGATTCTAGGAAACTCGAATAAGTCAGTAGCTTTGTGAGCACTGAGTGAGTGGGTTTTAGAACCCAGTGTGTGTTTTTACTTGCCCTCCAGTTGCAAGCTAGGATTAAAGATGATGGCCCATCAGCTTTTAGCTCCGTTGTTTCTTTACCGACTGTTCGAATCCAATGCGAACTTGCATGGGTCAGGCGGCTGTGATGGTGGCCATGGATACTGGCTTTACAAGGCCTCATAACAAGGAGACATTAGAGCAATCTTCAGAGGAGTGTAGGAGACAGAGTGTAAAGCCAGTGGCCACAATCACAGCCACTATCACAGCCACCTGGCCCATGCAGGTTCGCATTGGATTCGGACAGTCGGTAAAGAAACAATGGAGCCAAAAACTGATGGGCCATTATCTTTAATCCTAGCTTGCACCCGGCGGGCAAGTAAAAACACACACTGGCCCTGGCCAGTTGGCTCAGCGGTAGAGCGTTGGCCTAGCGTGCGGAGGACCCGGGTTCGATTCCTGGCCAGGGCACACAGGAGAAGCGCCCATTTGCTTCTCCACCCCTCCGCCGCGCTTTCCTCTCTGTTTCTCTCTTCCCCTCCCGCAGCCAAGGCTCCATTGGAGCAAAGATGGCCCGGGCGCTGGGGATGGCTCTGTGGCCTCTGCCTCAGGCGCTAGAGTGGCTCTGGTCGCAACATGGTGACGCCCAGGATGGGCAGAGCATCGCCCCCTGGTGGGCAGAGCATCGCCCCATGGTGGGCGTGCCGGGTGGATCCCGGTCGGGCGCATGCGGGAGTCTGTCTGACTGTCTCTCCCCGTTTCCAGCTTCAGAAAAATGAAAAAAAAAAAAAATCAAAAAAAAAACAAACACACACTGGGCTCCAAAACCCACTCACATTCAGTGCTCAAAAAGCTACTGACTTATCCGAGTTTCCTAGAATCAAAGGTTTCTAGCTCACCAGACTTATTCACCTCTGTTCTCCATCTCCTTCCTTCACCCTGCACAAACTGGCTTCTCACTCAACACTCCGCCATCTTGGCTGCTTCTCCTGGCCTCCTCCACGTGGCCTTTCTCTGCTCTCCTCTCTGCTCTCTCCTCTAATGATAATCTCAGGAACCAAGAGAGGCAAATCTTTTCCCTCTGGCAGAATACAGGCCAGAGTTTTGTCTGCAGACAGCACCGTAGCTGGCACCAGAGGCCGCCCTGAGCGGGCATACCAAACCTTATTGGCCAATACACCAGCATCTGCTGGTTCTATGTGTAGTAAAATAGGAGAACTCATTATTGGCCATAAAGAAATTACAAAGGTGCCCTCAGGGGCAGCCACAGCTTCCTGCCCAGGTAATGGAACACTCTGTGGTTCGGCCCTATACCCAGGCAGAGCTGATGGAGTTGGGGGCACAATTTAGGCAGAAACCTACTGAATCCCTGGTAACCTGGTTACTACGATTATGAGATATAGGGGTGGATGGCATCATGCTCTCCGGAACAGAGATGGAGAAATTGGCCGCCATTACCACACACTCTTCCTTGAGGCAGCGTCTTTAGAACTGCCATGGCAACCCAGGAGACCATACCCTATTAGAATGGGTGATGGCTGCCATTCATATGGTCTGGCAGAATGCTGGAGAAGTGCCGGGGGCAATAAGTCGGTGGCAGTGCTACAGTGAGTTAGTAAAGGTCCTTTGGGAACTAGGTATGAAGAATGCTGTTTTCAACCCTGGGTCCCGTGGGCCAGACGAGGAAGTGTTTATGGCAAAAATGAGGGAAATTGATGACATCAGATCATTTACAGCAAAATGGTGGGATCTTGATAACATTATACGAAGTGAAATAAGTAAATCAGAAAAAACCAGGAACTGCATTATTCCATACATAGGTGGGACATAAAAGTGAAACTAAGAGACATTGATAAGAGTGTGGTGGTTAGGGGGGGAGGGGGGAGAGGGAGAGGGAAAGGGGGGAGGGGCACAAAGAAAACTAGATAGAAGGTGACAGAGGACAATCTGACTTTGGGTGATGGGTATGCAACATAAGTGAACAACAAGATAACCTGGACTTATTATCTTTGAATATATGTATCCTGATTTATTGATGTTGCCCCATTAAAAATAAAAATTATTATTAAAAAAAAAGAGGGAAATTTGTCCTTGCTAGCGCCCCGTCAACCCTTTTTGGGTCACTTGTGGCTATCTTGGGCCCCTATGTGGGGCAGCCCATCAATGTAGTTACACAGATGGTAGCGGATTTGGGAGAACTGGAGGCTGCTCGGGATCATAAAGCAGTGAGGGCTGCTGCCTATGTTCCCCCCCCAACTAACAAGGGAAACGGGTCTGTAAAGGTTTCCCAAATGAAGATGTGGGTAGATTTGATTGTGGCTGGAGCAGATAAGGGAATTGGATGGCCAGTCTAATAAAATTCTTTTGGAGCTTTGGCAGCAGCTTAAATCAGAACAGAAGTTCCAGCCACTGACACAAAAGGCCCCAGCAGCTACCAATAAAACATTTGGTGCACGTGCAGCTAGGTTACAAGATTATATGATAGAGACAGCCGAGGGAGAGGAGAACTCCCAAGACCCATTGTACCAGTTTGAATAGGAAAAGGGCCGAGGGACCCATCTAACGAGGATGGGCGGGGACCGGAGGCCACACGTGGAACTGGCTATCCACTGGTCCCCTTCCAATGTACAACAGGTGTTGGCCTTGGTGGATAGAGGTGCAGAATATTTCCTTCTACATGAGAACCTGCATGTGAATGGCCACGATGGCGGCTCCTGGCCTTACACAGAGGTATTTCTAGATAAAGAATCCAAGGGAAGGCATGTCAAGGCCAGTGTTAGCTATCTATTGCTACAAAACAAGTTATCCCAAACTAAATGGCTTAACAGTAGAATAAATATTTATTATCACACAGTTTCTGTGGGCCAAGACTTTGAAAGTGACTTAATTGGGTGGTTTTGGCTCAGGGTTTCTTTTTTTCTTTTTCTTTTCTTCTTTTTTTTTTTTGTTAAGTTGGAAACGGGGAGGCAGTCAGACTCTCACATGCGCCTGACCGGGATCCACCTGGCATGCCCACCAGGGGCGATGCTCTGCCCATCTGAGGTGTCGCTCTGTTGCAACCAGAGCCATTCTAGCGCCTGAGGCAGAGGCCACAGAGCCATCCTCAGCACCCGGGCCAACTTTGCTCCAATGGAGCCTTGGACATGGGAGGAGAAGAGAGAGACAGAGAGGAAGGAGAGGGGGAAGGGTGGAGAAGCAGATGGGTGCTTCTCCTGTGTGCCCTGGCTGGGAATCAAACCCAGGACTCCTGCATGCCAGGCAATGCTCTACCACTGAGCCAACCGGCCAGGGCCGGCTCAGGGTTTCTTAAGAGATTGCAATGAAGATGTTGTAGTAAGGTTCCAGAGAACTGTAAAACTTAACATTTGGCAATACCATTTTAAAAGGAAAAGTCAGACTTTCTGTCCTATCCTTTCTTTGGAAAATGGAGGAAAAAGAATATAGAAGTCTCCTGACTTACAAGGATGACTAGGGTCATTTGTGTCATGCTGTCATGCACCCCCAAACTGTATGTGATCAAAGGATATATAACCAGCCTCTGAAATATACTTGGCGCACACGAATTGGGTCTGCAGATGCCCCATGTCAGCCATATGCAGCCGGCATATTTAACAAATCTCCTCCTTCAATAAAACTCTTCAAAATTCACCTGGACTTGGTGTCTCTATGTAGACCCGATGAAGTGGGGTACAGTACCTTTCAAAATCTGGGTATGGTACTTTATAACATTTGGGGGCTTGTCTGGGATTCGGTGTTTCGCGTCACTGGGTAGAGAAACCCCAAATTGGCTGCTCTCTCTGGGGAGCTTTCCTGCCCCGCTTGAATCTCATGGAGAGGGGCGCCACCTGAGATTTTTCAGGGCTCTCGGTCTTCTTGTGGGGTCCAGACCATTCTTTGGTAGACATCTCCCGGTTCCAAATTCAACAATTTGGACAATTCAGCAGAGCAATCAAGGAGGTAGGTAAAGCAACTCTTTTGTGTTACTAAATTCTACCTTTTCTCTGAATTCTTGTTTTCACTTTTCTGTTTGGAACTGGTACTGGTCAAATTTGTATGGCACTAGGTTGTAGGTAGGGTAGATTTAAGGCTTTGCTGACTTGTGACTCTGGAGATGTCAAACCCCGGTGGAGTAGGTAGGGCCTTCAAAACTACTTTGCTGATTGTAACTAGTTTTTTTGTTTTGGGGTGCTGTGAAATAGATCAGACGTGGTCAGCATGTGTAAAGCCAGTAGCCACGGTCACCAGCACAGCCACCTGACCCATGAATGTTTGCATTGGATTTGAACAGTTGGTAATGAAACAACAGAGCCAAAAACCAGTGGGGCCATTAGCTTTAATTCTAGCTTGCACCCAGCGGGCAAGTAAAAACACACACTGGTAAAAACCCACTCATTCAGTGATCACAAAGCTACTGATTTATCCGAGTTTCCTGGAATCAAAGGTTTCTAGCTCACTAGCTTTATTCACCTCTGTTCCCCATCTCCTTCTCTCTGCACAAACTCTGCACTAACTGGCTTCTCCCTCAGCACTCCACCATCTTGGCTGCCTCTCCTGGCCTCCTCCACATGGCCGTTCTCTGCTCTCCTACAGCATGGGCTTCTCCTAGAACGTAATCACTCTTCCCCTGGAACAATGTGATCTCTCCTTCTTTTAAAACCCGTTGGAGCAAAAGCCTTCCCCCAACACATATTAACGTAATCACGCACATCCTAAGCAATCACCTGGGCAACAGGCTCCCACGTGGGCAGCACCATCTTTAACAAAGTGAGTATAATATATTATCTGCCCAACAGCATGTTCCCAGCATGCTCTCCAAGACCGAAATGTCGGTGGAGAGTTTCTAGGTCCTGCCTTGGGTTTTGCTGGGGGACATCTGGTTATACTCTGGAAGGATTCAGTCCTGTTTCAGGCTCTTGGGGATATCAGTTTCTCTAAGAGAGGTATTAGTAGGGATTTAATCCTGCCCGGAACTTCAAGAGGTGTCTAGTTGTGCTTTCAGTAGAATGCCAGAAGTGGGGACTTCATTTGTACTCTAGGAATCCATTAGTGGAGATTGAATTAGCCAGGATTAGTCAGTCTTGCATCACACTGCAGCAGTGGAGACCGAGCTAATCTGGATTGATTAATCTCGCCCTGGACTTCCAGAGACTTCTCTCCTCTCTGTGTTTGTTGAGATCTCAGTCTTTGTTATTAATCTGTCTGTCTAGAAACTCCTGGTTTAAAGGACTCTCTGGTGCTGCGGCCAGCATGCACCTGAGAGGCCAAGAGGGGGAGCCCTTCTCTCATCAGTGAGGTACAGTACCTTTCAGTTTCTGGGGTGCAGTACTTTCCACTGGGGGAACTCTCTCTCGTCTATTGAACTTTGTCTTTGTGTGTTGGTGTGATAGAGGAATCTCTGGTGCTGTGGTCAGCATGCACCTGAGAGGTCATGAGGGGAGCCCTTTCCTTGTCAGTGAGGTACAGTACCTTTCAGAATTTGGGGTGCAGTGCTTTCCACTGGGGGGAACCCCTCCCTCATCTATCAAATTTTGTCCTTGTTTATCAGAAAATATCTGGTAGAATTTTAATTGAAAAAGCACACTCATTAAATGTGTATGTGAAGTCTTTGTTTAATGTGTAACTGTGTCTGTTTCTAAGGCCTGAATTGAATTTTTGCATGCAAAATTGAAAATTTCTGGGCAAAACTAAAAGAAAATTTGTAAAACAAGCCCCAAAAATATAAAATCTCTTTTCTTGGATTCAAAAACCTCTAGCTTCAGGGCACTTTACCTGGCTTCTGCCCTGAAGAAATTATTCTCTTCTGTTGGTTCCTACTTCTTGTCTTGTGTCCTCTATAGTCAAACACTCTTTATTCCGGGTGCTAGTTAATTGTCTGTGTTATCTTTCTTTCTTCCTTTTTTTTTTTTTTTTTGTATTTTTCTGATGTTGGAAATGGAGAGGCAGCCAGAGAGACACACACATGTGCCCGGCCAGGATCCACCCGGCATGCCCACCGGGGGTGATGCTCTGCCCATCTGGGGAGTTGCTATGATGCAATCAGAGCCATTCTAGCGCCTGAGGCAGAGGCCACAGAGCCATCGCCAGCGCCTGGGCATACCTTGCTCCAATGGAGCCCTGGCTGCGGGAAGGGAAGAGAGAGACAGAAAGGAAGGAGAGGGGGAAGGGTGGAGAAGAAGATGGGCGCTTCTCCTGTGTGCCCTGGCCGGGAATCAAAACCAGACTCCCACAGGCCAGGCCAATGCTCTACCACTGAGCCAACCCGCTAGGGCCTTTCTTTTTTTTTTTAACTAGGTTTTTTTTTAGATTTTTTTCTTTTTCTTTTTTATTCTCCCCTCCTCAACCACCTCCCTCTCCTCCTCCCCCACTGGGTAACCCCCACACTCTTGTCCATGTCTCTGAGTCTCATTTTTATGTCCCACCTATGTATGGAATCATATAGTTCTTAGTTTTTTCTGATTTACTTATTTTGCTCAGTATAATGTTATCAAGGTCCATCCATGTTGTTGTAAATGATCCGATGTCATCATTTCTTATGGCTGAGTAGTATTCCATAGTCTATATATACCAAAGCTTTTTAATCCACTCATCCTCTGACAAACACTTGGACTGTTTCCAAATCTTCGCTATTGTGAACAATGAGGCCATAACATGGGGGTGCGTTTCTTTTTTTCAAACAGTGCTATGGTGTTCTTGGGGTATATTCCTAAAAGTGGTATAGCTGGGTCAAAAGGCAGATCGATTTTTAATTTTTTTGAGAAATCTCCATACTGTTTTCCACAGTGGCTGCACCAGTCTGCATTCCCATCAGCAGTGCAGGAGGGTTCCCTTTTCTCCACATCCTCACCAGCACTTATTCTGTGTTGTTTTGTTGATGAGTGCCATTCTGACTGGTGTGAGGTGATATCTCATTGTGGTTTTAATTTGCATTTGTCTAATGATTACTGATGTTGAGCATTTTTTCATATGCCTATTGGCCATCTGTATGTCCTCTTTGGAGAAGTGTCTATTCATTTCTTTTGCCCATTTTTGGACTGAATTGTTTGTCTTCCTGGTATTGAGTTTTACAAGTTCTTTGTAAATTTTGGTAATTAACCCCTTATCAGACGTATTGTCATATTCTTCCATTGTGTAGTTTGCCTTTTTATTCTGTTCTTATTGTCTTTAGCTGTGCAAAAGCTTTTTAGTTTGATATAGTCCCATTTGTTTATCCTGTCTTTTGTTTCACTTGCCTGTGGAGATAAATCAGCAAATATATTGCTGCGAGAGATGTCAGAGAGCTTACTGCCTATGTTTTCTTCTAAGATGCTTATGGTTTTACGGCTTACATTTAAATCTTTTATCCATTTTGAGTTTATTTTTGTGAATGGTGTAAGTTGGTAGTCTAGTTTCATTTTTTTGCAGGTAGCTGTGCAATTTTCCCAACACCATTTGTTGAAGAGGCTGTCTTTACTCCAATGTATGCTCTTATCTCCTTTGTCAAATCTCAGTTGTCCATTGAGCTGTGGGTTTATTTCTGGGTTCTCAGTTATGTTCCATTGATCTATATGCCTGTTCTTATGCCAGTACCAGGCTGTTTTGAGAACAATGGCCTTGTAGTATAACTTGATATCTGGAACTGTGATACCTCCCACTTTATTCTTCCTTTTCAAGATTGCTGAGGCTATTCGTGTTCTCTTTTGGTTCCATATAAATTTTTGGAATATGTGTTCTATATCTTTGAAGTAAGTCATTGGTATTTTAATTGGTATTGCATTGAATTTATAAATTGCTTTGGGTAATATAGACATTTTAATGATGTTTATTCTTCCTAACCATGAGCACAGTATATGCTTCCACTTGTTTGTATCTTCCCTGATTTTCTTTATCAATGTTTTATAATTTTCCAAGTACAAGTCTTTAATATCCCTGGTTAAATTTATTCCTAGGTACTTTATTTTTAGGTTGGAATGGTGAAGAGGATTGCTTCCTTAATTTTTCTTTCTGACAGTTCATTGTTAGTGTATAAAAATGCCTCTGATTTCTAAGTATTAATTTATCCTGCCACTTTGCTGAATTCATTTATCAGGTCCAGTAGTTTTTTAACTGAGACTTTAGGGTTTTCTATATACAATATCATATCATCTGCAAATAATGATAGCTTTACTTCTTCTTTTCCAATTTGGATACCTTTCATTTCTTTTTCCTGTCTAATTGCTGTGGCTAGGACTTCCATAACTCTGTTGAATAAGAGTGGTGAAAGGGGGCACCCCTGCCTTGTTTCTGATCTTAAAGGGATTTCTTTTCATTTTTGCCCATTGAGTATGATGTTGGCTGTGGGTTTGTCATAGATGGCCTTTATCATGTTGAGGTATGTTCCCTATATTCCCACTTTGCTGAGAATTTTGATCATAAATGGGTGCTGGATTTTATCAAATGCTTTTTCTGCATCTATTGAAATTATCATGTGGTTTTTCTCCTTCATTTTGTTTATGTGATGAATTACATTGATTGATTTGCGAATATTGTACCAGCCTTGCCACCCAAGAATAAATCCCACTTGATCATGGTATATGATTTTTTTATATATTGCTGGATCCGGTTTGCTAATATTTTATTGAGGGTTTTAGCATCTAAATTCATCAGGGATATTAGCCTATAATTTTCTTTCTTTGTGTTTTCTTTGCCTGGCTTTGGAATCAGAACTATGCTTGCCTCATAAAAGGAGCTTGGAAGTCTTCCTTCCTCTTGAATTTTTTGAAATAGCTTGAGAAGGATAGAAGTTAGTTCTTCTTTGAGTATTTGGTAGAATTTACTTGTGAAGCCATCAGGCCCAGGACTTTTCTTTTTGGGGAGTTTTTTGATAACTGTTTCAATCTCATTTGTTGTAATTGGTCTGTTTAGGTTTTCTGATTCTTCCAGATTAATTTTTGGAAGATTATATGTTTCAAGGAATTTTTCCATTTCATCTAGGTTGTCTAGTTTTTTGGCGTACAGTTGTTCATAGTATTTTCTTACAATATTTTGTATTTCTGTTGTGTCAGTTGTTATTTCTCCACTCTCGTTTCTAACTTTATTTATTTGAGTCCTCTCTCTTTTTTTTTTTTTTGGTGAGTCTAGTTAAAGGTTCATCAATCTTGTTTACCTTTTCAAAAAACCAGATCCTGGTTTCATTGATCCTCTGTATTGTTTCTTTAGCCTCTATGTCATTTATTTCTGCTCTGGTCTTTTTTTTTTTTTTTTTTTTTTTTTGTATAGGAACAGAGAGAGAGTCAGATAGAGGGATAGACAGGGACAGACAGACAGGAAGGGAGAGAGATGAGAAGCATCAATCATCAGTTTTTCGTTGTGACACCATAGTTGTTCATTGATTGCTTTCTCATATGTGCCATGACCGCGGACCTTCAGCAGACTGAGTAACCCCCCACTCGAGCCAGTGACCTTGGGTCCAAGCTGGTGAGCTTTTTGCTCAAACCAGATGAGCCCACACTCAAGCTGGCAACCTCGGGGTCTCGAACCTGGGTCCTTTTGCATCCCAGTCCGACGCTCTATCCACTGCGCCACCGCCTGGTCAGGCTCTGCTCTGGTCTTTATTATTTCCTTCCTTCTACTAGCTCTGGGCTTTACTTGCTGTTCTTTTTCTAATTCTTTTAGATGCAGGGTCAAGTTGTTTATTTGAGCTTTTTCTAAGTTCTTGAGATATGCCTGTAATGCTATGAACTTTTCTCTCAGGACTGCTTTTGCTGTGTCCCATAAATTTTGAGTAGATGTATGCTCATTGTCATTCATTTCTAGGAATTTTTTTATTTCTTCTTTGATCTCATTGTTATCCCATTCATTATTTAATAACATGCTATTTAGTTTCCAAGTGTTTGAGTATTTTTTAGTTTTTCTGTTGTGGTTGATTTCTAGTTTCATGCCATTTTGATCAGAGAAAGTGCTTGATATGATTTCAATCTTCTTAAATTTGTTGAGACCGTTTTTGTGTTTGTTTGTTTGTTTGTTTGTTTTTTGTATTTTTCTGAAGTTGGAAATGGGGAGGCAGCCAGCCAGACTCCCGCATGCGCCCGACCGGGATCCACCTGGCATGCCCACCAGGGGGCGATGCTCTGCCCATCTGGGGCATTGCTCTGTTGCAACCAGATCCACTCCAGCACCTGAGGCAGAGGCCACAGAGCCATCCCCAGTGCTTGGGCCAACTTTGTTCCAATGGAGCCTTGGCTGCAGGAGGGGAAGAGAGAGACAGAGAGGAAGGAGAGGGGGAGGTGTGGAGAAGCAGATGGACGCTTCTCTTGTGTGCCCTGGCCAGGAATCGAACCCGGGACTCCTGCATGCCAGGCTGACACTCTACCACTGAGCCAGCCGGCCAGGGCCAAGATCGCTTTTGTGTTTTAACATATGGTCTATCCTAGAGAATGTACCATGAGCACTTGAAAATAATGTATATTCTTCTGTTTTAGGGTAAAAGGTCCTGAAGATATCTATTAAAACAAGTTGATCTAGTATGTCCTTTAAGTCTGCTGTTTCTTTGTTAATTTTCTTTCTTGAGGACCTATCTAGTGATGTTAGTGGGGTACTGAAATCCCCTACTATGATATTATAGTATTGCTGTTTATCTCACCCTTTATGCCCATCAAAATCTGCTTTATATATTTAGGTGCTCCTATATTAGATGCGTAGATATTTATAATGGTTATATCTTCCTTTTGGATTGCTCCCTTTATCATTATGTAGTGACCTTCTTTATCTCTTACTATAGCCTTTGTTCTAAAGTCCATTTTGTCTGATATAAGTATTGCTACCCCAGCTTTTTTTTTCATTTGCATTTGCATGAAATATTTTTTTCTATTTTTTTATCTTCAGGTTATGTGCATTTTTTGTTTTAAGGTATGTCTCTTGTAGACAGGATATGTATGGGTTCTGTTTTCTTATCCATTAAGCTACCCTATGTATTTTGATCGGATCATTTAATCCATTTACATTTAAGGTTATTATTGATATGTAGTTGTTTATTGCCATTTTATTCTTTAAAATTGTATTCCTCTTTTGCTATATTCTTTTTCTCCTTTGATCTGTTTACAACAGGCCCCTTAGCATTTTTTTGCAGCATTGGTTTGGTTGTAGTGAATTCCTTGAGGGTTTTTTTTTTTTTTTTTGGTCTGGAAAGCTTTTTATTTCTCCTTCATTTTTAAATGATAACCTTGCTGGATAAAGTAGTCTTGGTTGTAGGTTCTTGTTCTGCATTACTTTGAATATTTCTTGACATTCTCTTCTGGCCTCAAGTGTTTCTGTTGAGAAGTCGGAAGTCATCCTTATGGGGGCTCCTTTGTAGGTGATAGTCTTTTTTTTTCTAGCACCTTTTAATATTTTCTCTTTATCACTTAGCTTTGGTATTTTAATTATGATGTGTCTTGGTGTAGATTTCTTTGAGTTTCTCTTTAATGGAGTTCTCTGTGCTTCTTGAACTTGTGAGATGTTTTTCTGCCTTCATTGAGGGAAGTTTTCAGCTATGATATGTTTGAACAACGTCTCTATTCTCTGTTCTTTCTGTTCTTCTTCAGGCACCCCTATGATGCGGATGTTATTTCTCTTCATGTTGTCACAGAGCTCTCTTAGAGTTTCCTCAGACTTTTTGAGTCTCTTTTCTTTTTTTCTGCTCTGCTTCCATGCCTTCATTTATCTTGTCCTCTAACTCGCTGATTCGATTCTCTGCTTCATCCATCCTGCTTTTAATTCCTTCCATTGTGTTCTTCATTTCTGATATTGTATTTGTTATTTCTGACTGATTCTTTTTTATTATTTCAATGTCCTTTTTTATATTTGTTATCTCTTTATTTAGGTGTTCGTAATGACCATCTATTGTTGTTCTAATATCTTTGAGCATTCTAACAATCGTTATTTAAACTCTGCATCTGGTAATTTGGTTATATGTGACTCATTCAGGTCCTTTTATGGGGATTTCTCTTGATTCATTTGTGTTGCATTTCTCTGCCTTTTCATTTGTCTGTGTAAAAGAAGTTTTTTTGCCACTGGAGTACACTGGTTGTGGCCTCTGTGTTCCCTAGGTGTGGTCTGTCTGCAGTCCCACCTTTTTTTTTTAGATGTTATTTATTCATTTTTATTAGAGGGAGGAGGGATAGAGAGAAAGAGAAAGAGAGAGAGAGAACAGGGGGAGGAGCTGGAAGCATCAACTCCCATATGTGCTTTGACTAGGCAAGGCCGGACTTTTGAACCGGCGACTTCAGCATTTCAGGTTGATGCTTTATCCACTGTGCCACCACAGGGCAGGCTATGTCTTATCTTTCTTGCTTTTATTAGTGTGCTAATTTCTGCCTTCTCTCTGGACAGTTTGAAGTGTTTCCCCAGCCTGTGGGGTGAAAGGCTGACAAGTAAGCAGTTTTGGTGAGAAAAGAGCAGAACGCAAGGCTGTGACGTGTTGTATGCGGATCAGCAGGGGAAGGGCGCTAAGTAAAATGGCAGGAACAACTAAGAGTGAAGTGACTAGAGAAAATATAGAATAGAAACTAGTTTTAGATATCCACCTACTGATCAAAAGTAGTTTTATACATTTGAAAAATACAGGGTAGGAATAGTATTAAATATTGGAACTTGTAGGTACCCTTTTCATTACTTATTGGTAAACACCCTTGAAAAAACCACCACAAAAACACTTGACTTAAAAAAGGTAGCAACAGAAGAAAGAAGTATGGAATACAAACAAAGAAAAACAAACAATAGAAAAACAAAAGAGAAGAATGAAACAAGATACAAAACTAACAGAAAGCAATTTATAAAATGGCAATAGGGAACCCACAAGTGTCAATAATTACACTAAATGTAAATGGATTAAACTTACCAATAAAAAGTCACAGAGTAGCAGAATGAATTAAAAAAGAAAATCCAACTGTATGCTGCCTACAAGAAACTCATCTAAGCAACAAGGATAAAAACAAATTCAAGTGAAAGGCTGGAAAACAATACTCCAAGCAAACAACACCCAAAAAAAAGCAGGTGTAGCAATACTCATGTCTGATAATGCTGACTACAAGACAGAAAAAGTACTCAGAGACAAAAATGGTCATTTCATAATGATTAAGGGGACACTGAATCAAGAAGACATAACAACCCTTAATATATATGCACCAAACCAAGGAGCACCAAAATATATAAGACAGCTACTTATTGACCTTAAAACAAAAACTGACAAAAATACAATCATACTTGGAGACCTCAATACACCGCTGACAGCTCTAGATTGGTCATCCAAACAGAGAATCAATAAAGATATAGTGGCCTTAAACGAAATACTAGAACACCTGGATATGATAGACATCTACAGGACACTTCATCCCAAAGCGACAGAGTATACATTTTTCTCTAGTGTACATGGAACATTCTCAAGAATTGACCATATGTTGGGCCACAAAGACAATATCAGCAAATTTAGAAAAATTAAAATTGTACCAAGCATATTCTCTGATCATAAAGCCTTGAAACTAGAATTCAACTGTAAAAAAGAGGGGGGAAAACCCACAAACTTATGGAAACTAAACAACATACTTCTAAAAAATGAATGGGTGAAAAAAGAAATAAGCGCAGAGATCAAAAGATATATACAGACAAATGAAAATGAAAATACGACATATCAGAATCTCTGGGATGCAGCAAAAGCAGTAATAAGAGGAAAGTTCATATCACTTCAGGCCTATATGAACAAACAAGAGAGAGCCGAAGTAAACCACTTAACTTCACACCTTAAGGAGCTAGAAAAAGAAGAACAAAGACAACCCAAAACCAGCCGAAGAAAGGAGATAATAAAAATCAGAGCAGAAATAAACAAAATAGAGAACAGAAAAACTATAGAAAAAATCAATAAAACAAGGAGCTGGTTCTTTGAAAAGATCAACAAAATCGACAAACCCTTGGCAAGACTCACCAAGGAAAAAAGACACAGGACTCAAATAAATAAAATCCAAAATGAAAGAGGAGAAATCACCACAGACATCATAGATATACAAAGAATTATTGTAGAATACTATGAAAAACTATATGCCACCAAGTACAACAATCTAGAAGAAATGGATAAATTCCTAGAACAATACAACCTTCCTAAACTGAGTCATGAAGAAGCAGAAAACCTAAACAGACCAATCAGCAGGGAGGAAATAGAAAAAACTATTAAAAACCTCCCCAAAAATAAAAGTCCAGGCCCAGATGGCTATACCAGTGAATTTTATCAAACCTTCAAAGAAGACTTGATTCCTATTCTACTCAAAGTCTTCCAAAAAATTGAAGAAGAAGCAGTACTTCCAAACACATTTTATGAGGCCAACATAACTCTCATACCAAAACCAGGCAAGGATGGCACAAAAAAAAAAAAAAACTAGAGACCAATATCTCTAGTGAATACAGATGCTAAAATACTAAACAAAATACTAGCAAATCGAATACAACAACATATTAAAAAAATAATACATAGCCCTGGCCGGTTGGCTCAGCGGTAGAGCGTCGGCCTAGCGTGCGGAGGACCCGGGTTCGATTCCCGGCCAGGGCACACAGGAGAAGCGCCCATTTGCTTCTCCACCCCTCCGCCACGCTTTCCTCTCTGTCTCTCTCGTCCCCTCCCGCAGCCAAGGCTCCATTGGAGCAAAGATGGCCCCGGGCACTGGGGATGGCTCTGTGGCCTCTGCCCCAGGCACTAGAGTGGCTCTGGTCACAACATGGTGATGCCCAGGATGGGCAGAGCATCGCCCCCTGGTGGGCAGAGCATCGCCCCTGGTGGGCGTGCCGGGTGGATCCCGGTCGGGCGCATGCGGGAGTCTGTCTGACTGTCTCTCCCTGTTTCCAGCTTCAGAAAAATGGAAAAAATAATAATAATAATACATCATGATCAAGTGGGATTCATCCCAGAATCTCAAGGATGGTTAACATACTTAAAACGGTTAACGTAATACACTATAGCAACAAAACAAAGAACAAAAACCACTTGATCTTATCAACAGATGCAGAAAGGGCTTTCGATAAAATACAACACAATTTTATGTTTAAGATTCTCAACAAAATGGGTATAGAAGGAAAATATCTCAACATGATACAGGCCATATATGATAAACCATCAGCTAACATCATATTAAATGGCACAAAATTGAAGGCTTTCCCCCTTAAATCAGGAACAAGGCAGGGTTGTCCACTCTTTCCACTCTTATTTAATGTGGTACTAGAGCTTCTAGCCAGAGCAATCAGACAAGACAAAGAAATAAAAGGCATCCATATTGGAAAAGAAGAAGTAAAGGTATCACTTTTTGCAGATGATATGATCCTATACATCGAAAACCCCAAAGAATCCACAAAAAGAATCCACAAAAAGACTACTAGAAACAATAAGCCAATACAGTAAGGTCGCAGGATACAAAATCAACATACAAAAGTCCATAGCCTTTCTATATGCCAACAATGAAATATTAGAAAACGAACTCAAAAAAAATAATCCCCTTCACGATTGCAACAAAAAAAATAAAATACCTAGGAATAAACATAACAAAGAATGTAAAGGACCTATATAACAAAAACTACAAGGCATTGCTAAGAGAAATAGAAAAAGACATAATGAGATGGAAAAATATTCCTTGTTCTTGGATAGGAAGAATAAATATAATTAAAATGGCCATATTATCCAAAGTAATATGTAAATTTAATGCAATTCCCATCAAAATTCCTATGCCATTTTTTAAAGAAATGGAACAAAAAATCATAAGATTTATATGGAACTATAAAAAACCCCGAATAGCCAAAGCAATCCTAAGGAAAAAGAATGAAGCTGGGGGCATTACAATACCTGACTTTAAACTATATTATAGGGCCACAATAATCAAAACTGTATGGTATTGGCAGAAAAATAGACACTCAGACCAATGGAACAGAATAGAAAGCCCATAGATAAAACCACATATATATGGTCAAATAATCTTTGATAAGGGGGCCATCAACACAAAATGGAGAAAAGAAAGCCTCTTCAACAAATGGTGTTGGGAAAACTGGAAAGCCACATGCAAAAGAATGAAACTTGACTACAGCCTGTCCCCGTGTACTAAAATTAATTCAAAATGGATCAAAGACCTAAATATAAGATCTGAAACAATAAAGTACATAGAAGAAGACATAGGTACTAAACTCATGGACCTGGGTTTTAAAGAACATTTTATGAACTTGACTCCAATGGCAAGAGAAGTGAAGGCAAAGATAAATGAATGGGACTACATCAGAATAAAAAGTTTTTGCTCAGCAAGAGTAACTAATATCAAAATAAACAGACAGCCAACTAAATGGGAACTGATATTTTCAAACAATAGCTCAGATAACGGCTTAATATCCAAAATTTACAAATGACTCACAAACCTCAATAACAAACAAACAAACAATCCAATAAAAAAAATGGGAAGAGGACATGAACAGATACTTCTCCCAGGAAGAGATACAAATGGCCAACAGATATATGAAAAGATGCTCAGCTTCATTAGTTATTAGAGAAATGCAAATCAAAACGGCAATGAGATACCACCTCACTCCTGTTAGATTAGCTATTATCAACAAGACGGGTAATAGCAAATGTTGGAGAGACTGTGGAGAAAAAGGAACCCTCATACACTGTTGGTGGGAATGTAAAGTAGTACAACCATTATGGAGGAAAGTATGGTGGTTCCTCAAAAAACTGCAAATAGAACTACCTTATGACCCAGCAATCCCTCTACTGGGTATATACCCCAAAACCTCAGAATCATTGATACGTAAAGACACATGTAGCCCCATGTTCATTGCAGCACTGTTCACAGTGGCCAAGACATGGAAACAACCAAAAAGCCCTTCAATAGAAGACTGGATAAAGAAGATGTGGCACATATACACCATGGAATACTACTCAGCCATAAGAAATGATGACATCAGATCATTTACAGCAAAATGGTGGGATCTTGATAACATTATACGGAGTGAAATAAGTAAATCAGAAAAAAACAAGAACTACATGATTCCATACATTGGTGGAACATAAAAACGAGACTAAGAGACATGGACAAGAGAGTGGTGGTTACCAGGGGTGGGGGGAGGGAGGACGCAGGAGGGAGGGAGGGAGTTAGGGGGAGGGGGAGGGGCACAGAGAAAACTAGACAGAGGGTGACGGAGGACAATCTGACTCTGGGTGAGGGGTATGCCACATAATTTAATGACAAGATAACCTAGACATGTTTTCTTTGAATATATGTACCCTGAATTATTAATGTCATCCCATTAACATTAATAAAAATTTATTAAAAAAATTGGAACTTTGCTTTAGAAAAATCTTAGACAAAGTACAGGGTCAGGTAAAATGGATTTAGAAATTAACAAACCACAGGTGTGGCATCTTGCTGGTTATCAGTTCTTTGAAATTAATTGTAATTCCACAATAAGTGATGGGATTATAAGTAATAGGATTATAGGGAATGGGATTATCTGGACAATCTAGAATGAGTGATGGGATCATGAGTAATAGGATTATAGGGGATGGATTTATCAGGACATTTCAGAAGGAGTACTGAGATCATGAGTAACGGGATTATAGGGATGGGATTATCAGAGACAGGCTCTCCAGCTGCCTCTCCCCTTTTCCTTCCTAGGACACAGGGGTCGTGTAGGCCCCTCCGTGGGTTAGGATTAATGGCTTATTGCCCTCCACTGATGTGTAGAAAGTTATGTGTTGGGAAGATAAAATATATTATGCTCACTATGTTAAAGATAAAGATGGCGCTGCCCATATGGAAACCGGTCGCCCAGGTAATTGCTTGGGATGGGCGTGATTGTATTAATGTGTTTTGGGGGTGGGCTTTGGGCAGGCAGGATCCTTGTAGCCTGGGGCTTGGTTTTAGGACTAAGCCTTTCCCACCCTTTTTGATGTGGGGTGGTATAATCCCATCATGCCTCAGATAAGTGACTTTGTATTAGAGACTTCCCTATTTTGTATATTAGATTAAAGGTTTTGATTTCTGCACTATAAAGTAGGGCAGACTGGGAAATTGCTCTCTCGGTTCCTGAGACTAGCACTAAAGATGAGAGCAGAGAAAGGCCACATGGAGGAGACCAAGAGAAGCAGCCAAGATAGTGGACTTCTGAGTGAGAGGCCAGTTTGTGCAGAGTTTGTGCAGGAAGAAGGAAGGAGATGGGGAACAGAGGTTAATAAGTCTGGTGAGCTAGAAACCTTTGATTCTAGGAAACTGAGCTTTGTGAGCACTGAATGAGTGGGTTTTGGAGCCCATTGTGTGTTTTTACTTGCCTCCTGGGTGCAAGCTAGGATTAAAATGATGGCCTACCAGTTTTTTGCTCCGTTGTTTCTTTACCGAGTGTCTGAATCCAATGTGAACCTGCATGTGAATGGCCACAATGTTTGCTCCTGGCTTAACACTATAGAAGGGGAAATAAGTGAAATGAACAAAACTAGCACTAGGAGAAGGGTTCTGACTCTCTCCTGCAGGACCAAAGTGGGTGTAGGGTCTCCTCCAAGTTTCCCCTACCCTTCCCTAGTTTCTTCATGTGGCATGGTTGTTTTCTGATATGGGAGGCATGGGATTCATGGGGGAGACCTGTCGGGAGCTGATCTACTAGTGCTGGCTAACAAGGTCACAGCAGAAGAAGATCCCCAACTGCTGGTTGACAAAGTCACAGCAGAAGAAGATCCCCAACTGCTGGTTGACAAAGTCACAGCAGAAGAAGACCAATGGCTGCTGGTTAATAAAGTCACCACAGTGAAGACTAACAGCTGTGTGTTGACAAAGTCACCATAAAGGAAAGGCACAACGATACTTCCCCCTTTTGACCTTTTTGAATTAATCTGGCCTTATATCCCCCCTTTTCTGGGTGTGTGGTATCATTTATGGCACAGGGATAATAGTACCGTACTTTCCCTGTAGATTTGTAGTAATGTATTTGGAAATGAGACAGAGGGTGTGAGTTCCACAGAAAAGCCTGTAAGGCCCTTGAACTGGGCTCATAGACATAAGAGGCTGGCTATGATATCCCTCGTAAAGGGTTAAGTTTGTAGGAGAATTTCTTCTTATTAATCATGTTAGAAAGAATAGATTGTGACTTATGAATAGGTAGGAAACAGTAACTATACACAGAGCACCTTTCAGCCTTCACTTAATTCATCACTTTTCCTCCCTAGCCTTTTCATGTGGTAGAGTAAAGAAACTTTCCATTCTTCTTGCATACCTGACCTGCAGGTGGTGGAACACTCTGAGAAAAGTAAAGTTAGAACTTAATTAGTGTATGAATATAGTAAATAAATAAAATTTGACTAGACAATAG
The DNA here is from genome assembly GCF_036850765.1 of Saccopteryx bilineata. Taxonomy (NCBI): domain Eukaryota; kingdom Metazoa; phylum Chordata; class Mammalia; order Chiroptera; family Emballonuridae; genus Saccopteryx; species Saccopteryx bilineata. Next base: position 108,736,165 of record NC_089494.1, on the reverse strand, counting down.
TATCCTAGACAAGGTAGAGTTATTAATCAGTACTGACATTTTGGAAGTTTGTATCAATATTGTTATTGCTGTTCAAGTTATTGTATAATTGTACTTTGAATGACTTACCACCTGATTTATAGTTTATAGAAATGAATTAACTGTTACCTAGGAAATGTAACCATAGTGAAACAAAAACAACGATTAATCAATGTATTCTGAATACCATGTGTTGGGCAGATAAGATGTGTTATGCTCACTTTGTTAAAGATAACAGGAGGAGGCCGTCGCCCAGGTGATATTAATGTGTGTTGCTGTGGGCTAAAGGCAGGCAGAATCCTTTAGCCTGGGGCTTGGTTTTGGGATTAAGCCTTTCCTACCCTTTTTGATGTATGGCGGTACAATCCTATCATGCCTCAGAGGGTGACTTTGTATTAGAGACTTCCCTGTTTTGTATATTGGATTAAGGGTTTGTATTTCTACACTATAAAATGGGGACGGAATGAGAGTTCGGGTTCTTGGTTCCTGAGGTTAGCATGAGAGAGCAGAGAAAGTAGAGCCAGCAGTGGAAGGAGGCCACGTGGAGGAGGCCAGGAAAAGCAGCCAAGATGGCGGAGTGCTGAGTGAGATACCAGTTTGTGTAGAGTTTGTATCTGGGATAAGGAAGAAGATGGGGAACTGAGGAGAATAAGGCTGGTGAGCTAGAAACCTTTGATTCTAGGAAACTCGGATAAGTCAGTAGCTTTGTGAGCACTGAGTGTGACTGGGTTTTGGAGCCCAGTGTGTATTTTTACTTGCCCACCGGGTGCAAGGTAGGATTAAAGGCTATGGCCCACCAGTTTTTGGCTCCATGGTTTCTTTGCCGACTGTCCGAATCCAATGCGAGCCTGCAGGGGCTGGGCTGCTCTGATGGTGGCCCTGGCTGTGGCTCCTGGCTTTACACCATGTGATTGTAACTCAGTGTGTGTGCATAAGAGGAGAGCTAGACCAGCAATTGGGGGAGATGCCTGGCAGTAAATGCTAACTAGAGAATAAAGAGAAAGAAAAGAATTCAGCTCTCTCACTCGATTCGTGCCGACGCCGTCTCTTCCTGTGGGACCCCTGGATTCCCCCCGGGGCTGGACCCCGGCAGAGACCCACTGCTTTAGCCATAACAGTACCCACTCAGGCACCAAGAATCCCAGGCATCCTGCCCCTCATGTTGACTTAATAGTGTAAATTACTGTGGATCAAAAGAAAATTAATATCTTTTTGCTGGCAGGGTATTTACAAAATAGTGAATGCATTTTGACCATTCCTTGTTTTTCTCAATCAATAATTCATTGTGGTAGTAGTTTACAATCCTCTTATGCTAAACTGTACTAAAATTGTACTAATAGTAAGGCATATAGCATTATATAGCCTGCCAAATCCAAAAGACTTTCTTTTTGTACAAAGTTCCCTTGTGTAAAAATATTTTCCAGGTTAAAAATGTATATGTTATTTCAAAGGCCTTTTGTCAATTCTCTTTTTATCTGCTATTTCATAGCCTTGTGATGTTACAATCTTGGTTTGAATATTTGGAAAATATGTAATAATTGTTGATAATGTCTTTTTATGTAATGTTTACTTTATTATCATTTTGAAATAGTGTTGTTAAAATTTCTTTTGAATGCTAATGTACTGAGTTATTTAGCAGCAGAGAGACTCTGGAATCCTAAAGGAGACACCTAACCTGTTCCTCTCACAAGCTTTTATCCTCTTTTATTTGATCCAGCTAATAACGCTGTTTTTGTCTTTTTCCAAAAGTTTATATAGACAGAAAAGGCCTCTCAAGCCCCTCAGTGAGATCTTATGAGCATGGCTTTTAAGGTCTATAATGAACAAGATAGTAACAGGAAAGGCAAATAGAGCCCAAAAAAGATCAGGAAAATACCAGCTTTTGGCATACTCCCTTTAAGGCTCCAATGCCCCAATGGGGCTTCATAGGATTCCATAAGGGCCCTGCTTCAAGAATGGAAAGAAAGATCACTGAGCTAAAGCCTGCCAGGCTTCTTGGCCCCCACTAGGGGACATGCCTTTGCTGTGGGAAAAAAGTATATGAGAAGGTGAGCTGCCCCATTGCTTTGTGGAGGGAGGGTTCAGTCTCTTTCAGCCCTAATCCAGCTATCTTTGACCTGACCTTGCCCAGCCTAGTGGGACTTGCCCAAGGCCATTGGCCCTATCTCACATCACTGTGAATGAGCCTAGAGTATTTCTTCCAAGTAGCAAGTAAACTGATCTCATTTCTTGTGAACACAAGGGCCAATTACTATGCCTTGCCTGAATATTCAAGTTTTATTTATCCCTCAAAGATCTCTATTGTGGGTATCGACAGTCTGATTTCTGTTGCTTTGTTTAATATATAATGTCACCTTTATTCCTCTTGTCTCAATGCTCCATGCCTGTTTTAGGCTGAGACCTGCCCCTAATTCCAGTTAAAAGCAGTAGTCATTAGGACTTCAACTCTAGCTGTAGAGTGTAAAATATGACCATTATGGACCAGTGCCTTATGGTCTTTTCCTGAATATGTGTGACTCCTGCTCTTTGGGACAATTCTCAGACTGAAGTGGGAATTGAATTACATTTGCAAATAATATAAAGCAGTGATGGTGTCAACATAGACTTAGTAAAATTACATTAACATGTTAAGAACATTTGAGACTGTAAGAATTTTATTTTAAATCCTATTGTATTAGTTAGAACTTTGTTTAATAATCTAGTAGGCTTTGGTCACTTTATTGTATTAAGACACTTATTAGCATATTTGTTAACATTAGCTGTTTGAATTTTATTGTTTATTATATATTTTTCCAGTTTACCTCAAAATCTGAACATAGTAATTCAAATGAGTAAATGCCACCCAAAACCAGAGAGGTTCTGGGACCCTTATTGCCAAAGGTTTATTCAAAACCAATTAGAAAAGGATTTTGCCAACAAGAAAGAAATAATTAGAAAAGCCAAACTTAGAATCCATTACAAAAGGCATAATATCTGAGTATTTAGTTTGTGTCCAAGTGAATACTAAACAAAATAAGAAAATTATAAAAAACAGGAAAAAAAGGTATTTTTCCAGGTAAACATTTAGAAATAGACTTTAATAAATAATTGACAATTGTTAGAAAATTGTTATATAGAATTCTATCCAGGTTTAGCTCGCCCATTCTAGTGTTGGGCCTGCATTTATGTCCACTGTCTCAAAGCTAGTAGGAAAGGAACCAATATTAATTAGAAGCTAATTTGAAGTTACATTGTTCCCACAGGCACCAAAAGGTTCAGGGCAAATAAAATGCATGAATCAAATAGTAAAGGAAATGTAACCACTCCTCCCCTAAGTAGTTGTAGAATTTACAGGTTACTCAGCAAACTGTTCAAAAGACTGTCTGAGAGGCGCTTCCAACGTTATCAGGAAATCCAGTACATCACCCAAGGACTGACTCTCACATGGATGGGTCCACACACCTTGTTGAGCATATAAAATATATTATGCTCACTTTGTTAAAGATGGCGCTGCCCACGTGGAAGCCCATCACCCTGGTGATTGCTTGGAATGGGAGTGATTATATTAATGTGTGTTGGGGGCCAACTGTGGACAGGCAGGATCCTTGTAGCCTGAGGCTTGGTTTTAGGACTAAGCCTTTCCCACCCTTTTTGATGTGGGGTGGTGCACTCTCATGAGGAATCCCATCATGCCTCAGATAAGTGACTTTGTATTAGAGACTTCCCTATTTGTATATTGGATTAATGGTTTGGATTTCTACACTATAAAGTGAGGCAGACCGGGAGCTTGCTCTCTTTCAGTTCCTGAGATTAGCATTAGAGGAGAGAGCAGAGAAAGGAGAGCAGATAAAGACCACGTGGAGGAGACCTGGAGAAGCAGCCAAGATGGTGGAGTGCTATAGGAGAAGCCAGTTTGTGTAGAGTTTGTGCAGAGAGAAGGAGATGGGAAATAGAGGTGAATAAGTCAAGTGAGATACAAACCTATGATCTTAGGAAAACTTGGATAAGTCAGTAGCTTTGTGAGCACTGAATGAGTGGGTTTTGGAGCCCAGTGTGTGTTTTTACTTGCCCACCAGGTGCAAGCTAGGATTAAAGCTGATGGCTCACCAGTTTTTGGCTCCGTTGTTTCATTACCATCTGTCCAAATCTAATGTGAACTCAGGCAGCTGTGATGGTGGCTGCAGCTACTGGGTTTACACACCATGATCCTGACAACTTGCACTGCTGCTAAGGTAGAAAAATGGCATGCCCTACTCCAACCACAAACCAGGAGCTGGTTGGTTTACGTACAGCCAAATAATGAAGAAACTCACTAAGACTCCTTTTTTTTTTTTTTTTTTTTTATATTTTTTATTTATTATTATTATTATTATTATTTTTTGCATTTTTCTGAAGCTGGAAACAGGGAGAGACAGTCAGACAGACTCCCGCATGCGCCCGACCGGGATCCACCCGGCACGCCCACCAGGGGGCGACGCTCTGCCCATCCTGGGCGTCGCCATGTTGCGACCCTCTTGGGTGTCGCCATGTTGCGACCAGAGCCACTCTAGCGCCTGGGGCAGAGGCCACAGAGCCATCCCCAGCGCCCGGGCCATCTTTGCTCCAATGGAGCCTTGGCTGCGGGAGGGGAAGAGAGAGACAGAGAGGAAGGCGCGGCGGAGGGGTGGAGAAGCAAATGGGCGCTTCTCCTATGTGCCCTGGCCGGGAATCGAACCCGGGTCCTCTGCACGCTAGGCCGACGCTCTACCGCTGAGCCAACCGGCCAGGGCAAGACTCCTTTTTAATCAGACTTTGGGGAAAAGGAAAATGAGGGTAAAACAAAAGCCAGCTAATTTTATAAAAGTTGCAAAACGTTTGTGCAGTTTATAGGAAATTGATTAGTAACATTTGTTTCTTTAGTGAACTGTATTGCTATTAATGCTGTCTGTTAAATATCTGTTAAATGTTATAAATTAATACACCTACAACAGCGTCATGCTTTTCAGTAAATTAAGTCAAAGATTTGACTTAGGACATAAAACCGGTGGGGAATGTAGTAAGGTACCACAGAACTGTAAAACTTAGTATTGGCAATTTCATTTTAAAAGGAAAAGTCAGGCTTTCTGTCCTGTCCTTTCTTTGGAAAATGGAGGAAAAAGAATATAGAAGTCTTCTGACTTACAGGACGACTAGGGTCATTTGGTTTTAACTTCTCTGAAAGGATTAAGGTTACTTGAAGAACTCCCTTTCACTTTCAATAAGAGATAGGATTTGCTACCACCCTACACTGATTTTAGCTCTTCCTCCCTTCTGGAATCCTGAGATTAACATGTACCTCTAGGCAAAGGAGGAGAGATAAATACTGAAAGGAATTGTGAATGTCTTTGATAGTATTACCTTGAAAGTTTTAATGTTTTTTGTAAATCCCCTAGACCAAATGTTAATCTTGTTAATGTAACATAAACCTTGTCAAATATTAATCTTGTTAATGTAATGAAAATCTTGTCAAATATTAATCTTGTTACTGTAATGTAAATCTTGTTGAATATTAATCTTGTTAATGATTATGTCATGCTGCCATGCCCCCCCAACCTGTATGTGATCAAAGAGTATATAAGCAGCCTCTGAAATATACTCGGTGTGCACGATTTGAGTCTGCAGATGCCCCATGTCAGCCATATGTGGCTGGCATATTTAACAAATCTCCTCCTTCAATAAAACTCTTCAATATTCATCTGGACTTGGTGTTTCTACATAGACTCGATGGGGTACAGTATCTTTCAGAATCTGGGGTATGGTATTTTATAACAATGTCAGATAGGGCTCTGAAGGCTTGACATGGGCTGAAGGACCCAATTCTAAAAAGGTTCATTAACATGATGTTGGTGGTTGGCAGGAGGCCTTAGTATCTCTCCATGTGGATCTACTTGAGGGTCCTCATGATATAGTGGCTGCCTGGCTTTTCCCACAGCAAACAGTCTAGGGCCGTGATGGTGAACCTTTTTATAAAAACTACCCACTTTTGTAGTGCTGGTCAACCTAGTCCCTCCTGCTCACTAGTGGGCATTCCAATTTTCATGGTGGGCCAATCGCGATGCCGTTTGGTTGCTCCGCTACCACCCACCATGAAAGCTGGAATGCCCACTACTGGGCGGGAGGGACCAGGTTGACCAGCACTGCAAAAGTGGGCAGTTTTTATAAAAAGGTTCGCCATCACGGGTCTAGGGCAAGGTAGAAGCCACATGTCTTATATGACTTACCTCACAAGTCAAACATCATTATCTCTGAAAAGTCAAATTGTTTCACATGTAGACAGAAAAAAAAAAGGAGGAAGGCATTTATAGAAAGTAACTTCACAGGGTAATCTGATCATAAATTCCTAACTGGGCAGGTCATGGTGAGTGGTCACACCCCAGGCATATAACTTTTTAGTAAAAGATTTATCTTTGCCTTAAGCAAGCCTTCTCCATTATTTTTTTATGCAGCTAGGTTAAAACACCTTTAGAATAAGCACCTCAAGAGAACACATAATCTTCACTATCCCATAATCCAATCCTTGCCTTGCTTTTTCCAACCTCCATGTAACCTTCCTTAAGTTCCCTCCTTAATTTCAGTGCATGGAAAAGATGCAAAACTGTATTTTCTGGAGCATTTGAGATCTTGTTCCCTAGTATGTTTTCAGTTTGGCTCAAATAAACTTTTTTTTTTTCCTTAGAAAGAGAGAGAGAGAGAGAGGGAGGGAGGAAAGAGATGAGAAGCATCAACTTGTATTTGCATCATTTTAATTGTTCATTGATTGCTTCTCATATGTGACTTGACCAAGGGGTTCAAGCCAAGCCAGTAACTCCTTGCTCAAGCCAGTGACCTTAAGATAATGACAATGATACTGTGCTCAAGCCAACAATCTGCACACTCAGCTGTCAAGCCTGTGCTCAAGCCAATGAGCCCTGCTCAAGCTGGTGACTTCATGGTTTCAAACCAGGGACTCAAGAGTACCAGGTCAACGCTCTATGCACTGTACCACCACTGGTCAGGCTGGCTCAGATAAACTCAAAAATTCTATACAGGTTTGGATATTTCTTAAGTCTACACTCAGATCAATCTTATTCAGCATAGGAGGAGACTATATAAGGACATAAAAACCATGAGATGGGGCTTATTGGGCTCCTTCTGGCAGCTGACTAATGCAAAGTTCTGATAAGGAGAATGGTTGGTAAATTTAAGGAACATGAAGAAGCCCCATGTGATTATAGTGTAATTATGAGGGTGTGCAAAGGAAGAGACACGGAAAACAAGAGGTCAACTCATATTGAATTTTATAGGTCAAAAGAGGGACTTCCAATTGTCTCTGAATGAGAGAAAAAGCCTTTAGAAGGTGGCAAGGTAATTTTTTGGATCTCTAAATTCTGTTTGTTCTTCTCTTTTCTCATCTATCCTCTGCCCCAGGGCTTATGTTAGGCTGAAAGCAGAAAGAGCCTAATGGCTAAGGAATCCTTTTGGGTTGGTGAAAACCTAATTTCTGGGGCTAAACAACCCTGAAGGGGCTTCTGCTAGGTTTCCTTGAGGTGAAGAGGAAATATTGCTTTATAAAGACGAAGCTGGGCCTGACCAGGCCGTGGCTCAGTGGATAGAGCCTCGGACTGGGATGCAGAGGACCCAGGTTCGAGACCCTGAGGTCGCCAGCTTGAGCACAAGCTCATCTGGTTTGAACAAAGCTCACCAGCTTGGACTCAAGGTCGCTGGCTCGAGCAAGGGGTTACTCGATCTGCTGAAGGCCCGCGGTCAAGGCACATATGAGAAAGCAATCAATGAACAACTAAGTGTCACAATGAAAAACTAATGACTGATGCTTCTCATTTCTCTCTGTTCCTGTCTGTCTGTCCCTATCTATCCCTCTCTCTGACTCTCTCTCTGTCTCTGTAAAAAAAAAGAAGGACCAGGCTGGGAGAAAATCTTCTCAGCAGCACTGAAAGCCATTTGTAATCCTGGGTCCTGGCCTTGCTCTCTTGCGGTACTGGGATAACAGGGGAGTGGCTTTGCAGGTTCCTGGGAGGGGAGAATTGAATTAGAAGACCACAGGATGTGAATGTGGTTTGTGAGGTGGATGAATCAACACTGACTGAAACTGGAAAAGTATTTGTGTTCGTGCTGCCTGTCACCACTCAGCCAAATAAGTGGAGACAAGGACTGAACCTTTAGGAGCCCTTTATTCAAATAGCCAGCAATCTGAGAAGATAGGGGTTCTGTACCTCAAAACCATCTTAACACCTCATCTCAACCAACCTTTTTTTATAAGGAGGAAAAAGAGATGGGTAAGGGGTTTGGAATTGAGAGAGAAGTTAATGAGATAAAATTGCAGTCCAGGGATTCTTCCAGCATTTTTTCCTCTGATAACCAGTAATTTTTTTTTTTAACCAGTAATTCTTTATCTGCATACTTGTCAGATAGTGTTCAGCCCTCGGAGCATCAGGGCTTTAATACCGTTTTGTTTGTGGATCTCTGGGGCTTGGCACATGAAGGTGGATTGCTTGCAGCCTCATGAAGTCATATAGGCCCATTCATGGATCCAGCACCTGGAACAAAGCTTTTTACTTGTATTAATCTCTAAGCCTATTGATTAAAATTAAAAGCTACTATTATTAAAGCTAAATTTCTGACTCTTGAGTTCCCCTATCATGACTAGTGTGGCATTATGTCAGCCCCTTGGACCTTTGCATATCTCTCTTGGGAACTTGGTCCCCAAAGTCATTGAAGTTGATAATTTCTCAATAGTGTGGTAGAGCCTGGTGAGAATATAGTATTCTGTGCTGCTTAAGCAGCACATATACTCAAAAAAATAAATTAGAATACTATAGAGAAGATTAGTATGACCCCTGAGCAAGGGTGACATGCAAACTCATAAAATATTCCATTAAAAAAAGAAAAGAAAAGAGCCTGACCTGTGGTTGCGCAGTGAATAAAGCATTGACCTGGAATGCTGAGGTTGCTGGTTTGAAATCCTGGGCTTGCCTGGTCAAGGTACATTTGGGAGTTGATGCTTCCTGCTCCTCCCCTCTTCTCTCTCTCTCTCCCTCTTTCTCTCCTCTCTAAAATGAATAAATATCTAAAAAAAAATAAAGAAAAGAAAATGTAGTATTCTTAGTCACCTCATTTTGTGCACTGATATTAATTCACAACATATTGCAAATGTGTACGTAACTCCATCACTGTTAATGTTTGCTGATTGGGGTTAAGATAAAGTTCTTTACTCACCTTTAAACATATCTTATTGGCACAGACATTTTGAATCTAGTTAGAATCTCACAAGAATAGTCTATCTGGTTGTCTACATTGTCATAATGAGAGGCTTCATCTGCCATTCTTCTTGTAGCAGCTGAGTCTCTTCAGCTTGAGCTTCCAGCTGCAAGGACTGCAGATGTTACTGAACCAAAGGAGGCCATTTACCTCTGTGCATCAAAGCCCAAAAAGATATAAACAGGAGTTTGTAGCCAAGAAAGTAAGGATTTATTAAGGAGATGGCAGCATGTCCAGAGTCACAGGTAGCTAGCTCAAGGACATGGCTTCCAGGGGATGGTTTATATAGGGAAAAAAATCATTACTCATGTTGACTAAAGGAGTTAAGAGTGTGGTCTCTACTAATAGGTTAGAATAGGGGGTAATGGATCATTGTTTCTGGTCCTACTGTCAACCATGGAGTTGTTCAATCCAATTTTATAAGGATTTGTTTTGTGGAATTGTTCTGCTTTTCTGGGACTAAAGCTAAAATGCAACTGAGGCCAAAATATTGTCTGTAGTTTGATTGAAGTCTGTTTCTATGATCCATAGATCTAGGACCTTGTTCTTAAGACTACTGAATGCTGACCAGAATCTCCTTGTCCTGAGGGCTTAATAATTAAGCAAGGGAGAAGGAGGTGGATGAGTTAGGGTACTGGTTGGGGCCAGTTTCAGTCAAAGGAAAAATGTCAAAATAAAGAGCAATTTAAAGAAAATAAGGATTCTGTGCAGTTTACACAGATAGTTACTTAGAAATGACAACTTAAAACAAAATTCAGAACTCTGGCTTACATAAAGCCACCCTTGCTAAGATGTCTTGTTTGATGGCCACTTTAGAAGGACATTCTTGGGTCCATGGACAGAGCATTGGTTGCTGTACTTTACTATTGCAGGAATCAAAGGAGGACAAAAATGCCCAGACAACTTGATGAAGGAAGTAGGATTTATTAAAGTCGGAAGAGCATGTGAGACTTGTAGCTCCAAAACGTAGCTCCCCAAAGTTGATTTTCTTACAGGTTATAAACCTTTACCGTAGCTAAGCAATGGGCATGTGATTTCTTAGTTTAAGGTTTCCCAGGACTCAAGGAGAGGGGAGGGAAAGTTTCTGTGGGGTAAACAAGGGGGGAGGGGTTTCCAGATCACTGGCCATAGTTACATACAGATCCTGCTCTTCTTTTTTTTTTTTTGAGAAACAAAACCCAAGTTTATTTGTTCATTTCTTGCATTTGAAGTACTCCTTAATGACATCCTTTGCCTGAGATTCTTTGCCATAGTCCTTAACTACCACACAACTGCAACCAACCACTTTACGGTGTTTTCCTTGTCGATTTTACAGAGGCCTACCCATTCCCCTAGTTTCTTGTTGTCGTCAACCTTACTTAGGTTGATCTGGTGTTCAGCATAGAGGGCCTCCACCAACTTGACATACATAGGCTCGTCACAGTTGGATGCAAGTATACAAAGGTGGGCTTGGCGCTTATCTAAGGCTTTGGCAGCTTCAGGAATTCCGTGGGCTAGGCCATCGTGGATGAGGGAGGTCTTCAGCACCTCTTGTAAAGCAGTATAAATGACCCTTACACCTCCAGAAGCAATGCCTTCCTCGGCCGTGGCAGTGGGTTTTGGGTGGAGCCGCAGTGGCAGGGCAGATCCTGCTCTTCTTGCTTTGTATTGTAACTATGCGTTATAGTTAATTTATTACTGGCTGACTTGGTTACACCTGCTGGCTCCTTTCTCTTGTATTTTTGTTTCTTTCTTCTCAGGGAAGAGGGAGCCTACCCCTCCTTCCTCACTACTGCAGATCTACCTTCATTGTCTCTAACTGGCCAATAATAGCAGAGGCACAAATGTCCTGGTGAAGCCAGCTAAGAAGGTGGTGGCTGCTTTTATGGGTCATTGTGATAGCAGAAACTAGTTAAAATTTAGGGATGATGGCTTTGGTTATGGTCAGTTGTAAGGTGACTTTTTTATAATGAAAAGGACAAAAATAAATAGAAGAAAACAATATCATAAATAAAAGAAACATTTTTCATTGCAACAATACACTATAATATGATAAATGCATAATAATATTTGTGATATTTTATATTATAATTATGCTTACATGCCTGTTAATTTTTAATAATAATTGTAAGAAAAAAGTACTCATTTAGATACAAATACATCACATCACACACAATGGATCAACTCTGCATTAATTGAATACAGTCATTTACAGATTAGTCTTTCAATATTAAAAAGGAGGACATGTAGGAAGACACTTTTCAAGGGAGGATGGAACTTAACAAAAGAAGGACTGTCCTCCCTAAAGGAGGATGATTGGTCACCTTATCAGTGGGCATCATGGTTAAGGCAAGTACAAGGTTTGTTCTAGGAACTGGGATACCTAAACAGGCCTACCTGACTTAATGAGATCTGGGAGTGATGCACATTTGTACCCCAGGGGACTGCAAATAATACCCTTTTGTGCCCCAGGAGATGTGTCAGCGATCCACCTTTGTGCCCTAGACTACAAGCAAAGCCTTTGTGCTCCAAGGATTGAACTATGATCCAATTAACTTTGACTATGATCTGATTAACTTTCCCTTGAAATTCCAGAACTGTTGCCTATTCTTTTTTCCCCTTAGGATTTTGGCATGTACCCTCTACCTCCCAGATCTTCAGCTGTCTGAATAGAGCACCCATAAATATGATTCAATCCTGTCTCTACTTTTTTGGCTGAATTGGTGACAGGCAGCATAAATGCCAATATTCTGGTTTCAATTGCATGTTCTAGGAACTATTTTCTGTGTTTGTACTAGTGAAGGTTATTGAGGTTGAGCTGCTTAGATTCACTAGAAGAATAAAACAAGTAAGCCTTGCTCAAATTCCTGACTCACAAGGTTTTAAGTTTGCTGTGTTAAGCCACTAACCTTGGGATCTTTTACTATACTGCAATAGAAAAAAGTGGAACAATCACAAAACCATTATTACTCTTAAAATAATTAGCAATAATTCCCTAAAATATCAAATAGCCAATGTTCAAATCACAAATAATCATTAGTCTCAAATTTTTTAAGATTTTACTTCAACCTGGATCTAAGTAAAGTCCATACATGGCAATTAATTTTTCTCTCTAAAAAATCTTTTAATGTATGGTTTCCTTTTCCTGCCCCTCCCCCCCAAATTATTTATTTAGAATACTGGATTGTCTTCAGAGTTTCCTACCATCTGGATTTTAGTATTGTTTAATATGTTCTCCTAATCTCCTGTGCTTTCTGCAAATGGTAGAGGCTTGATCAATTTCAGGTTTCATTTGTGGCAAAGCTGTTTCATAGATGGCGGTGTGTATTGCTCTCAGAGATACAGCACATCAAGTTGTTTCTTGTATTGTGATGTTAGCAGCCATTAACTACCATTGCCTACATTCATTCATTAATTTGGAGTTGCAAATTGGAGATTGTGTCAGTTAGCTATTACTATATAAAAAAGGATCAAAGGATCTCAGCAGCATATACTATTTATTTAGTTTATTTACCATCCCTTGCATCTCATCTTTCTGTCCAAATCCAAAGTAAAGATGTGGAAAAGTAGTTTTGTCTCCAGTGGCAGATAAAGAGGTAGACACCAGGCCAAAGCCCTATATGTGACCTTTCAGGACTGATGACAGGCAATTACAAGGCCTTGCAGGCCTCATGTGGAGGCTGTCCTTCCCATGCCAGGCTTAGTGCCAGGTAATTACAGTCTCTGGAGGTGCCGTTAAGGACTTATTTTATGCCCTCCCTACCCCAACCAGCCATTTTTTACACAGGAGCACATTCCTAGCCTAGGTGCCTCTGTGAAGAGTTCTCTTTAGTGAGAACCTTAGCTAAGGCACTTCTCAGACACATCCTCCAAATTCTCTTTATTTGGGCCTCAGTTGAGGCATTTTTCTCCCTTTTAACCTAGTACTCTTGCATTCTGCGCTTTCCCCCCTCTTCCCAGTTCCTGGACCCACAAACCAGCAAGAGCCTTTTGTTCAGAGATCTTCGGAAGGTAGATGATTATTCCTGTCTGCAAAGTATATACCACACCCTAGTCCAGTGTTGTTTCATGGGGAAAACTGCACAGGGGGAGCTGGTGGCTTTCTTTTGCCTTTGGCCTGCATTGTTACATCAAGTGTATAAGGCTTAACTGTTGTTTTCATTTGATCACCTTGACACCTGGAGACTCAACAGGGGGACATTGCAACATTACCTAGACAAGTGTGTGGTTACTAGTCGAAGTGAAGAATTCGGTCAATAGCACAATCTATCACCATGATATTTCATTACATTTCTTCCTTTATTAATTAGCCAGTGTATTTCTGTAAAAGAAGTATGCTAATCTTTCCAAATAGTTATTCTTAGCATTTAGATGTCTTAAATGAGTTTTAAAAGATTTTTTAAATGATGCACTTCAAACATATTTGGTATTCAAAATTTATTGCAATTGCTATTCTGATTTTGCTCAAATTGTCCCATCTTTTGCTAGTAGAAACTTGGCGAAGCTGCTTCTGAATCTTTTTGACATGTACAAGTAATCTTTGATAGATTCCTTTTTCTGGTGGGACAGGATGCTCCAGTCCTGAAATTAGGCATTAACACTTAATTTTATGATACATAGACAGATCTTATGATGGTCAACTTAATTTTTAATGTATGTAATGAGTTTTAGTTGCTGAAGGATTAAGTAATTTTTTGCAAAGATAAATATATGAAAAATGCTTTAAAAATTCAAATTGTTTAATATTGTGGTGTAATTATTTTTACTGTATTTCTAAAGGAAAGCCAAGACATATTTAGAGAGGGCTGACTTCAGAGAGAATAAGGCAGAAAAATTACTACTACCATGTATCATGTCAACCTCACCCCCCTCTTCAGTCTAGAAACCGAAGCCACATAACATCTTCTATCCATATCGAGAACTGGGATTCATTTCTGGCTTTTCCCAAAACTTAAAGACAGCTGCTGCATCTCTCCTGTAGTCAAATATATTTAATTCAGTACTCAGTTTGATTCAACAAGTGCTCATTGAGCTCTAGCATTGTGTGAAAGCAACCAGCTGGGCTCTGTGTGAAATATGGAACTACATGAGAAAAATAAAATACATTCCCTGATTATACCATCAAACTGGAGAGACAAGATAAATGCAGGAAAAGCTAGATTATGATTCAGGATAATATGCAATTATATGTTCAAACAAGTGGTACAAATATTTATTGCCATAGGATTTCAGAGGAGAGGCAGTTTAACATGATCTGAGATGAATTCATGGATTTGTTCCTGGATCCAAACTCTAAAGAATGAGTTATTTCCATGGGCTGTTACAAAGGTAAGCGTAAAAATGAAAGGGACAGTGGCGAAGCTAGCCACCTTGCAATGCAGAACTCAGGCTGGGAAGTTGGGCAGATCCATTTGGAACACATGGCCCAGAATCAGCCCCTTGTCAAGCCTGAATGTTAGCTGAAGAGATTAGATCTCAGATAGCCATCTGTGCCCTTTATCTCCTCAGCTGCCACGGTGTTTCTGTTCACCAGTTGCTGGCATATTTGTTTTCGAAAAAAAAAATCCAGGCATATGATTTAATTAGGAAAAGAACTATCAGATCAAGTAATAAAGAAGAGATATACAGAATAGAGACTTAAGTAAATGGCAAGACAATGAGGTAGTAAACTCAAAGGTGGGCAGTCTACTCATTTATTTAACAAATATTGAATTCATGTATGTGCATGTCACATGCCAAGCTCTATGGATAGAGAACAACATTATTCATTAAGAGCTTATTAATGGCCTGAATAATTGAAGAAGAATCAATACCTTGATGTCGATGACTTAATAATTTAATCCTTAAGAATAGAATTTCAGGCTATGTAATAGTTTAGTAGAGAAGGTATTTTTTGTCACAGATGCCTTTCCTATTGTCTCAGATGATCCCACGTGTTTGGGCACCTACTCAACCACCTATATGTAATGCCAAACCTGAAAAGCGAACAGATCTCTTGCAAGCTGTTGATTCTTTCTCTACCCTCTCAGATTCCTGGCCTCTAAGAGCTCCCAGACGAATAAGGGAGCAGTAAAAGGAAGACTTTTGAATAGTTAAGGGAAATGGTCATTGCCCCTCACTAAATAGTCAGGTATTGCATGTTTTCAAAGTTCCTGGGGCACACCAGCATGCCGAGAGCAGCAAAACAGTTAAAAATCGCCGCTCTGATGGTGGGGGTGCAGCAGTGAACAAGACAGAAGTTTCTGCACTCGTGGAGCTGATATTCTGGTGGAAAACAAAAAAACAAATAAATATATACTGTACTTCCAGTTAGCGGTAAATGCTATGACAAAACGTTTATAGTCAGGTAGGAAAACGAAGAGTGTTAAGTGTGTTGGTGTGCTGTCCCATTTACTGAGATGGTCAAAGGTTGGGAAGGGAGGAGGTTGGCACCCATTAATTTTAGTTTGGGAGAACTGGAGAAAATCTCTTTGAGGTGATAACTTGGAAAATTTCAGGAACAGTGTTTCAGGGAAAGGGAATGGCAAAGGCTCTGTCAGGAAGAGACAGGGATGGTGCAGGGACAGCAGGAGGTGTGGCTGGACTACTGTGCGCTAGGTGGTCAATGGTAGGGAGAGGAAAGAGCCAGGGTATTTAGGGCTTTGTAGGCCTCAGTAAGAATTTTGGGTTATTGTGATGAGAACTGTGGGATGGTTTTGAGAATGGGAATGATCTAATGCAGGCGTCCCCAAACTATGGCCCACGGACCGCATGCGGCCCCGAGGCCATTTATCCAACCCCCCACCGCACTTCTCAAAGGGGCACCTCTTTCATTGGTGGTCAGTGAGAGGAGCACTGAGGGACAGCCCTCCAACGGTCTGAGGGACAGTGAACTGGCCTCCTGTGTAAAAAGTTTGGGGACCCCTGATCTAATTTATAGTTTTAGATAATTCTAAATGCAATTTGGAGAATAGGCTGTACAGGGCAAGCCTGGAAGCAGATTTATAAGGAGGCAGTTTTGGTAGTCAAGGTGAGAGGTATGATGGTTTGAATGAGGGTGTGGGGGTAGAGGCTTAGAGAAGTGTCTCATCTCAAGATGTATTTTAAAGCTGGGGATGGCAGAACTTATTGATGTACTTGGGTGTAAAGAAAAGAGGTGACTAAAGGGTAATACTCTTTCTTCTTTTTAAGATTTTTTTTTAAAATTTCATTTTAGAGAGGTGAAAGAGAGAGAGAGAGAGAAGAACAGGGAGAGGAGCAGGAAGCATCAACTCCCATGTGTACCTTGACCACACAAGCTAGGGTTTTGAACTGGTGACAGTATTCCAGGTCAATGCTCCATCCACTGAGCCACCACAGATCAGGTGGGAAATACTCTTCTGTACCCCAGGGTGAATGGTAGGCCCACTTACTGAGATGGTGAAAGGCTGGGAGAGGAGGAAGTTTGGCACTCATTAATTATTCATTATTAATCCAATCAACCAATCAATGAGGCTCCAAATTTGGGGTGATGGGGATGATGGGTAGTTAAATTCTTCACTCTTACAAGATGATAAGAATGTATAATGGCTTAAAATCACTCTAGATTATGATAGAGTTTTTAGAATTTCAGGTGTCAGGGGTATAGAAATCTTTGAAGAAATACAGAATATTTTAGAGTGCCACAACAGAAAAAAAATTAAACTGGTCATCTAGAACAGTGGTCCCCAACCCCCAGGCCACGGACCGGTACCGGTTTGTGGGTCATTTGGTACCAGTCCGCAGAGAAAGAATAACTAACTTACATTATTTCTGTTTTATTTATATTTAAGTCTAAACAATGTTTTATTTTTTAAAAATGACCAGATTCCCTCTGTTACATCCGTCTAGACTCACTCTTGATGCTTGTCTCAGTCATGTGATACATTTATCCGTCCCATCCTAAAGGCCGCTCCGTGAAAATATTTTCTGACATTAAACCGGTCCGTGGCCCAAAAAAGGTTGGGGACCACTAATCTAGAAGAATTAACACTGGGCTGGAGGTCAGAATATTTTCATCATTTGAGATAAGGGAGGGAAAAAAAAAGAATTAGGCATTTCCCTCCAAGGCCTCTGACTTTCACCTTGACCATGTTCCTCCATTGATCTACCACTTTAATGAGTCAAGGGAAAATGGAAAAGTACAATTTTTTCTTGACAGTGTAGGAATAAGCAATTGGGCACTGCCCATTTGGCTGAAACAGGAAGTTAGAAAATCTTTCTATCCAAGTTTTATAGGCTTTTATCCAAATGCAGCTTTGGCATATGTCACCTAAGAAGAAAAGTACAACACTTCCTTATTTGGCTTAATCCATCTTACACACGAACCTTTTTGTAGGTATTTACTGCAGATGGCAAAGGTGTAATTTCCATTCCAGGAAACTATCTTTCACTTTTGTTTGCTGTATGCATTCAGGCAACTGCCAAGCCAAAGTTAGTTTCCTGTACAATATTTTCTATATATATAATTTTAAAATTCTTTACTTTGAAATATTTAAACTTACAGAACAATTGCCAAGAATAGTATAATACACTCTTCCTCTGGATTCTCTTTTTGTTAGCACTCTGTCATAATCGCTTTATTACCATCTCTTTATAGCCATATATACATAACAATGCACAGGCACATATAATTAATACTGCTACAGGTATTTGTGTTGTTGAAGCATTTAAAAGTAAGTTGCAGATACCTTAACTCTTATCCCTTTCTTGATGAATCTTCTATGAACAAGGACATTGTCTTTTATAACCACAGAAAAATAACCAAATTAAATAAATTTAATTTTTTTGTGTGTGACAGAGACAGAGAGAGAGACAGAGATAGGGACAGACAGACAGGAAGGGAGAGAGATAAGCTCCTGACTATTATATACTGGGAGTTATTCATAATGCTACCGTTTTTTCAGTTTACTATAAAAAATGTAGCTGAGTAATTTTAACCATATGATTAGCCTGACATCTTCAAGTTAATGAAAGAATACAGCAGATGCTGAAAAAGTTTGATTAACTAAATTTTCCCTAAGTAGTAATTTCAAGTAGACAGTTAACATTTTTCTGGTCTGAATGATAGGTTTCTGAATGATTTATTAGAGATGCTTCATGCTGATAACTTATTGTGCCCAACACACGAAAAGCCCATTAGATGGTTGTCATCTGAATGCATATTGAATTGCAAAAACCCCCACGATTTAAAAGGTAAGAAATGCAGTTACATTGTGACTACAGACTTAAAAAATTAATTTTTCATTAACTGATAAAGACGTTACAAATGGTTATAGTAGCCTTATGTCTCATTTTGTTTTCTAAATACAAATCAGGACCTGGCTAAGCCTTTTTTGTGTGTGGAATATTCAAAAGATGGTTTAAAGAAATCTATACTGTTTAACAATTATTACTTGTGGAATTTTTACTATACACCTTTCACATTTGTACGCACGTAATCCTGGCATATATACGTATATCAGTCAGGTGGTATCATTATGCCCTGTTCTCGAGGAGACTGAGGGCCAGGTAGAAGAAGGAGCTTGCCTTGCGGACACGGCTTCAAACTGCAAGAGCTGGGATCCAGTTTACATACAAAAGGCTGCAGAAAGCAAGAGTCCTCCCATGCCTCCTTGCTTTTTGGGTCCTCTCCTTCAGAACAGGATCTGGAGAGTTTCGTAGCGGAACTCTGTAAGAAGCAGAGTTGCTAGCTCCGGTTCTAGCACGCGGCGCCCGGGCGGCTAGGCCACTTCCCGGATCCTAAGCTCCGCCCAGCCACTCACGCGCACCGGCAACCCTTTCCTCTCCCACCGCGTCCTGCTCGGCTGCTTGCTGACTCCGCTCCTGCCCGGCGTCCCCGCCGGGTCTCCGCGCTCAGAGCCTAGCGCTCGGCAGTAGCGCGGACACGCTGCGGATCCACCCAGAGGACACACCCCCAGCGGCCTGCCGTCGCGTCACCGTGACGTAACCCATGCGCCCTCGCCGTCAGGCCGGGGGCGGGGATGCGAGGCGGGGCGGTGGGGCGGGCTTGTCGACCGCGGGGGGTGGGGCCGGCGCCAGCGTCCAGCTCTGGGCCTCCGCGGCCATCGCTGCCTGCGCGGTCCCTTTCCCTCTCCGGGTCCCCGCCCTCCGGGGCTGAGTGGAGCTGGGTGGCGTTGGCAGCCTCGCCCAGAAGGGCAGCGCGGCTTCAGGGGCTGGGCCTCCAGCGCAGCGCGATGTCAGGCGCCGCGACAGCTCTGTGAGTCCGAGGCCGCGGCCGTGGCGCTGGGCGGCGGCGGCGGGGCCGGGCCGGGTCCGCTCATGGTGCCGCCACGACGCCATCGCGGGGCAGGAAGGCCAGGTAGGCAGGCAGGGGAGGGTCCCGAAATCAGCCGGAGCCGGCGCTGGCGCCGAGGCCGAATGCCCGCGAACAGCCCCACCTCCCGCCCTCGGGGTGGCCGCGGTGTTTGGACCGGAATGGTAACGGCCTGTCGCGGCAGAGCGAGGGGGAGGCTGACGGGGGCGTGCGAACTCGGTCCGGACCCGGGCGGGGGGACAGCTGCTCCGGTGCCGCCGCCCCGGGACGTGAACGCCCTCCCCGGGGAGGAGGATTCCCTTGAACAGCTGTTTCCTTCCCGTCTCGCGAATTGCTAATTCGGTCTAAAATACAGTGACGGGTGGGTGGAGGAGAATGGAGGATCCTTTCCTTTTACTACGTGATTACAAACGTGCCCCCAAGACTCGCAACAAATTATAAATCGAACCCCACTCGAGATCAGGGACAGAAAAGACCCTGAGAAACAGGCGCGTGTCTTGGGGTGGGGTGAATTCCTCCGGAGTTCTATATTTACGGAATTCGGAGAAGCTATTTTTCAGTGGTTAGCTATTCTTATATATACAGTTTGTGGAATATTGTTTTTTTTTCTGTACCGTGTACTTCTCTGAATATAATTTGAAGTCTTGAGAATAGTGTAATTGTGAATAGTGTCATTTATATTTAACAACCTTTGGCATTTTTCTTTTATTTGCGTTTATTTTATTTTAAATTACTGGTTGATTTGAGAGAGAAAAAAACCCATCGATTTGTTGTTCCACTTATTTATGCATTCATTGGTTAATTCTTGTATGTGCCCTGACCAAGGGATGGAACCCACAACCTTGGAGTATTTGGACCATGCTCTAACACCAACGGGGCTACCCGGTCAGGGCACATACCGGATTCAACCAATGAGTGCATTATCAAGTTGAATAATTAACCCATGTTTCTCTCTCTCTCTCTCATATATATAAATAAAGAAAATTAAAGATTAATAAAAAAAGATGTGACGAATCTTATTTTAAACTCTTCACCTCCAATTAGGTGCATTGAATTCTTCACCTCCGTTTAGACTCAGATCTGCCAAGTTTTCAGGCATTGCTCTTGAAGATCTCAGAAAGGCCTTTAAAGTCAGGTAAATTCTGCACCTTTTAATCACTGTGTGACTTTCAGACTGAAGATTAGTTAACAGATGTCAAATGTTTCTGTTATATTTATTTTCTCATTTTTGTATGGTTATTTTTTTTAATCCCTTTTGTATTTTCTAAAAAACAGACTGCAAATGGTGTGTGTATTTGTCATGAACCGAATGAACTCTCAGAGCAGTGGTTTCACTCAGCGCAGGCGAATGGCTCTTGGGATTGTTATTCTCCTACTTGTTGATGTTATCTGGGTAGCATCCTCAGAACTTACTTCGGTATGTAGTGCTTGTCTTGGAATGATGTTGCGTTAAATAATATTAGTGTTAACCTATAGTATCTCTACTCATTACTATCTCTCATGCTTATTTAATGCAGTATTTTGAATGTTGTTGAAATATTTGTTTTTTTTTTATATTGACCTAGTGTCAACTTGTTGAAACTGAAAGGATACTCTCATACAATTTTCTTTACCTTTTAAGGGTGATTATTTAAAAAGTGAGTTTCTGTGTATTTTCTTAATATTTGAAGGTGTTTCTGTTTTTATTTTTCTAAATTCATCTTCTTTCTCTATAAATACTATTTTCTAGAGCAGGGGTCCCCAAACTACGGCCCGCAGGCTACATGCGGCCCCCTGAGGCCATTTTTCTGGCCCCCCGCCGCACTTCCAGAAGGGGCACCTCTTTCATTGGTGGTCAGTGAGAGGAGCACAGGAGTACTGTATGTGGTGGCGCTGCAAAGCGCAGTGTCGCTCACGTACAGTACTAATTCCGGTGACGCAGGACACACGCTTCACGGCTCCGGAAGCGCGTCATATCACTTGTTATGGCTAGCAGTGACAAATATGGAACTGGACATTGACCATCTCCTTAGCCAAAAGCAGGCCCATAGTTCCCATTGAAATACTGGTCAGTTTGTTGATTTAAATTTATTTGTTCTTTATTTTAAATACTGTATTTGTTCCTGTTTTGTTTTTTTACTTTAAAATAAGATATGTGCAGTGTGCATAGGGATTTGTTCATAGTATTTTTTTTTATAGCCCGGCCCTCCAACGGTCTGAGGGACAGTGAACTGGCCCCCTGTGTAAAAAGTTTGGGGACCCCTGTTCTAGAGGAACAGCCATCTAGGATGCAAAATTATTTGTCACCATTTAGTAGAAAAAAAGATGCTTTTGGACAAATGAGTGAAAGTGATTAGGGTTTCATGTACAGGCCCCTGCTGTGTCAGTGCATGCACATTGACCTGTTTGCTGGTTCAAACATCACTGTAAAGCACAGTCATTGCCTTTAGGTGAATTTTATTTTGTCTTTATTGATGGTCTATTGGTTCTAATATATCATTCTGAATTCACAAGCTAGTTTTTCTTTCTTCTTGTGCAGTTACCTCATTCTAGTTAATGATCCCTGAAAAAAGCCAAGCAACTTTATTTTTAGAAATTACTGCATTTCTACTTACATGTTGCAATCCTAAGGTTAATATACAAAAGTAAACTAGCATTTATAAAATTACCTTAAATGTTAGAAGTGGTTTGATACTTTTGGTCATCTCACATCATACCTAAGTAAATCATTGACATTGACATTGTATCTAATGAATAAATAAATTTTTAGTCTTTTTGGAATTAGGCTCTGGAATACAGGCCAACTGTAATAAATACAGTTAAATTTATTTTGAACTGTTCTATTGCCTTTTTTTAAAAATTAACATTCTGTGTTTTAGATACAAAGAAATCTTTAAAGTTGACCCAGAAAAAAGGCCTATCTTTAAATTTTTATTTTAGTTTTAAATAAATAGTTTGGTTTTTTATTTATCGAACAGTAAAATTTATGGCAAAAGAGCACCTGATTGAATTATAATTTACCAATCTATATCTAAGAAAAAAAAGCCTGTCTCTATTTTTAAAAAAGTAATCACACTTAGTAAAAGAATATTTTATCATTTCATTTTCCAAGAACATATGTAATGTGTCTAATTCTTCAGCCAAATGTGCTTATCAAACTTTTGAGGTTAATTGTATATTTCATAAAGAATCCTTTTATTGTGGAAAAATATTTAATATTATATATGCAAAGTAGAGAGAGTAGTATAATAAATTTTCATGTGCCTATCATTTTCCTTTTTTTTTTTTTTACAGAGAGAGAGTCAGAGGTCAGAGGGATAGACAGGGACAGACAGACAGGAACAGAGAGATGAGAAGCATCAATCATTAGTTTTTTGTTGCACGTTGCGACACTTTAGTTGTTCATTGATTGCTTTCTCATATGTGCCTTGACCGTGGGCCTTCAGCAGACCGAGTAACCCCTTGCTCGAGCCAGCGACCCTGGGTCCAAGCTGGTGAGCTTTACTCAAACCAGATGAGCCCGCGCTCAAACTAGTAACCTCGGGGTCTCGAACCTGGGGCCTCCGCCTCCCAGTCTGACGCCTGGTTAGGCCCCTATCATTTACCTTTAACAGTTACAATTAACCACTCCCCAAACATTTTTCCTAGAGTAGAGTAAAGCAAATTTTAGCTACATGTCTTTTCATGTAAAATTATTTCATATTTGTCTCAAAATAAAAATGATTCTTAATTTTATTAAATCTAATCACCATGTCATTAGCATATCTAACAACACATCAATTATAATTCCTTAAATTTGGATATCCAGTCCATATTTAAATTTCTTTGGTTGTTTCAGGGACATCGTTTTAGTTTAATATCTAAACAAAGATTACACATTGCATTTGTTATAACTTATAAATCACTTTTATTTCTTAACTGGATTCTCCCCCTTACTGCCCTTTATCATGCCATAGATTTGTTTGAGAAACTATCGTTTTTCCTGTAGGATCTGTCACACTGTCTTAGTCTGTTTGGGGTGCTATAGCAAGACTACAGTAGACTGGGTGGCTCAAACAGCAAACATCTCTCACAGTTTTGTAGACTAGAAAGTTCAAGATCAAGGTGGGCTGGCAGATTCTGTGTCTGGTGTGGAACTGCTCCCTAAGTCTTAGATGACAAGACTTTCATTGTGTCCTCACAAGGCAGAAGGGGTAGGAGAGCTCTCTGAGTTCTCTTTTATGTGGCATTAATCTCATTCACGAGGGCTCTTTCTTACCCATAGGCCCACCTCCTGTATCACCACATTGGAGGGGAGTTAGGATTTTAACATGAAACTGGGGGGACCCAAACATTTAGGCCAGGGGTCCCCAAACTTTTTATACAAGGGGCCAGTTCACTGTCCCTCAGACCGTTGGAGGGCTGCCACATACAGTGCTCCTCTCACGGACCACCAATGAAAGAGGTGCCCCTTCCGGAAGTACTGGGGGGGGGCAGATAAATGGCCTCAGGGGGGCGGTAGTTTGGGGACGCCTGATTTAGGCCATAACAGACATTCTGGATTTGGCTAATTGCTTCCGTGGGGTATCATTTAATTAACTTGTTCCTCTTTCTCTTTTATTTCATGTAAAATGGTAGGTAGGAGTAAAATATTGATTTGATTCAGTTTCAGTATTTAAGAAAAAATACCTTGATGGTACTGGGTACTTCCATTCATGAATCACAAGAGGCACATAACAGCTTACAAGTCTTACTTTGGGTGATGCCAATTTGAGAACTATAAAGTTCTTTATCAAACTGTAGGTAATAATTGAATATCCTTATGGTGATTGCCCAGATAGAGTATTTCATTAGGAGTGGTGAAGTGGTGATTTTTGTAAGGGTCATTCCTTTTGCATTTATTGGCTTAAATTCTTTAAGAACTTTTTCACAACTACTGTTTGGTTATCCCAAAACATGGTTTTTATAGAAGAGGTTGGATAAGTCTTTATTCTTTTTATTTATTTTAGTTTAATGTTGCCTAACAACATGCAGTAGTAACCATTGAGGTTTTTTGAGTGTCATTATACATGCATGGATTTTTGTGTATGTGATGTTTCAAACAATTGTAGTTATTTCTTTAGATGTTTAAACTGTTCTATCTTTGACCACCATTGAAAGCCCCTCAAGTTGTCTCTCCTACACTTTTAATGTGACCCCATTAATCTTTAACATCCTGTTTGCTTTCTGGCAGAAGATACCCTGGGCTTATCTGGTACATTTTTTGCCCCATACTTGAATGTAGTCATTTCTTCAATAACTTCTTTTTTTTTTCCCTTAAGATTTGACTTTAGAGGGTGGAGGGGGTGGGAAGAGAGAGAGAGAAGCATCAGCTTGTAATTGCTTCACTTTTAGTAGTTGTTCATTGATTGCTTCTTGTATGTGCCTTGACTGGGCAAGGCCACGGTTTTGAACCAGCGACCTCAGCGTTCCAGGTCAATACTCTATCCACTGCACCACTATCGGTTAGGCCCATTGTTTCTTTTTTCTTTTCTTTTTTTGTTTATTGATTTAGCGAGGAGGAAGGAATACAGAGAGAAAGAGACAGGAACGTTGATCCATTCCTGCATATGCCCTGGCTGGAGATCGAACCGGAAACCTTCATGCTTCCAGATGATGCTCTAACCAACTGAGATATCCAGCCAAGGCAGACCCATGGTTTCTTTTATCTGAATGGTTCAGTTCCCTGTTTGGATTCTAGAAGTGTTCATTCCTCCAGGCTTGTCATTTTCTCGAGGTCTTTCAGTGCACAAAGCTAGGATTTTTTTTTTTTTTTTTTTTTTAGGAAAGCAGAAATCATGAGTTCATACTGATATTTTCAATTTAAACAAAGATTACATGTTTTGTATAATTTCCTAATAACATTAAATTTCATGTAGTTTTCTTCATACACCATTCTGTTTCATTACCTTCTTTTCTGGGTTATTATTCAGCTCTTCAGACAGCTTAAGAATAGCTTTTCTCAGGAAACTTCTATAACCTTCAAAATGGTCTATCTTCCCTTTGGTTCTCTTATGGTACCTTCTATACTCCTGTCATGAGCACCTTATCCTATGTATTCTCCATATATATTTCCTTTCAGGGAATCCTGTCTTATTTTTCATTAGCCCCTAACATAAATACTGTTGCATAGTAGGTTTTCACTTAATGTTGAACAGAACTTTTTTTTGCAAGTTATTCCTGCTTTGTGTGGGCAGATTATCCTTTTTATGCAAGGTAAATACAGTGTTTAGAAATTAATCTAAAATATTTTTATAATATCTATAGAGGTTTCCCTTTCAAGTGAACTTCTATAGTTAAAAATTATATAATGACCTCATTTTATTAGCGATAAGAAATAAGGTTTAAAGTAATATCATAGTTTAAGTAACTTCTTTCTTTACAGTATGTTTTTACTCAATACAACAAACCATTCTTCAGCACCTTTGCAAAAACATCTATGTTTGTTCTATACCTTTTGGGCTTTATCATTTGGAAGCCGTGGAGACAACAGTGTACAAGAGGATTTCGAGGGAAGCATGCTGCTTTTGTAAGTTTTAAATTTGAAGTGTTTGTTGGAGAGAGC
Source organism: Saccopteryx bilineata (assembly GCF_036850765.1). Classification (NCBI taxonomy): domain Eukaryota; kingdom Metazoa; phylum Chordata; class Mammalia; order Chiroptera; family Emballonuridae; genus Saccopteryx; species Saccopteryx bilineata. Next base: position 108,710,081 of record NC_089494.1, on the reverse strand, counting down.
TACAGTTTTTCAAAGTTGAAAGATGTATTAGTTTCTTGAAGGACAGTCCAATTTTAAGTGGTTCAGTTATGTGAGTGAACATAGTATAAGAAAAACCTACTTTTGTCCAAAATTTTAACTATATTCTTTTAATCACTTTGGTATAAGAATAACTTGTGAGTGGGAGGGAGGTAAAGAGGGACAAATACACAGTAACAGAAAATGATATGACTTTGGGTGATGGGTACACAATGCAATCAATAGTTCAAATGCTAGATGTTCACCTGAAACCTATGTACTCTTATTGATCAATGTCACCCCATTAAATTTAATTTAAAAAAAGTAACATGAGAATTCAAAGGTATGTAATCACCTTTTTCTCCTTACTTCAGGGTATCTTGAGTAGTTAAAATTTTTTCAGCTGGCCAAAATCAGTTAATGTGGAGAAGAAAATGTAAGTAAGGAATAGGAACGATGCCTGGATCTTTGATCTTCTGCAGAGTGAATGAGAATCATCTAGTTGGTTGTAAAGTTTATTGTAGAAGCAAAATAACTTAAGGTTTATGCATTAAAATGAAAATAGCACATTTCAGGGCATGTTTCAGATGTTTGGCTAATCAAATTATATTCATTCAATGATGTAGCATAACATGCTGATTCATGGAAATAGAAATTGAATTTTTGAGAATGAAGAATATAAAACTCTTACATCCTTTTTTTAAATCCTTATTTTTCATTCTTTTTTCTCTTTTTAAAATTGTGGTAAAATATACATAATATCAAATTTATCATTTTAACCATTTTATTCTTTTTTTTGTTGTTGTTGTAGTAAATATAGATAACAAAACTTGCCATCCAAAACATTTTTCAGTGTATATAGTTCATTGGCATTAACTACAATTATTTGGTTGTGCAACCATCACCACTATCCATCCCCAGAACTTTTTCCTCTTCCCAAACAGAAACGCTGTCCCTATTAAACAACTCCCATCTTCCCCTCCCCCCAGCCCCTGGTAACCACTGGATTACTTTCTGTCTCTGCTACTTCTTTTCTTTCCTCTATTTTTGTGGATTAAAAAACTATTATTTTTGTTTTATCTAATGAGTACATTCTTGAGAAATGTACTCATTTGATTTTTGTCAGGGGCCTTTCAGTAACTATTTTTGAGGTAAAATTTGGAAGTATATACTAACGTATGAACAAAAAAAATTAACGTATGAAAAATATGTGAATATATATTCAATAGAATACACACATATATACATTATATATATATAAAAATATATATAATATATATACACACACAGAGTAGGGCTAAATTAGGTTTGCACTTGTTCACATGGAAAATAATAGAATAATAAATAATATAAGAATAAACTATGTTTCATGTATTCACAATAGTAAGCCTACTGTGGCCCCATCCTGTATATAAAATATTTAACCTTTTTTTTTAAATTTATTGACTTGGCATTGGACAACAAAATTATACAGGTTTCAGGTGCATAGTTCCACAGCACATCATCTGTATGCTGCATTGTGTGTTCACCGTCCCAACAGTAATACATATACACTGTAAGAATGCAGATGCATTGTCCTATTACATTCAGGCTTGTTGTATGTATGTGTATTCATACATGTACATCATAAAAAATTTAGAAAATATAGATAGACAAAAAGAAGAAAATGATAAATTCTACCATTCAAGGAATAACTGTTGACAGTATTTTCACATATATCCTGCTATTCTTTTTCATGTATGCATTTTTGTTTCATTTTTTACAAAAATAAAATTTACTGTTATATCCTGTTTTATAACTTGCTATCATGAATAACTTTCTATGTAACTTAGTATTACTAGAACATCTTTTAATGCGAAGTTTTTTTTTTTTTTTTTTCTGAAGCTGGAAACGGGGAGAGACAGCCAGACAGACTCCCGCATGTGCCCGACCGGGATCCACCCGGCACGCCCACCAGGGGGCGACGCTCTGCCCACAGGGGGCGATGCTCTGCCCCTCCGGGGCGTCCCTCTGTTGCGACCAGAGCCACTCCAGTGCCTGGGGCAGAGGCCAAGGAGCTATCCCCAGCCCCCGGGCCATCTTTGCTCCAATGGAGCCTCAGCGGGAGGGGAAGACAGAGACAGAGAGGAAGGAGGGGGAGAGGGGTGGAGAAGCAGATGGGCGCTTCTCCTGTGTGCCCTGGCCGGGAATCGAACCCAGGACTTCTGCATGCCAGGCTGACGCTCTACCACTGAGCCAACCGGCCAGGGCAATGCTAAGTTTTTTAATTGTAGTAGTGATAAATGTTTATTGTAACAAGAAGAACAAGAATAGTCCATCCATAATCTCATCATTCTAAGGCCACTATAAATATTTGATACTAAAAATATAGTTGCTAAACTTGTAGACCTTGGCTGTAGAGAACATTTTATGAATTTGACCCCAAAGACAAGGGATATAAAGGCAAAAATAAATGAATGGGACCACAGTGGTCCCTCGTCTATGGCAGGGGTTAGTTTCCAGAACCCCCCCCCCATGATAGGTGAAAATCTGCAAAGTAGCAACCTTATATTTGTTTTATTATTTATATATATTTTAAGGCTTTACAAGCCCTCCCCATAGTCTTATAAACCTTTCCCACACTCTTATGAACACTTCCTATGCTCTGAAACACTTTCTTACAGTCTTAAACCTACATAATTTTAGCAACATGCAAAATTCTATATGGGTACTCAACAGTGAATACTAATATGTTTTAATTAATATCTTTTATATATTTTTTATATTTTCATTTTTTTAGGCTAGAAAATGCTTATTTTACTGCAAAAATAATTAAGATTATAAATATATAAAAATACCTATATACTGCAAAATCCTGCAATATAGTGAAAAATCCGCGATATAAAATTAGATATATACAATTTAAAAATCTGCAGTACAGTGAGACTGTGAAAAGTGAACTGCGATATGGCGAGGGACGACTGTATATCAAACTAAAAAGCTTCTCTTCAGCAAAAGAAACCAACAACAGAACAAAAAGGCAGCGTAGCCTACCAAATAGATATTTACAAACGAGATCTGATAAAAGGTTAATGTCCAAAATATATAAAGAACAAAGTTCAGCAACAATTAAGCAAGCAATCCAATTAAATGGGGAGAGGACCTGAACAGATTCTTCTCCCACTAAGAGATACACAAGCAACAAATAGATTTATTAAAAGATGCTCATCTTCACTAGCTATTAGAGAAATACAAATCGAAACCACAATGAGATACCACCTCACACCTGTGAGATTGGCTGTTATCAACAAGACAGGTATTGAAGAAGCTGTGAAGAAAAAGGAACCCTCATTCACTGCTGGTGACAATGTAAACTGATAGAGTCATGGAAGAAGTATGGTAGTTCCTCAAAAAATTAAGAATAGAACTATTCCCTGGCCGGCTGGCTTAGTAGCTAGAGTGAGCCAGCAATCCCTCTACTGGGTATCTACCCAAAAAACTCGAAAACATTGATATGCAAAGACATATGCACCCCTATGTTCATTGCAGCATTATTCACAGTGGCTTAGACATAAAAACAAACAAGGTGTCCCTCGATAGAGGATTGGATAAAGAAATGTGGTACATATATACAAGGAATACTAGTTAGCCATAAGAAATGATGATGTATTGCCATTTACGATGACATGGATGGACTTTGACAACATTATGCTAAGTGGAATAAGTAAATCAGAAAAGCTAAGAACTATATGATTTCACACATAGGTGGGATATAAAACTGAGACTCATGAACATAGGTAAAAGTGAAGTGGGAACCAGGGAGATAGGGTTGGGGGGAGGGGAATAGACAAGGACAATACACTGATAGAAAATGATCTGACTTTGGGTGATGGGTATACAACACAACCAACAGTTCAAGTGCTATAAAAATGTTTACCTGGAACCTATGTACTCTTGTTGATCTGTGTCATACCATTAAATTTAATTTTCTAAATAAAAAAGTATTTGTTACTATCTATAGCTATATATTTATGCAAATACATTAAAAGTTATTTATATGTTTGCCTGACCTGTGGTGGTGCAGTGGATAAAGTGTCGACCTGGAACGCTGAGGTCACTGGTTTGAGACCCTGCACTTGTCTGGTCAAGGCACATATGGGAATTGATGCTTCCTGCTCCTCCCACCTCCTCTCTTTCTCTCTCTCTCTAAAATGAATAAAATAAAATGATAAGTTTAGCCTTATACCTAATTAAATAAGTTTAGTCTTACAGTTATACCTAATTTATATCTGTTAGCAGTATATGAGATTGAACCTTTACCAAAACCCCAACATTTGACAACTTGAGTGATCAGTGGCATCTTGTTTAATATGCATGGTTTTGGTTGCCTTTTCATATATTTATTGCACAATAGAATTCTTTTGCCAGTTGTCTATATCTTGTTCATTTTTTTTTTTTTTTGTATTTTTCCGAAGCTGGAAACAAGGAGGCAGTCAGACAGACTCCCGCATGTGCCCGACCGGGATCCATCCGGCATGCCCACCAGGGGGCGTCGCTCTGCCGCAATCAGAGCCATTCTAGTGCCTGAGGCAGAGGCCATAGAGCCATCCTCAGCGCCCGGGCCAACTTTGCTCCAATGGAGCCTTGGCTGCGGGAGGGGAAGAGAGAGACAGAGAGGAAGGAGAGGGGGAGGGGTGGAGAAGCAGATGGGCGCCTCTCCTGTGTGCCCTGGCCGGGAATCGAACCTGGGACTCCTGCACGCCAGACCGACGCTCTACCACTGAGCCAACTGGCCAGAGCTATCTTGTTCATTTTTTTGCATTGACATTTTCTTATTGATTTAAGCATCCCTAAAAGCATGGACTTTGGTGTTTGAATCTCGTTCTGTCACTGCTAATTTTGTGACCTTGGGCAAGTTATTTAACCAGTCCCTGAGAACCATTTAAGGATTTCTTGAGGTTAATACTATTATGATTATACTAAGATGTTATTTTTCTTTTTCACTAACTCATCCATTCTTTCCTTTTCCTACTAATCTGAAATGTTATAATAGTATTGTGAAAGGGGCGTAAGTTTTGGAATTAGACTAACTTGGGTTTTCATTCTGTGTTACTTAGATGAAATCTCTCAGCTTCAATTTTATTTATCAATAAAATGAAGATGATAATACCTTGCATGGTTGAATACTTGGCATTAGCTGCTATTATTATTAATAACAGTTATATTCTTATAGGTCTACTCTGGCTTTTTATTTATTTATTTGTTTGTTTGTTTTGTTTATTTTTACTCATTGAGAGGAGAGGAGTCAGAGAGACAGACTTCCACATGCACCCCTACCAGGATCTACCCAGCAAGCCCACTACAGGGCTCTGCCCATATGGGGTGTTTCTCTGTTGCTCAGCAACCAAGCTCTTAACACCTGAGATGGAGGTCATGGAGCCATCCTCAGTGCTTGGGGACAACTTGCTCCATTCAAGCCATGGCTGCAAGATGGGGAGCGAGAGAGAAAGAGAGGGAAGCAAGAGGGGGAGGGGTGGAGAAGCAGATGGGCACTTCTCCTGTGTGCCCTGACCAGGAATCAAACCCAGGACATCCACAGACCAGGCTGACGCTCTACCACTGAGCCAGCTGGCCAGGGTCTACTCTGGATTTTTGGTTCTATTCTTTTGACTGACACTAATCCTACTTTATAACACGAGTTTAATAGAAATTTTTATCCTGTTATCTGTAGTTTGCAGATGCTGAAGGTTATTTTGCTGCTTGCACAACAGATACAACTATGAATAGTTCTTTGGTAAGTGTTTCTTTTCTTGTCAGGAATGGAGTGGGTGGAGTTGAGCCATAGCGAGAAGGACTGAAATAGCTTTGATACCACCACAGCTATATTAGGATATATACATTATATATAACAGGATAAAATATATTTTACATATATATATATTTGGGTGCCCTCTCTGATCATTTTAGTTTGGTACTCTCTTTCCTTAGGGATACCTGGGGCCAAAAAGTAAGCAGTTGGCCCCTCCTGGGGAGAGGTGAAGAGGAAATAGTTAAGGAGTGAAAATAGTAAAGGAAAGTCCTTTGTCCTTTGTTTTTTACCAGTTTTGTCACTCTGTGTTTATTACTATATTATCACTTAGAAACAAATGTATTTGCGTAACACTGAGAATATATAAGATTGTTTATTTCACAAATTTTTTAAGAGTGCTTTGTTTGTATTAAGCACTTGTTTTTGACTTTGGAAACATTCTAGTGTTTTGAGAGCATATGTTTGGGAAGGTAATAAACAAGCAAGTAAAATAATTTATTCACTTACATTTTAGGCATTTATAATCTCATTGGAGAGATAGTATGTAAAAATCATTGTTTTTAGACCATTACTAAAACATCTTTTTTTAATTTCTTGTTCAAAATGTGGCATTCTATTTGAGAAGAATTTTAAAGTTACTGTAAAATGCAGTAGCAGTTTATGAAGCCCAAGCTTGGTGACTTTATTGACAGTACAGTTTCTGATTGTTTTGTTTGTGTATGCATGGTAGGTTATCAGGTGCTGTGAAAGTATATGAACCTTACAGAAAATGTCATTTCTTTTCTCTGGGATATTAAGCAGCAGTAAGATTATTGTCAGTTAGAAGGCAGAAGTGAGATGGCAGCCTACTCTTCTAAGAGTACTTCTACTAATTTTTGCTGTTTCTGTAAGATGGATATATCATATTGTTCTAGGCCAAATGCTGTAATGAAGAGTTCACTATAACAAAGACACTATTTTCATTTAACTGAGTATTTCTCACTGGCAGAGTTCTATTCCAGGAGTTAAAAGAGAAATCAAAGGCATAAAATACAATTTTATGTTAATGTAAGAAACAACTTAATTGAAAAATTGTTTCTTAAATATAGATCATCTGAAGAATATTTGCAAAAACAGTTGAGGAATTTAGAACCACTTAAAAGTATAGACCTTTAAGTTTGTCCACTTAAAAGTTGGACAAACTTGGCTTTAATTCTGTTGTCTACCACTGGGTTATTTTATAGTTCAGCTTTTAGAAAAGTTCCTTTAAAATATCAATTTATAAAATTGTTGTAAGGACTAATGAGAAATGTACATTTAACTGCTCTGGACTTTATACCTGGCACATAGTAAGAACTGTTAAGTGGTAGCTATCCTATAAAAGTTTTCAGGAATTTTTAGTTTTAGTTGAATCTTAAGTAATAAGAGGAAGCAATTTGGCAAATATATATACATATTATATGGTGAATATCTATTTATTGTCTGTTTTCTCCTTTGGACTACCTGATCACTGAGACAGAGACTTTGTCTTTAAGATACTATTGATTTTAGAGAAAGGAGAGAGAGACGGGGGCGGGGGGTATAAGGAGTAGGAAGCCTTAACTCGCAGTAGTTGCTTCTCATATGTGCCCTGACCAGGAGAGCCAGAGTTTCCAATCAGTAACTTCAGCATTTGAGGTCGACGCTTGATCCAATGTGCCACCACAGGCCAGAGACTTTTTTATTCACGCTTATATTCCAGGACTTAGAACAAACAGTGTCGACATAGTGGGACTCAATACATGTTTGTTAAAATAATGTATGAAAAGGAATGGGAGATAATCTGTTTATTGAGAGAGAAGTCTGCCTTTATGAAATTTGAATATTAGTGTCATAGCATACCAATGCTGTATTGTTACACTTATAAACGTTAAACTGATTATTTTCTATCATTGTGCTTTGTGAATCATTTGAATTTCCTTTTTAAGTCTTGAAAATGAATTTTGGGAAAATTATGCTGTATAAACATGGTGGTCAAAGTCATGTTTTGGGTGCTATCTGTGCCTACATACCATCCACTTAAATTTTAGCCAATATATCAGCTATTATATTTTTGTTTATATTTGTGTCTGTTTCTGTGATGTTACAGAGTGAACCTCTGTATGTTCCTGTGAAATTTCATGATCTTCCCAGTGAAAAACCTGAAAACACAAACACTGATACTGAAAAAAGTAAGCAAAACTTAGTATTTCATATCTTAGAAATGGGTGAAAATCTCAGTTTCATTCAAGCCATCCCAAAACTTAGTAATTTTTGTGATCACTTGGCAGTTCTTCTGTTGCATGTGGTATTGGCTTGACTTGTAGTCTTCCAGAAGTTTGACTGGAAGCTCCTATTTTATATATATATATATATATACACACACACACACACACACACAATATATACATAATATATATTGTATATATATTATGCACACACACACAGACACACATATTTAGCGAGAGAGGATACAGGAAGGGAGAGAGGTGAGAAACATTAACTCATAGTTGCGGCACTTTTGTCATTCTTTGATTGGTTCTCGTGTGTACATTGACTGGAGGGTTCCAGCCAAGCCAATGACCCTGTGCTCAAGCCAGCAGCAACCTTGGGTTCAAGCCAGCAGCCTTTGGGCTCATGTTGATGATCCTGTGCTCAAGCTAGTGACCTTAGGATTTTGAACTTGGGACCTCAGTGTCCTAGGTCAATGCTCTTATTTACTGTGCCACCACTGGTCAGGTCATATACATATATATCTTTTTCTTTTTTTTTAATGAACAATATTTTCTTCAACAGTGCCATCAAAAACTTGATAGCAAGTTATAGGAATTTTGCTGCTTCTTTGAGTTAAGAACATCAGCTTCAATATAAGGCACTGTACTTACCCATAATGTTCTCTTGCACAAAATGGACCTATAGAGGAGTGTTCTGCATGCTCAACTAGAGCATTATTCTCATAGATTGAGTATGAGAAGAAATCCAAAGTTTAACTATAAATGCTATTAATAATCATACTATAATCCTAGACTAGGCAGTTGTATATGTATATAGTTGCAGAAATCTTGTTTGAATATTGAGCCTACCTTAAACTGTTAAAACATTTTTATAGATGAAAACATTTTTCTGTTAACTCTTTGAACAAAGCTGCCCCAGGTAATAATATAATTCTAGGTTTTTTTTTTACCCAGTCTGATCGTAGATGGGTTAAATAATATGCACTTATCAGTATTAAAACTTGTGATTTTTGTTAGATGTGGGGAGAAAGTTTAATGATTTGTTCTATACTTTTTCTTCTCAGCTCCCAAAAAGTCTCGTGTAAGGTTCAGTAATATCATGGAGATTCGACAGCTTCCGTCAAGTCATGCATTGGAAGCTAAGTTGTCTCGCATGTCATATCCTACTGTGAAAGAACAGGAATCCTTACTCAAAACTGTGGGGAAACTTACTACAACTCAAGTAGCAAAAATTAGCTTTTTTTTTTGCTTTGTGGTAGGTCTTCTCTTTATTATATGTTTGGAACTGGAATTTTGAGACCATATACATGCTAACTCTACTGCTGAAGTGTAAGACTATTAGGTTGCTTAATCATAACTTTAAACTCTGCTACCTGGTATCATTGCAGAATTACAGTATTGAACTTAATAAATACTTACACACAAAGAATGTAATAAATGCTTTAATGTTACAATTAGTATTCAGAATTAGGCATTGCCTTATGGTCAGAATAATGAATAGAGTTATTTTTTTTTTAGATTTTATTTATTTATTTTATTTATTCATTTTTAGAGAGGAGAGAGAGGGAGACAGAGAGACAGAGAGAGAAAGAGAGACAGAGAGAGAGAAGGGGGGAGGAGCTGGAAGCATCAACTCCCATATGTGCCTTGACCAGGCAAGCCCAGGGTTTCGAACCGGTGACCTCAGCTTTTCCAGGTTGACGCTTTATCCACTGTGCCACCACAGGTCAGGCTTAAGATTTTATTTTAGATTTTATTTATTGATTTCAGAGAAGGGAGAGAAAGAAAGGGGGGTGGGTGGAGGCATTAACTCGCAGTAGTTGCTTCTCATATGTGCCTTGACCAGGCAAGTCTGGAGTATTGAACCATTCCCAGTTTACGCTTTATCCATTGTGCCACCACAGGTCAGGCAATGAATAGAGTTTTTACACTGTGCTGTATATAAGGAGTAGTAAATATACAGATAAGACTTTACTGTATATATTGATTTAGTCAAATAGTGTTTTTATAGTTTTATATTAAATTCATGTAAGTATGGTCATATTTTAGAAAGTATAGTAAACATTTTTGCAGAATTTCTTATAATGTTATAGCCTCTCTATTATTTTAATATAGAAACTGAAAGTATGCTTAAGATTTCACAAAGAATAATCATGGCAAATAAAATACTATTTTGTGCCTGACCTTTGGTGGTGCAGTGGATAACAGCGTTGGCCCCAGAATGCTTGCTTAGGTCGCCTGTTCAAAATCCAGTGTGAGAAGCAATTAATATTAACAACTAAAGTGAAGTTACTACAAGTTGATGCTTCTTGCTCCCTCTCTCCCCCTTCTCTAAAATTAATAAATAAAATATTTAAAAATAAATACTATTTTTAGCCCTGGCTGGTTGGCTCAGCGGTAGAGCGTTGGCTGTGGAGGAAGCTGGCCACGAAATTGGACGATTATATCAGGAATGAACTTTGACTTAAAGGAAGAAAGCTATTTCAGCTGAGCTCACAGTTCATCTCCAGGCAAATTGGCAAGAAGGCAGTGAGGAAAACTTCCTGGGTCACACAGCCTATTTGTCTATTAAAAGCAAGTCTCTTCTTTCATTGGATAAAGTAAACATTTTCCTAATTCAGAACTCTGAGAGAATGCATTGAGGCACTATTTTGTTTAGCACATTTACCGACAGATATGTGCAGATAATAGCCTTTTAAAAATATTGTGGTAAAAAAGAAAAATAAAAATATTGTGGTAAAATATGCATATCATAAAATTTATTGTTTTAACTCTTTTAAGTGTACAATTCAGTACACCTGAGTACATTGATTTTGTTGTGCAACCATTACCACCTTCTATCAGTAGCACTCTTATCTTACCAAGCAAGCTCTATCCAGGGGTCTCCAAACTTTTTACACAGGGGGCCAGTTCACTGTCCCTCAGACCATTGGAGGGCTGCCAAATACAGTGGTCCTCTCACTGACCACCAATGAAAGAGGTGCCCCTTCCAGAAGTGCAGTGGGGGCTGGATAAATGGCCTCAGGGGGCCGCATTGCGGCCCGCGGGCTGTAGTTTGGGGACGCCTGCTCTGTACCCAGTAACTCCCCCTCCTACTTCGCCTGTCACCATTCTTTGTCTTCATGAGTTTGACTACTCTAAGTACCTCATATAAGTAGAATCATGCAGTATTTGTTCCTTTTTGACTCACTTATTTTACTTAGCATGACATCCTTGTACATGTGTCAGAATTTCCTTCCTTTTTAAAGATGACTAATATCCCATTGCATGTACATACCACATTTTATTTATCCATTTACCTGTTGATATACACTGGATTGTTTTCACCTTTAACAATCTTTTTAAAAAATCAATCTTAAGTAAGTAACAAATGCAGAGCATCTTTATTAAAAGCAACTCTGTAGAAAGTTAAAGCAATACAGTCCAGATCTGTAGCTTTTTTGGAAGCTTCATTTAATGGAGTGATAAGCTTAGATGAGGGCTAGAGCGGTGCTGTTCAGTAGAAATACGTATGAGCCTCAAATGCGGGTCACATATATATTTTTAAATTTTCTAGTAGCTAACTTAAAAAAAAAACAAGTTGAAGTTCTACTTTGTTCTATTTTACTACTTTGTTTTTATTTAACCCACTATATATAAAATATTTCAACATACTTATATAAAAATTATTGAGGTAATTTACATTCTTTTTTGTACTGAAATCTTTTAAACACTTCAATTTCATTTCAGTTTTTATTTCAATTTCAATTTCTAAACATGTCAGTTTAGATGAGCTCTATTTCAGTTGCTCAGAAGCCACATTGGCTTATGTACTGAACACCTCAGGTCAAAGGGGTTAAGGATTTATATTTGCCAGTCTTCCTTTAATATCTATTGTCTAAGGGTTTATGGTGTTTTAATTTTTTTCTGTAAGATATAATAAAGGTCATATAGTCTTTACCAAGACTACCTTTTATGGTCATTTAAAAATGAATTACCACTCATGAAATAAATACTACATACATTTTTGCGGTAGATTAATTTTTAGTAAGCAGTTGTCCTTAACTCTGGCATATTGAAAGGAAACATTGTAAAGGTAATTTTTATTGCCAGGTAATTGAGATGGATCTTCTTTGTGATGAGGGTGCGGTGGGTTTGAGAGCCAGAGAATGGAGGTTTGAGAGAGGTGGAGAACGGGAGTCTTTCTGGAAAAACTTCATAAGTAACAATAAGTTGTTAATGATCTTTGAATGCCTGCCATTAAGTGTTCTGTTTTTACTTTTTTATCTTGCATTAGCAGAGACTAGTGAGATTGTTTGGAAAATGAGCACAATATTTAAGGATTAAAGTGGTATGGAAAGTGGTCCAAGAAAACTAATTATCATCTGATGAGCATTATCTGTTCTTAAAGAAAATCTCCAAGAGATTATTAAAGGCAGGATCTTCTTCCTCTTTTCTAGCACTTCTGCTACAAGTAGATTGTGGCTCCTGTTGCCATATAAGTTTGATATTGCCCGTCTTACCAATTGCAACTTCATTTTCTTATTTATAAGTCAAGTGAAATTATCAGTCAGAGGACTACAGGTAGAATCAGAATAACTTTGCCATAGTTTCATTATGGCTTTAGCCTTGAAGTACAGTTTTGACTGAATGGAAACTCTCAGCTCTCTGCTACCTTTTAGCAGTGCTCTAAAATGTATCTATGCTGCTTCATTGAAATGAAATGTAAATACTAATAATTAGAATACTCATTTAACAATTAAGTTCCAAGACAAATTAAGAGTTGTCTCTCATAATAGAGACAAATTATTCTTCAGTGGAATGCAATTATCTAGTCAATCTGTTTAAGTAACAGAGATGCCAAGAACAGACAAGTTGTTAATGTACTTTGATAGACTCAGCAACCTGCTTCTTAGTATATATGTTAGCGACACTCATAGACATATGCCCCAGAAGGAATACAGTAGAATGTTCATGGCAGCATTGTTTAAAATAGTCAAAAAGTGTCCATCAACAGAAAACTGGATGAGTTGTGGTACTAATATGCATTAGAATATCTGATAGCAGTAAGAATAAATGAACTCAGTATACCACATGCAAGACAGACAGACACACACACACCAGGCTTCATCAAAAGAATTATTTGTTATTCTCTAAATCAAAGTAGGCACATGATTGGGAACAGAAGAATGTCCTAGCCTAGATGAGCAAAAGGGAAGAAAAAAAGAAAAACAATTCTCATAGCTGTAAAACTTCCTTTGTTATATTTAAAGTTGTGAGAACTCTGTATTTTGTTTCCAAACTGAGAATCAGAGAAACAATCACAATTAGCCAGTAAATTCACCATTTTCTTGGGTATTTGTGTATTTTCAAAGTGAAGATAGCCTTTTATCAAGCAGTCTAGCTAGCTAGCTAGTTCCGTTCCTCCTTCCTGGCACCATCTTGTTCTTTTCTCATTGTGCTACGTTGGTAATCCACACATTTTAATGTTTGAGAATTTCCCCTAACTTAAGTTTGATTTATGTAAACTTAATATAGTGCTAGCAGTGCTTGGTTAATAAAAGTTTTAAAGTTGATTTGATATTAAATTTTGTTCAGATATTTAAAAAGATCTGAATGTTAATTTTTAACTATTGTTTATTTTTTAAGGGAAAATATCTTAGGTCTGATTATAAATATTTGTTCTTAATTTGGACCTATGATTTTTCAGTACAAAGCAGATTTTAAAACCTCTCACAATAACAGTGTATAGGGGGAGAATAAAAGAGGGCTCTATACATTTTAATGGCAAATATAAACGTCATTCATTAGTTTTACTTTATTTTTTATTTGTTTAGTGGTTTTTGGCAAATCTGTCATATCAAGAAGCACTTTCAGACACACAAGTTGCTATCGTTAATATTTTGTCCTCAACTTCTGGTAAGAAATCTACTTTCAAAATCTGCATTATGAATTGAGATTTATTTCTAATACACTATATATACGTGTCTACCTAATACTCATTTTTTTGTCTTGTTATAAGTTATTTTGTTTTTTCTCATTACATTAGTGTACTTCTTAATCTTTATATGCCATACCCTTGTGCTATTTTTATTTCTAACAAATACTTGACAGTATTTTTTATAACAATATGCTGGTTCTTTGTATTACAGTTGTCTTTTCTTTTGCATATTTTTCCAAAGATCTTTCTCTAGACCCTTTAACTAAATATAATTGCTTATCTTAACTTAGAACTATAATTTGCCTTATGAAAGGTGTTTTTATTTTTAAAATTGAATCACCATCCAAAGCTAGAAGGTAAAAAAAAAAACTGCTTTTGAAGCTGTAAAAATAACTAGCATACGGCTTGATTATGATGAGGTCCAAATGCTCTCTGAATGCTCAGTTTAACCCTCTTATTTGTTTAAAAGAAATAGGACTGTACTTGATCTATTTTGTTGAAATAAACATGGTTTAGTTTGGAGGCTGTTTTTGTGCATGATACTTGAACATTTCAGCCTAGGTAACTGCAATCTTATTCTTAGTTATTTTAAAAATGACAAAGCATTAGTTTAAAAGTTGGTGTATAATTTACTTATTTGAATAATTAAATTGGTAGTAAATAATTTTGACAGTATTTAAGCTAGTGTATCTTTTTTTTCACCTTTTTCTCTCCATAGGACTTTTTACCTTAATTCTCGCTGCAATGTTTCCAAGTAACAGTGGAGATAGATTTACTCTTTCTAAACTATTAGCTGTAGTTTTAAGGTAAGAATGTAGTATTAAGAATGTAGTATTTAGTAGCTTGTTTACTCTGCTTAAAAGTATGATGTTTAAAATTTTTCTGGTAGTGATAGAAGATAATTTATATTATAATGTACTGTACAGACAAAGAGATGAGGATAGAAGAAAGTTGGAATAGGCATTTTACTACTCAGCCCTGTGCCACATCCTTGACTAGCTCTCGAAGCCTCCGAGGAAGGGTAACAGGAGGGAAGGACCCCAAGGCAGCTTTGGTTCCCATGGATGTGATTGCAGACTTCCTGAGCATTGTACTGTCATTCACAGTTCAGTTTGTGTGGCAACTGAGTGCCTATAAACTCCCAAATTTCCATTTCCTTTTGTTAAAACAAGTTCTCCTTTTGGTTTGGGTTTTGGTTTTTATTTCTCCCATAAGACATGCAGTCTTCCCTGATTTTCTCAGCTTCAGTCATTCATTTTTATGTATAATTTATTAGAAAATGTTGTATAACATCAATATTGTCAATAAGTGTATTTAAATATTTTATTTTTATATAACTTTGTGAATGTCTTGTCTTCCCTGTGAGACTGTAAGCCCTTGAAGGCCAAAACATTTATGTCACCAAAGGCGTAGCTTAGGGCTTTGCTCACCAACAGTACTCAAAAAAGATGTGTTGATTTGATAAAGCTATTGTTTTTGTGACAAAAAAAACATAAAGCAGCGAAGGTAGCCGAATGATTTAATGGAGAGATGAGTGCATATTAGCTATCAGAATTGTGTTTGCGTCACTGCTCTGTGCCTGGACACTTCCCTTAAACTCCCTAGGAGGACTTCCTGCGTTTCAGCTGTCTGATTTTGATCAAGTACTTCCTCTCTTTGTGCTTAGTTTTCTCTTGTGTAAAATAGGAATGGTAATAACAATGACATCATCTTTATAAAGTAATATTGTTAGATAGTAATTAGATTACTAATTCTTTGACATTTTTACCCCAAAATTAGTCTTGATCATTTATAAGTTTTATCTATATGATTA
Source organism: Saccopteryx bilineata (assembly GCF_036850765.1). Taxonomy (NCBI): domain Eukaryota; kingdom Metazoa; phylum Chordata; class Mammalia; order Chiroptera; family Emballonuridae; genus Saccopteryx; species Saccopteryx bilineata. Next base: position 108,694,332 of record NC_089494.1, on the reverse strand, counting down.
GTCCTTTTAAGGAATTTATTATTTTGCTCATCAGTAATGACTGTTATTCTCATAGCATTGGAGGTGTTGTGCTGGTAAACCTGTCAGGGTCTGAAAAATCTGCTGGAAGAAATACAATAGGTAAGTGTCTGGTGCTGCATTCTTTGTCTAAGAGCAGACAAGGGAGTTTTGTCATGTCATCATCACACACTTGCACAGAGGGTGGACACTAACAGGGTCTATGTTTTTATGTTTTTGTATTTTTATGAAGTGAGAAGCGGGGAGGCAGACAGACAGACTCCCGCATGTGCCCGACTGGGATCCACCTGGCAAGCCCACTAGGGGGCAATGCTCTGCCCATCTGGGCTGTTGCTCCAATTTAACTGGAGCCATTCTAGCTCCTGAGGTAGAGAGCATGGAGCCATTCTAGCTCCCTGAGGTAGAGAGCATGGAGCCATCCTCAGCGCCTGGGCCAACTTTGCTTCAGTGGAGCCTTGGCTGCATTAGGGGAAGAGAGAGACAGAGAGGAAGGAGAGGGGGACCGGTGGAGAAGCAGATGGGCGCTTCTCCTGTGTGCCCTGGCCGGGAATTGAACCCAGGACTTCCACATGCCGGGCCGACGCTCTACCACTGAGCCAACTGGCCCTTGAAAATAATGTTTAAAAAGTCAGAGATAGTTCACAGAATTTTCATATAGCATTTACCCAAATTCTCTGTAAACCAGTGGTCCCCAACCTTTTTTGGGCCACGGACTGGTTTAATGTCAGAAAATACTTTCACGGACTGGCCTTTAGGGTGGGATGGATAAATGTATCACATGACTGAGATAAGCGTCAAGAGTAGGTCTTAGACAGATGTACCAGAGGGAATCTGGTCATTTTTAAAAAATAAAACAAGCATCGCCCCCTGGTGGGCAGAGCGTCGCCCCTGGTGGGCGTGCCGGGTGGATCCCGGTCGGGCGCATGCGGGAGTCTGTCTGACTGTCTCTCCCCGTTTCCAGCTTCAGAAAAATGAAAAAATGAAAAGAAAAAAATAAAAATAAAAATAAAATAAAAATAAAAAATAAAACATCGTTCAGACTTAAATATAAATAAAACGGAAATAATGTAAGTTATTTATTCTTTCTCTGCGGACTGGTACCAAATGGCCCAAGGACCGGTACCGGTCCGCGGCCTGGGGGTTGGGGACCACTGCTGTAAACTACATAACTAGAGTACAGTTATAAAAATCAGGACTCAACATTGACTAGAATTATATTATCTAGTTTGTGGTCCGTTTTAAGTCTCACCATTTTTCCCACTAAAATTCTTGTTGCATTTACGTGCATGTCTCCTTAATTTCCTTTAATCTGGAACAATCCCTCAGTTTTTCTCTTCAGTAACCTTAACACTTTTGAAGGATACTGTCCAGTTGTTTTGTAGAAAGTCCCTCAATTTGAGTTTGTCTAATATTTCCTTATGGTTAAATTTATGTTACACGCTTTTGGTAAGAATACCATGGAAGCGATATTATGTTCTGATAAGGACATTCTATCAGAAGAAACATGATGTTGATGTTACCACTGATGTTAATTTTAAGGTGGTATCTGCCAGATTGTTCCCTTATTTTGGATCCATTGTTTAGATTTAACAAAAACAAATATAATCTGAACCCAGCTTAATGGATTTCCTCTGGGTACTTTAGATATTTGAAGTTTATTGACTAGAATAATACTTTTAAGCTATTCTTGGTTCCTGTCCAATGAGCTCTGTTTTTAATTGCCTCACCTCCTCCTCACCTAGAGCAGCTTTGTATGTGTAAAACAATATACGTATTTGTTGTGTGTGTGTGAGATTTTGTCTACAGGCTTTCCCTTTGCTATTAAAAAATGTTTGATAAACATATAACAAAACATTGGACTTTTGGATAATAGATTAAAGTATTGAATGTGGTCACTTGGCAGACAGCACATTATTTAGCTGTTTTTAAAGGCTTAAATGTTTTTGAGAGTAAGTTAATACATTAAAGAGAGAATTTATTATGCATGCACTGTGAGCCCTGAATTATGTTAGATATTTGGAACATTAAAAAGTATAAATTATGTGTTTTCAGTTTTCAAGGAATTCTTGATTGTATCAGTGTAGGAAATTTACAAAGTGAAGCCACAAGAGAATAAAATAATACCACATTTAACTATAGGAAGTGTGATATCTAAAATAGAAGACAGGGTAGGGTGGAAATTCAGCAGAATAGAGAGAGGATGCTGCTCTGTGACAGATGGGACTTTAATAGGACTTTGAAGATGGTAGTGGAATATATGTTAAAAATGACACATGGCAACAGCTTAGAGATGGAAAAAAGCACTGTTAAGTTGGACTGTGTCAGGTGGTAAAAATTGTTTATGTAGGGGAAATAGGAAGTATGCATTCCAAAATTTAAAACAAGTTACTTATAGAAATTTAATATTATAATGTATAAATATTTGGTGAAATCATTGAGGTGAGTGTTTTTGCATATGGGGTGGGCTATGCTTTAGCTCTTTGTATTGGCACGCTCATTTCTTGAAATAGGATCTGACACATTGCTAGATTTTAAATAGGTATGTGTTGAATGAGTTAATGAACAAATGCTTTAAATCATTATCTTGATATTTACAGGTTCCATTTGGTCTCTTGTTGGAGCCATGCTCTATGCTGTCTATATTGTTATGATTAAGAGAAAAGTAGACAGAGAAGATAAGTTGGATATTCCAATGTTCTTTGGTAAGAATATGTTTAACTTGTGAGGCTCTTTACCCTAAATGGTCAGTGTAGGGTTTTGTTTTTGTTTTTTGAAGGGAATAGGGAAGCCTTCCCCCAACCCTGCATATAATTCTGTAAAACCATTAGGTTTTAAAGATTATGAAGTCCAATTTCCATTTTTCTCTCACCTTGTCCAGCATAGTGGTATACCTATGAGGAATTGCCCATTCCCTCAATGTGACATTAAGAAAGAAACTCATTTAACACCTTTTTTTACATTAATGTCTTCAGCCCGTGTCAGACATTTTCCTCATTCATATGACAGAATCATGCTGTTACAAAGTGCATGAGATATACCTGTTGTGTTACACATTTTGTCATTGGTGAATTCTCTGAAGGATTAGACTTGGGAGCCTGCCCCCAAGTGATATATAAAATACTGGTCCAGTCTATGTACTTTTCATTAAAATTATGGGCCATTTAAGGTTTTTCCATTTGTACTTTATCTTTAAGACTGAGACTCTTTTATGACATACATTTTTCAAATTACCCAATTCTAGTTTCTGGCATTTGTTCTTCATTTTGGTAAATAAAATACCTGGTATGATTTATAAATTCTCTTTTTCCAAAAAAATCAGCTCACTAAAAAGCTTCTGTTATCTGTAGGAATCTGTGGATATCTTTCAAAAGATACCAGAATACCAAAAGATAAGAAGCCTCAGGTCTGAAGCCTTGTAATGAGGGTTCAAAGTATAGGTTCCAGGGTGTCAGGAGGCCTGGAATATAGCTGTTATAACTTCATTTATCTCCTACTTCTCTGAAAAATGAGGACATTGGACTAGATGAGCAGCTTGCCAACTGATTTACAGAGGATCTTGGGAGGGCCGGGACGTGGAGTTGTGTGTGGGGTTTGATTCTAGAAAGCACGGCTTTGTTAGGCTTTCTGCATTGTCGTTTAAGTTGTAGAAAATATTTTTATACTAAAAGCAGTTTGAATATTTTTATCTAAAGAGTAACAAAAATAGAATGTTTGAAAAACTATCAAACTGAGGGATTCCTCAAGGTTTTTTGAAGTACAGAATTCACTAATCATACCTTAAATATGAAGGCCATTTTAATAATATCTTATTTTAGAGTCATAGAAAATTCCATCTGGAATAGAATGAAATGCTAATATTTTTGTGTTCTTTTTTACTTTTGGCAACTTGCAAGAAAAATTCCTTAATTTAATAAAGAGAACACACATGGACATGTAGCTTGATTGGTCTTCGTATGTGATATGATGTGGACAGCAATATTGATTTGACCTGAGCTTTAGAATAGACAAGGTTGGTGTATGGCCAGTAGCCACGGCCACCATCACAGCCGCCTGGCCCATGCAGGTTCGCAGTTGATTTGGACAGACGGTAATGAAACAACGGAGCCAAGAACTGGTGGGCCATTAGTTTTAATCCTAGCTTGTACCCAGTGGGCAAGAAATACACACAGTGGGAAAACACTTCCCTTTGCATTCAGGGCTCCCAAAGCCACTAACTTATCCGAGTTTCCTAGAATCAAAGGTTTCTAGCTCACTAGCCTTATTCACCTCTGTTCCTCATCTCCTTCTCTCTGCACAAACTCTGCACAAACTGTGACTTCTCCTTCAGCACTCCGCCATCTTGGCTGCTTCTCCTCTCCTCCACGTGGCCTTTCTCTGCCCTCCTGCAGCATGGGCTCCTCTGCCCCATTTTATAGTGTAGGAATCAAAACCTTCAGTCAAATATACAAACAAGGAAGTCTCTGACACAAAGTCACTTATCTGAGGCATAATGGGATTCCTCTTAAGAATGCACCACCCTCTATCATGCAACACTCAAGGATGTGGGGAAAAGCTTAACTTTAAAACTAAGCCTTAGGGTATAAGGACCCTGCCTGCTTACAGCCTGTCCCCCACACCCAATGCAAACTATAAGTGAGCAAACATATATGTCATATTTACAAACTTATTTGACCAACAGTTTTTTTTTTTCAAAAAAATGAAATTATTTCCTGTTCAGGTTTATTAACTTAAAATCATGTTTGTTTGATAACCAATTTATGGAACCAAGAAAAACATACATTTGCCTTTTTTAATGTTGTCTTACACGTTTTTAAAATAAATTTTTGTACTCGTACTCTATGGTCAGGAGGCACGAGGACGTACATGAACATTCGTATTGCTCAAATTAGGCACAGGGAAGCGCCAGCATTGGGGAACAGCCAGTAGGTCTGCATGATTGTGCGGAGCGCTCACCTCAGTGAAGAACAGGAAAGTATGCAGGCCGATACTGGAGGGTCTGGAGAATAGATTAAACAATTTGTAGGTCCAAATGTCATCAATTTCTGTAGGGTTTTACAGCCTTGGTAGTTTAGAGACCAGAAAATAGATTTGGTTCCTAATTATGCCAATTTTGGCATTTTAATTACAACTTTTTAATGTTATATAAGCCTTTTAAATCATGAGGCCCTTCTGTATGGTTGTCATTTTGTTTGATTTTATTTTTATCACTAGATGTCTTTAATTTGGTTTCGTAGATGTAGGGTACGAGACAGGGATTTTGTGTGAATGAGTTATTGAGGGGGTGCTCTGCAGGAAAACTGCAGGGAAGAGAGAAGCAGGGTAGAGAAGAGGAAAGAGCCACATGGTCTCAGGCTCAGTTGAGGGTTGGCCAAATTCATGGCTGGGGGAGGCAGGGGTAATAAGTCTAGGCACTCCTCAGAGATGTCCTGACCTTGAGCCATTAGGATTTCAGCCTCAAGGGCCAGCCTTGTAAGTGAAGTCATTGGCTGTAGATGGTGCCGAGTGGGTTGGTGGAAGACTTCCTGGGAAAGGCAGACTTATTTGCTGTGTGAGGCAGTTCTATAGAGAAGGCATTTAGAGGGCGGCTGTGAGATGGCAGCAGGTAGAGTAGGTGCTCCAGTCTTGTTTAGAATTAAGGAAACATCGTAAACACTTGTTTATTATTTAGCAGCCAATATAAAATATATAGCTATTGAAAAGTAACTTTCTTTTAAAAAAAAAGGCTTGATAATTACCTCATGGATTTTATAGTGGATCCGTGATATTAAACTATAGAAAGTGCAATAAAAATTACTATAAAATTATAATTTTATAGTCTTCTCTGTATAGTCCTCACATGTATATAAATATGCATTAGTATATTAACTTACATTTCTATAATAATAGCTAGTCTTTATTAACTGTATTCTTTGCTAGCTACTGTACTATATTTTATGTCTTACCCAATTTTTCCAGTAACCTAATTAACAGTAAAATACTATTTTACACTTATAGATTGGAAAACCGAGCCTTAAAAGAGCTTCTTCTCTTTCCTAAGGTCTGTGCTACTAGGTAAATGGTAGAGCTAGGATCAGAAAACCCAGGGCAGTCAGATGGCAGAGCACACACTTCTAACCACTGAACATGACACTCTCTCTTAAAACTAGTCTACTGAATAGGTACTTGTGCATGTGTTATCTCACCAACCAGCTGATGAGCTCTGGGGGGTTAGGAACCAAGAATTTTATTCTTTCTGGAACCTTCTTCCATTATTCCTAGTATAGCACAGGTGCTTTAAACTTAACTATTAGTTGAATCAGAGAACAAACCATACAATTCCTTATAATTAATTTAGGTTGAATATACAAACACACAAACACACACCAGTTATTTAACTTTTAGGACACTGCAGGTGGGCAAAAGCAGGTTTACTATTGTTCATGTGGAAAATAATATAATAATAATAATAATAATAATATAAGAATAAACTCTGGTGTACTCACAACTACAGTGTGTTCATAAAGTCATGGTGCACTTTTGACTGGTCACAGGAAAGCAACAAAAGACGATAGAAATGTGATATCTGCACCAAATAAAAGGAAAACTCTCCCAGTTTCATACCTATTCAGTGCAGTTCGATGTGGGCTCATGCACAGATTTTTTAGGGCTCCTTAGGTAGCTATCCCGTGTAGCCTCTACAGACTTGTCACTGACTGATGGCCTACCAGAACGGGGTTTCTCCACCAAACTGCCAGTTTCCTTCAACTGCTTATCCCATCAAGTAATGTTACTCCTATGTGGTGGTGCTTCGTTATAAATGTGCTGATACTCACGTTGCACTTTGGTCATGGATTCGAATTTAGCGAGCCACAGAACACACCGAACTTTCCTCTGTACCGTCCACATCTCAACTGGCAGAGCTGTGGGCTACTTCGCTGTATACACGGTGTTACGTCATCATCTGCACATGCGCACATGCTGCCATATCATTCTACAGAAACTGGGAGGGTTTTCCTTTTATTTGGTGCAGATTTCACATTTCTGTCGTCTTTTGTTACTTTCCTGTGACCGGTCAAAACTGCACCATGACTTTCCGGACACACTGTATAAATCTATTTTTGCTCCACCCTGTATGTTATTAGTAGCTAAAGTTAGCAACCTTTCTTTCTGAATTAAGGGGTTTATTCTGCAGTAGTTGTTCCACGCAATGTGGACATTTGAATCTTGACTCCGTGATCACCAGTTGCTTGGTACAGTTTTCTTTCTGGTGTTGAGTTATTCACAGGACTGACTATAAAGACAAAGAAACAAAAGTTCCAGTTAAGAAAAGCTATGGGAACCCTTTGTACAAAATCTGTTTTCTAAGTATAGAGTTATAAGGTTGGAAAATTTAAATGAATTACGAACACTAACTTTTTTCTCTTTTGTACATATTTAGGTTTTGTAGGTCTGTTTAATCTGCTGCTCTTATGGCCAGGTTTTTTTTTACTTCATTATACTGGATTTGAGGACTTTGAATTTCCCAATAAAGTAGTATTAATGTGCATTATCATTAATGGCCTTATTGGAACAGTTCTCTCAGAGTTCCTGTGGTTGTGGTATGTACTGTTTCTTACCCTATGATCTATTAGTTACCAGGTTAGGGACTTTTGGATAGTTGAAGCATTTATGTTTTGTCTTCTGCTGGCCCTTCCTGTACACCTTCTCACCTCACACACTGAACAGTTTGATATAATAACTTCGTTAGGGCGCTTTGTTTTTTAACTTTTAATTAGTCCTTGTGTACAGTCGTGTCTTGCACATAAAAGCTCAATAAATATTTAATGAATGAATGACTATGAATGATCTGAACCTGCAAAGTTATTTTTGAAAGTCCATTGTTATGCAAATTAAAGGTTTCCTGGACATCCAGACTTACAAGGTGTGTGTCTTGTATGAATGACATGAGCTCTAAGTGAGAATCTGAGGGACTGCTTGTTTAAGAGCCTCACTTATTTTGGAGACTTTATTTGTTTATTCTCAGGACTCTGTATGTGGGTGAGCCAGAGATGTAAACCCTAATCTCTGACTAGAGATATTGACATACTTTGAAATGTTATAATATCAAATATGTTGATATGTGATAATAATACTAAAATAGTTTGAAGAAATATCATGTATGTAGTTTAAGAAAGCTTTCAAATATAGTGCTTGATAGGAACTTAAAGAGAAACACAAATTGTACTTAAACTCCTAAGTGAATTTTATTATATGACACGTAAGACCGCTGGCTAGTTTTCCCTTGCAAAAGGCTGCAACGAAAATAGCCTTTTATATGAAGTCATTCTTTATGTTCTGCCTATGCTGCTTCTTCACCAGTTTAAAATAAAAATCTCTATTTTCTTGACATCCTTAACACTCACTCTTTCATGTAGTATTTAAAGATTTATTGTGTACTGTAGTAATTTATGTACTTACATTCCTTTGCTAATCTAAAACTCTTTGAATTCAGAATACATTTGCTCATTCATTTTTCCATCTTTTTTTAAAATTTTTATTTATTGATTTTAATGAGAGAAGAAGGGAGAGAGATAAACAGGAATATCAATCTGTTCCCGTCTGTGCCCTGACCAGGGATTTATTTCCATTTTTCTTTACATGCGTTTTAGGTGCTCACTTTTAACCAAAATGACTTACATATTTTGTTCTACATATTATTATTATTATTATTATTATTATTATTTTAATTTTAGTTTTCCAAAGTGAGAAGCGCGGGTTGGCAGACAGACAGACTCCCACATGAGCCCGACCACGGTCTACCCCGCATGCCCACTAGGGTGCGATGCTCTGCCCATCTGGGCGTTGCTGCAGTGCAACTGAAGCCATTCTAGTGCTTGAGTCAGAGGCCCATGGAGCCATCCTCAGCACCCAGGCCAACTTTGCTTCCATGGAGCCTTGGCTGTGGGAGGGGAAGAGAGAGACAGAGAGGAAGGAGAGGGGGAAGGATGGAGAAGCAGATGGGCACTTCTCCTGTGTGCCCTGACTGGGAATCAAATCCCAGACTTCCACATGCTGGGCTGATGCTATACTGCTGAGCCAACCGGCTGGGGCCTGTTTTACATATTAATACATACATATGATAACATGTATCATACCCTTCTTATGTTCTTGTCCTGTCACTTCTTTTGTTCTGTCATTTCTCTTGCCTCTCTTCACTCTTGGCTCTGAGCAGGTAAAAGTACTTGCTGTGATTTGATTTAATTTAGTCCTTATACACTGTTCACTATAGGTGAACCATAAGTTACTAATCTTAAGCCATTTTTTTTTAATATGAGGAAGGGAGATAGAGAGACAGACTCCCGCATGTGCCCCAACCGGGATCCACCCGGCAATCCCTGTCTGAGGCCGATGCTTGAATCTGAGCTATTTTTAGTGCCAGAGGCTGACTCTTGGACCAGCCAAGCTATCCTCAGTGCCTGGGGCTACACTCGAACCAATTGAGCCACTGGCTGCAGGAGGGGAAGGAGGGAGAGAAGGGGGAGAGGGAGAGAAGCAGTTCTTTCTTATGTGTACTCTGGGAGTTGTACCGAGGATGTCCATACACCAGCTGATGTTCTATCCACAGAACCAATTGGCCAAGGCTTTAGCCATTTTTGACTGCAGTTTCATATGGTTCAACCCAGTGAACCATATCCTTTAAATAATTATGCATTCATTGTATTTTAATACAAATTCGTATTTTCTAGTTTTTTAAGTTTAGTTTAAATTAGAAAATTCCAAAGCAAAGCATTTTTACCTATTTGAAAGAAATAAATTTTTCTTTGGATATTAGACTCAAGGGTTTGGTTTGATCCTTATTACTATTATTACATTGAGGCTCATAGTAAACATGAGCTGTGTCACCTACAAATTTTAAAAGGCTCATTCTTTATCAGGAGCTTTATTTTTAACAAACATAATAAATAGAGTTTCATTATGTTCAGAATTTAATGTAGGCACTGGGGATGATCAAACATGAGTTGTGACATGTAATCTCTCCATTATGTGAGATTTTGGAAGTGACTCCTTTGAAAATTTTAAATTTAAAGGAATTAAAAATAGCATGTTTTACACTATTTTATTGCCTTTTAATTTAACATTTAAAATTAGAAGAGTAACGCATACAATAGTGTACAAAAGGGTTCACAATGAAAACTAAATCTCTCTTCTATCTCAGATTTTCATTTTATTTCCCCTAGAGACAACACTGTTACTTTGTGAACCATCTACACTATTTCCTTTACATACAGAAACATGTATCAGTCTCTTAATATTCCCCTCAGTTTGTTTTATTTTAACACATAAAATATTCAGTACTTTATTATTATTCAGTACTTTATTTTTTTCACAAATTTTCTTATGAATCTTTACATAACAGCACTTAGAGTTCATTTTTTAAAAGCCTATATTTTAAAATACTATATTGTAATCCATTGTGTTACGCAATGGATAGAACATAATGTTTTACCACTTTCTTATTGAGAAACATACGGTATTGAATATTCTCATATATGTCCTTGCATATATGTTAGCATTCTATAGGATAAATGCCTGTGGGTGAAAAAGACTGCATCAAACATGTAGATTTTAGATTTTGATAGCTGCAAAATCGTTTTCCACAGGAGAATACAATTTATATTCCCAACAATGTATTAGGAGTATTTATTATTGAATAGTTAAGTCGGACACTGAAAGTCAGATATGATCAAAGCTATGTTTATCTTTATCTAGAATGGATTTTTCATTACTTCAAGGTTTATTTTTCAGATACACTTCTACAATCAAATGTTTAAGAGTACTTATAGTAATAACTCGGTAACAGTAAAGTTAATAATAAGTAATGAAACAAACATAGCCCTTAAATTCTATGTGTTGGTAATTCAAAACAACCATAAGAAGCATATCAGACTTTTATTGTATTTTGCATTATAAATCTCTAAGAACATATGCTACATTAAAACACACACACACATACACACAGAGGAGGAGGGGAAAGCAAAATAAAAAGAGAAAAAAGGAAAGAAAAAAAGACATAAAACCCCCAAACTCTCATTTTACAGAACAGCTTCTGAGTAATGGGCACCTACTTGATTTCTCTGTACTGTATCAATTAGAACTAATTGATTGTCCAGTCTTTATTGAATACTTCAAGTGACACTTTCAAGAGATTGTCTTTTTTTTTTTTTTTTTTTTTTGCAGTGGTAATTCTATACTGAGCTAGAATTTGCTTGCCTATAATTTCCATGGGTCTGTAATCCTAATCCTAATTATATATATTATGGTTTTATCTTGGCCTATAATTCATTTTTTGTACACCCAAATTATTAGTCTTTATAAATGACTCATCTATTTGGTATAATGCTTTCGTTCATTTTTTTTCTCCAACTGAACCAAATTGTATGCAGATTTATATTTTAAAATTTGATACAAATATTTGATAATTTAAGGTGAAAATAAAATAATTGCTAGTCTAAGGTGGAAATAAAATCAGTTTTGGTTAGGACAATTACTAGAAAAATAGAAAACAATAAGGAAATATCCTTTAAAAATACTCAGGTTTTTTTTTTCAATGTTAAGTCAAACCAAAAGAGCAACATGCATCTAACGACTTAGTTCTCAGGAGGGTGAGATATTTTTGCTTTGAAGACAGACTCACGTTTGCTTATCACTTTCTTAAAATCTATGTTGTGAGATACTGTCCTAAAACTTTAATAAAGCTGCCTTCTTTTTTTAGCAAATTATTACTATAATAACTCTTGAGAGTTTTGTAAAATACATTAAGGACATTTAAGCTCTACATTCAAAATTGAATAATATCTGTAAGCAGATCTTGATAATAGCATAAACCACCTCAAAATGTTTATACTTATATGTTTGGATTTCTACTATTTCAAGATAAACTTTAAGAATTATCCTAGTAACTTCATTATTTATTGTTTCTCCGTTCATCCTGAGCTTTTATTTTTGCTTTTGATCTCTCACATCTATATTTTAGGGTAGGTAGTCTTTGATCATTGTTTTTCTTTAGTTCTTTTACTTTTTTAATATGGAAATGTATGTTTTTTTCTTTTTTTAGGGGCTGCTTTCTTACCTCATCATTGATAGGCACACTTGCACTAAGCCTTACAATACCTCTGTCCATAATAGCTGACATGTGTATGCAAAAGGTAAGGCGAAACTATTTATTAGATATTCTATGTTTATTGTTAATTATTATTTTTTAATTTTTTTTTATTTTGTGAACGAGAGAGACGGGTAGGAAGGGAGAGAGATGAGAATCATCAATTCGTAGTTACATCACTTTAGTTGTTCATTGATTACTTCTCATGTGTGCCATGACCTAGGGGGCTACAACTGAGCCAGTTGTCCTCTTGCTCAAGCCGGCGGCCTCATGTTCAAGCTGGTGAGCCTGCATTCAAGCCAGATGAACCTGCTCTCAAGCTGGTGACCTTGGAGTTTCAAACCTGGGTCTTCAGTGTCCCAGGTCAATGTTTCATCCACTATGCCACCACTGGTCAGGCCTATGTTCACTATTAAAAACTGGGATAATGAAAGTTAAGAGATGTGACTAAATTATAAGAGATACAATCATGAATAATACTTAATGCCCTCTCTCCCAAGGTGCTAACTACATAGAGATTTAAAAAGTAGCAAAAGAAATAAATAATCTCTTATATTAACTTTTCAATTTTTAATCTAAGAGCAGTATCTTCATATGTAGTTCACCAGTTTGTAGCTGATTATGTCCCTTACTTTCTTTGTTAAGTTAGCAGTGTGAAGTAGAAGATTGATTTTACATGTAAGTAGGAGTTTTGATTTCTAAGATAACCTGCTTAACACTGTGCAATACGAGCAGTGTTGTTTCTCCTCAAGTGCTCGTTTCTCTCTAAGTCAGCAGGGCAGGGCTTCTTCTTCTATGAAGTCTTGGTCTGAATATGGGGATCGTGTTATAAATCTTGGCAATATTGCAAACATTGCAGAAAAGAGAATTTGTGTTTCTCCCAGCAGCCTGAAGGGAGGAGTTTCTTTAGTGCTCCTTAGGGTTAATGAAGAGAAGAGGTGTGCCATTGGCTAATGCTAAAAGATGTAGTGTAGCCATGTATCACTCAGTTTGATATTTGTAAGCTTCTAAGTAACAAAATGGTGTGTGTTTTGGGTGTGGGGGTGTTTGGGGGTGGTTTAATATAATTAGAAAAGGAAATACTTGAAAGCCTAAAGGCTTATAATATGTAGAAGTTATAATCAGATTTTGAAAACTGTTTTTCTTTAGATCTTTGTGCATGTTTTAAGATAAAGGCAAAATACTCTCAATAATATCTGTCTTTTTAAAAAATGCTGTGCTGATACTTTGTTTTTTGGTATAATAAATTCTTATTTGTCATGGTTAAAAATGAAGATCTCCTTAATTGAGAATTATCTTATGTACCATGCACTTATAAAGAATGTATTATAAAATATATATAACACTAAATTTACACATATTAGATTCTTATATAGATTTAAATAATATCCAGGTCCTTCTACATATCAGGGTTATAATCTTGAATAATAACTAAAATTATTCTAGTGAAACGGATGTGCTTCTGATTAGAGGATTTTGGTAGACCATTGCACAAATTAACTTACTGATATTTTGAAAGTATCAGCTTTTTTAGATTTGAAAAATAAAAATTGAAGGTTAATTTTAGGGAATTTTAAAAGGAGAATGGTCACAGGGGATCTAATTTTATTAAATGATTTTATAATTTGTTTAATCAGATACTTTAAGATGAAGGCAAAACACAAGAAATGGAGAGAGAGAGAGAGAGTGTGTGTGTGTGTGTGTGTGTCTTCACATCTGTTATTGGACAGCTATTTAAATGACTAGGCTGTCTCTGGTGGGAATTGAGAGTAAGAAGGTACCTTCTGGAAAAAGCAGCAGGCTATGGCCCAGAGCTGTACCAAAATCATGATAGAGAAATCTACTCATGAGCCTTTTTGATTCTATTAACCAGCTATATTTATATATTGTTTCTGAAATGTTAGCATTTATTAACAGTATTTATTGTGCTTAAAACAAATTGATATTTTAACCTATTTATAATTGATATTTTGAATAATAGGAACCATCCCTGATTGTATTCAGATTTATATTTAGGAATTAGACTTTTTTTTGTTTATATGGGCAATTTTCTTTGTTAAAAAATGTCTTCATTTTTAAAAATTGTCTTCCTAGCTCTTTGAAAATCAAAGTAGAAGTTTTTAAATATGTGGCAACACATAACTGCATTGTTAAAAGTGAACTTTGCCTTTAAAAGTCACCTAGGGTTTTAGTTGAATATTCATGAAGTCATTCTATCAGCTATACCTACATTTTTAACTCTCATTAATCTTAAGTGTTTCATATTTTTCTGCTCTTGAGTCGTTTAAGAATATCATAGTTTTTCTAGATTATTAAGTATGCTGGCAAATGTTCCTAGAATTGGTTATACCAATAACTTAATAACAATAAGAAGGCTTTATATTTTCTCTTACTCACTGATCTTTCCTCGGTGTTATTAGGCTGACTCAGCCTGTGTGTGTACCATATGAGCAGAATGTGCATGTTTAAAATTGTCAGTGATTATTCATGTGTTATGCATTGTGAGTCCCTCATAAAAAACTCCATTGCTGTAATGGTGCTATGAGATAGTATGTTTCCCATTAAAGAGAGTCTTGTCTATGATTCTATACCTTGTTTTATTAACCCTTGCAGAGGGCAAGAATAATTTTTACTCCCTATTTTAAAGGTAGGAGTTACTATTCTTATTATTAATTTTAAAGCAGACCACCTTATGTTGTAGTTAAGTCTCAGAATTTAATCATGCAGGGTTCTTTTTTTGTTCTTTTCTGAGTGTGAGAGAGAGACAGACAGAAAAGGAGAGAGATGAGAAACATCAACTTGTAGTTGTGGCACCTTAGTTGTTCATTGATTGCTTCTCATATGTACTTTGACTGGGGAGGCTCCAGCTGAGCCAGTGTCCCCTCGCTCAAACCAGTGACCTTAGGTTTTCAAACCTGGGACCTCAGCATCCCAGGCCATTGCTCCATTCACTGCACCATCACTGGTCACGCAGTGCAGGCTTTTTAAAAAAAATTTTATTTTATTTATTCATTTTAGAGAGGAGAGAGAGAGAGAGAGAGAGAGAGAGAGAGAGAGAGAGGGAGAGGGAGGAGAGAGGAGAGAGAGACAGGGGGAGGAGCTGGAAGCATCAACTCCCATATGTGCCTTGACCAGGCAAGCCCAGGGTTTCGAACCAGTCACCTCAGCATTTCCAGGTTGACGTTTTATCCACTGCACCACCACGTCAGGCCTAGTGCAGGCTTTTTTGACATTTGTTTTTGATATTTGTTAAATCTATGTGGTAAAGGTCAACCAACTACTTGAAAGAAGAAAAAGAGAAGAATAATTTTGGGGCGTCACTTTACGGCATCTCATTATTTTTCATTTCCTCGTCCACCCCGATGAAGTGATGGGTTGGCGGGTCAGCGTGGTGATGCCGAGCCCTGTGCACGGCTGAGGCAGGTGGGCTGCGGTCCTCTCTGCCTGGCATTTCTCCATGAAAGTATTCCTGTTCGTAGCCTTTATTTTACATAGTCATGATTTCCCTTTTGAATTTTTCTCATTTGTTACTAGATAATCAAGCCCCTTTTAAGTGCTAGGATTAAAGTTTCTTGCAGATTGTTAATAAAAGGTTTATAAAAATTGCAGTTAAGAGTTTTATCTGTTTTTAGTACTGTCTCAAGAAAAGAATTATGACAATACAACATATCACAACGAAAGCTAACAGTTTTTTAAAATGTGAGTTTTTGATGATGACTTCAGAAACTGAAAGGAGTAATCAACTTGAGAAGAAGCAGTAATCAGTAAAGAAGAAATAGGTGATGTGATGCGTAAAACAAAAGCTTAAAGTTTTATAATTCTGGTCTCAGCCATACTGTGCCTAGTAGATGAAATGCATATCTTCCTGGCTTTTCTCTCAGCTGTTTTCCAGAGAGAAGTAGTTTTGTTGGTAATTTAAACATGGGATTAATATATTGAAGTCCTGAATCCTTTTATTTAATACTAGTGTACGTAGTAGTATTTTCTTGATGTTTTAACTTATTCCTGCAACTCTTCATAAATGGAAGGCTTTATTAAAAGGGAAGTTTGTCTTCATGATAATTGTGGGGTTTCTTTTCTTATTATTTTTAGGTGCAGTTTTCCTGGTTATTTTTTGCAGGCGCTATCCCTGTATTTTTTTCATTTTTTATTGTGACTCTCCTATGCCATTATAATAATTGGGATCCTGTTATGGTGGGAATCAGAAGAATTTTTGCCTTTATATGCAGAAAGCATCGAATCCAGAGGTAGGTTTAGTCACAATGTAAATTTTTTAAAAATAATGTTTACTAAATAGATTTATGCTGGCCTCACTTTTAAAGATTTATGTGAAGAATTATTGAAAGCATATAATTTATATATGTATGTTGCCAAGTAAAAAGTAAATAATTTGTTCAGAATTTTAGGTTGTTAAGATAGTTTCTTCACAACTACTTTTTCTTTTTTTTTTTTTTTTTTACAGAAACAGTCAGAGAGAGGGATAGATAGGGACAGACAGACAGGAATGGAGAGAGATGAGAAGCATCAATCATCAGTTTTTCATTGTGGCACTTTAGTTGTTCATTGATTGCTTTCTCATATGTGCCTTGACCGTGGGGCCACAGTAGACCAAGTAACCCCTTGCTTGAGCCAGCGACCTTGGGTCCAAGCTGGTGAGCTTTGCTCAAACCAGATGAGCCCGCACTCAAGCTAGTGACCTCGGGGTCTCGAACCTGGGTCCTCCACATCCCAGTCTGACGCTTTATTTACTGCACCACTGCCTGGTCAGGCTACTTTTTCTTTTTTTAATGTTTTTGATTCACTGGTAAAACCAGAATGCTTACTGTTTTGCTATAACAAATTTAAATGTAGAAAAATTTTATTGGTTTAAATAAAATTCATAATATAACATTGCCACAAATTTTCTTTTTCAACTTTTTTTTTCCTTCTTTCCAAGTCAGAGGAGGGGCGATAGAGAGACAGACTCCTGCACGTGCCCCTACTGGGATCCACCCAGTAACCCCCATCTGGGGTCAATACTCTGCCCATCTGGGGCCAAGCTTGCAACTGAACTATTTTTAGCACCTGAGGTGGAGACTCCATGGAGCCATCCTCAGTGCCTGGGGCCAATGCGCTTGAAGCAGTTGAGCCATGGCTGTGGGATGGGAAGAGGGAGAGAGAGAGAAAGAGAGGGAAAACAGGGGAGAGGGAGGGGTGAAGAAGCAGATAAGCGCTTCTCCTGTGTGCCCTGACTGGGAATTGAACCCTGGACATCCACATGCTGGGCCGACGCTCTACCACTGAGCAAACCAGCCAGGGCCTTTTACAACTTTTTAAAGAGAAAAAACTTTTCACATTCTACCATAAAAAGAACTTGGGACAAGTTGTTGGAAAATTTTGCCCTAGTCTTAGTTCTGACTGCACAGCTGCAGTCATTTGTATGAGTCATTTTTAAGAGTTTCTTTCAGCTCTAAAGCTTTCACTCTAAAGCTTTCATTAACTGTTGTGTGTTTTTTTAAAGGGTTCCAGAAGACAGCGAACAGTGTGAGAGTCTTATTCCTATGCACAGTGTTGCTCAGGAGGATGGAGCTAGTTAGCTCTTGTCAGTAGTCCAGGTTTGTATGTTGGCTGGCATCAGTGTTGATTAAGGTTCTAATTCTTATATTGCTTAAATAAAGAATTGAATTTCCATAATTAGTTGTTTGAGAGGCAGTTTAACCTAGAGCAGGGGTCGGGAAACTTTTTGGCTGAGAGAGCCATGAATGCTACATATTTTAAAATGTAATTCCGTGAGAGCCATACAACAACCCATGTACGTTATGCATTATCCAATAAAAATTGGGTGTTGTCCTGGAAGACAGCTGTGATTGGCTCCAGCCACCTGCAATCATGGACCTGAGCGGTAGAAAATGAATGGATTATAATACATGAGAATGTTTTATATTTTTAATGTTATTATTATTTTAAAGATTTGTCTGCGAGCCAGATGCAGCCATCAAAAGAGCCACATCTGGCTCACGAGCCATAGGTTCCCGACCCCTGACCTAGAGGCTAAACTGGGTTTCAATTCTAGCTTCTCCATGCACTAGCTGTGTGACCTTATACAAAGTTTTTAATCTCTCTCTGCGCAATTTTTTTATTTGTGAAATGGGGTTACAACAGAATCTCTCTCATAAGGTTGTTAGAAGTATTGAATACTTTATAAGTTTGAAGTATGTACAATATTAGTACTGATTCAAACTAAGTGATCCCAAGTTTTAACTGTTACTTTTATTCATGGTAAGAGTCATCATTTTACTTAATGATATACTTTAGAAACATATTTTTTCTCTATGAGTATAAAACTCAGAAAAACAGTAATACTTTGATGTATGTTCAGTCTTTTTTCTATACATGTGTGTGTTATCATAACTGGCACAGTGTGTATTCTGACTGTGCTTTTTCACGTAACAATGTTTCAAGAAAATTTCCCCAGTATTTTTTTAATTTTAAGAAATATTGCCTGACCTGTGGTGGTGCAGTGGATCAAGTGTTGACCTGGAATGCTGAGGTCACCGGTTCGAAACCCTGGGCTTGCCTGGTCAAGGCACATATGGGAGTTGATGCTTCCTGCTCCTCCCCTCTTTTCTCTCTCTCTCTTTTAAAACGAATAAAGTCTTTAAAAAGAAACTGAAATATTATCTTTTATATTTCTTACCTAACAGAAAGTACATGATATTTTATGTTTCACTGAATGCTTGAAATATACATACATCATTGGCAGGTACGAAAGTGATTATTTATTGAGAATGAGAGATCACAGTAAGTTACTGAAATTCTGGACATTCGGGTCCCTTTCTTCTGAGATAACTTTAGGCAATTTAGACTGAAGTGTTTCCTGATTGCAACTGGGTTCCCATAGCATTCACCTAGAACATTGCGTTCACCTGCTGTCAACTAACTTCTTGTAGTCACACTGATTTTGAAGCCTAAATAAATTCTTCATGTTAATTGCATATCTAAACTGAAAGTTATGGTCTTGGTTCTGTTTTTCTGTGGTTGGCCATTTTCCCCTTCTGTTACGATGGCTGTGTATGCCTGTTGTCGGAAGAGTTCGAGTTCTGCAGGACGTCCTGTAGGAGGCAGCTGTGGCCCTGCTCTGCACCAGCTCTCCTGCTTTCATTCTTCCCCATTCTCAGGGCTTACTTCAAACTCTTGTCTCGTCTTCTGGTGTTTTCCTCGCTGTCCCTCTAAGTACCATGTGTATACTTCTGTGTCTTGATTCCTCAGTTTTAGGTATATTCAGTTGATTTTTCCACTGTGGTAAAAGAGGATAGATTCCTTTTATGTGTCCACCTCCTCTGCCCCCCCCCCCCCCCGCCTGTCTCCCAACCCTGTATCGTTCCTTCTTCCTTATCAGCTTATTTAGTGCATAAATTTAGATAGATCTATTACCAGCATTTACATTGTTAGGACTATACAAATGTTACTTTTACCTGAGCCACATAGATTGTGTTTGGCATTTTCCCAATCCAGAAACCCTGTTTTTTTAGGGAATAAACCTCAAATTTTCTCCTGGGTAGAGGCTCCAACTGTGAAAAATAGGGAAGGGCATTGGAGTGTCTAACTGCTTTTTATATACAATTTATACCCAATTGCTTGTTTTTAGTTTCTTCACTTTAGGATGATGCCTGATCATATTTCTCATTGCTGGCTATGAATTAGCTGCTGTTTTCTTATCTCTGCTCTTCTCTTTGTCCATGTGGTTTATTCTATTAAAAAAAATTTGTTTACTGTCTTTTTATTGAGGATTTAGGGACCGATTAGAACTAATTATGTGTTTATTTTCCATCTTTAAATGTTAAAAAATCCACATAGTTATTCTTTAAAGCTTTTTATTGCTATAATTTATCCATTTCCCTCCCTGGTATGCTCTGCATTATTCCCATGCTCACGTTCATGTCCACCCCCACAGGGGGGAGTGAGAGCTGGAGGGAGGGGAGCCAGTGAAGCCTGCGGAGCAAGCACGGCGGCAGCGTAGAGTGGGACAGGTTGCAGGAGTCCCAGTGGGGCGGAGGGGAAAGTCACCGCGATTAACTTACTACAGGGTCTTCCAGTGGAACCGGGGTCAGCCTTCGTGAGTTCCTAGTACTCGCAAGTTTCAGTAACCAGTTATATAGAATACATATCATGTAATTATAAGTACACATAGATACAGTCTTTGATATATATTTCAATGTTAAAATAATTTACTTTTTAAAATATAAATTATAGAAAATTAAAGCTATGACATTTACTATCTAATGATAGTTTTTTATACTTATTCTTATTTTCAGCTTGACAATGGAACATTATACAGCGAAGAGACAATCTCCAGCAAGTTTTTGGAGAAAAATGATTCAGTGCCTAATCTGAAAAATCATAGTTTCAGTTCTTTGGAACTCTAAAGTATATTTTCCTCATACCAGTGTTTTTCATTGTCATACTGAAGTCCTGTGCTGTGTGGCTGTGTGTCATGACAGCTGCAGGAGGTCTCCACTCACAGCCCCTGAGGGACGCCCTGCCCTACACTCTCAAGGAATTCAGCTAATGAAAGAATTGGAACTAATCCTAATGCTTTGGAGATTTTTATCTTCACATATTATTTGTTTAGTGCTGGACTGTATTATGAAAATGTTTTGAAGAAATCGTTTAGTTTGTAGATCAGTGTCTTACAGGTCAAATGCTAAATTAAGCTTCCTATAATAGGTACAGATTATATTTTTGAGTTTGTAGAATATTGCAAATTAACATAAAAAATGTTTAATTTATGTAACAAATGTTCTCATGCAGATTTGGATTCGGAAAGAGAGAAGATCTGGTACTTACACTACGTATACTGTATTGTCCTTTCATAGCGTTAGGTGCCTTATATTTTAAATCGGACAAACCACGACAAATCTGAAAGGGGAAATATTGTAAAATGAAGAATTATGTATTTCTAAAGGCTGTATTGCTGTAAATTTAATTGACAAAGCTCTGCTTAATTTAGAGTTTTGAAGAAATAGTCTCTTCAATTAAGACATTTGCATAATGGAATGATTTAAATTGAAGTGATAAAGAGAATTATTAAAATAAAATTTTATATCTATTTATATTTGCATATTATAGATCTACCAGTTGGTTTCTGCTTTTTTCCCTTCATATAAATCTGCTAAATTACTATAGAACTGGATGCTGCTTCTTTAAATAATTCTAGTTTTTAAGAAATAATTTTTAATGGGTAAAATACCAAAGAAGAAAAGCAAGAAAAAATCCTACTTTAAAAATTACATTTGAGGCCCTGGCCGGTTGGCTCAGTGGTAGAGTGTCGGCCTGGCGTGCAGGAGTCCTGGGTTCAATTCCCGGTCAGGGCACACAGGAGAGGTGCCCATCTGCTTCTCCACCCCTCCCCCTCTCCTTCCTCTCTGTCTCTCTCTTCCCATCCCGCAGCCAAGGCTCCATTGGAGCAAAGTTGGCCCGGGCGCTGAGGATGGCTCTGTGGCCTCTGCCTCAGGTGCTAGAATGGCTCTGGTTGCAACAGAGCATCGCCCCCTGGTGGACGTGCTGGGTGGATCCCAGTCAAGTGCATGCAGGAGTCTGTCTGACTGCCTCTCTGTTTCCAGTTTCGGAAAAATACAAAAAAAAAAAAATTACATTTGAATTTTCTCTACCAAACTTAAATTAAATGTAAAATACACATAATTTTAACTCTTAAACTTAGGTCTTATACATCTTTATGGTTCAGTTGCTCCTGGACCCTCTTGACCGTACACATCGGGTGAGTGTGTGTCTCAGGATTCATCTAGGTCTTTCATTTATCAGTACCAATTTCCTGTTCAAGTTTTGTGAGATTAGTTCATTTCTCTTCAAAATTTCTTAACAAAGCAAATTTTTAAAATTCTCTTTGCCATGTTCAACTTCAGTTTGTCTCACATTCTTAAAAATGCTTTGGTGTTACCGTGAGTCTAAAATGAAGGTTAGCGATCTTTCTCCTTGTCCTGAGCACTTTTATGTTATGTTAATTAAAAAGATTGTTTATGATATAGTTAAAAACCACACAGCTCTCCTATTTGGTGCCACTGATAATTCCTGTTAAGCTAACAGTAATTTTGGTTTTATAAGCTTGACATGGGGTAAGGGAATGTAAACAGTGTTGATATCTAAGGAATTTTCTCCTGAAAAGACCTTAATGAGGCCCTGGCTGGTTGGCTCAGTGGCAGAGCCTTGGCCTGGCGGGTGGAATCCCCCGGGTTCGATTCCCAGCCAGGGCACACAGGAGAAGCACCCATCTGCTTCTCCACCCCTCCCCCTCTCCTTCCTCTCTGTCTCTCTCTTCCCCTCCTGCAGCCAAGGCTCCATTGGAGCAAAGTTGGCCTGGGTGCTGAGGCTCCACCTCAGGTGCTAGAATGGCTCTGGCCACAATGGAGCAATGCTCCAGATGGGCAGAGAGCATCGCCCCCTTGCTGGGTGGACCCCGGTTGGGCACAGGCGGGAGTCTGAGTGCCTTCCCGCTTCTAACTTTGGAAAAATACAAAAACAAAAAACAAACAAAAAACTTAATGAAGTAACATTTCAATTACGCAAAGACTAATTTTGGCTGAAGTTTATTATCTAGCCACCTCCACTTTGTTTCTGCTGTTTGGCAGTTCACCAATACCTTGAACCCCTGGTTGACAAACTGTGGCTCTTTGGCCCCTTGAGTGTGGCTCTTCCACAAAATAGCACATGTGGGCGCTACCTCGATAAGGGATGTACCTACCTATATAGTTTAAGTTTAAAAAATTTGGCTCTCAAAAGAGATTTCAATTGTGGTACTGTTACTATTTGGCTCTGTTGACTGATGAGTTTGCCGACCACTGCCTTAAACAAGTGGAAAAGGCAGAGTAAGAAAAGGGGGAAGAGAGATGGGTTTGGGTGGTGTGCTCTCTACCCCTGTAACTTCAAGTTCACTCTTCAGAAATGACTGTGCACTCTTGCCTCCTGCTGGACCACTAAGGTACCTACTCTTGGGCCTTTATTTTTTTCAAAATCTTTTGCTCTCTTTCAGAACCATGTCAATGTCATCAAGTGGGATTCTTCCGAGATGTTGCTAGCATCCTGCTCAGATGACATGCCATTAAAGGTAGTGTGCTCTGGAAGCATGGCTGCTCAATCCTGGATAACCCCTGTAGTCTTGCATTCGTGGCAGCTGTGACTGCAAGTTTTGCAATGGACACTCTTCCTGACACTAAATTCTCCCGATTGCTACTCTATGTCTCGCTGTCACTATTAACTTCTGTTGATCATTAGAGGATCATGCTGAGACCTTCCCCTCCCCTGTGGCCTTATCACTGGTGCCCCCAGGATTTTTCCCACCCCTCCCCCTGGGCAGTGACCTGTGGGTAGGTGAACTTTCCTGGAGCTGCACACCTAACAGCCACTCACAGAATGACTGATGTTGAACTGTTCCCAGCTGCAGAAACATCATTGGCTTACGTTGTCCCCATGTGTTCTCTAGATCTGAAGTATGAAGCAGGGTACATGTGTTCATGACTTTCAGACTTAGAGCAAAAAGATATACACCATAAAGTGGAGTCCGACCGGCCCGGTCACCATCAACCCAAACTCCGCCATCATGCTAGCAAGGTAAACTGGAGATGGCCCCCGGTTCTGTCTCCCACTCCTCTAGGCAGCTTTGCTCACAGTGGCCTTAAAAGTTATCTGACAGTAACTTTTTCTGTCCCCTTTTGTAAATGTTATGGCCAGTGAATGTTACTTGCATCAAAGAGAACAGAAATGTCACCAGTAAGCATTATTTGTATCAAAGAGAACAGAATGCTTTGCTAAGGTGTGTCATAATTGTCAGCACCCTTCCAAATTATACAAACGGAAGATCACCTTGAAAGGGCACCATGAGATAGAGCTATTAAGTGACACCCAGTCAAGGTAAGGATTCTGTTAACCCCCAGGCCGGTCTGGGGCTGGGTGTGTGCCCAAGCTCCTGCCACTTTGCTCTGTGAAAGGTTTTATTATGACACAAAAAGGAAACATTTCAGTGTAGGCTTTGAACATGGTCTGCTTTACTCAAAGCGGAATTGCAGGTGCCGAGAATTCTGAGGGGCAGCAGCAGTTCCCTTACCTTAGCCAGTTTTGTCTGAAGCATTTACATAGTGACCCGCTGGGGCACCAGTCGGGAAGGGTGGTTATAAGTGGTCACAGCGGTCTCCCCCAACCACATCACTTTAGGCTGCAGGCAACAGAACTGTTACGTCTCTATGCTCAGAGGACCCCATTCAGGATACAACATTCCACTCTCTTGTGTATCAATAAGAACGTTTATAAGAATAAGTTGGTGTGATTCAGAGGCTGTTTTGGGCTACTTAGGGGTCAGGAATCCATGATGAAAAGAAGTGTGTGTGTGGGGGGTGTTTAGTGGGGAAGTCAGAATTGGAGGGAGGGGGAATGTCTTACTATCAGGAAGCAGCAGCAGGTTTATTCCATGTCACTGCAGAGAAGGAGTAGAGGGAGAGGTGACAGGTGGCACAGTTCTGTCAGCAAGGGGAACCAGCCCTCGTCTGATACAGCGGTGGCTGGGCAGTCATCCCAGCAGCAAGAACCCTTGTTGCTGACAGCGCCTCATCCAAGGCCATTCCTTAGCAAACCCTGGAAGGAAGGAACTCCTTCATCAGCTGAGGCTTAATCCTGAAACCACAAAACCCCACGTGAATGACGATTATAATGCAGTATGAACATTAGTTGTCCTTTTAGTTGGAAAGGGGTGTAGCATTGCCTCAAGAGTCCTCAGAGAAAGAATTTCCAATAGCAGCTCTGTATTGTGTACTGTTACTTCTTTCAAAATTAAAAAGAACTGAAATTGCAGGTCTCAGGAGTATGAGTGCATATATACAGATGGTTTGGTGAGGAAACCACAGCTCCTTGCCAACAGTCACTACTGTTTTGGGCCGCAGAAATATAGCCGCCCCCAGAAAGACATCTGTCTTTATTTCTGGGTAACGAGCCATTAGCAGTTCAATTTAAGTTTCCAAGGCAACTCAAAGACAACCCCTACCATATTAGTCAAGCTAACTTTACACCAAGAAGGAACTCACTTCTAGTCTCTTCCCATGAACATGGGCACACAGAACGAGCAGAGGAGAACAGTTCCTTGTGAACTTAATTAGACAGGTGAGGTGGGGGGTTGGGCAGATGCCAGTACACAGCTAGTTCCCAGCACCTGTCTGCAAAATACAGACTGCTAAATACCATGTGTTGGGGTTTTTTTCCCGATCCCTACACTGACCCATCTTCCCTGACTCTACATTTCTGCTTTAGAACTGTGTTCTTGCCTTCCCATCTTTACTCTGTCAGGATGGAGCATCCCACAGGCTCAGTCTCAACATCATGGTGCGGCGTCTCCCTGAGGGTCCTTTCTGTGATAATAAAAATGGCCCACGAGTGTGCTCTCCAAAATGGATAAATTCCTTCTAGACCAGTTATTTTCAAACAATGAGCAAGAATTTTAAAAATATGCGATACCTCACTAGTGAGGAGCACTGAGTCCTTTCCCTTGGATAATCAGACTAATAAACTGACAATAGCCAACACAACAATAATCGTGGTGTGAATAAATCAAAATTATAGCTATCATGTCAGACCTCTCTTCTGCATAATTTTAACAATTAGTTTGTGTGCCACAAGAGTCAAAAGGTTAAAAATCGCTGTTCCAATCAAATGCTCAGCAACTTCTGTAGATGTTGCAATGTAATGCCAGGTCCAAATCATTTGTAAAGTTAATAAAATCATTGTAATCAGTCTTCTAGTCTGGGTTGGATTCTGTCTGAATAACACGTCTGCAAATTTATGCTTTTTTTTTTTTTTTTGTATTTTTCTGAAGCTGGAAACGGGGAGAGACAGACAGACTCCCGCATGCGCCCGACCGGGATCCACCCGGCACGCCCACCAGGGGCAACGCTCTGCCCACCAGGGGGCGATGCTCTGCCCCTCTGGGGGGTCGCTCTGTCACGACCAGAGCCACTCCAGCGCCTGGGGCAGGGGCCAAGGAGCCATCCCCAGCGGTCGGGCCATCTTTGCTCCAATGGAGCCTCAGCTGCGGGAGGGGAAGAGAGAGACAGAGAGGAAGGAGAGGGGGAGGGGTGGAGAAGCAGATGGGCGCTTCTCCTGTGTGCCCTGGCCGGGAAAAGAACCCGGGACTTCTGCACGCCAGGCCGACGCTCTACCACTGAGCCAACCAGCCAGGGCCCAAATTTATGCTTTTGGCTAAAGTTATTGATGCCAGAACGCAGCCAAGTGGAGAGGCAACAGGTGAGCAGGGCACAAGGAGTTGCTGTGCTGCAATGTTGCTCATGCACCACGAGATGGTGCAGCAAGCAGCTACCATTAGAAAGCATTCAGCCTTTGGTCATAATATGGCACTGCAATGTCCTCCAAATGCACCACAAGAGGGCGCAGAAGAGCATGTTGTATAGGAATTTCAACCTTTAATTTACTGCTGTTTTCAGCAGCGACAGTCTTAAGAATTTTTGGAATTGATTCATGTTCAATTCACTGCATATATCTCAACCTTTTCATTATTTGGAAGGCATACATTTATGTTTGTAGTCATAAATACTGTAAAATGCACTGGAGTTGCAGGCTAGTCAGGTGTCTGCAGCAAAGCGGGATAGTATTTTCAACTGATAGTGAGATGGTTCTGCCATGAGACAGCTTTTACAGTAAATGCTCCCCAGTAAAGGTACGGATGATGCCAAAAGACATGTGGAGAAGCAGCAGGCTAGCAGGACAGAGAGCTGTTGTGTTGCAATGTTGTTCATGAACCACGAGATGGCAAAAGAAGCAGCTACCATTAGGATGGATTCAGCCTTTTGTGCCCACGAGGCACTGCAATGTTTCTATTGCACCACAGGAGGGCGAAGAAGGGCAGCTTTGATAGGAATTCAGCCTTTAGTCTCCAAGCTGTGTTGAGCAATGACGGTCAGTTATCCTTGCAACTGATTTATGCTCACATCACTGACTATGTCTCCACCATGCCATCAGTTGATATTATAAAAAGTGTGTGTATGTGTGTTGTGTGTGTTTGTATTTGTAGGCAGAAATAATGAAATATTCCCTGGTGATGCAAACCAGCCAGGTGTCTTTAGAAAAGCAGGATGGTATTTTCTTTTTAAATAATTATTTTAAAAAATCATTTTAGAATGACATGAAGGAAAAAGAGAAAGTGAGACAGGAACGTGTACCTTGACAAGGAATAGAACCAGCCGTCTCTGTGCCTTTGGATAAAGTTCTAACCAGTTGACCCATCCGGCCAGGACAGCTGGATGCTATCTTCTGTGGGCACTGCACACAGCTCTGCTGCGTGACAGCTTTTACAGCAAATGCGCTCGGTTGAAGTTACTGATAATGTCAGAAGGTAGCAGAGTGGAGAGCGATAGGGAAACAGGGCACACGGGGAGGCTGAGCTGCAATGTACTTCATGCACCATGAGAGGGCACCAAAGGGCGGACTAAATCACAAATTCTGACGGTTTCCAGAGCAGCACTGTAATGTTGCCATTGCACAGCAGGAGGGCGCGGAGGGGAAGCTTTAACACTGCACTCTGTTGAAGTGCAGTTACAGACTGATTTGAGGGTGGAGCCACAAAGGGTGGGAGAGGCTTTGAAGATTGCATCCCTTCTCTATGGTGGCAAAGAAGAGGGGCTGGTCGAGGAAATGGAGCTCGGATGTACACAATATGGATTATAGCACATAACGGGGTGTAGGTGGGAGGCATGGGCATGTAGGATATGGAAGCTGTCATTGGAAGAGTCCGGAGAGTCATGTCCTATTCAGAGCATAGTGGATGGATGTGAGAAGCCTGCCTCTGTCTCTCCCACAGTGTCTCCTATCTCCTCCAATTGCTTGTTTTTCCCACTCTTCTTTGTTCTGAAACACAATTTCCTCCTTCCCATGACCCATTGCTCCTAGTGTCCCACAGTTCTCCATTCTCGCCCATGACGACCTTTCTTCACCACACTTCTCCCATTCCCACATTGCCTTATGTACCCACAATTTAGTCATAGCATCTGTAATTTTATCTTCCCCGATAATGCTCTGTTGTTTTCCACAATTCTCTGTCCTATATCCTATGTGTCGTTAAGGAGTTTGAACACATACTTTGTTGTTTTCAGATGACTCTCCAACTGAGCTAACCCACCAGGGCAGTTCTGGACTTTTTTCTACTCATCAGCCTCCGTGGCCCATGGTTAGTGATTCAGGCTGTGTACACTGATGTGAAGCCACACACTGGGCTGTATGTACTTAGCCAGTCAGCATGTGTTCTTGAGCACCTTCCACGTGCCAGGTGTCCCATGAGGATCTACACACACTGAGACTCTCCATTCCTCTGGGAGAGAGAGAAAAACAACAAATGATTATGTTCTATTCCATGTACTGAGGAGGCTATGAAGAAAAACAGTCAAGAGAGTGCAGGAGGGTTTAGGTAAGGCGTCCTGGATATCTCCATGAGGACATGATAACATTTGAATTGAAACCTGCAGGATGGGTATGAGAATATTATGGAGGAACAATGGCCTGTAGAGAGGTGAGCTTGACATGTAAGACAGAAGGAGGCTGGAGTGGCTGGGGGACATGAGAGGAGGCTGCAGTTGTCAGCCAAGACCCTTAGTGGAGACAGTAGGAATGCCGGTGATTTCCATGGAGGGCTGTCACTTGCTCCATGCTGGTTGTAAAGGCCACTGTGATTTGTGGCTTCCATATCTGCATTCTTCACATGAAGCCTAGAACCTGGCACCTAGCTGGGTGTTTGCAAATGACGGAATGATTCTGACACCTATTCCAAAGGCTCGCACAGGTCCTGAAGAAAGGCATGTTCTTGGAATGAGTATGCAGCCCTTCAGGGTGTCTTTAGCAGAAACAATGTCTCTTTTTCTATTGATAACCCACTACAGTCACCCCCTGGAGACTATGTGGCACCATCAGTTGAAAAGACAACTTAGAGGTGTCCTAAGAGGATGCTGGCCTCTCTCTTTCTGGGGACCTTCTGGAGTTGAATGCAGGAGGCCAGGCAACAACAAAAATGCACTGTTATTTCATTCTCACATGCGACCTTCCTAAAGAATACGAGACACCTGCCAGGACACTGACACCATCACATATTTTTCTTACTTTCTCTCCAAATTTTAATGCCAGTGAAATCAAAATTAATATTGCAATTGGGTCCCGCAGCCTGTATGAGGTTGACTCTGTTGCAAAAATCTAGGGAGATCTGTGAGGGGTGTGGCACGGTCCTGACCCATTGTCCTTGACTCTACATTACTCATTTGTTAGAGTTCTTTTCTTGCCTTTTCATCTCAATTCTGTCGAGATGTAACATCCACAATCTAACCCTCATCAGTATGTTATATCGTCTTCCTGAAGGTCCTGTCTGTGATTAGAAAAATGGACCATTGGCGTGCACTTTGGAAAGCATGTATTCCTTCTGGAGTAATGATTTTTTTTATTATTCATTTAATTTATTTTTAGAGAGGAGAGAGAGAAATAGAGAAGCAGAGGAGGAGTAGGAAGCATTAACCTCTATCTGTACCTTGACCACTCAAGCCTAGGGTTTCAAACTGGCAACCTCTGTGTTCCAGGTTGACACTTTATCCACTCTGCCACCACAGGATAGGTGACAAGTAATTTTCAAACAGTGTGCCACAAGAATTTTTAAAACATGCAATATCTCTTTAATGAGGAGCAATGGTCCCTTTTGTATAAGACAATCAAATATAAAAAATAAAAACAGCCAATAAAATGATAGCCAACCAGTGTAAATAAATAAAACTTTTACCTATTTTTTTTTGTCAGATCAGTGTTTTGCAAAATTTTGATAGTTAGCTTGTCTGCCACGAGAGTCAAAATGTTGAGAACTGCTGTTTTAGACAAACGGCCAGCCGTTTCTGTAAGTGCTACAACGCCAGGGCGAAATCCTGTAAACTGAATAAAGTTGTTTTAACCAACCTCCCAGTGTAGCTTTGGTTTGGTCTGAACAACAGTGCTAATTTATGCTCTCGGGTGATGATATTGATGACAGAACGCAGCCAGATGGAGAGGCAGCAGACGAGCAGGACACAGGCAGCTTCTCTGCTGGCATGTTCTCATGCACCACGAGATGCTGCAGCAAGCAGCTACCTTTAGGAAAAATTCAGTTTTTGGTCCTGATGTGGCACTGCAATATTTTCATTGTACTAGAAGAGAACGAAGCAGCACAACTTTGATAGGAAGTTAGTCTCAACCCCTACACTGTCCTGAGCAGCAGCAGTCTCTGGAAGCCTTATTTCTGCTCACATTCCTCCCCATCATTCGGTAAAATAAAAAGTATATATGTCTGTGTGACTGTGCGTGTGCATTTGGCAGAAATACTGTAATACACACTTGAGTTTTATACCAGCCATGTGTCTGAAGCAAAGCAGGATGTTATCTTCTTTAAACATTTCTTAAAAATTGATTTTAGAAAGACAGGAAGGGGGAGAAAGTGAGATAGGAACATAGACTTACTTGATCCTGAATGTGCCCGACCAGGGATAGAACCAGCAAACTCCGCACCTTGGGATACAGCTCTAAGCGATTAAGCCACCCAGCCATGACTGCAGAATGCTATTTTCTGAAAACACTGTGGCCAGCTGTGTCGTGTGACAGTTTTCACAGCAAATACTGTGCAGTAAAGTTACTGATGAGGCCAGATGGCAGCAAGGTCAAAGAAACAGCAGGTGAGCAGGCCACATGGGCGGCTTGCTGCAATGTTCTTCCTGCAGCTTGAGAAGGCGCCCAAGTGTAGTTTTCACTGGGGATTCAGGTCTTGGGTTCCCACACGGCGCTGCAACGTTCGTCTCCTACACCGGAGGGCGCGTAAGAAGAGCTCCGACCGGAATTCAGCCTTTGCTCCGCACGCTGTTTTGACTTGTAACAGTCTTTGGAACCCCTGAAACCTGAGTTATGCTCACATCACTGCCTCTGTCGTCACCTTTCCACCATTGGTTAAAAAATCTGTGTGTGTGAGTGTGTACCTTTGTGCGCACGTGTGTGCACGCACTTTGGTTTATCCAGTTCATATAAAAGTTAAGGTGAGAACCCAGTCAACCGCGTGGGATCTTCCAATACGTTCTTACCATTCAAAGACCAATGCTGAGATCTTCACGTTGTGCCCTACAAACTCGAATTGATCCTTCAGGTGCCTAGGAAATGATTCAATTTTCATATCAAACTGCACAGAAAATTCAGAAAAACTGAACATGGCCGAGTGTCATCAAATACAAACTGGCCTCGGAACCACCAACCTGTTCTCTTCTCCGACCTGGGTGCCTCACTTTGGGAGCTCGAAGTGACGTTCTCCCATCCTCTTTGTGTAGTGAAGACTATTCTGGAATGGCAAGATAATCTAGCCTTAGATTTCAGCTCCTTCGGCATTTAAAACCAAATGTTTTGATATGCTGCAATAAATGGAAAAGCTAAAAAGCTAAATGTTCGAGTGGTGGAGACTTCTGGGAGACCTCCCCCTTTGGTTTGGGAATTTCATGTGGACTGAAGCAGCCCTACGGACTCCAATTACACTTTCCTTCACTTAATAAAACCCACATCGTCATTACATATCACAGACTGGCCGCAGCAGCACTGTCTTCTTATATGAGGATTTTGTTATATGTAAATGATATTTTGTTATATGTAAGTTTTAGTCTTCACAAAAATCTATTTCCCTGCGAGAGAAAAGGTTTGAAAGTCACCGCTCTGACCACAGTCACTATGACGTTTTCTCTGAACTGAGTGTTTGAAATGTCGCGGCAAAGTGATCCTTGAGAGGGGAGTCAGTAGGGCTGAGGGTGACCGGGACTGGCTGGTGGGCTGTGAGAGGGGAGTCGGTGGGGCTGAGGGTTATGGGGACTGGCTGGTGGGCTGTGAGAGGGGAGTCGGTGGGGCTGAGGGTGACCGGGACTGGCTGGTGGGCTGTGAGAGGGGAGTCGGTGGGGCTGAGGGTTATGGGGACTGGCTGGGGGGCTGTGAGAGGGGAGTCGGTGGGGCTGAGGGTTATTGGGACTGGCTGGTGGGCTGTGAGAGGGGAGTCGGTGGGGCTGAGGGTTATTGGGACTGGCTGGGGGGCTGTGAGAGGGGAGTCGGTGGGGCTGAGGGTTATTGGGACTGGCTGGTGGGCTGTGAGAGGGGAGTCGGTGGGGCTGAGGGTTATGGGGACTGGCTGGGGGGCTGTGAGAGGGGAGTCGGTGGGGCTGAGGGTTATTGGGACTGGCTGGTGGGCTGTGAGAGGGGAGTCGGTGGGGCTGAGGGTTATGGGGACTGGCTGGTGGGCTGTGAGAGGGGAGTCAGTGGGGCTGAGGGTTATGGGGACTGGCTGGTGGGCTGTGAGAGGGGAGTCGGTGGGGCTGAGGGTTATGGGGACTGGCTGGTGGGCTGTGAGAGGGGAGTCGGTGGGGCTGAGGGTTATGGGGACTGGCTGGTGGGCTGTGAGAGGGGAGTCGGTGGGGCTGAGGGTTATGGGGACTGGCTGGTGGGCTGTGAGAGGGGAGTCGGTGGGCCTGAGGGTTATGGGGACTGGCTGGTGGGCTGTGAGAGGGGAGTCGGTGGGGCTGAGGGTTATGGGGACTGGCTGGTGGGCTGTGAGAGGGGAGTCGGTGGGGCTGAGGGTTATGGGGACTGGCTGGTGGGCTGTGAGAGGGGAGTCGGTGGGGCTGAGGGTGACCGGGACTGGCTGGTGGGCTGTGAGAGGGGAGTCGGTGGGGCTGAGGGTGACCGGGACTGGCTGGTGGGCTGTGAGAGGGGAGTCGGTGGGGCTGAGGGTTATTGGGACTGGCTGGTGGGCTGTGAGAGGGGAGTCGGTGGGGCTGAGGGTGACCGGGACTGGCTGGTGGGCTGTGAGAGGGGAGTCGGTGGGGCTGAGGGTTATGGGGACTGGCTGGGGGGCTGTGAGAGGGGAGTCGGTGGGGCTGAGGGTTATTGGGACTGGCTGGTGGGCTGTGAGAGGGGAGTCGGTGGGGCTGAGGGTTATTGGGACTGGCTGGTGGGCTGTGAGAGGGGAGTCGGTGGGGCTGAGGGTGACCGGGACTGGCTGGTGGGCTGTGAGAGAGGTTTGGGAAGCTGAGAGAGGGAGAGTGGTGCAGTCCGCCGAGTGTGTGTCTCCAGAATCGTGGGGGCTGCCTCCCCTGTTTCCTCACCAGGCACGAGGCTGGGCACCGATGGGCCTGATTCCCTGTTCACCACTCCCCACCCACTGTCACTGCCTTCAAACCAAGTCCTCGTCTCACCACTATGGAAATTTAGAACTGGTTGATTCTTAAAAGCATTTTAAGTCATTTTTTAAAAGAGAAAGAGTAAAACATTAAATTGTTGTTCGAGTTATTTTTGTATGCATTGGTTGCTTCTGGTGTGTGCACTTACTGGGGATTGAACCCACAGCCTTGACGCATTGTGACAATGCTTTACCTAGCCAAGGTACTCGGCCAGGGCTGAGCTTCATTATTCTTTGTGCTGACGTGTCCTGTGCCCTGCTGTGTTGAGCATCAAACTTGGTAAACACCCACTAGCTGCCAATAACTCCGCTCCCAGTTGTGATGACCAGCCTTGTTTCGGTAGTGGACAAAAACCCCCGGTTTCTCAGAATAATTAGAATTTCAAAGCTGAGGTTCAAAAATTTGCTTTTTCCAACATGTCTGATATAGACACGGTGCCAAAGACAAACCCCACACAAACTAATCCCACACAACCCAAACCACTCAGTACAGAAACAGTGTCATTTGGAGCAAAGAAAATATGCATATGACTTTAGAGTTTCATGCTGTTTTTGATCTCTCCTTATCAGACACATAGAAGGAAAGTTTGTTTTCAAGTGACTAGCTTGGTGTCTCAGTGCCCCCGAACAGGCTGATGCATTAGTTGATTGCTACCTGGAGACTGGTACAGTCAGAATGTAATCGGACACCTTGAAGGGCAGCAGTGGTTGTGGCTAATGCTGGAGACAGAGCGACTTCACAGACTCCTTGGTGTCCAATTCTTCCTCAAGGCCAAGAGACCCGCCAATGGACTTTCTGTTAGCACAGTGCCTCCTGGGAAAAGGGACAAATTGGTATCTTGACATTTCCGGCCTTGTTCGCTTTCCCATCCTGGCGTTTTAAAGTAGCCAAGGCCATCCTTGGAGGTCAAGTAAAACATTGAAAGTAACAGTAAACCCATCCCAAATCATCTTTGAGAGCTGAACTCCATTTTCAACCCATTTCCATCAATATCCAATGAAGGAAATATCTTAAAAGTCTTTGAGTGTGGGTAGTGTCCTAATGGCTAAAGTTAATGTCCAGGATCTGATCCAAACATTAATTAATCTTTGGCTTCAGCAGAGATAGGAAAAAAGGCGTGGATTTTGCAACAGACCCGAATTATTACCCTTCTAATGTCAGGCTGGGTGGGGTTAGGCGCTCCACTCTCCCCCCAGCCCTGTAGGAAAGGGAGGGTTGAGAGGTTCTCGAAATCGAAATCGGTAGGACCACAGTAGTGCTGGGTGTTGGATTCTGTGGGAGGGGCATAGGTGGGGCAGCCCTGTACATTTGGGCCGGACAGCAGGGGCAGTGGCCAGAATGCAAACCAGGGACAAGGTTCTGGAAGGGTAGGCATGGAAAGAATAGAGCTCAGAGCACAGCTACGCAGAGTAGGTGTGTCCAGAACAGAGCAGGAAAGCGGATCCCTGGTTAGATGGGCGTGGCCAGACTAAAACTTAGGGGTAGAACAGATAGTAACCAATGGGCGGGGCCCTCATAGGTGGGTGTGGCCAGAATGAAATTCAGGGTGGGGCTTTATTACTTTTGGGATGCCCAAAGTAGAAGTTAGGGGCAGGCCTCTGGCAGGATGAGCTTGGTCATAGTAGAGTTCATGGGAGGAGCCTTGGTTGAACTGGCCTAGTGTAGTGCAGCCTGCCTGAAAAGGCAGGTTCAGGCTGAATGGTTGGGGGAGATAAAAATGTTGGAGAGGAATTGAGGATGGTAAGCCTTCCCTACTATGCCCAAGAGAGCGGCTGGCCATGAAGAGGGTTGCTTGGCTATAAACAATCTGGGTTACAGCACATAAGGGGGTGTAGATAGAGAGCATGGGCATGTGTGGAAACTGAAGCTGGCTTTGGAACATTCCCAAGCATCATATACTATTCAATTGGCTTTTCCCAACATGTTTTCTGATACACCACCACGCATACTCACGGAACCAAATCAAAACCCAACACAACCTAAATCTCACACAACCTAAATAAACCACAGGGCCCTTATCCAGGGTTGAACTCAGAACCTTGATGTTTCCTGATGACGCTCTAACTTAGGTAACTGGCAAGGGCCGTTCCTGCACTTCTTTCTACTCAACAGTCTCCATGGCCCACAGTTATGGGTTGAGAGTTGAACTCAATCCACTGTGTACAGTGGATGTGAAGCCATGCATCAGGCTGTACTTACCCACTCAGCACGTGTCCTTGAGCATTTTCTGTGTGCCAGGTGTCCCGTGAGTCACTACATACACCGAGACTGTTCGTTCTGCTGAGAGAAAGAGAAAAACACACACAAGGAATTATGTTCTACTGCACGTTCTGAGGCTATGAAGAAAACAGGAGTATGCAGAAGAGTGGTTTTAGTTAGGGTGTCTTGGATGCTTCTGCATGGATGAGATCACATTTGGATTGAGAACTGCAGGAAGTATAGCACAGTGCCATGAGAATAACCTGAAGGAATACAAATGTACAATGGCATGTGGCAGTGTGAACTTGGTGTGGAAGTCAGAAAGAGGCCATGGTGGCCTGGGGGCATGAGAGGAGGATGCACTTGCCAGCCAGGCCCCTTAATGAAGGCAGCAGAGGTGCTGGTGATTACCATGGAGGGCAGTCACTGCGGCATATGTGCCTGCAAAGGCCACCATGGTTTGTGGCTTCCATCTCTGAATTCTTGACATGCATCCTAGAACTTGGCACCTAGCAGGGTGTTTGTGAATGAAGGAGCAATTCCAACACCTGTTTCAAAAACTAAAACACAGTTCTGTTCAAAGGCGTGTTCTTGGAAAGATTACGCTGCCCTTCAGAATGTCTCTTAGCAGAAAGAGCGTTTGCTGTTATTTTATTGATAACCCACTCCCATGACCTCCTGGACATCATGTGGCATCTTCTGTGAAAAGGCAACTTGGAGGTTTTTATAGTTTGACAGGTCGGTGATCTTTCCTGGTTTGGGAACTGCTTTACATGAATACACGTGGTTAGGCAACTATGAATTCACTGTGATCTTGTTCTTAAATGCGACCTTTCTGAAGCTTGCAAGACACGTCCCAGGACATTGGCACCATCACAACCCTTTCTCTCTTCCTCTCCAGGTTCCAATGCCAGCACAATCAAAATCCATATTGCAAAAAGGTTCTGCAGCTTAAATGAGGTTGAATATTTTCCAAAAATTTAGGGAGATTAGTGAGAAGGTGTGGCCAAATCCTGACCCATATTCCCAGACTCCACATTTCTCAGGCTTCGGAATCACGGCCTTGCCTTGCCCTCTCTTCTCTGTTAGGATGGAGCATTTTAGCGTCTCACTGTCATCATCATGTTTCAGCGTCTCCCTGAGAGTCTTTTCTGTGATTAGAGAATTGGCCCATGAGCATACTTTTGGGAACAGATGAATTCCTTCTAGACTGGTAATTTTCAAACGGTGTCCCTCAAGAATTTTTAAAGCATGCAATACCTGGCTATTTAGTGAGGGGCACTGACCTTTTTTTTTTTTAGATAATCAAACTAATAAATTGACAAAAGCCAAAACAACAATAGCCAATTGGTGTGAATAAATAAAAATTAAACTATCTTTTTTGTCAGATTAGCATTCTGCATAATTTTAATAGTCAGTTTGTGTGCCACAAAACACAAAAGGTTGAAAATTGCTGTTCTAATCACATGCTCTGCAACTTCTGTAGATGCTGCAATGTAATGCCAGGTGCAAATCCTTAGTAAAATCAATAAATTTGTTGTAACCAGTCTCCCAATTTGACTTGTATTATGTCTGTATAACACTTTCTGCAAATTTTTGCTTATGTGTAGAGTTATCGTGCCTGAAGCAGCCAAGTGGAGAAGAGCAGGCGAGCAGCGCGGGGAGCTGCTGCGGTGCAATGTTGCTCATGCACTGCGACGCGGCGCAGGAAGCAGCCGCCAGTTGTAAGAATTTAGGTTTTGGTCCTAATGCGCCGCTACGTTGTTTTGGTTGAACCACAATAGGTTGTCGATGAGTAGCTCTGACAAGAATTCATTCTTTAGCTCCCATCACGTGTGGAGACGTGACAGACTCAAATATCCTTGGAATTGATTCGTGCGCACATTAATTCCTAGTTCTCAACCTTTCCAATATTTGGAAAAATATATATAAATAAATATATTTGTAGGGATATATATATATATGTATATATATATGCAGAAATATTGTAAAATACACTGGAGTTACAAGTAGTCAGGTATCTGCAGCAAAGCAGTATAAAATTTTCAGAAAAAACTAGACGGTTCTGCCGTGTGACAACTTTTATAGCGAATGCTCTCCAGTCAAGTTCCTGAAGATGCCAGATGGCAGCCAAGCACAGAAGCAGCAGGCTGGCAGCGCACTGGGAGCTTCTGTTCTGCAATGTTGTTTGTGCACCACACGATGGCGCAAGAAGTAGCTACCAATTGGATGAATTCAGCATTTGGTCTCTGAGAAGTGCTGCAATGTTCGTATTGTACCACTGGAGGGCACAGAAGGGTAGGTTTGATTGGAATTTACCCTTTAGTTTTTTTGCTGTGTTGAGCAATGACAGTTTCAGGGATCCTGGGAATTGCAATGTATTTATTACAACGCAGGAGGACACTGTAGGGCAGCTTTGACATTGTGCTTTGTGAAAGAAGGGCAGATACAGGCTAAGTGGTTGGCAAAACCACAAACAGTGGAGAGGCTTTGAAGACAGAAGCTCTTCCCTGTGGTGACCGAAAAGTAGGGCTGGCAGAAGAGATGAGTCTCAGCGGTACACAATGTGGGTTATCCACATAAGAAGGTATAGTTGGGAGACACAGGGATGTGGAGCACTGTCGGCATTGCGGAAAGAGTCATGAGCATCATGTCATATTCAGATCATTGTGGATGAATGTGAGGTGTCTGCCACTGTCCCACCCATAATGTCTTTTGTCTTCCCCAAATCAATGTTAAGCATACCATTTTTTGTTCTGACTCACAATTCCCTCTTTTCCACAACCCATATGCCCCTAGTGGCCCACAATTCTCCATTCTCGGCCATGACCTTCTATCTTCACCATACTTCTCTCATTCCCACAATACACTATGCAGCCACAATTTTCCAAAGCAGTTGTATTCTTTATCTTTAACACAATACTCTGTTTTTTCCACAATTCCTTTTTCCAAACACTCTGTGCCCCGGCCTATGATAGAAACCACAACCTTGTTGCTTTCAGATGACTATCTAATTGTGCTAACCGGCCAAAGCCGTTCCTTCTTTTCTTTATACTCATCAGTCTCCATGGCCCATGGTTATGGTTTCAGGCTGTGTCCAGTGGATGATAAGCCACACACCAGACTGTACTTACCCACTCAACACATGTTTTAGGTACGGTGTCCTGGGGACTTTCACAAGGACAAGATCACATTTGAATTGAGAACTGCCAGACGTGCAGCACAGAGCCATTACAATAATCTGGATTACCAGAGACATGCCATGGCCTGTGGCAGGTGAGCTTGAGGTATAAGGTAGAAAGAAGCTGGAGCAGCCCAGGCAATGCAAGAGGCGGCTTTGTCAGTCAGGTCTCTTAGTGGAGAAAATTGAGGTGCTGGCTATATCCACAGAGGGTAGTCACTTGCTACTGGCATGGTTACAAAGGTCACTGTGCCTTATGGCTTCTCTCTCTCCATTCTTAACACACAGCCTAACACCTGGCACCCAGCAGCGTGTTTTCAAGTGAAGGAACCATTCTGAAAACTGTTTCAAAGAACTCACACAGATTCTGAAGAAAGATGAGTTCTTAGAATGAATACTCTACCCTTTTTCGTGTGTCTTAGCTGGAAGAGGTTTTATTTTAATTCTACTTGACAGTGAAAGTGACATTCAAATTTATAAGTTATTATATAAATATGGTAAGAATTTAGAATATTTTGGTTGTTCATGTGCCCTATGTTCACATTAATGGATCATGTGTTACTCAGGGTTTTGGAAGTAGTAAGCCTTAGTTAACATTCTGAATAGATCTTGAGGAACAAGCTGTTCCTATAGGAACAGCTATTCAGCTGTTTTTCTTTTTTTGGTTTCTTGTTTTTGTTCTTTAATTTAAGAATCTGTAGAAGGAAGCACCATTGAGTTGGCTGACTTTATCTGAATGATTTTTGTATTTGGTTACTGTAGCCATAGTGAGCAGTTGAGGACTTCCTTCTGCACCTTTGTAGTTAAGGGTCCATCTTCTCAAGAAATGAAGTTGTGGTGGAGTGCTTGCACTCTGTGATGACCCAGAAATCTAGGCCTCAAGGCCCAGGCTCACAGCAGCCACAGTGAGGGCCTTTGGAAGTGGGGACAGATCACATACAAATACCTGCCAATGTCCTTCCTCTCTCTGAGAACAATGTTGGCTCGTGTTTATGTTCTTGTGAATCTAAAGACACAAATAGGGATTTCTAAGACCTCATTGCAGTCTCCTACTCTTCTTCCCATACGTAATTGAAATGCCATTATTGTATCATGTTTCAAATTATGACCTCGATTAAGAGAAGTCTGCTGTCAGAAAGACTTACTGTTACATGAACATCAGAATCACTACTAAACACTGAAAGCTGAGCAGCCTTAAAGTTGCTTAGAGAAATGCTTTTTGGAGCTTAGAAATGCCA
Source organism: Saccopteryx bilineata (assembly GCF_036850765.1). Taxonomy (NCBI): domain Eukaryota; kingdom Metazoa; phylum Chordata; class Mammalia; order Chiroptera; family Emballonuridae; genus Saccopteryx; species Saccopteryx bilineata. The sequence goes on along the minus strand of NC_089494.1, from coordinate 108,654,330 downwards.
TTTTATGTAATGCACATATACTTTTTCCTTTAAATAAGGTTTAATATTTTTCTTTTTTATTGAATATATTGGGTGACACTGGTTGACAAAATTATATAGGTTTAAGATACACAATTCTACAACACTGTCTTGTGTGTATACCCTCCCAAGTCAAGTCTCCAACCATCACCATTTACCCCCAAAACAGCTCCCTAAATTTTTATTTTTAAAAACAATTAAAATATTGGTGCCTGGTCTATGGTGGCGCAGTGGATAAAGCATCGACCTGGATTACTGGTTCGAAAGCCTGGGCTTGCCCGGTCAAGGCACATATAACAAGTCATCAATGAATAACTAAAGTGAAGCAACTATGAACTGACATTTCTTGCTCCCCCCTCTCTGTAAAATCAATCAATAAATAAAAATCTTTTTTTTTAACAGTAAATAAAAATCTTTTTAAAAAATTAAAATACTGGCTTTTATCAGCTTGACTTAATTCTAGATTAAACCAATCTCCGCCCCTTCCCGGCAGCTGTGAAATAAAGTTCATTTTGTTATAGATGTGAGCTTACAGGTTAAATGTGAATGTTCTCAAAGGTATTGAGCTTTGTTTTAGGAAGAATGCCAATGTTCCCTTTACAATCAATCATGCAGAGCCAGTCTGGGGTTGCAAGACCCCTCAGTGGGAGCCCAGGTTTTCCATAATGCACTGTGATGAGGTCTGTAGCACTTGTTCTCCACGTGCTGCTTGAGGAAACAATATACAGTATTTTTAAAGGGGATAAAGTAGAAATTAATTAGAAATATTTTTTTCATAATGATACCATCAAATAAAATGTTATTTTAAGCATTTCCAGTTATAATCCTACTTCATTTCTCCTTTTGAGATATTTATTACTAAATAATTCAGGAAAGAGTCAGAAATAAGAGATGAATAGTATCTGTGGTGGCCTGGCCTGTGGTGGCGCAGTGGATAAAGCGCCGACCTGAAACACTGAGGTCACTGGTTCGAAATTCTAGGTTTGCCTCTGTTGGGCAAATGGGTTTGTAAGATTTGTATTTTTTGAAGCTGCTCACTTTTAGTGTTAAAAAATGGCACTGGGCAGTGCCAGGTATGTGAACTGTGAAAGTGCAAATTACCTACCTGCTTAGAAGGACCATTGTCTTGCTAATTGCTGGAGGAGAGGATTTTCAGGCCAGACAGTTTGTGAAGAAAAGGAAAAGGGAGGAAGCCATGTTTTTGCAGAGTTTGTGCAGAGAAAATGCAGAGTGCTGAAGAAGAAGCAGAGTTTATGCAGAGAGAAGAGAGAAGATGTGCAGATGGGAAACAGAAGTGAGGGACTTTGCGAGCTCCGCTGAGACTGGTGGGGCCTTTGATTCTAGGAGAAACCGGAGAAGATTCTCCTGGTTGTGGAACTGGAGAATGTGCAAATGGCTTTGGGAGCCCTGAGTGAAAGGGAAGTGTTTTCCCTGTGCGTTGCTCATCAGCCAGTGTGAGACTTGAATAAAGGCATGACCCACCATTTTTTGGCTCCACTGTTTCTTTACCATCTTCCTGAATCGAATGGGAACCTGCATGTGCACGTCCACGACGGCAGTAGCTGCTGGCCCTACAGCCTGGTCAAGGCACATGTGGGAGTTGATGCTTCCTGCTCCTCCCCCCTTCTCTCTCTCTCTCTCTCTCTGTCTCCTCTCTAAAATGAATAAGTAAAATCTTTAAAAATTAGAAAAAAAAAGTGTCTATGATATCTGCATATATAACTTATCTAACATATTATACAGTGTGTCCGTAAAGTCATGGTGCACTTTTGACCGGTCACAGGAAAGCAACAAAAGACGATAGAAATGTGAAATCTGCACCAAATAAAAGGAAAACTCTCCCAGTTTCATACCTATTCAGTGCAGTTCGATGTGGGCTCACGCACAGATTTTTTAGGGCTCCTTAGGTAGCTATCCCATTGAGCCTCTACAGACTCGTCACTGATTGATGGCCTACCAGAACGGGGTTTCTCCACCAAACTGCCGGTTTCTTTCAACAGCTTATCCCACCGAGTAATGTTATTCCTATGTGGTGGTGCTTCGTTATAAACATGCCGATATTCACGTTGCACTTTGGTCATGGATTTGAATTTAGCGAGCCACAGAATACACTGAACTTTTCTCTGTACCATCCACATCTTGACTGGCATGGTTGTGGGCTGCTCTGCTGTATACACGGTATTACATCATCATCTGTGCATGCGCACATGTTGCCACATCATCCTACAGAAACTGGGAGGGTTTTCCCTTTATTTGGTGCAGATTTCACATTTCTATCATCTTTTGTTGCTTTCCTGTGACCAGTCAAAAGTGCAAAATGACTTTAAGGACACAATGTATTGATTTTTGAATGGTGACATTGGCACATATGAGCTCAGTTGACAGAATTTGAAATTAGACTTTTATTTTAATATGTTTAAGTACCAAATATTCAATTTAAATAAATTGAGTATATTTTTACATAGATTTTGCATAAATGTACAATAGTTAGACCCACATTTTTTTATAGTATCAGCTTCATGCATCTGTACAAAAGTTAGTAATAGTATTTCATATATATGTAAACAGAAAATTTCCCTTTAAATTTTAAGAGGCTGTAACAAATTGGGCATCAAGAAGTTCATTATAAATTAGTGTTGTAAAGTAATGTTCCTGGAACTCACTTCCGTAGGTTTACGTAGAGACACCAAGTCCAAATGAATTTTTGAGGAGTTTTATTAATATGCCGGCCACATATGACTAACACAGGGTATAGCTGACCCAAATCGTGTGGGCCGAATATAGCTCTGAGGCTGGTTATATACACTTGACCACATACAGGTTGGGATAAAAGGAGAGGGGCATGACAATTATTAGCAAGCTTATAACTGAGGAGCCACTGCGCCACTTCACCCGTAGGTGTTGTAAGGTACCAAAAGCTACAGAATTAATATTAATATTTTGGCAGGCTTGAGAAACATTTCGTTTATTTGCGTTAAGGTGTGCAGAGAAATTGTGAGAATAGTCTCTGTACTGTGTGATTGGCATAACCAGGATGGCCCTTGGCATTGTATTGTAAATGCAAGGGGAGGAAAACATGGATTCCCAGACATTCCACCACACCTGTGGGGAAAGGGGTGAATGGCTAGCCAGGTGCAGGGAGAGAAAAGCCAAAATAAACCTCTTCTCATAGCATTGAGCCATTTGTGGGCATTTGTCCCCAGAAACTACCTCTCCTATGTAAATGCGTGTGGTTAACATGTGTGACTCTGGACAGAGAGATGGCGGATAAACACTAGATAATATAGGAATGCCTTTTAATATGTAAAGAGACATCTTTCTACAATTGTGTTGGCTTGTAAATTTTGTTTTCCCCAAAAGGATGTATGGCTTGCAAATTGAACGTGGTCCTATCATGTTAAAGGACATATGACTATAACCAATAGTGGTAAGGGGCTCCTAATTGCAATTTTTGCTTCTGTACTTCCCACTTACAAAACTATAAAAACTAGGTAGAACAAAGGGCCAGTGCGCTCTCCCTCAGACCACTGTTGGAGTTGCTGCCGCTTGGCCAAGCTAGACAATAAAGCTTTGGTGTGTAATCGACGGACCTTGGACCTTGTTCGTGTCTTCAATGTTTCGGGTCCCTCCAAATTAGGCTTAACAATAACATTTGTCTATAGGATTTATAAAAAACATTCCTACATATTAAAACTTATAAGGTAACATAATAGCAAAGGATGTCATTTTACATATCAAAGACATCCCCAAATTTTCTAGCATCCACCTGCCATCCCTTTGTCTAGAGGTACATACATCAATCACATGTTTTCAGGATGGGAGGGGCTTACATAATGTCAGATGATAAATGTTTGTAAATCGCACATTAAGGAGAAAGAAAGGGGAGCCTGACCAGGCAGTGGCACAATGGATAGAGCATTGAGCTGGGATGTGAAGGACCCAGGTTCGAGACCCTGAGGTCACCAGCTTGAGTGCGGGCTCATCTGGTTTGAGCAAAGCTCACCAGCTTGAGCCCAAGTTTGCTGGCTTGAGCAAGGGGTCACTTGCTCTGCTTTAGCCCCGTGGTCAAGGCACATATGAGAAATCAATCAATGAACAACTAAGGTGTTGCAACAAAGAATTGATACTTCTCATCTCTCTCCCTTCCTGTCTGTCTGTCCCTATCTGTCCCTCTGTCTGACTCTGTCTCTCTCTGTCTCTCTCTCTCTCTCTCACACACACACACAAAGAAGAAAAAAGGGGAAAGGAAAAGGCCACTTAATCTTTCTTCCCATCCTTTGCACCTGGCTAGCTGTTTACCTTTTTCTTCACAGGTGTGGGGGAAGGGAGGGGACCCAAGTCTCCTTCCTCCTTCCATTTACAATACAATGCCGTTGGCCATCCTGAGCTGGTGTAAATCACACACAAGTATAAAAAAATCATATTCCAAAATCTCTCTGTATGCTTAGCCTAAGTTATAAAATGCCTTTTAAGCTTCTTAGTAAAAGGGGGTTTCTTACCCCAGTACATAGTATGTCCAGGAAACCCCCACATTCCTCTCCCCTCACTCTCTACAGAAAGGAGGGGGTAAGAAACCTGACTCTTCCTCCTAAAATATTAATTTTTGCAATTCTTTGGTACCTTACCACATTAGAAGCAAATAATGATGGGCATTTACTGCTGTATGGAGCTCTTTTGTTTTGCCATTGTGTATAAAGATTGCATGATAATTGAAATCTTTATTTTAACTTTAACTCTTATTAAATCATGTAGAATAAAATAAAATAATTATTTTATTCTAATATTTTGATTATCTAAACAATCCTAGCTTATATATCTTAAAACTAAGCATTATTTTAATGCCATTGCATTTAAAAAGCAATAGTTTTCTATAAAATTTTCTATATGCAATATACATGAACTATTAGAATGTCAAATGAAATCATTGACATATATTTAAGGAAAATTACATATGAGAAATAACTAGGATTTTCTGGTGAGGCATATTTGCCAAAATGCTAATTGAGATGGCAAAATAGTCAATGAAAACATTTTGAATTTTTGGTAACATGAATGTGATTTTATTTTTGAGTTGGGGATTTGAGGTGGAGACAAATCAGATGAAAATATTTCCTTCACGATATATATTTTTAAGATTTTATTTATTGATTTTAGAGAAAGAAAGAGGGAGAGAAAGAAAGCCAAGGTGGGGGTGGTGGGGAGGAACAGGAAGTATCAACTCATAGTTGTTTCTCATACATGCCTTGACCAGGCAACTCTGGGGTTTAGAACCAGCGACCTCAGCCTTCTAGCCAGGTCAGTGATTTATCCACTGTGCCACCACAGGTCAGGCTCCCTCATGATGTTTTAAAGTGGGAAAATAAAGACTTCTAGATTGGAACTTTCAAAGTAAAACTTCCAAATTGACTTTTAATAAGGTGCTTTATAAAATCTTTAGTTTTTAATTTAATTTTACACGTGATTTCTATTTTAAGGGCTACTTTTATTAAATTTAACTTAGATCTTTGTATGCTAAGCATTTACTATTTCTCTAATTGGTTTTCCTTTACCTAGTTATAATTATAGCAAGTAGTAATAGTCAAGCAAGAGCATTTGTTAATTTCAGTGGTCTTTGCAAGGTTTGCAGAAGATTTCTGTTTCAAGGGTCATTTGACACAATATGAAAAGTTCTTTATAATCTTTTACCAGTGTTTGCTGATTCAGAATGGTTTGCACATTTTCTTATGAAAAAATTTATTGTCTATCAGTTAGACCAGGTAACATCCAAAGTAAAATTTCATTGAAGGCTATCCTTGTCTTAATTATTCTGGTATAAAGTATACACAATACACTAAGTTCTTTTGACTTTGCATTAACCTAAGTGTAAAATTATGTACTACGTACTATATATTTTAATATGTATTCCAAGTAAAGGTTCAGAGAGACACATTTAAGATTGGCAGTGGCTCTCAAAGTTGAGTGTTCATTAGCATATCCCGGGGCTTCCTGGGCCCCACCCTGAGCTTCTAATTCAGTCAGCCTTGGGAAGGCCCGGGAGTTTGCAATTCTAACAAGTTTCAGGGTAGCGTCTCCGCTGCTGGTCCCAGGACTACAATTTGTGAATCCTTACCCTGAGGAAAGAGCACTAACTCTGGGGTTAAATTCTCTCTCTTTCCCAGGGGTAGATTTATTTGTGGGGAATTATTTGATTCAGGCAGGCATGTATTTCCTTAGCTGTAAAAGGGAGGTTAATGCTACCTCCAGAGACTGTAAGAAATGAAATGGTTAAGTTGGAAGTGCCAAGCTCCACATGTCTGCGTGCCTGATCAATGCTGACTCCCTTGCTCAGTCTTCCCTTTACTGTTCTCAAGTGGAAAGTGAGGTGCTAAACTCATTGTCATCTAAGTTCCTCTAAGCTCTTAAATTCAGTGGTTCTGAAAGTTTTCTTTCCAGAGGCCATACCAAACCCAGTATGTGTTCTAGGTGCTTTATAGAGAGTGTAGTAATAACAGTGATACAGACCATAGTCTCACTTTTTCTTCTGTTATAGCTGAGGATTAGACCCTTTAAAAGTTTTCAGTTGGATGTATTAAGCAGTATTGAAGAAGTTATGTTTGAGCACAGTAGAATCCATGACAGCTCTGTGGAGGCTGAGTATGTCAGATGAGTGGGCTAACTTTTCTAAGTGACAGGCCTTGTTAGAGTCTCTGCTACCTTGCCTCTCAATTTGTGTTCAAAAGGTATAGTTTTTATTACCTGCTTGATTTACAGACAGCATTAAATGAACTGCAAATCCAAAATAACATGGTGAACATATGATTTTTATAGCATTTAAATACTCAGTGTTTTATTCAAACAGTCACTACCATATTCTCTATTGTGGTTTTATGAATTAATCTTAAATTTGGGGGATGCTGAAGTTCTATTAGAGTTTCTCTCTTTTTTTTTTTTTTGAGAGAGAGTGAAATAGAGACAGGAAGGGAGAGGTAGAGGGTGAGAGAGAGTGAGAAGTATCAACTCGTAGTTGCTTCACTTTAGTAATATGTTGAGCTTCTCATACATGCCTTGACCAGAGCTATGCCATTGTCCCTTTGCTTAAGCCAGCAGTGACCTTGAACTTAAGCTGGAGAGCTGTAGGATCATTGTGTGGATGATCCTGGCTCATGCCAGCGACGACCCAATGCTGACGAGCCTGCGCTCAGAGTCAGCAACCTCCGTGATCCAGGTCAACACTATCCACTGCACCTCCCCCAGTCAGGTAGAGTTCCTCATCTTTTAATTCCATCTTGTTAAAACAATCACCACCAGGGTCCTTTGCACACACCCCCCCCCCCCCCCTCTAAATCTGCAATACTGCAAGTACAGAGAAGAACACATACCATAAAAAGTGTATGTAATTACTTGGCTTGAATAAAACATTTGAATCCGCCTGACTGGTGGAGGCGCAGTGGATAGAACATCAATCTGGTTCAAAGCCTCGGGGTCTCCAGCTTGAATGTAGAATTATCGCCATGATCCCATAGTTGCTTGCTTGAGCCCAAAGGTCACTGGCTTGAGCCCAAGGTCACTGATTTGAGCAAGAGGTCACAGGCTTGGCTGGAGACCCCCAGTGAAGGCCTGTATGAGAAATAATCATCGAACAACTAACCCTTTGAGTAGTGAGTGTTTTTCATGCTCATTGACCCCTGGGAGTGAGTTATTTTTCAAAAAATGAAATTAGTTCCAGTTATAGTTTTATTAACTTAAAATCATATTTGTTTGGTAACCAATTTATGGAAACAAGAACATACATTTGCCTTTTTTTAAATGTTGCCTTACACATTTTTGAAATAAAATTTTTTATACACTCGTACTCTGGATGGTCAGGAGGCATGAGGACATACATGGACGTTCGCACCACTCAGAGGGCTAAAGTGACGCAACTGTGAGTTAATGCTTCTCATCTGTCTCCCTCTAGTCTCTGCCTCTCTCTCTTGCTAAAATAAAATAAAAATAAATAAAGCATTTGAATCCATCCCAAACGGTCTCCTTACACTGCTGACTGCTGAGTGCCTGCAGACTGAGCAAGGGGCCGGATGGGTGGCTGCTCTACCCCGAGGAGCTACGCATTTGATAGAGCCGTTTTTAAAAACCTGGACACAAAGACGCTAGAAAAAAATGCAGACAGGACACTGAAAACGTTAAGTCCTTTTATTAGGACAACATGAAATATAATGGAAAAAAGGCATCAAATGCCAGGATATGATGTAAGGTAAAGTTAACTGGTTATAATCTAAAGTGGGTAGTAATATTCAGAATAGTGTTAGAGATTAGGCAGCAACATTTTCACGGGACCAGGGAGATTTTATATATATAAAATGAAATTAGTTCCAGTTATAGTTTTATTAACTTAAAATCATATTTGTTTGTATACATATGTGGGAGGGGCAGAAGTAGCTTTACAGTTGTTTGTATGGAAAATCTAATAACTACTATATAGTAATACAAGAATGGACTGTTTTGTGCACCCACACTGTGAGCCTGCCTTTGCCCTGTATATTTAGTTTGCATTTCTTTACAGTCATCTGGTAAATTCCTGTAAAGGTTTGTTTTGAATCTGAGATGTTTCCTATATTAAAATTTTATAGTCTATTCTGAATCCCCTTTGGCTAGTAAATTAAAACTGAAGTTATCACATTTCAGCATACTGTGATTTGTGTTTTTACATAAAACAAAAGTGCATCATTCTGATTGAGTTGCAGCATTGAAATTTTATCTGAGATGTCTATATTGAGTAATCAGTACCTATGTACATATACTCTCAGGCAAGTAGTAGGTAGAATAGAAATAATTTTTTTTTATATATAAATAAATTTTTATTTTAATAGGGTGACATCAATAAATCAGGGTACATACATTCAAAGAAAACATTTCCAGGTTATCTTGTCATTTAGTTATGTTGCATACCCATCACCCAAAGAGAGATCGTCCTCTGCCACCCTCCATCCAGTTCTCTCTGTACCCCTCCCCCTCCCCTCCCCCTCTCCCTCCTTCCCTCCCCCCACCCCCCATAGCCACCACACTCCTGTTCATGCCTCTCAGTCTCGCTTTTATGTCCCACTAATGTATGGAATCCTGCAGTTCCTGTTTTTTTCTGATTCGCTTATTTCACTCCGCACAATGCTACCAAGACTCCACCATTCCGCTATAAGTGATCCAATGTCACCATTTCTCCTAGCTGAATAATATACCATGGTGTATATGTGCCCCATCTTCTTCATCTAGTCCTCTATTTTTTTTACAGTGATTAAAAGCCTTTAAGCAAACTCTTGGCGAATACAGCAAGAATCCATAAATGAGTAGTGTCCTTAACATGTTCCCCAAGTCCAAGGTGGCCCCCTCACCATGCCAAATCCCTGAAAAATGCAACCCAACCACAGTTCAGTCTGTTAGGAGCTGTCACAGGGAGCAGGAGTCCAGGAAAGTTCCCCACAGGAAAAGTCCGTATGGCACTGGAATTGTTGTCACCATTCTATACTTTGCAGCTCATGTCCAAGTCCCAATGACCACTGCTTCTAGCTGGTAATGATTCAGGTAGACTGGAAAAAGCCATTTGCAGCATGCGTGGATATGGAGCTTCTGTTCTCCTCTGCCTGGAGAGTTGAGACCAGGTTGCTTTTCCCTGGAGCTCTGTGACTGTGGCCTGGTAAAGAGAACCTTGGGATACATTAAGCTGGGTGGCAAAGGTAAATTCATAATACAAGTTGGCAAAAGGAGGAAAGAGAGCTCTAAATTAAGAGTAGGTCCAAGCCTGAAATATGAGTGGGGCATTGAGGTAGGAGGAATAAAGGAAACACTATATATTAAGCAAAGCAGCAGAAAATAGGACTATCAACACCCACAACAGAGATCTTTGAGGGAAGAATAAAGAACCTGACTATTCAGGCAAAACATAGTTAAGTGGCCCTTGTGCAAATGAGATCAGTTTACCTGCTTCTTGGAAGAAATACCCTAGGCTCGTCCACAGTGTCGTAGATGGGGTCGACGGCCCTGGGCACCTTCAGCCTTCAGTGGCAAACCCCAGCATTCTGGGCAAGGTTAGGTCATAGGTGGCTGGAGCATGCCTGGAAGAGACTGAACCCTCCCTTAGAGGAGCGAGGGGGAAGCCCACCTTCCAGTGTCCCTGTTTCCTCACAGCAGAGGTGTGTAAGCCTGGCAGGCTTTAGCTCAATGACCTTCCTTTCCACTATTGAAGCAGGACCCAGATGGCATCCTATGAGACCCCTTTGGGGTGCTGGAGCCTTTAAGGGTGTATCCTAAAAGCTGGTAGTTCCCCCTGATCTCTATTGGGCTTTTTCTGCCTCTAGGTATCTTAAAAGCCATTCTCAGAAGATCTCACTGAGGGGTTTGAGGATCCCCATCCACCTATATAAATCTTTTCCATATATCTGGAGCTATTTGGAAAAAAGACAGAACAGTGTTATTAGCTAGATCTAATAAAGAAGGTAGATTTGGTGTCTCCTGTTCATCAGCTTTCAAAAGAAATGTAAATTTTTTTTTTTTTTAAGTAAAAAGCATGATATGGTAGACCCGTCGGAGTCATTGGCCTGGTGTGCAGGATTCCCGGGTTCGATTCCCGGCCAGAGCACACAGGAGAAGCACCCATCTACCTCTCCACCCCTCCCCCTCTCCCCCCTCCCGGTCCCTCTCCTCCCGCCCACAGCCAAGGCTCCACCGGAGCAAATCCACCCTGGGCACTAAGGATGACCCCATGGCCTTAGTGCTAGAATGACTCCGGTTGCAACAGAGCAACATCCCAGATGGGCAGAGCATTCCCCCCGGTAGGCATGCCAGGTGGATCCCAGTCAGGCGCATGCAGGAGTCTGTCTGCTTGCCTCCCCATCCCCATCCTCAGAAATATACAAAAAATAAATAAATAAAAGAAAAAATACAAAAAAAAAAATACAAAAAAAAAAAAAAAGGGGGGGGGGGGCATTCCCTTGTGCTAAAGCACCAGGAAGCCTGGAGTGAGCTTGAGTATGTCCTATGAAACATGGAGCTCTATGTTTACATATAAGTCTTTGAAGAAGGAGGAACTGCTGAAATAGTTTGTCAGCATTTGTCCCTAAGACAGCAGTCTTTATAGTGGGAACACCATACGTAAATATTTGCTGTCTGTCTATAGATTAAGGGGGGGAATATGGCCAATGCTGAAAAGCCATGATCTTTGTGCCCCTCCCCTCCCCCAACCCCCTCCCTCTTCTCCCCCCACCCTGTAACCCCAACACTGTTGTTCATGTCTCTGAGTCTCATCTTTATGTCCCACCTATGCGTGGAAACATATAGTTCTTAGTTTTTTCTGATTTACTTCTTTCACTCAGTATAATGTTATCAAGGCCCATCCATGTTGTTGTAAAAGATCCTATGTCATCATTTCTTATGGCTGAGTAGTATTCCATAGTATATATATACCAAAGCTTTTTAATCCACTCATCCTCTGATGGACACTTGGGCTGTTTCCAAATCTTTGCTATTGTGAACAATGCTGCCATAAACATGGGGGTGCATTTCTTCTTTTCAAACAGTGCTATGGTGTTCTTGGGGTATATTCCTAACAGTGGTATAGCTGGGTCAAAAGGCAGTTCGATTTTTAATTTCTTGAGGTATCTCCATACTGTTTTCCACAGTGGCTGCACCAGTCTGCATTCCCACCAGCAGTGCAGGAGGGTTCCCTTTTCTCCACATCCTCGCCAGCACTTATTCTGTGTTGTTTTATTGATGAGCGCCATTCTGACTGGTGTGAGGTGATATCTCATTGTGGTTTTAATTTGCATTTCTCTAATCATTAATGATGTTGAACATTTTTTCATATGCCTATTGGCCATCTGTGTGTCCTCTTTGGAGAAATGTCTATTCATTTCTTTTGCCCATTTTTGGATTGGATTGTTTGTCTTCCTGGTATTAAGTTTTACAAGTTCTTTATAAATTTTGGTTATTAACCCCTTATCAGACGCTATGTCAAATATATTCTCCCATTGTGTAGTTTGTCTTTTTATTCTGTTCTTATTGTCTTTAGCTGTGCAGAAGCTTTTTAGTTTGATAAAGTCCCATTTGTTTATCCTGTCTTTTATTTCACTTGCCTGTGGAGACAAATCAGCAAATATATTGCTGCGAGAGATGTCAGAGAGCTTACTGCCTATGTTTTCTTCTAAAATGCTTATGGTTTCATGGCTTACATTCAAGTCTTTTATCCATTTTGAGTTTATTTTTGTGAGTGGTGTAAGTTGGTGGTCTAGTTTCATTTTTTTGCAGGTAGCTGTCCAGTTTTCCCAACACCATTTGTTGAAGAGGCTGTCTTTACTCCATTGTATTGTCTTACCTCCTTTGTCAAATATCAGTTGTCCATAGAGCTGTGGGTTTATTTCTGAGTTCTCTGTTCTGTTCCATTGATCTATGTGCCTGTTCTTATGCCAGTACCATGCTGTTTTGAGTACAATGGCCTTATAATATAACTTGATATCTGGAAGTGTGATACCTCCCGCTTTTTTCTTCCTTTTCAGGATTGCTGAGGCTATTCGTGTTCTTTTTTGGTTCCATATAAATTTTTGGAATATGTGTTCTATGTCTTTGAAGTAAGTCATTGGTATTTTCATTGGTATTGCATTGAATTTATAAATTGCTTTGGGTAATATAGACATTTTAATGATGTTTATTCTTCCTAACCATGAGCACGGTATATGCCTCCACTTATTCGTATCTTCCCTGATTTCTTTTATCAATGTTTTATAATTTTCTGAGTACAAGTCTTTAATCTCCTTGGTTAGATTTATTCCTAGGTACTTTATTTTTTTGGTTGCAATGGTAAAGGGGATTGATTCCCTGATTTCTCTTTCTGACAGTTCATTATTAGTGTATAAAAATGCCTCTGATTTCTGAGTATTGATTTTATATCCTGCCACCTTGCCAAATTCTTTTATCAGGTCTAGTAGTTTTTTGACTGAAACTTTAGGGTTTTCTATATACAATATCATGTCATCTGCAAATAATGATAGTTTTACTTCTTCTTTTCCAATTTGGATGCCTTTTATTTCTTTTTCTTGTCTGATTGCTGTGGCGAGGACTTCCAGAACTATGTTGAATAAGAGTGGTGAAAGGGGGCAACCCTGCCTTGTTCCTGATCTTAAGGGGATAGCTTTTAATTTTTGCCCATTGAGTATTATGTTGGCTGTGGGTTTGTCATAGATGGCCTTTATCATGTTGAGGTATGTTCCCTGTATTCCCACTTTGCTGAGAGTTTTGATCATGAATGGGTGCTGGACTTTATCAAATGCTTTTTCTGCATCTATTGAAATTATCATGTGGTTTTTCTCCTTTCTTTTGTTTATGTGATGAATCACATCGATTGATTTGCGAATATTGTAGCAGCCTTGCCTCCCAAGAATAAATCCTACTTGATCATGGTGTATGATTTTTTCCATATATTGCTGGATCTGGTTTGCTAATATTTTATTGAGGATTTTTGCATCTAAGTTCATCAGGGATATTGGCCTATAATTTTCTTTTTTTGTGTTGTCTTTGCCTGGTTTTGGAATCAGAATTATGCTCGCCTCATAAAAGGAGTTTGGAAGTCTTCCTTCCTCTTGAATTTTTTGAAATAGCTTGAGAAGGATAGGAGTTAGTTCTTCTTTGAATATTTGGTAGAATTCACTTGTGAAGCCATCAGGCCCAGGACTTTTCTTTTTTGGGAGTTTTTTGATAGCTGTTTCAATCTCATTTGTTGTAATTGGTCTGTTTAGGTTTTCTGATTCTTCCAGATTGATTTTTGGAAGATTATATGATTCAAGGAATTTGTCCATTTTATCTAGGTTGTCTAGTTTTTTGGCGTACAGTTCTTCATAGTATTTTCTTACAATATTTTGTATTTCTGTTGTGTCAGTTGTTATTTCTCCACTCTCGTTTCTAATTTTATTTATTTGAGTCCTCTCTCTTTTTTTCTTGGTGAGTCTTGTTAAAGGTTCATCGATCTTGTTTACCTTTTCAAAGAACCAGCTCCTGGTTTCATTGATCCTCTGTATTGTTTCTTTAGCCTCTATGTCACTTATTTCTGCTCTGATCTTTATTATTTCCTTCCTTCTACTAGCTCTGGGCTTTACTTGCTGTTCTTTTTCTAGTTCTTTTAGATGCAGGGTTAAGTTGTTAATTTGAGCTTTTTCTAGCTTCTTGAGGTATGCCTGTAATGCTATAAACTTCCCTCTCAGGACTGCTTTTGCTGTGTCCCATAAATTTTGAGTTGATGTATGCTCATTATCGTTTGTTTCTAGGAATTTTTTAATTTCTTCTTTGATCTCAATGTTAACCCATTCATTGTTTAATAACGTGCTATTTAGTTTCCAAGTGTTTGAATGTTTTTCAATTTTTCTATTGTGGTTGATTTCTAGTTTAATGCCATTGTGATCAGAGAAAGTGTTCGATATGATTTCAATCTTCTTAAATTTGTTGAGCCCGCTTTTGTGCCCTAACATGTGGTCTATTCTAGAGAATGTCCCATGAGCGCTTGAAAAGAATGTATATTCTGCTCTTTTAGGGTGAAAGGTTCTGAAGATATCTATTAAATCGAGTTCATCTAATATGTCCTTTAAGTCTGCTGTTTCTTTGTTAATTTTCTTTCTTGAGGACCTATCTAATGATGTTAATGGGGTATTGAAATCTCCTACTATTATAGTATTGCTGTTGATCTCGCCCTTTAAGTCTATCAAATCTGCTTTATATATTTAGGTGCTCCTATATTAGGTGCGTAGATATTTATAATGGTTATATCTTCCTTTTGGATTGCTCCCTTTATCATTATGTAGTGACCTTCTTTATCTCTAACTATGGTCTTTTTCTAAAGTCCATTTTGTCTGATATAAGTATTGCTACCCCAGCTTTTTTTTCATTTCCATTTGCATGAAATATTTTTTTCCATCCTTTTATCTTCAGTCTGTGTGCATCTTTTGATTTAAGGTGTGTCTCTTGTAGACAGCATATGTATGGGTCCTGTTTTCTTATCCACGCAGCTACCCTATGTCTCTTGATCAGATCATTTAATCCATTAACATTTAAGGTTATTACTGATATGTAATTGTTTATTGCCATTTTTTTTCTTTAAAACTGTTTTTCTCTTTTGCTATATTCTTTTTTTCCTTTGATCTGTTTACAACAGGTCCTTTAGCATTTCTTGCAGCCTTGGTTTGGTTGTAGTGAAATCCTTTAGTTTTTTTTTGTCTGTAAAGCTTTTTATTTCTCCTTCAATTTTAAATGATAGCCTTGCTGGATAAAGTAGTCTTGGTTGTAGGTTCTTGTTCTGCATTACTTTGAATATTTCTTGCCATTCCCTTCTGGCCTCAAGTGTTTCTGTTGAGAAGTCAGAAGTCATCCTTATGGGGGCTCCTTTGTAGGTGATTGTCTTTTTTTCTCTAGCAGCTTTTAATATTTTCTCTTTATCTTTTAGCTTTGGTAATTTAATTATGATGTGTCTTGGTGTTGGTTTTTTTGGATTTCTCCTTAATGGAGTTCTCTGTGCTTCCTGAACATGTGAAATATTTTCCTGCCTTAATTGGGGGAAGTTTTCCGCTATAATATGTTTGAACAAAGTCTCTATCCCTTGTTCTTTCTCTTCTTCTTCAGGAACCCCTATGATGCGGATGTTATTTCTCTTCATGTTGTCACAGAGCTCTCTTAGAGTTTCCTCAGACTTTTTGAGTCTCTTTTCTTTTTTCTTCTCTGCTTCCATGCCTTTATTTATTGTGTCCTCTAACTCACTGATTCGATTCTCTGCTTCATCCATCCTGCTTTTAATTCCTTCCATTGTATTCTTTATTTCAGATATTGTATTTGTCATTTCTGTCTGATTCTTTTTTATTATTTCAATGTCCTTTTTTATATTTGTTATCTCTTTATTTAGGTTTTCGTAATGGCCATCTATGGTGGTTCTAATATCTTTGAGCATCCTAACAATAGTTATTTTAAACTCTGCATCTGGTAATTTGGTTATATCTGATTCACTTAGGTCCTTTTCTGGGGATTTCTCTTGGTTTATTTGTGTTGTATTTCTCTGCCTCCGCATTTTCTCTTCACGAGAGTGGCTGTGATCACGTGCTCGGGTGCACAAGGGTTGGTGGCCTTGGCCTTTGCCCCGCCCCCGTGTGTGATGTTATGCTCGGTCCTGAGGGCACTGGTGAGCACCTTTGCTCAGCTGCGGGTCTCCGCCTGTTTCCGAGCTTTCGCCCTGCCTTTGCAGGATGATCCCACTCAAGGAACAGTTGCTAGCCTTGGCTCTACCTCCAGGAAAGGCTGCGTGCCCAAGCTCAGCTTCGTAGCAGAACTCCGCCTCTTCTGGGCTTTTGGCTCCACCCCCGCGGGAGGAGCCTGCTACCAAGTCAGACCGCAAGCCTGGGTTGCACAGGCGGGGCAGGGATGTGCTCCTCTGCCCTTGCTCCGGGGCTGGTTTCTACCCTTTCTGGGTTTCCCGCCCTTCTCCCGGAGGCTGGATTACAGGCTGCTGGCAGCTGAGCTTAGCCGCTTTTGCACGCCCCCTTCTCCCTAGCCGGGCAAGATTGAGCTCACACCTGAGCCCACTGGTGGCCAGCCGGCTTCCGCCCCTGCCAGCAGAACCACGCTTTTGTCTCCCGCTGCCGCTCACTCTCCGGTGCGCCCTCAGCCATGTGGGTGGGGGCGTTGCAGCTCGGACCCTAAGACTCACTACCGTAGACCCGAAAGCTCCCTCCTTCTATGCGACTCTGCTCTAAATGCCGCGGGGGAGCTTGTTTGGCTGCTCTCCTGCTTCCCTTTGCTGGTATTGCTGTTTCCGGGGGAAATATTCACTTCAGCTTTGGGGAGTGACTCGTCTCAGGGGTTAGAGTGGCTATCTCCCAAAAATGTTTCTCCCTGTGCCTCCTAGATTGCACTCTCTTCCTGTTACTGTGGTTCTCTCCCCTCTCCCTCCGTCTCCAGGAGCCCCGGGTGAGTGTTTGTGAGAGAGATGTTCTGCGTGGTCCCTTTAAGAAGGATCCTGGGTCTGAGAAATCAGACTTTCTCACAAACAGTATCCTGACTTGTTTCCAGCTAAATACTGTCCTTATACTTCTTCTGGGCTCTGGGGCTGCAGGCTGGGGCTTTGTTCCTGGGGCTCAGGGCCCTTTCCCCTCTGCTAAACTCACTTCCCGCCACGCGAGTCTCTCCCTGCTGCCGTTCGCTCCGAGAAGCTGGGCAGCCCTCTCCGCGTTTCTGCTTTTCCTACCATTCTCTGGGTGGCTTCTTCAGTGTTTCTGGGTTGAAGAGTCCTTTTAGTTTAGTCCAAAGTTGGTTTTTCCAGTTGATAGTTCATAAAATTTGTTTGTAATCCACATTGGTTCTGGGAGGTAGATGCTGGTACGTTCGCCTACTCCAGCGCCATCTTGTCTCTAGAATAGAAATAATTTTATAAACAAGCTCAAGTCCAAGACCCAGCAGACCAGAGGTAATAAAGAGTACATTAGAAAGACGAAATGCTTATGATAAACGAAGGTAACAGGCTTTTAGGTATACTTTCCTTAGTGTGGATAATTGAATTCAGACTTTTACCTCAAATTTGTTATTAAACCTGATCATTTTATTTCTCCATCTATTTAATAAAGAGAATATTTTTGAACCCTGAAATATTTAAAATTTAAGTATAAAATTCTAATTACTACTTATGTTACTAATTCTGTTATAATTTTGGGCCCAAACAATCCCAGTTTTGGAGAGAATTTGAAATATTACCTCTTGTTATACTATGTAATTTTGGAAAGATTATTTTATACACTATGGATAACCTAATGTAAAATATGCATGATATTTCAATGCATTATTCGTGTAAAATCGTTTGTATATTCTACGTACAGTTTGTATTTTCTATTTCAGTAAAAATACACAAGTTCAGATCTATCTTTGTACTGACAAGTATTTGATTTCTAAAGTTTCTTTTCATTAAAACGTCTTCATGCCTGACCGGTGGTGCAGTGGACTGAGCAGCAGTCTGGGATGCTGGTGTCCCGGGTTTGAAATCCTGAGGTTGCCGGCTAGAGTGGGGGCACACGGGCTTGAGCGTGGGGTCATTGACCGGATCCCAAGGTTGCTGGCTACAGCCCAGATGTCTTTGGCTAAAAGCCCAAGGTCGCTGGCTTGAGCCCAATGTCACTGCCTCGAGCAAGGAGTCACTGGCTCAGCTGGAGCCCCTCAATCAAGGCACATATGAGAAAGCAATCCACGAACAACTAAGGTGCTGCAACAAAGAATTGATGCTTCTTATCTCTCTACCTTCCTGTCTCCCTCTATCTAAAATAATAAATACATAAATAAATAAATAATAAATAAATATTTTTAAAAAGAACCATTTTCACTCATTTACTCTTCCCCTACCCTTTTTATTGAATTTACTGAGGTGACACTGGTCCATCCATTTATTATTTCATGCCTAAATCTCTAAAATGTATCCAGATACTTAAGAAACGAGATCTTCCTGTGATACAACAGGGTTCAGCTTTAAGAGAGAAAACATGCACAATGAGTTGCGTCTTACACGTTAAGGTCTACAGCCAATGTAAAAGGTGACATTTTTGAATAATGTATTGTTGGGAAGATTTCGTGTAGATCTACATTCTATCTCACAGTAAGGCCCTTACAGTGAGTTCTCCTCTAAGTTGGAACAGGTTACTCTTTTACCGAGCATTATAGCAGTCAGGGTTCCACCAAGAAAAGAAAAACTTCCCTTGGGTATTTTAAACAGGGAATTTAAAACAAGTGATTGTTCAGAGAGGGAACGCAAAAGACTGAGGCAACTCAGAAATTAGCACCTGCAGGAAGCCAGTACTATTCCTAGGCTGATGGGACGAAGGAACTCAGTGGGGCAAAGCCCAAGGCTCACCTGGAGGAACCTGAGCCACAGCAGGGAAGAGCTGGAGCCTAAGAGGTGAGCAGCTGGTGGCAACAAAGGCAAAGAAGTACTTTGGCTTTTCTTTCTGCTGTGGACTCCCATTGGCAGGACCCCACTGCACACCAGATGTCATAGGACCTTGGAAAGTGCAGCTTTTGGGTGTCAACTCCTCTGAGTTAGCGAGCAGAAGTCCAGCAGGCCCAGACTGGTGCAAGCACTAAGTAGCCATCTTGCATTTGGTGGCCAGATTATATGGAGAACGCATATCAGTAAAAACAGAATCACAGCAGGTGAAGGTGTCACAGCTCAAGAAAGGCTCTGAGCCAAGACTGGTTTTGTTCGTCTCAAGCCCACTCCAGAAAGAGGATGTGGGTCATGCCTGCCCTGGGCTTCTGTGTCTCATGCACAGCCCTTCTCTACGACTTCCCACCTTCCTCCTTTCCCTGTTCCTCCTTCCCTCCAACATAAAAATAGAACATGAAATAATAACTGATTTTATTATGCTAAAGCATTCAGGATACTACATTCATGAAAGTGTTGGGAAAGAGGAAGTAAGAACAGTAATTTCTTTAACAACTCATGAAAGACAGCAAAAAAAAAAATCTTAAGGATATAGTGATGTCAAACTGTGGGTAGAGCACAGAGCACATTCCTAGCAGCTGTGGCTGATGCAATGCAGTGAGAATACTCCAGCTCCCAGAACCCTCCTGGGCACACCCAGGAAGGAAGCTCGCCCGCTATAAGGAAGTGACTTAGTGTCAACCACGCAGCTCCCTGATCTTTTCAGCCATTGGCTTTGAGGAACACACTGTAACACCCTATGGGCCGAGCTCATGTATATAAGCTAGCTTACTTCCTGAATAAAGTGGATCTGCGTCACTGAACCTGGTCCCCGGAGTCGGATCTTTGCGTCTCCGTCGACCTCACCCCTGGCAGGACTTGTCCACAAATGGTGCCCAGTGTGGGGCAGGGACCTAACCAGCATCCAAGGGACGGGTGAGTGACCCTCTGCAATGGGAAACCTTCTCCCTTACTCTTGAGCCCTTCAGGCTCCAGCCCTGCACACCCTATTGCAGAGTAGGTGAGTTGAAGTTTGTGAAAAGGATCCCTGTACTTACTGGGAGATTCTCTCTGGTCTCAATCCCTGGATTGAAGATGTGCCCCTCTGGGATCCGGATACTTGGGCCCAAGCTCTCTGATACGTTCGTTCGGCCGAGGTGCATGGGGGGTAAACCTTCCCCCTCGGCCTCACTCCTGCCTTATTGGCAATACACGCCTGCTTGACCTGTGCTCCTGCTGGGGACCCTCCACTGGTCCCTAAGGTCCTGCAGGCTACTCCTCTTTCAGAGGAACCCCTACCTTTCTATTCGCCCCCCTCCACTGAGGAGGAAAGTCCTTTAGCCTCCAAGTTTGACAAAATCCCGGCTGAACGCGCAGAAATGAAACCAACCAAATTGCTAACTGCGCCATCAGCTCTGCCTCCGGAAAGAGCGGAAGTCGCTGCTACTTCCGCATTCTCTGCCGGGGCTCAGTGCCCCACCCCAGCCTCTCAGATGCCATTTTCTCCAACACGTGTTCCTGCTGCAGTCCCATGGGCCAGCCTATACGCTCCCATGTGTCAGCAAAGAGATATTTCCCATGCAGCATTAGGTCTAGAGCCCCCTCAATATAAACCCTACCACTGCACGACCACAAGCATGGTACCCACATGACCAAAAACAGTCGTTACTCGCCTGACCTGTGGTGGCACAGTGGGATAAAGGCGTCAACCTGGAACACTGAGGTCGCCAGTTCGAAGCCTTGGGCTTGCCCGGTCAAGGCACATATGGGAGTAGAAGCTTCCTGCTCCTCCCCCTTCTCTCGCTCTCTGTCTCTCTCACTCCTCTCTCTCTAAAAAATCAATAAAATAAAATATTTAAAAAAAAACAAAAACAAAAAAAAAACAAAAAAAACAGTCGTTACTCTCAGAAAAGCTATCCAGGAAGATGGCCTTCATTCCCCCTATGTTCAGCAATTACTTGAAAATATCAGTGTTGATTTAAATTGACCTCTTGATTGGAAAAATGTTAGCCCGAGCAGTCCTTACCATGGGAGACTTAATTCAATGGAAAGTTTTATACAACAAGCAATGTGAAATAATAGGTGAAAGAAATCAAAGGGTTAGTATTAACCTCCCCCCGGAAGCCCTCAAAGAAGAAGGGCAATGTGCCTCCCCTGCTGTACAGGCTACGGGACCCCCTCAGTATTTGATCAAGTGCGCCTGTGTGCCACTAGAGCCTTTACCCAAACTAATGCTCATGGAAGGTCCTTAAAGCTTTCCAAATTGCTTCAGGGTCCCAATGAACCTTTTTCAGATTTTCTAGGAAGGGTCCAAGAAGCTGTAAAGCGTAAAGAAGGTGCCAATGGAGAGTGTAGACAGGCAATAGGGCCAATTAGAGCTGCGCCCCTAGATGATTGGGTCCTTGCCTGCTGAGATGTGGGCAGCAACTCAGCGGTGGCCCCTGCTACCCCTCTTGCAGTCCAGTTGAGTGTCTCCCATCAGGGAAGCCAACTGACACAAGGAGCCTGCTTTGAATGCAAGGGCACAGGACATTTTGCACGGCAGTGCCCTAATAGAAAAGAAAAGAATGATAAAAAGCCACCTTCTGTGTGCCTCGTTGTAGAAAGGGATTTCACTGGAAGCAAGATTGTTGTTCAACCACCACCTTGAATGGAAAGCCTCCAGAGCCTTTAAACGGGAAGTGGGGCAGCTCTCAGTGCTACCCATAAGAGAGCAACTCCACACAGGAGTCTATTGGACCTTAACCCAGAATAAGGCCTTTCTAACTCTGCAAGTAGGGGGCCATCCCATCCTTGGGCTCATAGATTCTGGTGCTGGTGTTTCTGTAATCAGAGAGGAAGATAAAAAGGAAGGCTGGGCCACGCGGCCCAGACCCTTAGTACAAGGAGTTAGTGGAGTACGACCGGCCCAATAAGCCATCCGGCCACTCCATTGGACAGATCCTGACGGGGTGACTGGAGTTTTCAGTCCTTTATTTGTGACTGAATTGCCACATACACTTTGGGGATGGGATGTGCTGTCTTTACCTCGTGTCTCTATTACCAGCCAGCACCCCCCCCCCCCCAGTTCTAAAGGCCACTGCTCAATTAAAAACTCCGGAACACATCCAACTTACATGGGATACTGACCAGCCAATTTGGGTTGAGAAGTGGCCATTAATAGCCTCTTAATTAGAAGAGTTACACAAACTAGTTCATCAACACTTAGAAGCTGAACATATTGAGCCTTCCACTAGTCCTCATAATTCGCCTGTTTTTGTAATTCAGAAAAAGGCATCTGGAAAATGGAGATTCCTTCATGATGTAAGGCTATTAACAAGCACATGGCAAAGATGGGCACTTTACAACCAGGCTTGCCACATCCCTCTGCAGTGCCACAGGCTGCCCATATTAAAATTCTAGACATCAAAGATTGTTTTTTCTCAATCCTCCTCCATCCGGAGGACAAGCCTTATTTTGCTTTTACTGTGCCTTCTATTAATCATGCCCTTCCAGCTCAAAAGTTAAAGCCTTTTGTTCCCAATAGCAAATCACTCACCGCCTTGGCATTTCTTATAATCCCCAAGGACAAGCCATTGTAGAATGGCAAAACTTCAAATTCAAAAAGAAAGGGGGGATATACCCCAGGCCTCACCGGAGAAGTGCTCCTCAGTGCCATATTCACTCTCAATTATTTAACTTTTGATTCTGAAGGACTAACTCCTACCTACTTATAAACATTGGGGAGGCCTTTATAGCCAACCGACCCCGTTGCTGTTAGTACACTGGAAGGACCTAGCCACAGCTCAGTGGCAGGAGCCGCACCCTCTTCTAACACAAGGGGGAGGTTATGCTTATATTTTTCCAGAAAATAGCCTGCATCCAATTTGGAATGTACAGCCACTCCCGGTGTCCCAAGATGACCCCACCAATGATGCCTCCAACACCTGTGAACCCTCCAGTTTCGGAAGCTGAGAGACAGAATGCAACCATATGCAGTATGCAGCCTGCAGCAAGCCATCTGTTCCATGTTTGGATGCTGGGACCTTGGTGGGAAAGGGGCATGCATAGACCTACATCCATTTTTTACAATCAAAACGGAATTGTGTTTAACAGCACCTAGAAGGTCTCTGTAACATATTGGGAGGGAAATGACATCCCAACCCCTAGGAGGAACCCCCATTCTATTTCCTAACTAGTCAAACATTATAGAAGCTTGCCTCATTGTTTAATCCAGCTAATCTATTAGCATATAGTGTAATAGGTATTATAGTTGTTTAGTTCTAGGGTTCCATTGCATAATGTGTAGCATTCAGAAGCTACAACAGCAAGCTGTCATTCATCAAGTCCAATTGGCCTTAATTAAAAGAGAAGAGGGAGATGTGGGTGGAGCGCAGAGCGCATTCCTAGCAGCTGTGGCTGATGCAATGCTGTGAGAATACTCCAGCTCCCAGAACCCTCCTGGGCACACCCAGGAAGGAAGCTCTCCTGCTATAAGGAAGTGACTTAGCGCTAACCACGCAGCTCCCCGATCTTTTCAGCCATTGGCTTTAAGGAACATGCTATAACATCCTATTGGCTGAACCCACGTATATAAGCTAGTTTACTACCTGAATAAAGTGGATCTGCGTCACTGAACCTGGTCCCCAGAGTCGGGT
This sequence comes from Saccopteryx bilineata, assembly GCF_036850765.1. Classification (NCBI taxonomy): domain Eukaryota; kingdom Metazoa; phylum Chordata; class Mammalia; order Chiroptera; family Emballonuridae; genus Saccopteryx; species Saccopteryx bilineata. The sequence goes on along the minus strand of NC_089494.1, from coordinate 108,630,723 downwards.
CTTTGCGTCTTCATCGTTCTCACCCTCAGCAGGACTTGTCAACATCAAACTTTACTTTAGGCCCTGGCCGGGTAGCTCAGTTGGAGAGAACATTGTCTCAGTACACCCAGGTGCAGGTTCAATCTCCGGTGAAATAAACTGGTGTTTCTCTCTCTCTCTCAAATACGTAAACTTAAAAACAACAACAAAAACCTGACTCTATTTAAAACTTTATCTACCTAATTATTTGGAACAGTCACTTAGTCATATATCATCCCAAACCTTTAGAGGAAAAAAAAATTTAAACCAATTCACTAATCATCGGTTTATTGTTTTACAACTAAGAATATCTCTACAGAATATCTGGTGACAGAATTATGGTGACCATGTGTCCCAATTTGCTAAGAACAGTCTCAGTTTACTCTATTGTCCTGGTATAATTTATAGTGCCTCCTTTTACTCAAAACTGTCATAGTTTATATAAAAAGTTATATGACCATATGACCACCATAATATACTTGTTTCTGACAACTTGGTCACTGACAAATTTCACATTTTCTAGATTCCAGTCTACTGATCTTTACACTAGACATGTGTGCTTAAAGGGAGCAATGCTGATCAACATTTAAGCTTGGGTCTTTTGAGCAGGATGTTGAGTCTACCTGGAACTCATTTCCTCTGGGAGTGGAATGCTAAGGTTCTTCATGGAAGTCGATGAGCAACCAGATAAGTCATATCAATTAGCCACGAGATCATTGGCCTGAATTTTCCTTTCTAAGGCCATAAACCAGTTATTATTAGCAAGAAATAAGATTAAACAAATAGGTATTTTTATTTTCCCAGCTTTATTAAGATATAATTGACAAGATAAACTGTAATATATTTAAATTTTACAATGTGACAATTTGCTATTCATGTCTGTTGTGAAAGGGTTTCCATCATCCAGGTAATACGTCCATCAGATCACAGTTACCTTTTATTTTTTTGGTGAGAACTTTTAAGATATACTCTCATCAGCCCTGGCCGGTTGGCTCAGCGGTAGAGCGTCAGCCTGGCGTGCAGAAGTCCCAGGTTCGATTCTCGGCCAGGGCACATAGGAGAAGCGCCCATTTGCTTCTCCACCCCCCCCACCCCCTCCTTCCTCTCTGTCTCTCTCTTCCCCTCCCGCAGTCAAGGCTCCATTGGAGCAAAGGTGGCCCAGGCGCTGGGAATGGCTCCTTGGCCTCTGCCCCAGGCGCTAGAGTGGCTCTGGTCGTGGCAGAGTGATGCCCCAGAGGGGCAGAGCATCGTCCCCTGGTGGGCAGAGCGTGGCCCCTGGTGGGCGTGCCAGGTGGATCCCAGTTGGGTGCATGCGGGAGTCTGTCTGACTGTCTCTCCCCGTTTCCAGCTTCAGAAAAATACAAAAAAAAAAAAAAAAGATATACTCTCATCAAATTTCAATTATACAATAAAGTATTACCAACTATCATCACTGTGCATACTTTAAATCCTGACAACTTACTCATGTTATAAATAAAAGTTTGTATCTTTCATCAGCTTTTTCCCATTTTCCCTGCTTACAGCTCTTAACAGCTACTATTCTACTCTCTGTGCATTTGACTTTTCTTTTGTTTTTGGATTCCACATATAGTGACATCATGCAGTCATTGTCTTCCTTCTGTCAGGTTTATTTCACTTAGCACAATGCCCTTTAGCTTCATCCATGCCACAAATGGCAGAATTTTCTCTTTTTTAAGTCTGAATAATATTCTATTACATATATGTACACACACACACACACACACACACACACACACCTTCCTTATTCGTTCATTCATCAGCAGACTTTGAGGCTGCTTTCATACCTGGGCTACTGAAAATTATGTTGCATGAACAGGGAGCACAGACATCTTTTTGAAACAGTGATTTTATTTCTTTAGCTATATACCCAGAAGTGGGATTGCTAAATCACATGGTAATTACATTTTTAATTTCTTCAGAAACTTCCTTATTGTTTTCAGTAGTGGCCACAACAATTTGCATTCCCAGCAAAGGTCCTCTTTTTTTTTATGTAAACTCACCAGCTTTTATCTTTCATCTTCTCAAAATAGTCAGCCTAAGAGGTGTGAGGTGAGATTTCATTGTGGTTTTAATTTGTATTTTCCCGATGATTAGTGATATTGAACATCTTTCATATATCTATGGGCCATTTATATGTCTCCTTTGGAAAAATGTTTATTCTGGTCCTTTGCCTGTTTTTAAGTTGTGTTACAGGTGTGGGGGAGAGGAGGTGTTGTTTTATTTTTGCTATTGAGTTGTATGAGTTCCTTATGTATTTTGGATATTAACTTCTTATTGGATATATGGTTTGGACATATTTTCTCAGTTGCCTTTACAGTTTGTTATGGCTTCCTTTCCTAAGAGGAAGCTTTTTAGTTTGAAGTAGTTCCACATGTTTGTTTTTGCTTATGTTGCCTTTGCTGTTGGTGTCAGACCAAAAAATCATTGTCGAGACCAATATCCAGGAGTTTATTTTCTATGTTTTCTTTTAAAAGTTTTGGCAGAAAGAAAAGTTTTTCAGATTTAGGTTTTATGTTCAAGTCCTTAATGGATTTTGAGTGATTTTTTTTATTATTATTAAGTGAGAAGTGGGGAGGCAGAGAGACAGACTCCCACATGCTCCTTACCAGGATCCACCCGGCAAGCCCACTAGGGGGTGATGCTCTGCCCATCTGGGGCCATTGCTTCATTGCAATCAGAGCCATTCCAGAGCCTGAGGCAGAGGCCATGGAGCCATCCTCAGCACCTAGGCCAGCTTTGCTCCAATGTAGCCTTGGCTGAAGGAGGAGAAGAGATAGATAGAAGAGAGAGAGGGAAGGTTGGAGAAGCAGATGGTTGCTTCTCCTGTGTGCCCTGACCAGAAATTGGACCCGGGACATCCACATGCTGGGCTGATGCTCTACCACTGAGCCAACCGGCCAGGGCCTTGAGTTGATTTTTTTGAGTGTTGTAAGATAAAGGTTCAGTTTTATTCTTTTGCATGTGGACATCCAGTTTTCCCAACAGAATTTATTTAAGAGATTATCCCTTCCCATTGTGTATTCATGGTGCCTTTATCAAAAATTAATTGTCCATATGTGTGTGGGTTTATTTCTGGGTTTTTCATTCTGTTTTAGTACCTTATGTGTCTGTTTTTCTGGCAAAACATGCTGTTTTGATTACTGTAGCTTCATAATATTGTTTGCAATCAGGAAAATTGATGCCTCTAGCTTTGCTCTTTTTGACCAAGATTGCTTTGGCTATTTGGAGTCTTGTGGTTCCATATGAATTTTAGGGTATGTTTTCTATTTCTGAGAAGAATGATATTGGAATTTTGGTAGAGATTGCATTGATCGATTGGTAGATCATTTGGGATAGTGTGGACAATTAATTCTTCCAGTCCATGAATACAGAATATCTTTTAATTTATTTGTGTCTTCTTTAATTTCTTTCATTAATATCTTATAGGTCATTCACATCTTCAGTTAAATTTATCCCTAAGTATTTTATTTTTTTTGATGCTATAATAAGTGGAATTGGTTTTTTTTTAATTTTAATAATTTTATTTTTTTAATGGGGTGACATCAATAAATCAGGATACATATATTCAAAGATAACAAGTCCAGGTTATCTTGTCATTCAATTATGTTGCATACCCATCACCCAAAGTCAGATTGTCCTCTGTCACCTTCTATCTTGTTTTCTTTGTGCCCCTCCCCCTCCCCCTTTCCCTCTCCCATTCCCCCCTCCCCTCCGTAACCACCACACTCTTATCAATGTCTCTTAGTTTCACTTTTATGTCCCACCTATGTATGGAATAATGCAGTTCCTGTTTTTTTCTGATTTACTTATTTCGCTTCGTATCATGTTATCAAGATCCCACCATTTTGCTGTAAGTGTTCCAATGTCATCATATCTTATGGCTGAGTAGTATGGAATTGGTTTTTTTAAATATCCTTTTTCAATATTTTTTTGTTAGTATATAGAAATACAACTGATTTTTGTATATTGGTGCTTTGTTTACTATGTTCCTATAAAATTCCTGAATACTGAGCCCTGTGGGCTATCAGAGGTAGGTGATTTGTGGGCTTTTCCCTTGTGTAGCAGCCATAAAAGTTGGGGCACTAGATGCGTGGCCTAAATCCATTGCTCCTCAGGTGTATCTGGGAGTTTGGGGCTCAGTCCTGACTGTAAGGTGTGTGCTAGGCGTTATAGGAAGCTGGGAGAGGTGTGGGAGAGGACACAGATGCTTGTCATCTAAGGGCTCAGTCCTGACTGTAAGGTGTGTGCTAGGCGTTGAAGGAAGCTGGGAGAGGTGTGGGAGAGGACACAGATGCTTGTCGTCTAAGGGCTCTATTTGCTACAAGCATTTGTAGGGGCAGCACTTTATTACTCGTAAGTGTATTTTTTGAAATTTGAATTATATTTTACTGAATTTTAATTATAAGCAAAATACATTTTCCTGAATGTCAGAATATACATCAACTAATTTGAGTCATAATTGTGAAAATTTTTGCCCTTAGCATATGGAATGTAACAACAGAAACAATAACTTTATAATACATTGTTTTTCTTTGGTGAAGTTTGGCTGTAAGACCCGATGGGCTTAGCAAGGGAGAGAAAGGGATGAAGGTGAATATGGTGTGAGGGGGGAGGGTTGTTTGTTTGTTTATCACATGATTACAAAACACACAACACATACACACACCAGTTATTATTATTTTTTTAAGTGAGAGTACTTGTTATAAATGTAGGTTCCCAAAATTCCAGGAGGTCTGATTCAGGGTGCTCAGGAATATGAATTTTTTAGCAAGCAGCCAGTTGGATTGTATGTGGACAGTCCACAGACCTCACGTTAAGAAACCTGGATTAAGAGAAGAATGGGGGAGGCTGGCTCGCTGGTTTCCCAGCTGCAAGCACTTTGCACGATTAGTACCTGAGCATGTGGCAGAGAGCCACGTGTGGGTCTCCATGAAAAGCGATGGGTGTTTCCCTCGGTGGCGATTCTCCCAGATCACTCTCCTGCCACTGTGAGGGGAGGTTCCCGGATTTCCTCAGGGGCCACTGTGAGGGGTGGCGTTCCTCATCCCTTACCCTCCACAGGGAAAAGCAGTTCTCCTTTGTTTATTTGCTTGCTGGTCTCTGCCAGACTCCAATGAATGTGAATGGCCTGACGCTTTCCAGCTCCGCAGTTCCTCTGTGGTCTTCCCAAATCCCATGCGAACCTGCCTGGACTTGACCAATGGCATTAGAAGAGGGAGCAGGTACAGGTGAGATGGGGCAGGGAGGGAGGAAGTCGCAGCTTTTCCATGGGTGTGAGGTCAAGGTGTAGTGTGGGCTCAGAGTATGTGGCCAATACAGAGGCAGATGGACACACCTAAAGAGGAGAACAGGTAGAACTGGAATTACTGAAGAATGAAGGATATGGCAGAAACAGCCAGTAAACCACAGTGAAAGAAGCAAATCTCCTCTGGAGCTGAAATTAAGAATATAAAAAAATCTTGTTCTTCTCGAAGTAGGAGGCAAACCTGTTTGATGCAAGAAATCATTGCAAACTTGAGGAGAGCAAAGGTAATAATCAGAAAGTCTCAGGAAATGCAGTTTTCCAAAATGTGTTGACTAAAACCTACTACATAAATTAGTTTTTGCATTGGGCCAGCAGGGGGAGCTATAGTAGCACATACACTGGTTATTTGAACTTGGCTTCCTAAACTCAGTAACGCTAAGCTCTGTTGAATAGTATTATTAACCTAACCTACAGTGCAGTATTTTGGGAACTTCATTTATTACTTTTATAGCTGTGAACCTTCATAGAGAGGACTTTTAGGGTTTCTCTTTAATTATTAAGGCATGTGCTTTTTAAAAAAACTGCCAGTTCCTATAGTTAAAAGAAATTAATTTGTAGTTTAAGGGAATTATTACCCATTCATTGACTTAATTTGAGGCACAGAGTGGAGATTAGAAGAGAGAGGAGAAAAGACAGAAAAAAGAGAAAAGTGCATCTGTAGCATGACTCCTAGAAAAGGACTCTGGGTCACAGAATATGGACACTGTACATTTTGTTAGATGCTGTCCAATGTCTTATAGAAATACTGTGCCAATTTAGTTTTGCACCAATAATGCATGAGGGTTTTATTTCTTAACAGTTCTGAAAGCCCATCCTATATATAAGCTTTTATTTTTTAAAAATTTTCCACTGACTTGAGAGGGGGGAAGAGAGAGGGAAAGGAGGAGAAAAGAAGAGGGGAAAGGAAGCAAGAGAGAGTGAGAAGCATCAATTATATTTCACTTAGTTGTTCCATTTAGTTTTGTACTTATTGGTTGTTTCTTCCCTGATCTGGAATCGAACCAGCAACCTCATTGCTGGGGACGATGCTCTAGCCACTGAACAACCTGGCCAAGGCCTCCATAAGCTTTTAAATATTTGCTACTCAGATGGGAAAATATGAAATTTTGAGGTAGTTTTAACTTGCATTTTTCTCTTGTGGAAGGATAGGTACATTTTCATATTTAATTCTTTCTTATTCTTACTTTTTTTCCCGTGAACTGTGTTTTCATGTTTTCCCCCAGTAGGTTTTTTTATGAAGTCAATCACAGATGCAGTTAACAACAGAATAAATGGAACATGCTTTTCCATAGGTGAATGGGTGATGAATGTGCATGGCCGTCACAGCAACCCGCCTCTACTCGCACGCTTGCTCCACTGATCGCGTAACTTATTGGCATGAGTCTAAAACTGCTATTTTAAATCACCTTTGGGCACTCTGCTGTGTAGAATTGTTTGCCTCAAGTGCCAAATTTCTTTCATTTTATAGATAATTTCAATATGGAGAAAACCTAAGAGTTAAATGGTGATGAATTCGGTGAATGTGGTGGTTGGCACATTTTTACTGGTTCAAAATTACCAAATGGCAAGTAGTGCTCTTTGATTCCCACTGTTTCAAATTTGTTTGTTTATTTGTTTGTTTTTAAAGATAGAGACAGGAAGGGAGAGAGTGGGAGGAGAGAGATGAGAAGCATCAACTCATAGTTGCTCTACTTTAGTTGTTTTTGTTTTGTTTTGTCTTTAATTGATTGCTTCTCATATGTGCCTTGACTTGGGGGCTCAAGCCCAGCCAGTGACCTTCAGGCTTAGCTAGTGACCCTGTGTTCAAGTTGGCAAGCCGCACTCTAGCTGGCGACCTCAGGGTTTCGAACCAGGGCCCTCAGCTTCCTGGGTGGACGCTCAATCCACTCTGCCACCACTGGTCAGGCGCCAGTGCTTCAAATAGAGTAATTTTCAGAAAATGTCCTGGAAGTGCTAGACTAAGATGACTGAAAGAGTCAATAGGCTCCAGAGTTAGGGTAATTACGAGACCCCAACCACTGATATCCCCACTGCTCAACTGCATTTTTTTGTAATAGCTTGAGATATAATTCATATGCCACACTAGTCACCCGTTTAGAGTGTAGAATTCAACAGTTGTTAGTATGTTCACAGAATTATGCACCCACCACACAGTCAATTTTAGAACTTTTTTATCACTCCCAGTTTTCATCCACACCCTTCACAGTTTCCCCCAGTCTCCTCTTCCTCCCAGCTCTAAGCAACCCTAATCCACCTTCTGTCTCTGTATGTTTGCCTGTTTGAGACATTTCTTATAAATGCAATCATATCATATGTGGCAGTTTGTGACTGGCTTCTTTCATTTAACATAAGGTTTGTTTGTTTGTTTGTTTGCTTGTTTGCGGCAAGTAAAGGACGAATTTATTGACTGTGCAGGAGGAAAGTCAGAGAAAAGGGGCTTTGGAGGAAGATTCAGGGGGTGGACGAGCTGCTGCTGCTCACTGCTCCCCTGGTTGCAAGACTCCTGGGTTACCCTAGAGCTTAGAAAGACCAGAGAGAAGCAAGGAAAATATGCCTGGGGTGCGGAGCCTAGAAGGAGGAGGGGAGGAGGAGGAGGAGGAGGGGAGGAGATGAGGAGGAAGGGAGGAGAGGAGGAGGAGGGGAGGAAGGGCAGGAGGAGGAGGAGAGGAGGGGAGGAGGAAGAGGAGGGGAGGAGATGAGGAGGAGGGGAGGAGAGGAGGAGAAGGGGAGGAGAGGAGGAGGAGGAGGGGAGGAGGAGGAGGGGAGGAGGAGGGGAGGAGAGGAGAAAAGGAGGAGAGGAGGAGGAGGAGGAGGGGAGGAGAGGAGGAGGGAAGGAAGAGGAGGAGGAGGAGGAGAGGAGGAGGAGGAGGAAGAAGGGAGGAGGGGAGGAGAGGAGGAGAAGGGGAGGAGAGGAGGAGGAAGGGAGGAGGAGGAGGGGAGGAGGAGGAGGAGGAGGAGGGGAGGAGGATGATGATAAAGGCACAGGTGTCTTCTGGAAGGGAGAGCGCGCTAACATAAGGTTTTTGTTTGTTTGTTTTTTAATTTTTTTATTTACTCATTTTAGAAAGGAGAGAGAGAGGGGGAGAGAGAGAGTGGAGAGAGAGAAGGGAGGGAGGAGAAGGAAGCATCAACTCCCATATGTGCTTTGACCAGGTGAGCCCAGGGTTTCGAACTGGCAACCTCAGTATTTCCAGGTCAATGCTTTATCCACTGCACCACCACAGGTCAGGCCAGCATAAGGTTTTTAATGTTCATCTGCAGTGTAGTGTATTGGCATTTTATTTTTTTCTATGGCAAAATAATATTCCATCATGTAGATATGCCACATTTTGGACTATTCAGTCATTTCTCCCATTTTGGCTATTATAAATAATACTCATAAATATATAGATACAAATTTTTTATATGGACATATGTTTTCATTTCTCCTGGGTATCTACGTGGAAGCAGAATTATCAGGTCAAATGGTAACTCTGTGTTAAAGTGATGAGGAACTGCCAGCTGCTTTCTATAGTGGCTACACCATTTTACATGTGGCCAGCAATGAATGAGTGTTCCATTTCCCCTATACCCCACAACACTTGTTTCATTCAGTTTTTTTATTATTATTATAGCCATACTAGTAGGTAGCAATGGTATTTCCATTGTGGTTTTTGTTTGTTGTTTTTATTTTTAGGGTCTATGCTTTAATTTCTTTTATTGTGATAAAATATGCATAACAAAATTTACCATTCTAGCCATTTTTATGTGTACAGTTCAGGGGCACTAAGCACATTCACATTGTCGCACATTGGTGGTGCTTTGGATTGCATTTCCCTGGTGACTAGCACCTTTGAGCCTCTTCCCCTGGGCTTGTTTGGCATTTGTAGATCTTTGGAGAAGTGTTTGTGCAAGTTCTTAACTGATTTTTAAATCGAGCTGTCGTTTTGTTGTTGAGTTGTAACAATTCTTTATATAGTCTGCACAATGAATCCTTATCAGATACAAGGTTGGCAAATATTTTCTCCCATTCTGTAGATTGTCTTTCCACTTGTTTTATTGATTTCTCTGATGCGTAGAAGTTTTAAATTTTGATGAAGTTCAATTTATCTATTTTTTTTTTATTTTGTTGCTTACATTTTTGGTATCATATCTAGAAATCCACTGCTAAATCTAACACAGTAAAGAGTTGTCCCAATTGATCTTCTAAGAGTTTTATACTATAATTTGGCCCTTACATTTAGGTCTTTGTTTCATTTTGACTTAATTTTTTTAAATAGTTTCAGATAAGGGTACATCTTTTTAAAAAATTCCATGTTAATGTTTCTCATTTTTGTTTTGTTTTCTAGAGAGAGATAGACAGGAAGGGATAGAGAAAGAGAGAGAGGAGAGAGTGAGAAGCATCAACTTGTAGTTACTTCACTTTAGTTCAAAAATTCCATATTAATGTTAAAAAAACAAAGCAACCCTCATGAAAAGCAATTTGGCAATATCTATTACAAATATACCCTCTCAATTCCACTTATAGGAATTGATCCTCAGAAACACATTAAGGATATATGAAAAAGGTTATTTATTGCACTTTCTTTTTAATGCAAAGGGCTGTGAATAACCTAAATGGGAATAAGCCGTGGCACAATGAAATGCTATGAGGCTATGAAAAAGAATTAAGCTGTCTGTGTGCTGGTTTGGAAAACTTTCCCCCAAAAATGTTGTTTAATGAAAGAAAACAAGGTTTAGAACAGAATATTTTTATGTATAAAAGAATTGGGACAATAATATCTATATGCGTAGTTCTTACATACATACATAGAAGCTCTGCACAAGGATTCATAAGAAATCAAGAATAGTAGATCCGATTTGCTGTGGTTAAAAGATGGATCACCTTCACTTCTCTTGCCATTGGAGTCAAGTTCATAAAATGTTCTTTAAAACCCAGGTCCATGATTTTAGTACCTATGTCTTCTTCTATGTACTTTATTGTTTCAGGTCTTATATTTAGGTCTTTGATCCATTTTGAATTAATTTTAGTACACGGGGACAGGCTGTAGTCGAGTTTCATTCTTTTGCATGTGGCTTTCCAGTTTTCCCAACACCATTTGTTGAAGAGGCTTTCTTTTCTCCATTGTGTGTTGTTGGCCCCTTTATCAAAGATTATTTGACCATATATATGTGGTTTTATTTCTGGGCTTTCTATTCTGTTCCATTGGTCTGAGTGTCTATTTTTCTGCCAATACCATGCTGTTTTGATTATCGTGGCCGTATAATATAGTTTAAAGTCAGGTATTGTAATGCCCCCAGCTTCATTCTTTTTCCTTAGGATTGTTTTGGCTATTCGGGGTTTTTTATAGTTCCATATAAATCTGATGATTTTTTGTTCCATTTCTTTAAAAAATCTCATAGGGATTTTGATGGGAATTGCATTCAATTTGTATATTGCTTTGGGTAATATGGCCATTTTGATTATATTTATTCTTCCTATCCAAGAACAAGGAATATTTTTCCATCTCATTGTATCTTTTTCGATTTCCCTTAACAATGCTTTGTAATTTTCATTATATAGGTCCTTTACGTTCTTTGTTATGTTTATTCCTAGGTATTTTATTTTTTTTGTTGCAATCGTGAAGGGGATTATTTTTTTGAGTTCGTTTTCTAATATTTCATTGTTGGCATATAGAAAGGCTATGGACTTTTGTATATTAATTTTGTATCCTGCGACCTTACTGTATTGGTTTATTGTTTCTAATAATCTTTTTGTGGAGTCCTTCGGGTTTTCGATGTATAGGATCATATCATCAGCAAAAAGTGATAGCTTTACTTCTTCTTTTCTGATATGGATGCCTTTTATTTCTTTGTCTTGTCTGATTGCTCTGGCCAGAACTTCTAGCACCACGTTGAATAAGAGTGGAGAGAGTGGACAACCCTGTCTTGTTCCTGATTTAAGGTAGAAAGTCCTCAGTTTTATGCCGTTTAATAGGATGTTGGCTGATGGTTTATCATATATGGCCTTTATCATGTTGAGATATTTTCCTTCTATACCCATTTTGTTGAGAGTCTTAAACATAAAATTGTGTTGTATTTTATCAAAAGCCTTTTCTGCATCTATTGATAAGGTCATGTGGTTTTTGTTCTTTGTTTTGTTGATATGGTGTATTACGTTAACTGTTTTGCGTATGTTGAACCATCCTTGAGATTCTGGGATGAATCCCACTTGATCATGATGTATTATTTTTTTAATATGTTGTTGTATTCGGTTTGCCAGTATTTTGTTTAGTATTTTAGCATCTGTATTCATTAGAGATATTGGTCTGTAGTTTTCTTTCTTTGTGCCATCCTTGCCAGGTTTTGGTATGAGGGTTATGTTGGCCTCATAAAATGTGTTTGGAAGTATTGCTTCTTCTTCAATTTTTTGGAAGACTTTGAGTAGAATAGGAACCAAGTCTTCTTTGAATGTTTGATAGAATTCACTAGTATAACCGTCTGGGCCTGGACTTTTATTTTTGGGGAGATTTTTAATAGTTTTTTCTATTTCCTCCCTGCTGATTGGTCTGTTTAGGCTTTCTGCTTCTTCATGACTCAGTCTAGGAAGGTTGTATTTTTCTAGGAATTTATCCATTTCTTCTAGATTGTTGTATTTGGTGGCATATAATTTTTCATAGTATTCTATAATAATTCTTTGTATTTCTATGATGTCTGTGGTGATCTCTCCTCTTTCATTTTGGATTTTATTTATTTGAGTCCTGTGTCTTTTTTCCTTGGTGAGTCTTGCCAAGGGTTTGTCAATTTTGTTGATCTTTTCAAAGAACCAGCTCCTTGTTTTATTGATTTTTTCTATAGTTTTTCTGTTCTCTATTTCATTTATTTCTGCTCTGATTTTTATTATCTCCTTTCTTCGGCTGGTTTTGGGTTGTCTTTGTTCTTCTTTTTCTAGTTCCTTAAGGTGTGAAGTTAAGTGGTTTACTTCGGCTCTCTCTTGTTTGTTCATATAGGCCTGAAGTGATATGAACTTTCCTCTTATTACTGCTTTTGCTGCATCCCAGAGATTCTGATATGTCGTATTTTCATTTTCATTTGTCTGTATATATCTTTTGATTTCTGCGCTTATTTCTTCTTTGACCCATTCATTTTTTAGAAGTATGTTGTTTAGTTTCCACATTTTTGTGGGTTTTTCCCCCTCTTTTTTGCAGTTGAATTCTAGTTTCAAGGCTTTATGATCAGAAAATATGCTTGGTACAATTTCAATTTTTCTAAATTTGCTGATATTGTCTTTGTGGCCCAACATATGGTCAATTCTTGAGAATGTTCCATGTACACTAGAGAAAAATGTATACTCTGTCGCTTTGGGATGAAGTGTCCTGTAGATGTCTATCATATCCAGGTGTTCTAGTATTTTATTTAAGGCCACTATATCTTTATTGATTCTCTGTTTGGATGACCGATCTAGAGCCGTCAGCGGTGTATTGAGGTCTCCAAGTATGATTGTATTTTTGTTAGTTTTTGTTTTAAGGTCAATAAGTAGCTGTCTTATATATTTTGGTGCTCCTTGGTTTGGTGCATATATATTAAGGATTGTTATGTCTTCTTGATTCAACTTCCCCTTAATCATTATGAAATGACCATTTTTGTCTCTGAGTACTTTTTCTGTCTTGTAGTCAGCATTATTAGATATGAGTATTGCTACACCTGCTTTTTTTTGGGTGTTGTTTGCTTGGAGTATTGTTTTCCAGCCTTTCACTTTGAATTTGTTTTTATCCTTGTTGCTTAGATGTGTTTCTTGTAGGCAGCATATAGTTGGATTTTCTTTTTTAATCCATTCTGCTACTCTGTGTCTTTTTATTGGTAAGTTTAATCCATTTACATTTAGTGTAATTATTGACACTTGTGGGTTCCCTACTGCCATTTTATAAATTGCTTTCTGTTAGTTTTGTATCTAGTTTGATTCTTCTCTTTTGTTTTTCTATCATTTGTTTTTGTTTGTTTGTGTTCCATACTTCTTTCCTCTGTTGCTACCTTTTTTAAGTCAAGTGTTTTTGTGGTGGTTTTTTCAAGGGTGGTTACCATTAAGTAATGAAAAGGGTACCTACCATATTCATTGTAGTACCCTATCTTATAAGTATTTCTGCACTTCATCGTCCTTTGCTACTGTTAATCTCCATCCTCTCCCCCCTTTTTTTCCTTTGTTGTCACAGTTTAAGTTTGGTTTTATTGTGTTCTTGGTGGAGCTGTTACTTGTGGTGTTGTTTTCTTTTGTTCTTTGAATCTGGTTGGAAAACCCCCCTTAGTATTTCCTAGAGTGGGGGCTTTCTGTTGATAAATTCTCTCATCTTTTCTGTATTTGTGAATGTTTTTATATCTCCTTCATACTTGAAGGATAGCTTTGATGGGTATAGTATTCTTGGCTGGAAGTTCCTCTCTTTCAGGGCTTTAAATATTGGGGTCCACTCTCTTCTAGCTTGTAGAGTTTCTGCTGAGAAATCTGATGATAATCTAATAGGCCTTCCTTTGTATGTTGTACTCTTCTTTTCCCTGGCTGCCTTGAGAATTTTTTCTTTGTCATTGGTTTGTGTCATCTTTATTATGATGTGTCTTGGAGTGGGTTTGTTGGGGTTAAGAAAACTTGGTGTTCTGTTTGCTTCTTGAATTTGAGGCTTTAGTTCCTTCCACAGGCTTGGGAAGTTCTCGTCTATTATTTGTTTGAGTATATTCTCCATTCCATTTTCTTTCTCTTCTCCCTCTGATATACCTATTATTCTTATGTTATTCTTTCTGATGGAGTCGGACAATTCCTGTAGGGCTTTCTCGTTTTTTATTATTTTTGAGTCTCTTTCTTCTTCTCTCTGTTGTGCCTCAAGTTGTTTGTCTTCTATTTCACTAATCCTATCTTCAATCTGGGCTGTTCTGTTAGCTAAGCTTGTTACCTCGTTTTTCAGCTCGTGAATTGAGTTTTTCATTTCTGTTTGATTTGTTTTTATAGTTTCAATTTCCTTGGTAATATATTCTTTGTGTTCATTGAGTTGTTTTCTGATCTCCCTATATTGCCTTTCTGTGTTTTCTTGTATATCTCTGAGTATTTTTAAGATTTCTATTTTAAATTCTCTGTCATTTAGCTCCAAGGCTTCCAGTATGTTAAGTCTTTTCTCCATAGATTTTTCCACATCTATTTGTGTTACCTCTCTTTCTTTTGTATCCATAATATTCGATTTCCTCTTTCTTATCGGCATCTGAGGGTGATCTTATTGATAGCACTAATTAGAATTAATAAAGAGTAAAAAGAAAAAAAAAAAGGGTAAAACACCCCATAAAAAAAACCAGTAATAATTTATTATTTCCCCCTTTTTTTTCTCTCTTCTCTTTCCCTCCTCTCCCCTCCTCATGGAAATATTGTGCCTATAATGGAGGGCCTGATTTGGGGTGAAGAGTTCAAGGGGCAAAAAAAAAGGGAGTAGGGACCTACTAAATGCAAAAAAAAAAAAAAAAAAGGGAAGAAAATCTTAGACAAGCATAAGATGATTTGCTTGTAAGTGATGGTCAACTAAGAGATATAATGAGAGGGATAAGAGGGAATCAGAATAAAGGACCAAAAAAGAATAATAAAGAAGAAAAAATAAAAATAATAAGTAAAAATCTGTTGTATTAAGTGGAGCAAAGACTAAATACAATGGAGACCTTGGGTTGGGAGGACCCAAAATGCCACAAAAATAAACAAACAAGAGAAAAAAAAAATAAAAACAAAAGCATAAAAGAGAAATAAAGCCAAAAAAAAGCCTTGAGTCCCAAATTAACTAATTTGTTCGTGATTGAGGATTATATGGGAGGAAAGTAAAATGAGAAAAGAAAAAAGGAATAGAAAGGAAAAAATAAGAAAAAGAGAAAAACGAAGGAAGAAATACAATAGGAGGAGAAAAAAACAAAATAAAGTAAGACAAAAAAAAAAAACAAAAGAGGAGAGAGTGAGAGTTAAGTGTTTTGGAGTATAACCTTAAAGGAGGGTGAGGATGAAGAAGAAAAATAAAATGCAACACTCATGGGTAGTGTAGTTCAAGAAAGGGGAAGCATAAGATGGGCAGAGAATAGAAGGACCGAGGTGGAGGAAATAAAGGCAAAAAGATAGAAGAAACAAACAACAACAACAACAACAAAAAATTAGTGGATCAAGTTGTAAAGTCTGTGGGTTTTTGTTGATTTTGAGAGGTTAACTTCTTCCTTTTTCTTTTCTCTCCCTCTTCCTAGTCGGTGACTCTGTACCCCAGGCTCTGCCCCTGTGTCACTCTTAGGTAGGGATTTGCAGTTGATGGGATTCTATGGCAATGTCATATAATTGGCTTTAGTCTTGCTGGAAGTAAAGGCTTGTTGGCGTTTGCAGGGTCCAACGATGAGAGAGTTTGCTTTCCTGGATTCTCTCTCCTAGTCCCCCCTTTCTGAATTAGCAGCCTGGTGATCCAGCTATAAGGCTGCAACTGCTTCTGCCTGGGGAGTAAGAGGCTCAAAGAGCTGGGAAATCCCCACTCTATCCCCACTCAGTGCAAGGCTTTGGGAAAGGCTCTGAGAGTCAGGGCCTCCAGTGTAATCAGGTGGGGGTGGGAGTCAATTGTTGTCAAGGTGACTGTTCAGCGCCTATCATTTAGTTGGACCTCTCAACCCAGGCTTTCCACACTTTGTAGCCTGTTTTTGCAGGGAAGAAGAGGCACTAGTCTCTGCTTACAACTAGTGTAGTATAGACCTTATTATCTGCCAAGTCCTTCTTGTTAGCGTTTATCCCTGAATATGGAGGCTCTATCAATCAGAAGTTGCCCCCGCCCCTTTAGCGAGAGGCACTAAAAAATATCACGCCTCTTGTCTTGGATCGCTGAACTGAGAGAGATCTTATCAATTAGAACCGAGGGTGCGCAGATTTTATGGGTTAAGCTAATTTCAGTGATTGGGTCGCAGCTGTGCTTCCGAAGGTATTTTAGGCTGCCTGCGCGCGCCCCTCCCCCAACGCTTGATTGTTAGCTTGAATGGCTGGGTGAGGTGCCCCACCCATGGAGAGAATCTCCCAAGCCTCTCCCGCTCGCCCCACCGCTGGCGGCTGGACCGCACCAGGCGCAGGATAATGGAGCCCCCTGGGTGTGCGGGCCAGCAGGGCGCCCTGGGCACATGGAATGCCCAAGGCACGCGCACGAATGGGGCGCTCCGGGCACCGGTGGCTGGCAACCCCCACTCGCAGTGTGCGGGCCGCTGGGAACGTCAGCGGTGCTCAACCGGACCGGGCGCGCGCAGCTGCTCGTGGCGGCTCGCGGTGGTGGTTCGCGGCGGCCGCTCGCGGCGGCTCACGGCGGCTCGCGGTGTCGGCTCGTGGCGGCTGCTCGCGGCGGCTCGCGGCGGCTGCTTGCGGCGGCTCGCGGTTCCCAAGTATATGGGCTGACTCACCGCAGGTGCACTCCCTCGCGGCTTGAATGAGCGTCGCTGCGGTAGCTTCCTCCACACCCTCGTCTCTCAGATTCAAGTGATAACAGTCCTTTTGCTTTCAGTTTGTGTGGAACTCCGGAATGCTCCAAGGATAAATTTTTCTGTTTCTAGTTGATAAATTTGTTGTGATTTAGGGGAGAGCTGTCGGACGCGCTTCTCATGGCGCCATTTCCATGACGTCACTCCCCCCTTATTTTTAATAAGAAACCACCAGCCTCATTTTTTTTTCTTTTTTTTTTTCTTTCTTTTCTTTTTTTTTTTTGTTTTGTATCTAGTTTGATTCTTCTCTTTTGTTTTTCTATCATTTGTTTTTGTTTGTTTGTGTTCCATACTTCTTTCCTCTGTTGCTACCTTTTTTAAGTCAAGTGTTTTTGTGGTGGTTTTTTCAAGGGTGGTTACCATTAAGTAATGAAAAGGGTACCTACCATATTCATTGTAGTACCCTATCTTATAAGTATTTCTGCACTTCATCATCCTTTGCTACTGTTAATCTCCATCCTCTCCCCCCTTTTTTTCCTTTGTTGTCACAGTTTAAGTTTGGTTTTATTGTGTTCTTGGTGGAGCTGTTACTTGTGGTGTTGTTTTCTTTTGTTCTTTGAATCTGGTTGGAAAACCCCCTTTAGTATTTCCTGGAGTGGGGGCTTTCTGTTGATAAATTCTCTCATCTTTTCTGTATTTGTGAATGTTTTTATATCTCCTTCATACTTGAAGGATAGCTTTGATGGGTATAGTATTCTTGGCTGAAAGTTCCTCTCTTTCAGGGCTTTAAATATTGGGGTCCACTCTCTTCTAGCTTGTAGCGTTTCTGCTGAGAAATCTGATGATAATCTAATAGGCCTTCCTTTGTATGTTGTACTCTTCTTTTCCCTGGCTGCCTTGAGAATTTTTTCTTTGTCATTGGTTTGTGTCATCTTTATTATGATGTGCCTTGGAGTGGGTTTGTAAGAAAAAAATAAAAATAATAAGTAAAAATCTGTTGTATTAAGGGGAGCGAAGACTAAATACAATGGAGACCTTGGGTTTGGAGGACCGAAAATGCCACAAAAATAAACAAACAAGAAAAAAACAAAAACAAAAGCAAAAAAGAAAAATAAAGCCAAAAAAAGCCTTGAGTCCCAAATTAACTAATTTGTTCGTGATTGAGGATTAAATGGGAGAGAAAGGAAAAAATAAGAAAAAGAGAAAAATGAAGGAAGAAATAAAAAAGGAAGAGAAAAAAACAAAATAAACAAATCAAAAAAAAATAAAAGAGGAGAGAGTGAGAGTTAAGTGTTTTGGAGTATAACCTTAAAGGAGGGTTAGGATGAAGAAGAGAAATAAAATGTAACACTCATGGGTAGTGTAGTTCAAGAAAAGGGAAGCATAAGATGGGCAGAGAAAAGAAGGACTGAGGTGGAGGAAATAAAGGCAATAAGATAGAAGAAACAAACAACAACAACAAAAAAAATTAGTGGAACAAGTTGTAAAGTCTGTGGATTTTTCTTGATTTTGAGAGGTTAACTTTTTCCTTTTTCTTTTCTCTCCCTCTTCCTGGTCAGTGACTCTGTACCCCACCAGCCTCATTTTTAAAAATACCTCCAAATACATGATCTCACCTCTGTCAAAGGGACGTCCAGTCATTGGAAAGTGCTCTGGTTTAACATGTTCCTTGTATTTCATTGAAAACTGCTCCTAAGTAGCTTGGTGTTGCCCCACTGAGCAAGGCCAATTCCTCTTTCTGAGATAACCCTTTCGACAGGGAACATGGCTGTCCTCTGAGGTCTACCCTGTGAGCT
This sequence comes from Saccopteryx bilineata, assembly GCF_036850765.1. Lineage (NCBI taxonomy): Eukaryota > Metazoa > Chordata > Mammalia > Chiroptera > Emballonuridae > Saccopteryx > Saccopteryx bilineata. The sequence continues at coordinate 108,612,177 of NC_089494.1, read as the reverse complement.
ATTTGCCATCTGCACATGCCTTGCCTTTTTCCGGGACTGTGGCCCCAATCACCATGCTAGTCTTTAAGCTGACAATTTCACCTGCACTTGGTCTTGTACCTTGCTGCTAGATTTATCCAAAAGCAGCTTTAACATTGTCAATTACTTGTTGAAGAATCACCACAGAATCCCAGTTTTTAGCCACGGCTTTTTTCCCAACTCCCCACAGTTGGTCTGGGAAACCCCATGCCTCTATTTCCCAACAAAGTCATTCTGCTTTGGTAAGGCCAGCCTTAGCCATGGTCCCCTCACTCACTTTGCCCACCTGTGCTTCAACCTTAGGCTGCGTGGTGGTTTCTTACTGGTAAGATTTAAGTTAGCTTCTCCAAAAGCATAATTCTATGTGGCCTTAAAGTTTCAACTTCTCCACAAAACTTACCCTGGACAATATTGGCTTACAATGATGTGGCATGTATTTTGAATTCTTTCTGATAAATGAGTGTTTCAGGTCGGGTACCCTGGGAAACAAACTTTAACATGGATATTTGTGTACAGGACGTTCATGGGGAATATTCTCAACCACAACACCTGGGAGGAAATAAGAGAAGAAAGACTGGATAGAGGGAAAATTTGAACTGTGATGCAGTTTCAACAGCAGCGTCAGTGTCCTCACCAGAGCAGAATTGTTCCCCACTGAGGGAGGAGCCAGACTTTGTATCCCTTTGTGGACCAGTCATTGGATATGGGCTTCTCTGGGAAGGAACATAATAACCTTGAGCAAATAGCTTCATTCTGCTGAAAGCAATTCCTGGGGAGGGACTCTCTTGAGTCCTGAACAGGCAATACTATCAGCAGCTGGGAAAATGAGTGTGTCAGTTCTGAGGCAGAATCTAGGTGACTAAGCCATAGCATCTCTACAACATGCAATTAGTAATAACCTACCTTGCTTGCCTAGATGCACAAGAGTTTAGGTGGTTCTGATGTACCTTCCTCCCTGGTAAGAACCACTGTTTTAGCCTTTAGAGTGGCTCTAGGGGCCAAGGGTTTGGGTTGTGTTCACTAGTTAACATAGTAGTGCATATTGAGAGAGGACAGAGGGATATCGGTCAAAATAGTTGAAGAGGATTAAAAGTAAAAATGTCATTAATTGTATGTAGTTTGGATAGACTTTTTGTCTTAAAAGTTAGGAAATTCCTACTGTTTGTGAGAAAATAAAAAGTCTGAATATAGTCCAATTGATGCCAGGCTTTGGAGAGTTGCTCAGTTTAATTTTATTTGTAGTTCTACTATGTATGGTATATTTATTGGCATACTACATAGAGAAAAATATACAGATCCTAAAAGCACAGCTTGGTAAACTTTCACTTAGTGAAGACACATATACCATATTTCCGCATTATAAGATGCTCCCATGTATAAGACGCACCTTAATTTTGGGGCCCAAAATTTGAAAAAAAAATGTATTACATAAAGTTATTGAACTCAAGTTTTATTCATCATAAAATTCATACAACTCCTCATCACTGTCAAAACTCCCATTCACTAGCTTGCCTTCATCTGTGTCTGATGACAAATCACTGTCTTCATATATTATCTTATCCTCAGTTCCATCTGTGGCATTTGAAATGCCACACTTTTTAATGACTTAACAACGATCTCAATCTTGATATTATCCCAGGATCTTTTCACCCAGGTACAAACTTCTCCTATAGTTGGTTTCTTCCCTCTTCCTGCTGGTGTCAAATTGTCCCCAGAAGACTTCATCCATTGGTTCCATTCATCTCTCATGGCAGCTTTGAAGGGTTTGTTAATACTGACATCAAGTGGTTGGAGCTGGGATGTCAATCCTCCAGGTAATGATGGCAAGTTTTGTATTTTGTTTTGCAGCAATCTTTATGAAATACAAAGATTTACTATCTGTGCCCTGAATTGATCAAGCACCAATAGGGCAGGTTGTGAAAGAGTCTACCTGGTCTCCTTCTCCAAGCCTTTACAAACCAGATCTTCATCCCATCCTGATCCGTCCAACCCTTGTCATGAACATGTATAATCACTCCTCAAGGAATGTCTTCTTTTGGCATTGTTTTGCATTTGAAAATCAGCATAGGAGGCAGCTTGGTTCTGTCAGCACAACAAGCTAGAACAACTGTATAATGGCTCTTTTCACATCCACTTGTCTTCACAGTTACAGTTTTCACCCCCTTCTTATCAACAGTTCTGTTACTTGGGACATCATGCTGAAGGGGGACTTCACCCATATTTGCAAACTGTCCCAACTCAAACTGATATACCTTCCAACATTGAATGACAAAATGATGAAATTCAAAGACCTTCTGCTCATAGCTTTCAGGCATATTTTAGGCAAGTCTGGTGCATGTACGCATGCTTAGTCCATTTCATGACCCTGAAGCACCAATTGTGTCCTCCTTTGAAATCAGTAACTTCTTTTTCATCAGCAATTCTTCTTGCCTCATGTTGAACCATTTTTGTGGACACAGGAATTCCAACTGCCCTTTGCTCTTCAATCCATATCTTTAATTCCCTCTCTAAATCAGGCCATTTTTCTGGCTGTCTCACATGGCCTTCTGCTGTGGTGTTTTCAGTAGGGTTTCTTCTCCCATAGCCAGTCTCAAATTGAGTTCTCATTTGGAGGAGGACCAAACTTATGTTCAGCAACACGATTTCCATTCACTTTTGCAAACTGGATTACTTTTAACTTGAATTCAGCACTGTATGAAAATCTTTTCTGAACCATTTCTGGGTAGAATGTGGAAAATGTAACCTACCGTATTATACTGGTAACAAATGTAAAACAATGAGTGCAAAGATGGGAAATGCAAGTAAAAAAGTTTACAACCACTATATAAGATGCACCCAGGTTTTAGACTCCAAATTTTTCAAATATGGGTGCATCTTATACATGCGGAAATACGGTATATCCAGCACCCAGACTGAGAAAGAAAACTTTGCCATCCTAAAAGTCCCTGTTACTCCTTTCTAGTCCCTATTCTCTGTGAACGGTGACCTTTGTCCTGAGATCACCATCGTTAGGCAGCATGTTCTTGATGTTTCTGTCAATGGCTTGCATAATGTGTAATCTTCTATGGCTGGCTTCTTTTTCTCAACATTACGTTTGTGAGAGTCATCCATGTTGTTACCTGTAATTATGGTTCGTTTATTCTCAGGATCATATAGTGTTCTATTATTGATAGACTACAATTTATTTATCCTTTCACTTTTGCACATGGACATTGGTTGTTTCCAGTCTGGGGCTACTATGAACAGAGAGGCGATGGACATTCTAGCAGCTATGTTTCAGTCAACATGTGTCTATACTTCTCTTGGCGATACGCCTAGGAATAGAACTGCTGAACTCTACCTGTACATACATTTAGTTTGAATAGCTATTGCCAAACAGTCTTCCAAAGTGTTTGTACCAATTTATAATCGATCAGCAGTGCTGACTTCTTTACATCCTTACCACCTTCTATCTGTCTCTGTCATTTGAGCTATTCTGCTGAATGGTCATAGTTTTGAGTTCTCCTGATGACTAATAAAGCCGAGCATTTTTAATGCTTCTTGGACAGTACCCCCCAAAGACTGCTAAAGACCCATTTGGGGGCCCATTTTGTCTAGGCCCATTTTTCTATTGGGTTGTATGGGCAAAGGCTTCTTGATAGTATGATATCATCAATATATGTTTCTATGTAGATATAGATCTAAATATATTAAATATATAAAATATACAGTATATATTTACATGTAGAGATAAAAATAAGAGAAAAATAAAAATTATAATGAGTATAATACAGCTAGATTATAAAAATAATTATATTTTTATTTATAATTATATAAACTTGAAAGATAATACTCTAAAATATGAACCCAGTCTCTCTGGTTGGGAGGATTATGGATAATGTTAACTTTCTACTTTATAGCTACCCTTATTTGTTTTTGTCTAAATTTAGTTTAATAACAAGCATGGATTACTTTTATAATCTGGAAACACAATGAAGCTGTTTTTATTTGCAAACAACAACAAAAACCCAAAATGAAACAAAAGTTTGTGGGCGTGTGCTGGTTTGGCTCAACCATCAGCCTCTCTTGTCTGGGACACTGAGCAGCACTGAAGAAAAGTGTCCTCTCTGGGCATGCTCAAAAGTCTGTGTTAGAAGAAGAGAGTGTAGAAATGAAGAATAGCTTGTACTGTGTAACAGCCATGTGCTATCTTGCACCCTGCAGAGCCCAGAGATGATTTTGCCATAAAGACTGGGCTAATTACTTAAATTGCCTTTCTTTGTGGGAGAGATCCTTCCCAGCACCATTGTCTAGGCTTATTTGGTTTGATTGCTGGAGCCCTGCTGTTTGCTGGGATGAGGAAAGTACATTATATTACACCATGCAAGTGTAATGTCTTTGTTTACATTTTGCAAGGCAAACAGGGTTACTTCTAGTCTTACATAACCATAAATAAGGAATTCTGTAGAAACCAGGGCTGGGAACCACGTGACACCTGCCTGCCTTTCCCCCTTCCTTTCCCATTTTGTTTTGTTAGTCCTACTAAGCCATAACCAACACCAACCTATCCACTAACATACAGCTTTAAAAATTTTTTGAAATAATTTCAAGTTGAGTGAGAACAGAATGTGAATGTTTCTTAGATTTCTGAATTACCTTTTTATTAAAGTAGTTGACCATATTTTATTTTGTTCCCCCAAACACTTCTATTAATCCTGCGAACAAATATATACGTATTCTGTACTTACTGTGTTGACACTCTTTGCGCTAGACATAGGGAACGCTACAGCACAAACTCACTGTTGCACTGATAGTGCCATTGATTGCTTCTCACATGTGCCCTGACTGGAGCTGGAGCTGGTACCATGAGGATTGAGCTGGTGACCTTGGGATCGAAAATTCCAAGCTCATACTGACATTCCTGGGCTGGAACAACTGTCCTCACTGCCCCACTGGCCAGGGCCAGACTTTTCATTTTCATTCTATTGTATTGCATCTTAGATTTTTATTTCTATTGAAGTCAATATCAATCTTTACTTTTCCATATAAACAGAAAGCTCTTTGAGTGTCCTTTTATTTATTTTTTTCTAGAGCAAAACATGGCATGACATTGACTAATAAAATTATAGGTTTCAGGTGTACACTTCTACACTACACCATCTGTATACTCTAATTGTCTGTTCACCAGCCCAACTCAAGTCTCTTTCTGTCACCATTTATTCCCACTTTACCCTCTTCTGGACTCTTTTCTTAATTTTATTTGTCAATTGAATTTTGGTAGCTTACAGAAATTCTATTGATTTTTTTGTATATTGACCTTGATAAACTTATTCATTACTTTTAGTAGATTATTTTTGGAGGTTTCACAAAATTTTCTCCTACACACACCTGTGAATAAGTTCAGTTTTATTTCTTCCTTTTCAGTCTGGATGCCTTTTTATTCTTTTTAAGAGAGGAAGAGAGAGAGACAGACAAGAAGGGTGAGAGATGAGAAGCATCAACTCATAGTTACGTCACTTCACTTGTTCATTAATTGCTTCTCATATGCCTTGACTGGGCACTCCAGCTGAATCAGTGACCCCTTGCTCAAGCCAGCAACCTTGGGCTTCAAGCCAGTGATCTTTAGGCTCAAGCCAGGGAGCATGGGATTAATTGATAATCTCACGCTCAAGCTAGTAACTTGAGAGCCTTGAGCAACTTCGGGGTTTTATGAACCTGGGTCCTCAGTATTTCAGGTCGACAGTCTATCCATTGTGTCACCACAGGTCAGGCAAGATGACTTTTTGTATTCTAGGCTATTGCTGGGTAAAGGTTTCAGGAACATTTTGAATATAAGTGGTAAGAATGGTATCCTTGTGTTTTCCTGATCTTAGGGGGAAAAGTTTCAATATTTTACCATTAAGTATAACATAGCTATTGGGTTTTTAAAAGATCTTTATCAGATTGAGGAAGTTCTGGTTTCTGTTTACCTTGTTGAAAGTTGTTTTTTTCTTATTTTTTCCCAAGTGGCGGGGGGGGGGGGGGAGAGGAGATAGAGAGACAGACTCCTACATGCGCCCTGACAGGGATCCAGCCAGCAACCCCCATCTGGGGCTGTACTCACAACTGAGCTATTTTTAGTGCCTGAGGTGCAGGTTCCATGGAGCCATTCTTAGCACCCAGGGACAATGTGCTCAAACCAGTGGAGCCACGGATATGGGAGGGAAGAGAGAGAGACAGAGAGGGGGAGAGGTGGAGAAGCAGATGGGCACTTCTCCTGCGTGCCCTGACCAGGAATTGAACCTAGGACATTCACACACAGGGACAACACTCTACTACTGAGCCAACCAGCCAGAGATTTTCTTTTCCTAATCAAATGTTTTTCCTTTGTCTGTTGAGATGATCATGTAACTTAATCCTTCATTCTATTAATGTGGTATATAATATTAATTTATTTTCAGGTGTAAAACCAAACTTACTTTCCTGAGATAATTCCCAGTTGGTCATCATATGTAATTTAAAAAAATTATATATTCAGTTTGCTAATGTTATTTTTAAAGAATTTTTAATTTTCATGAGGATCTATAGTTTTCTCTCCTTCTGATGTTTTTCTGTTGATATTTGGGTGATAATACTGGACTCAGAGAGTGAATTGGCAAGTGTATGCTCCTCCCCTATTATTATGGATTAAATTGTGCTCCTCCCCCAAATTTATATCTTGATGTGCTAACCACTGTACCTCAGAATGTGACCTTATTTGGAATAGGATCTTTACAGAGGTAGTCAACTTAAATGAGATCATTAGGATGAGCCCTAATATAATATGACTGGTGTCCTTATAAGAAGAGAAAATTGGACATAGACACAGAGGGGAAGACAGTGTGAAGAAGGCTCAGGGAGAAAATGGCCATCTACAAGCCAAGGAGAGAGGCCTGGAACAGATGGATCCTTCCTTCACAGCCCCCAGGCGGACCTAATTCTGCTGACATCTTGATCTCAGATTTGTAGCTTCCTGAAGCTACAAATGGACAATACATTTCTGTTTAAGCCATTCAGTTTGGTGTACTTTGTTATGGCAGCTGTAGCCAACTAGTATATGTATTTTCTGAAGGAGTTTCTGTTGGATTGGTAATATTTTTTCCTTAAATATTTGATAAAATTTATCAGTAAAGTCATCTGGGACCTGTGTTTTTCTTTGTGGGAAGACTTCTAATTAGTAACTGAATTTCTTATTTGTAATTGGTCTATTCAGATTTCAAAATTCTTACTGAATCAGTTGTGGTAAGTTTGTCTTTCTAGAAATTTCCCCATTTTATCTAAGTTGTATAACTTGCTGGAATTAAGTGGTTCATAATAGTCCTTTATAATCCTCTCAATTTGTAGAATCAGTGTAACATACCCTTTTCATTTTTGATTCTGGTAATTCATGATTTATCTTTTTTTTTCATCAATCTAGTGAAAGTTGTATCAATTTTATTCATCTTTTTAAATAAACAACTTTTGATTTTGTTGATTTTTTTCTTTATTGTTTTTATTTTATTGATTTTTACCCTGACTTTATTGATTAATTTCATGTACAGTGATACCTTGGTTTTTGTCGATAATCCATTGAAAAACAACTGACAAAATCCAAAACCAACAAAAACTGAGGCAATTATTTCCAATGGTGGTTATCTTTAAGTAATGAAAAGGGTTCCTACCCTGTTCATTGTAGCGCACTATTTTGTGAGTACTTTTGCACTCCATCGTCCTTTGCTACTGTTAATTTCCATCCTCTCCCCCCCTTTTTTTTGTTGTCACAGTTTAAATTTGGTTTTATTGTGTTCTTCTTGGAGCTTTTACTTGTGGCTTTGTTTTTCTTTGTTCTTTGTATCTGATTGGAGAACCCCCTTTAGTAATTCCTGGAGTGGGGGTTTTCTGATGATAAATTCCCTCATCTTTTCTGTATCTGTGAATGTTTTTATTTCTCCTTCATATTTGAAGGATAGCTTTGATGGGTATAGTATTCATGGCTGAAAGTTCCTCTCTTTCAGGACTTTAAATATTGGGGTCCACTCTCTTCTAGCTTGTAGAGTTTCTGTGGAGAAATCTGATGATAATCTAATGGGCCTTCCTTTGTTGTATTCTTCTTTTCCCTGGGTGCCTTGAGAATTTTTTCTTTGCCGTTGGTTTGTGCCAATTTCATTATGATGTGCCTTGGAGTAGGTTTGTTGGGGTTAAGAAAACTCGGAGTTCTGTTTGCTTCTTGAATTTGAGGCTTTCGTTCTTTCCACAGGCTTGGGAAGTTCTCATCTATTATTTGTTTGAGTATGTTCTCCATTCCATTTTCTCTCTCTTCTCCCTCTGATATACCTATTATTCTTATGTTATTCTTTTTGATGGAGTCAGATAATTCTTGTAGGGCTATCTCATTTTTTTTTAATTTTTGAGTCTCTTTCTTCTTCTCTCTGTTGTGCCTCAAGTTGCTTGTCTTCTATTTCACTAATCCTCTCTTCTATCTGGCTTGTTCTATTAGCTAAGCTTGTTACCTCGTTTTTCAGCTCGTGAATTGAGTTTTTCATCTCTGTTTGATTTGTTTTTATAGTTTCAATTACCTTGGAAATATATTCTTTGTGTTCATTGAGTTGTTTTCTGAGCTCCCTAAATTGCCTTTCTGTGTTTTCTTGTATATCTCGAAGGATTTTTAGGATTTCTATCTTGAATTCTCTGTCATTTAGCTCCAAGGTTTCCAATATATTAAATTTTTTCTCCATAGATTTTTCCTCATCTAGCTGTGTTACCTCTCTTTCTTTTGTATCCATGATATTCGATTTTCTCTTCCTTAATGGCATCTGAAGGTGGTTTTGTTGATAGTATTAATGAGATTTAATAAAGAATAAAAAGTTAAAAAGTAAAAAATCAAAAAAAGTTGTGTTTTTTTTAAAAAAATTAATAATGAAATAAAGAAAAATAAAATAAAATAAAAATTTAAAAAAAGGAAATTATCCCCCCCTCCTTTTTTCCTCTCCTCTCCTCTCCCCTCTTTCTTGAGAAAATCTTGTGGTGAACTGTGAATTATATTGTATTAAATAGAACAAACAATGCCTGTAATGGAGGGCCTGAATTGGGGAAAAGTAATAAAGGGGCAAAAAAAAAGGGGAGGGTATGGACCCACAAAAAGCAAATAAGGAAAAAATTTGGGTCAAGAATAAAATGATTTGCTTTTAGGTGTTGGTTGACTAAGAGTTATGATGAGAGGAATAAGAGGGAAACAGGAAAATAGTGGGACAAATTAAAAAATTACTATTGTATTTAGTGGAACAAGAACTAGATAAAATGGAGAGCCAGGGATGGTAGCACTACTAGTGAGTTTAAAAGGTGAAGTAAAAACCCCCCAGAATGCCACAAACATAAGTTTGAGTCCCAGATAAGATAATTTGTTCATTATTGAGGTTTGAATGAGAGGAGATGTAAAGGAGAAAGGAAGAAACTAATATAGAGGGAGAAAAGAAAGACAGAGAGAGAGAGAGAAAAAGAGGGAACCACTAAAAGAAGAAAAAAGAAAAAAGAGGAGAGAGAGAGAGAGAGAGAGAGTTAAGGGTTTTGGAGTGCAACCCTCATAGAGAGAAAGGGAGAGGAAAGAAAAGATAATGGGAGATGTAACACTTATGGTAGTGTAGTTCAAGGAGAGGAGAGAGTAAGACCAGCAGAGAGTTAAATGATCAAATTGAAGGAGGAAAAAAAAAATCAAGAATAAAGATAAGAGAAACAAACGAACAAATATAATAAAATGGGATAGGTTATAAAGTCTGCGGATTATTCTTTATTTTGAGAGGTTATCTTCTTGCTTTATCTTTTCTCTCCCTCTTCCTGGTCGGTGACTCTGTACCCCGGGTTCTGCCCCTTTGGCATGCTCAGGTAGAGGTTTGCAGTTGATAAGTCTCTATGGCGATGTCATGTATTGTGCTTCAGTCTCGTTGGCAGTCGAGGCTCATTAGCATTTATAGGCTCCAACAGTGAGAGAGCCCGTGTTCCTGGAGCCTTTCTCCTAGTCTTTCCTTCCTCAATTAGTAGCCTGATAATCCAGCTATGGGGTTGCTGCTGCCTCTGTCTGGATAGTAAGAGGCTCAAAGAGCTGGCAACTCCCCACTCTCTTCCCACTCAGCACAGAGCTCTGGGTAAGGCTCAGTCAGTCAGAGCTGCTAGCATAATAAGGCGGGGCTTCCGCCCACTCAAAGACCTCTGGCTCTGCCACTCTGTCCGGTAACATGGGCGGGTGCCCACTCCTGGGGTCCTTGGAGGAAACTCTCGCTCACTATCTACATGCGCAGACCAGGATATCAGGCCGGAAGTCTCACGCTCTGAGTGAAACCCCTGCCCGCACGGAAAAGTTCCAGCGTTGGAATTGGCTCTTGCTCCGTCCCCGTGCACGGCTTTTTCAAGGCGCTGGGGTGGCCCGAGATTCTGCTTTTGGCCCACACAAAGGCCCCTGACTCTGCCCCTCTGAGGGATAACACGGGCGGGCACTGCCGAGGCACTCGGAGGAATCTCTCGCTCACTATCTGCGCACGCAGACCAGGATATCAGGCCGGCCGCTTCACCCTCTGAGTGAAACCCCCACCTGCATGGAAAAGTTCCAGCATTGGAATTAGTTCTCACTCCCTCCCCGTGCGCGGCTTTCCCAGGTCGCTGGGGCAGTCTGGAGATTCCGCTTTCGGCCCACACAAAGGCCCCTGACTCAAGGCAATTATTTCCATATGAATCAATGTAAATCCAATAAATTCATTCTAGACACTTCAGAATACATACCCAGAACATTTTATAGAGAATAAATGTAGCGTTTAGTACTAAAAACAATAAGAAATTAATATAAAATGAATATAAAAGACTGATGTGAAGAATAAATGAACATTTAACATGGCATTATTAGCAAAGGAAACACTTAACAGGGACAATGAGATTTGAGCATGTGATTTTATCTTACATGCGTTACATACATTTTGAAACTGAAAAACACAAAATAAACACATTACACCAAATACTGTGTACGCAGTAATCACTTACATGTAATTGTAGTATTAGTACTCGCAATCAATTAAAAAAGCACAAAAACACTGGAAAGCAATGGAATTGTTTGGCTAGATGTCTGGGATGATGCTCATACACAAGAAACAATGCCACACTGAGCAGGAGAACGTGTGGGTCACCTTTTGTTTTCGCAAAATTAGCAGCAAGGTCATGTGGGCACGTCGATGTAATTCTAGGCAACTGACGAAAACTGAGACAAATTTTTCATGGAAAAAATAGATAAAAACCGAAACCCACGATAACCAAAGTCAACGAAAATCGAAGAATTATTATACAGTGTGTCCGTAAAGTCATGGTGTACTTTTGACCGGTCACAGGAAAGCAACAAAAGACAATAGAAGCCCTGGCCGGTTGGCTCCACGGTAGAGCGTCGACCTGGCGTGCGGGGGACCCGGGTTTGATTCCCGGCCAGGGCACATAGGAGAAGCGCCCACCTGCTTCTCCACCCCCCCCTCCTTCCTCTCTGTCTCTCTCTTCCCCTCTCGCAGCTAAGGCTCCATTGGAGCAAAGATGGTCCGGGCGCTGGGGATGGCTCCTTGGCCTCTGCCCCAGGCGCTAGAGTGGCTCTGGTCGCAGCAGAGCGACACCCCAGAGGGGCAGAGCATCGCCCCCTAATGGGCAGAGCATCGCCCCTGGTGTGCTGGGTGGATCCCGGTCGGGCGCATGCGGGAGTCTGTCTGACTGTCTCTCCCCGTTTCCAGCTTCAGAAAAAAAAAAAAAAAAAAAGATGATAGAAATGTGAAATCTGCACCAAATAAAAGGAAAACCCTCCCAGTTTCTGTAGGATGATATAGCAGCATGTGCGCATGCGCAGATGATGACACTGTGCAGATGATGATGTGACACCGTGTATACAGTGGAGCAGCCCACGGCCATGCCAGTCAAGATGTAGATGGTACAGAGGAAAGTTCAGTGTGTTCTGTGGCTCGCTAAATTCAAATTCGTGACCAAAGTGCAACGTGAATATCGGCACATTTATAACGAACGCCACCACATAGGAATAACATTACTTGGTGGGATAAGCAGTTGAAGGAAACTGGCAGTTTGGTGGAGAAACCCCGTTCTGGCAGGCCATCAGTCAGTGACGAGTCTGTAGAGGCTATACGGGATAGTTACCTAAGGAGCCCTAAAAAAATCTGTGCATGAGCCCACATCGAACTGCACTGAATAGATATGAAACTGAGAGAGTTTTCCTTTTATTTGGTGCAGATTTCACATTTCTATCGTCTTTTGTTGCTTTCCTGTGACCGGTCAAAAGTGCACCATGACTTTACGGACACACTGTATTTACTTTGGGTTTTATTTTCTCTTCTTTTTCTACTTTTTTGGGGTGCAAACTTAGATTATTGGTTATAGCTCTTTCTCTCTTTAAGCACTTAATGGTATAAATTTCTTCTAAGCATGGCATTAGTGGCACTCTCACATTTTAGTAGGTTTGGTTTTGTTTTCACTCAGTCTGAAGTATTTTCTAATTAAACTTGTGATTTCTTCTTTGACTCATAGGTTACTTAGAAGTATGTTTTTAAAATTTTTGAGGATTTTCCAAGTTTCTTTTATGATTTCCAATTTAGTTCAATCAAGGTTGGAGAATATATTTTGTATGATATTAATACTTTTAAATTTATTGAGATCTGTGTTATGCTTCAATATGATTTATCCTGGAAAATGTTCAATGTGCACTTAAAGCCATTGTGTAACCTGCTATTGTGAGAGGAAGTGCCTTGGGATATATGTTAGTCAGTTAGGTATAATTGGTTGAGAGTTGTTCAAGTCTTCTATATGCTAATTAATTTTATTTCTAGTTTAATTGCTGAAAGGAAGGATTTGAAATCTCCAACTACAATTACTAAGTTGTCTATTTAAATTCTGTCACTTCATGCATTCAGCACTTTGTTACTAGGTGCCTCTATATTTATGATTGTTATAGGTTCCTCAGGTTTTGATCCTTTACCATTATGTCCTTTTTTATCTCTAGTAATATTTCTTGTCTTAAATTTTATTTTTTGTGATATGAAGACAGGTAGGTACTTCAGCTATTTATAACTGCTTGCATGGTATATGTATCTCTCCCATTTGTCTATTTTCAACCCCTTAGTGCAGAGGTCTCAAACTCGCAGCCCGTGGGCCGCATGCGGCCTGCCGAACAATTTTGTGCGGCCCGCAGACTAATCCACGAAGTTCAAAATATTTTGGATAAAATTAAGTAAGCCTAGGGGCCTACTTGTATTTTTCATTTCTCTAGCATCCTAGCTAGATATTAGCTTAGTTAACAGCAGTTGTGATGCGAACTACAGTTTCTGGTCGTTTTGTGACACTGAGTAAACTGCATGTACGATTGTGCTTGTTATACTGATTTTTTTTTGTTTTCAACTGCAGTGAGAAAAGTGTTGCGTAACAGTTGCCTTTTGTAGACCTAGTGCGGCCCACCAAAAGGCTGTGATCTTGCTCTGCGGCCCACATGCTGAGTTGAGTTTGAGACCCCTGCCTTAGTGTCTTTGAATCTAAAGTGTTTTTCAAGACACCATGTAGTTGCAACTTGCTTTTAGATCCAGGTTGACAGTGATTGCCTTTTTTTTTTTTTTTATAATTTTATTTTTTTAATGGGGTGACATCAATAAATCAGGATACATATATTCAAAGATAACAAGTCCAGGTTATCTTGTCGTTCAATTATGTTGCATACCCACCACCCAAAGTCAGATTGTCCTCTGTCACCTTCTATCTTGTTTTCTTTGTGCCCCTCCCACCCCCTATCCCTCTCCCATTCCCCCCTCCCCCCCCGTAACCACCACACTCTTATCAATGTCTCTTAGTTTCACTATTATGTCCCACCTACGTATGGAATAATACAGTTCCTGTTTTTTTCTGATTTACTTATTTCGCTTCGTATCATGTTATCAAGATCCCACCATTTTGCTGTAAATGTTCCGATGTCATCATTTCTTATGGCTGAGTAGTATTCCATAGTGTATATGTGCCACATCTTCTTTATCATCTATTGATGGGCTTTTTGGTTATTTCCATGTCCTGGCCACTGTGAACAATGCTGCAATAAACATGGGGCTGCATGTGTCTTTACGTATCAATGTTTCTGAGTTTTGGGGATATATACCCAGTAGAGGGATTGCTGGGTCATAAGGTAGTTCTATTTTCAGTTTTTTGAGGAACCACCATACTTTCTTCCATAATGGTTGTACTACTTTACATTCCCACCAACAGTGTATGAGGGTTCCTTTTTCTCCACAGCCTCTCCAACATTTGCTATTACCTGACTTGCTAATAACAGCTAATCGAACAGGTGTGAGGTGGTATCTCATTGCCGTTTTGATTTGCATTTCTCTAATAGCTAAAGAAGATGAGCATCTTTTCATATATCTGTTGGCCATTTGTATTTCTTCCTGTGAGAAGTGTCTATTCATATCCTCTTCCCATTTTTTTATTGGATTGTTTGTTTGTTGTTGAGTTTTATGAGTTCTTTGTATATTTTGGATATTAGGCCCTTATCTGAGCTGTTGTTTGAAAATATCATTTCCCATTTAGTTGGCTTTCTGTTTATTTTGTTATCAGTTTCCCTTGCTGAGCAAAAACTTCTTAGTCTGATGTAGTCCCATTCATTAATTTTTGCCTTCACTTCTCTTGCCATTGGAGTCAAATTCATAAAATGCTCTTTAAAACCCAGGTCCATGAGTTGAGTACCTATGTCTTCTTCTATGTACTTAATTGTTTCAGGTCTTATGTTTAGATCTTTGATCCATTTTGAGTTAATTTTTGTACAGGGGGAGAGACTGTAGTCCAGTTTCATTCTTTTGCATGTGGCTTTCCAGTTTTCCCAGCACCATTTATTGAAGAGGCTTTCTTTTCTCCATTGTGTGTTGTTGGCCCCTTTATCAAAAATTATTTGACTATATATATGTGGTTTTATTTCTGGACTTTCTATTCTGTTCCATTGGTCTGAGTGTCTATTTTTCTGCCAATACCATGCTGTTTTGATTGTCGTGGCCCTATAATAGAGTTTGAAGTCAGGTATTGTTATGCCCCCAGCTTCATTCTTTTTCTTTAGGATTGCTTTGGCTATTCGGGGTTTTTTATAGTTCCATATAAATCTGATGATTTTTTGCTCTATTTCTTTAAAAAATGTCATTGGAATTTTGATGGGAATTGCATTAAATTTGTATATTGCTTTGGGTAATATAGCCATCTTGATTATATTTATTCTTCCTAGCCAAGAACAAGGTATATTCTTCCATCTCATTATATCTTTTTCGATTTCCCTTAACAATGGTTTATAGTTTTCATTATATAAGTCCTTTACATTCTTTGTTATGTTTATTCCTAAGTATTTTATTTTTTTTGTTGCAATCGTGAAGGGGATTATTCTTTTGAGTTCCTTCTCAGTTGTTTCATTGTTGGCATATAGAAAGGCTATTGACTTCTGTATGTTAATTTTGTATCCTGCGACCTTACTGTATTGGCTTATTGTTTCTAGTAGTCTTTTTGTGGATTCTTTGGGGTTTTCGATGTATAGGATCATATCATCTGCAAAAAGTGATACCTTTACTTCTTCTTTTCCGATATGGATGCCTTTTATTTCTTTGTCTTGTCTGATTGCTCTGGCTAGAACCTCTAGTACCACATTAAATAAGAGTGGAGAGAGTGGACAACCCTGTCTTGTTCCTGATTTAAGGGGGAAAGCCTTCAGTTTAGTGCCATTTAATATGATGTTAGCTGATGGTTTATCATATATGGCCTTTATCATGTTGAGATATTTTCCTTCTATACCCATTTTGTTGAGAGTCTTAAACATAAAATTGTGTTGTATTTTATCGAAAGCCTTTTCTGCGTCTATTGATAAGATCATGTGGCTTTTGTTCTTTGTTTTGTTGATATGGTGTATTACATTAACCGTTTTACGTATGTTGAACCATCCTTGAGATTCTGGGATGAATCCCACTTGATCATGATGTATTATTTTTTTAATATGTTGTTGTATTCGATTTGCTAGTATTTTGTTTAGTATTTTAGCATCTGTATTCATTAGAGATATTGGTCTGTAGTTTTCTTTTTTTGTGCCATCCTTGCCTGGTTTTGGTATGAGGGTTATGTTGGCCTCATAAAATGTGTTTGGAAGTATTGCTTCTTCTTCAATTTTTTGGAAGACTTTGAGTAGAATAGGAACCAAGTCTTCTTTGAATGTTTGATAAAATTCGCTGGTATAGCCATCAGGGCCTGGACTTTTATTTTTGGGGAGGTTTTTAATGGTTTTTTCTATTTCTTCTCTACTGATAGGTCTGTTTAGGCTTTCTGCTTCTTCTTGACTCAGTCTAGGAAGGTTGTATTGTTCTAGGAATTTATCCATTTCTTCTAGGTTGTTGAATTTAGTGGCATAAAGTTTTTCATAGTATTCTACAATAATTCTTTGTATATCTACGGTGTCCGTGGTGATTTCTCCTCTTTCATTTTGTATTTTGTTTATATGAGTTCTTTCTCTTTTTTCCTTGGTAAGTCTTGCCAAGGGTTTGTCAATTTTGTTGATCTTTTCAAAGAACCAGCTCCTTGTTCTATTAATTTTTTCTATAGTTTTTCTGTTCTCTAATTCATTTATTTCTGCTCTGATTTTTATTATCTCCTTTCTTCGGCTGGTTTTGGGTTGTCTTTGTTCTTCTTTTTCTAGTTCCTTAAGGTGGGAAGTTAAGTGGTTCACTTGGGCTCTCTCTTGTTTGTTCATATATGCCTGAAGCGATATGAACTTCCCTCTTATCACTGCTTTTGCTGCATCCCATAGATTCTGATATGTCGTATTGTCATTTTCATTAGTCTGTATATATCTTTTGATCTCTGCACTTATTTCTTCTTTGACCCATTCATTTTTTAAAAGTATGTTGTTTAGTTTCCACATTTTTGTGGGATTTTTTTCCTCTTTTTTGCAGTTGAATTCTAGTTTCAAGGCTTTATGATCAGAAAATATGCTTGGTACAACTTCAATTTTTCTGAATTTGCTGATATTGTTTTTGTGGCCCAACATATGGTCAATTCTTGAGAATGATCCATGTACACTGGAGAAAAATGTATACTCAGTCACTTTGGGATGAAATGTCCTGTAGATGTCTATCATATCCAGGTGCTCTAGTGTTTTGTTTAAGGCCACTATGTCTTTGTTGATTCTCTGTTTGGATGACCGATCTAGAGCCGTCAGCGGTGTATTGAGGTCTCCAAGTATGATTGTATTTTTGTCAGTTTTTGTTTTAAGATCAATAAGTAGCTGTCTTATATATTTTGGTGCTCCTTGGTTTGGTGCATATATATTAAGAATTGTTATGTCTTCTTGATTCAGTGTCCCCTTAGCCATTATGAAATGGCCATTTTTTTCTCTAAGTACTTTTCCTGTCTTGTAGTCAGCATTATCCGATATGAGTATTGCTACACCTGCTTTTTTTTGGATGTTATTTGCTTGGAGTATTGTTTTCCAGCCTTTCACTTTGAATTTGTTTTTATCCTTGTTACTTAGATGAGTTTCCTGTAGGCAGCATACAGTTGGATTTTCTTTTTTAATCCATTCTGCTACTCTGTGCCTTTTTATTGGTGAGTTTAATCCATTTACATTTAGTGTAATTATTGATACTTGTGAGTTCCCTATTGCCATTTTATATCTTGCTTTCCGTTAGTTTTGTGTCTTGTTTGATCCTTCTCTTTCGTTTTTCTATCTTTTGTTTTTATTTGGTTGTATTCCATACATCTTTCCTCTGTTGCTATCTTTTTTATCTCATGTGCTTCTGTGGTGGTTTTTTCAATGGTGGTTACCTTTGAGTAATGAAAAGGGTCCCTACCCTGTTCATTGTAGCGAACTATTTTGTGAGTACTTTTGCACTCCATCGTTCTTTGCTACTGTTAATCTCCGTCTTCTCCCCCTCTTTCTTTTTGTTGTTGTCACAGTTTAAATTTGGTTTTATTGTGTTCTTCTTGGAGCTGTTACTTGTGGCTCTGTTTTTTTTTGTTCTTTGTATCTGATTGGAGAACCCCCTTTAGTAATTCCTGGAGTGGGGGTTTTCTGATGATAAATTCCCTCATCTTTTCTGTATCTGTGAATGTTTTTATTTCTCCTTCGTATTTGAAGGATAGCTTTGATGGGTATAGTATTCGTGGCTGAAAGTTCCTCTCTTTCAGGACTTTAAATATTGGGGTCCACTCTCTTCTAGCTTGTAGAGTTTCTGCTGAGAAATCTGATGATAATCTAATGGGCCTTCCTTTATATGTTGTATTCTTCTTTTCCCTGGCTGCCTTGAGAATTTTTTCTTTGCTGTTGGTTTGTGTCAATTTCATTATGATATGCCTTGGAGTAGGTTTGTTGGGGTTAAGAAAACTTGGAGTTCTGTTTGCTTCTTGAACTTGAGGCTTTAGTTCTTTCCACAGGCTTGGGAAGTTCTCATCAATTATTTGTTTAAGTATGTTCTCCATTCCATTTTCTCTCTCTTCTCCCTCTGATATACCTATTATTCTTATGTTATTCTTTTTGATGGAGTCAGATAATTCTTGTAGGGCTATCTCATTTTTTTTAATTTTTGAGTCTCTTTCTTCTTCTCTCTGTTGTGCCTCAAGTTGCTTGTCTTCTATTTCACTAATCCTCTCTTCTATCTGACCTGTTCTATTAGCTAAGCTTGTTACTTCATTTTTCAGCTCGTGAATTGAGTTTTTCATCTCTGTTTGATTTGTTTTTATAGTTTCAATTTCCTTGGACATATATTCTTTGTGTTCATGGAGTTGTTTTCTGATTTCCCTATATTGCCTTTCTGTGTTTTCTTGTATATCTCGGAGGATTTTTAGGATTTCTATCTTGAATTCTCTGTCATTTAGCTCCAAGGTTTCCAATATATTAAATTTTTTCTCCATAGATTTTTCCTCATCTAGCTGTGTTACCTCTCTTTCTTTTGTATCCATGATATTCGATTTTCTCTTCCTTAATGGCATCTGAGGGTGGTTTTGTTGATAGTATTAATGAGATTTAATAAAGAATAAAAAGTTAAAAAAAATAAAAAAATAACAAATCGAAAAGAGTTGTTTTTTTAAAAAAAAATTAATAATGAAATAAAGAAAAATAAAATAAAATAAAAATTTTTTAAAAAGGAAATTATTCCCCCCCTCTTTTTTTCCTCTCCTCTCCTCTCCCCTCTTTCTTGAGAAAATCTTGTGGTGGACTGTGAGTTATAACATACAATGCCTGTGATGGAGGGCCTGAATTGGGGAAAAGTAATAAAGGGGCAAAAAAGAGAGAAAGAAAAAAAAAAAAAAAAAAAAGGAAAAAAAATAAAAGAAAAAAGAAAAAAAAAAGAGCGTATGGACCCACAAAAAGCAAATAAGGAAAAAATTTGGGTCAAGAATAAAATGATTTGCTTTTAGGTGTTGGTTTTCTAAGAGTTATGATGAGAGGAATAAGAGGAAAATGGAAAAATGGGGGGACAAATTAAAAACTTACTATTGTATTTAGTGGAACAAGAACTAGATAATATGGAGAGCCAGGGATGGGAGCACTGCTAGTGAGTTAAAAAGGTGAAGTAAAAACCCCCCAAAATGCCACAAACATAGGTTTGAGTCCCAGATAAGATAATTTGTTTGTTATTGAGGTTTGAATGAGAGGAGATGTAAAGGAGAAAGGAAGAAACTAATATAGAGGGAGAAAAGAAAGAGAGAGAGAGAAAAAAAGAGGGAACCACTAAAAGAAGAAAAAAGAAAAAAGAGGAGAGAGAGAGAGAGAGTTAAGGGTTTTGGAGTGCAACCCTCATAGAGAGAAAGGAAGAGAAGAGAAATGATAATGGGAGATGTAACACTTATGGGTAGTGTAGTTCAAGGAGAGGAGAGAGTAAGACCGGCAGAGAGTTAATCGGCCAAATTGGAGGAGGAAAAAAAAGTCTCAAGAATGAAGATAAGAGAAACAAACGAACAAATATAATAAAATGGGATAGGTTATAAAGTCTGCAGATTATTCTTGATTTTGAGAGGTTATCTTCTTGCTTTTTCTTTTCTCTCCCTCTTCCTGGTCGGTGACTCTGTACCCCGGGTTCTGCCCCTTTGGCACGCTCAGGTAGAGGTTTGCAGTTGATAAGTCTCTATGGCATTGTCATGTATTGTGCTTTATTCTCGTTGGGAGTCGAGGCTCATTAGCATTTATAGGCTCCGACAGTGAGAGAGTCCGTGTTCCTGGAGCCTTTCTCCTAGTCTTTCCTTCCTCAATTAGTAGCCTGATAGTCCAGCTATGGGGTTGCTGCTGCCTCTGCCTGGATAGTAAGAGGCTCAAATTGCTGGCAACTCCCCACTCTATTTCCACTCAGCACAGGGCTCTGGGTAAGGCTCAGTCAGTCAGAGCTGCTAGCATAATCAGGCGGGCTTTCCGCCCACTCGAAGACCTCTGGCTCTGCCACTCTATCCGGTAACACAAGCGGGCGCCCACTTCCGGAGCGCTTGGAGGAAACTCTCACTCACTGTCTACAACCAGGATATCCGGCCAGCAGTCTCACGCTCTGAGTGAAACCCCCAACGCAGGGAAAAGTTGCAGCGTTGGAATTGAGTCTCGCTCCGTCCCCGTGTGCGGCTTTTGCAAGGCGCTGGGGCGGCCCGAGATTCCGCTTTGGCCCACACAAAGGCCCCTGACTCTGCCCCTCTGTGCGATAACACGGGCGCGCACTGCCGAGGCACTCGGAGGAATCGCTCACTCCTTATCTGCGCGCGCAAACCAGGATATGAGGCCGGCCGTGGTTCCCTCTGAGTGAAACAGCCTCCAGCACGGAAAATCTCCACCGTTGGGATTAGTTCTCACTCCCTCCCGTGCGTGGCTTTCCCAGGGCGCTGGGGCTGCCCAGAGACTCTGCCCTCAGCCCACAGAAAGTCCTCTGACCCTGCCTCTCCGTGGGGCAACACGGGCACCCACTTCCGCGGCTTAGGAAGAAATCTCTCTTCCACTAACTGCGCACCGACCAGGAGACCGGGTAAAATGGCCGCTCTGCTTGTCTTTCTTTGTTTGGGTTTGGCGCGAGTGTTAGCTTGTATTGCCCGGGTTGCCACAGGATCAGATTTTCCTCGGCTTGGATCTCTGAGCCACAGCCTGGTTCGGCCGTTTTTGCTGCGGGGGCCTGGATCTATTCACCCCCTTTGCCCGCCTCAGTTTCTATATTCACAGTTACCAGAGAAAGCCGCCCTGTTTAGGTTAGTGAGGAAGGCGGAGCATTTCTTACTCCCTATTTCCTTCGGGGTTTGGTTATATATTTAGCCAATTTTTCACTCAATCATACCTTTGGGTGTATTGCGAAGAATCTGGAAGCTCCAAGTATAGGTTTTTCTGTTTCTGGTTGAAGATCTTGTTGAGTTTTGGGGGAGATTTATCGGTATCGCTTCCTACTCCGCCATTACTCTGACGTCATCCTTGTGATTGCCTTTTGATTGAAGTGTTTAATACATCCACTTGTAATTTAATTATTGATATGATTGGATTTACATATGCCATTTTGCTGTTCATTTTCTGAATGTCTTCTTTATTTCTCTATTCCTCTTTTGCAGCCTTCTCTTTTGTGTGAAACACATATTTTTAGTATGCCATTATAATTTCTGTTGTTTTATTAACTATTTTTAAAAATAAATTTTCTTAATGGTGCTGTTAGGTTACAATATATATATAAACTTATTATAGCCTGCTTCAGTTTAATAATGACAATTCTGGTAAAATATAGCAGCTTTGTTCCAATATAGCTCTATTTCTTCCTCCCTCTTCTGGGATATTATTGCCATATATATTGTATTTACATAAGTTGTAAATCCAACAGTACAACATTATAATTATTGCTTTATGCAATCACTTTTAAAAGACTTTCAGAGAGGAAAAGAGAGCAATACCTATTCATGCAGTCTTTATGTTTACTCAAGTATTTATCATTTCCAGTGCTCTTTATTTCTTCCTGTGAATTTGAGTTACTACTTGGTATCATTTATTTTCACCCTGAAAGTCTTCCTTTAGTAATTTCTTATGGGGAAGTTTTGAATGCTACAAATCCTCTCAGTTTTTGTTTATCTTTAAATAGATTTATTGTGCCTTTATTTAAAAAAATTTTTTCCCATTTATTTGAGAAAGAGAGAGGAAGGCAGAGAGAGAGAGTGAGAGAGAAAAGAGGAAAGGAGAAGAGAGGAGAGGAGAGAAGAGGAGAGGAGAGGAAGGAGAGGAGAGGAGAGGAGAGGAGAGGAGAGGAAGGAGAGGAGAGGAGAAACATCAACTTCCTGTTCCACATAGTTGTTTTGTTTAGTTGTGCACTAATTGGCTCTTGTTCATGCCTTGACCAGGGATCAAACCCACAACCTTGGCTTCACTGAAATGCTCTATACACTGAGCTGCCCGGTGTGGTGCATTAATTATTGAAAGGTAGTGTTGCTAGATATATTGGTTTACACTCTTTTTCTTTCATCTCTTTGAATATGTCATCCTACTGCTTTGTGGCTCCATTTTTTTCTGATGGAAAGTCAGCTAATATACAGATTGTTGTTCTCTTGTTTAGTCATTTGTTTGTTTTTTGTTTCTACTGCATTCAATATTTTCTCTTTGTTTTTCAGTAATTTAACTCTGATGTGTGAATCTCTTTGCATTTATCCAACTTAGGTTTATTTTTCAATACATTTGGTGAGTTTCCAGTAATTATTACTTTTTCTGCCCTATTTTCTCTTCTCTCCTTCAGGATTCCCATTATATGTATGTTGATATTCTTTATGTTGTCCTAAGATCTGTGGGCCTGCTCATTAAAAAAAATTATTTTTAAGCCCTGGCCGGTTGGCTCAGCGGTAGAGCGTCGGCCTAGCGTGCGGAGGACCCGGGTTCGATTCCCGGCCAGGGCACACAGG
Organism: Saccopteryx bilineata; assembly: GCF_036850765.1. Classification (NCBI taxonomy): domain Eukaryota; kingdom Metazoa; phylum Chordata; class Mammalia; order Chiroptera; family Emballonuridae; genus Saccopteryx; species Saccopteryx bilineata. Next base: position 108,589,266 of record NC_089494.1, on the reverse strand, counting down.
AGAAGCGCCCATTTGCTTCTCCACCCCTCCGCCGCACCTTCCTCTCTGTCTCTCTCTTCCCCTCCCGCAGCCAAGGCTCCATTGGAGCAAAGATGGCCCGGGCGCTGGGGATGGCTCTGTGGCCTCTGCCTCAGGTGCTAGAGTGGCTCTGGTCGCAACATGGCGACGCCCAGGATGGGCAGAACATCGCCCCCTGGTGGGCAGAGCGTCGCCCCTGGTGGGCGTGCCGGGTGGATCCTGGTCGGGCGCATGCGGGAGTCTGTCTGACTGTCTCTCCCTGTTTCCAGCTTCAGAAAAATGAAAAGAAAAAAAAAATTTATTTTTATTATTGATTTGAGAGAAAAAAAGATGTTGTTCCACTTATTTATGCATTTATTGGTTGATTCCTGTATGTGCACTGACCAGGGATCAAACCCGCAAACTTGGGGTACTGGGAGAACCCTCTAACCAGCTGAGATACCCAGCCAGGGCAAGAGCCTGCTCGTTTTTGTTCAATCTTTTTCTGTTTATTTCAGAAGAGATAGTTTCTTTTAATCTTTTTCAAATTTATGGATTTTTATTCTCTGTCATCTCACATTTATTCTCAAGCCCATTTTTCATTTTATTTGTTACATTTTTCAATTCTAATTTTCATTTAGTTTTTTTATAGTTTATGTGTCTCTATTAAGTTCCTTATTTTCAATGGTTATAACATTTTCAATTCTTTTAACATAGTTTTTAAAGATTCTTTGTGTATACTTTTAATAAATGTGTCACTGTAAAACATCCAAATCTATAGAATTAAAAAAAAATTTATTGATTGATTTTTTAGAGAGTGAGAGGAAGAGAGAGAGAAATATTGATTTGTTGTTTTCCTTATTTATGCATTAATTGGTTGATTCTAGTTATGTGCCTTGACCGAGAATTGAACCCACAACCTTGGCATATCAGGACAATGTTCTACCAACCATACTACCTGGCCAGGGCACCCAATCTGTACAAGGTTTTATAAGAGTTTATTAGAGCCAAACAGAGGATCTCAACATTGAGAAAAATGCTTCCTAGAATGACAGTTTGCAGTTTCTTTTATGCATTTGGAATTAAGAAAGATCAAATAAAGGTGAGAGAAAACAAAGTGGAGATTAAATTACAGGATAGTTAAGATTATGTACTCGCTTGAGAGTAGTTACATTTCAGGGGTCTGAAAAGAGGATTACTCTGGCATTTTGAAGGTGTGTCAATCTAGACGCACAAGAACAATGGACAGGGCTTACTTTTTAAAAAAAGATTGTATTTATTGATTTTGAAGAGAGAAAGGAGGTGGTGGGGGAAGGAGCAGGAAGCATCAATTTGCAGTAGCTGCTTCTCAAATGTGCCTTGACCGGGCAACGCCAGGGTTTCGAACCAGCAACCTCAGCATTCCAGGTTGACACCTTATGCGCTGCACCATCACAGGTCAGGGTGGACAGGCTTGGTTAAGGCAAAGATAAACTTTTTACTAAAACACTACAGTAATACCTCGGTTTCTATTGACTTCAGTTATTGTCAGTTTCAGTTTTCGTCAATTTTCCGCAAAAAATTTGGTTTTCGTCAGTTGCCTCGGATTTTGTGATTTTGTCAGCGTGCCCACATGACCTTGCTGCTAATTTTGTGAAAACAAAGGGAGTCCCAGGAGTTCTCCTGCTCAGTGTGGCATTGTTTCTTGTTGTGTGAGCATCACCCTCTGTGTCTAGCCAAACAATTCCAGTGCTTTCCAGTGTGTTTGTGCTTTTTTTATTGATTGCGAATGCTAATACTACAATTACATGTAAGTGATTACTGCATACACAGTATTTGGTGTAATGTGTTTATTTTGCATTTTTCAGTTTTGAAATGTATGTAACGCATGTAAGATAAAATCACATGCTCAAATCTCATTGTCCCTGTTAAGTGTTTTTCTTGCTAATAATGCCATGTTAAATGTTCATTTATTCTTTACATTAGTCTTTTATATTCATTTTATATTAATTTCTTATTGTTTTCAGTATTGAACACTACATTTATTCTCTATAAAATGTGTTTTTGATATGTATTCTGAAGTGTCTAGAATGAATTAATTGGATTTACATTGATTCATATGGAAATAATTGCCTCAGTTTTTGTTGGTTTTGGATTTTGTTGATTGTTTTTGGACAGGTTATTGATGAAAACTGAAGTATCATTGTATATACCTGGGTTACCCATCCTGACCTGCCCAGTTAGGAATTGATGATCTGATTACTCTGTGAGGTTACCTTCTATCCCTGGACTTGTCAGTTTTATTTGAGAACCCCTTTTTCATCCATAGCTGCTTTGATGTCTTTTCTGTTACATCCAACATCTGGACACAGTCAGGCAAAAGCAGAGCTAATTTCTGATTTTATTCCTGAATATGATTACACTTTTCTAATACTTCATATGTTTCATAGTTTTTGTTAAAAATTGATATTTTAAGTAACATATTATTAAAACTCTAGACTGATTCTTGCCCCTGAGGTTCTCTTTTCTCTTTCCTTTTGTAACTTCACTGAACTTAAACTATACACTCTGTCTCCATGTGGTAGATGGCCACTCATATCTCTGCTCAGTCTTTTTTGGCATCAATCCATTCCAGTATGTGCCCTGACATGGGAATCGAACCGGCAACCCCTGAAGTTCACCTGCAGTTCAGGGTTGGGGGTGCTCTAACCCACTGAGCTATCCAGTCAGGACAGTGCTCAGTCTTTTTTTAATGCTGATTTTTTTTTTTTAGCCTAACTTCCTAGGGTTCACTACCATGTTTGCATAGCTTAGTGATCAACCAATGATTTAGGCGAAAGTTATGGGTAAATATATTGAGCTGGTGAAAGTCCCACCTTTTACTGATGAGTCTGTTTGTGGGCTGAGGTGCATTCAAAGTTCAGACAGATCTCAAGCCTGCCTTGGCTTGCATTTTGCATCAGGCTCTCTCTCGCAAGTCTCTCCTGCCCAGTCAACTAGGGTTTATGGAGAGTTTATCTAGTCTGTCTATAGCTTTCTAATTTTTAGGATCTCCCCATAAATTCCTGGCTGGTCTGCCACTTGCCCAAAATAGGACCACAATATCATGCTAGCAGAGGTATTAGGTTTTTCCAATTCCTTTTGTACTGGCTTTGCTACTTTAACATCACTACCAGTCAACATTTTTTCTCTCTGCCCCAAATCAAGTCTGCCCCTTGGCAGAAAGGCTGTTGATTTTCTTTCTTTTTTCCTTTTTAAAATTTATTTATTGATTTTAGAGAGAGAGAAAGGAAGAGAGAGAGAAACATCAACTTGTTGTTCCACTTATTTATACATTCATTGATTGATTTTTGTATGTTTCCTGACCAGAGATTGAACCCACAGCCTTGGCCAGGCTGTTAATTTTCTTAGCTAGCCCTACCCTAGTAGTAAAACCTACCGTCATCACCAACTGAGCTGGGGTGGAGAGTCACAGCCCCCCAGGCAAGAAACCTCAGACTTCTGCTATTCCTCTAGAAAGTCAGAGTAGATTTTCATGAATAAACACTTTTCAGTTGTTTTGTGGGGAGAGGATCTTCCAACCTTTTCAGGCCACCATAGCTAGAAGTTTCATCTCTAGTATATTTATAGTTTTATATTTTTATGTTTACATCTTTAATCCTCCTGGAATTCTAATATTGTTTATAGTTTGAGATAGAGACCTAACTTTATTTTTTCTTCAAATGAACAGACAATTCTCCAAACTCTTGGCTGACTGAACCCATACCCAGTCTCTGTTAGTTTGTATATAACTTTTGAATGAGACTAATGTTGTCTGAGTCTGTAAATGTGGGTGCAGCTGTGGAGAAAATGGCATGGAGGTCTTCAAAATAAACTGATTCATCTCACTATGCCAAGATAAGGCATAAGAATCTGTATGTGATAGAAGATGTTAATCTGCAGAAAACTTTCCAGAAATCATATTTAGACTAGATGTGGTGCTGTTCTATGTCTGAATTTGACCTATTGATGACTCCTTGTACTTCACTTTTATATCTGTCTACATCTTTCCCAGTATTTGACCTCAGTCCAACATTTGTTTTTTAGCTTTTCTACTATTCTGGAATATTTTAAACAACAGTGCAGGCCCTTAGCATGGGGGGAATCCAGCAACTGTATCTCAGCTCTTTGAGCTGTGGGTTACTTGCTCAAGCAGGAAGAATGAGATAGAAGCTAGTCTTGATGCTCAGGCACCACCGGACCTTCTCTACTCTTTGACCAGCATGTTAATAGTTTTCAAATACACATTTCAAGAGTTTCTAAGAACCTGAGTCAGTACTTGAGATCCTTTTTCTCTAAGGGGATAGAAGGATGGGCTTACACTGGCACATTCACACCTTTATTCAGCCATCTTTTAGCACCAATGGCTTCTGCAAGAAGAGCCCTGGTTCACTTCTTTGCCATGATCTTGCCTCACAAAGCCATGAGAGAGGTCAAAGGCTGCAAAAGAGGCACTTGCCTAATAACTTCCTGCCTCTAGTTTTTGTTTGTTTGCTTGTTTGTTTTGAATGAAGTTGGTCTTAGTTGCTATATGTGAATGAAAATGAGAGGTTGGTGCCACTGTCCAGTAAGATGGAATGAGGCCCCCTTGGCCTAATACACTGTTTCATTCCCAAAGTAACAAGACAAAAAAAATGTTAAAATTACACCTCAATAAAAGAGATCACCTAATTGCTTAAGTCTTATTAGAGGTAACACATATTATGATGAGATTTGTAAATATGTTATTACATGATGATATAGGCATGATTTCTCAAAATCTCACTTGATTGTTACCTTAGACATCATAGCATAAGGAGCACCAAATTAATTATATTAATCTAGATTTGAGTATTGATTATATCACCAGTTCTGATTTTATACTAAACCTGTCAAATACTTAAAACTTTTATGAAGAAAATAAACTTTTGGCAGTGATACTTCACTGCAGAATGTTCGGTAGGTCACTGTAGAATGAGGGAAGACTCTCACCTCTTTCTGTAGCAATTCGTTGTTCACATCCTTTTTTTAAAATTGATTTTTAGAGTGAGAGAAAGGGGAGGGAGAGGGAGACAGAAACATCAATCTGTTTCCGTATGCACCTGACCCTGGATCAAACCGCAACCCCTGTGTATGGGGATAATGTTAGATTCAGGGAGTACTGATATGCTGGGGCTGCCAAGAGTGTAACTATTGAAGGAACAGGGAGTGCTGATATGGCCCCTGTGAGGCTGAGAACAAAGAAGGTCAGAGACCCTTATCAGAAGTTTATGTTTGAAATTCACCACTAAGCTAAAACCGGCCCCTGTTGCTATGCCGGCCCCTGTTGCTATGCTGTGTGCAACTTCCCTAGCCAATAGCTAAACTGCCACATCTGCTTCTGTGTAATGCTTGCTCACTTAGGATATATAAAGACCTAACTGTAAGTGCCAGGCGTGGCTTCCGTTCGCAGCTCCTTGTGAGCACGGTGTCTCTGGACATCTTGGGAGTTCGCCCCTGCGCAGGTTAAACTGGCCAATAAAGTAACATCTAAACTCCTGAAAGTCTCCGACGTTTATTCTCGTACCCGGTGGATGCAACAGATGACACTCGAATCAGCTGAGCATCCGGCCGGGGCCTTGTTCACACCCTTTAGGATATTCTTAAGCACTGTGACTCAACATGAAGATGTGTCCTGAATGGGAAATGGGCTTTGTCTCTGAGGCAGGTAGGTTTATAACCTCCACAGTTAACTGGAAACAATAAACATAAAGCGTGCCATATATAAAATATGCTCAATAAATAATAGTTACTAATACGATCATCATTATTATATGATTATTATTTTGTGATATGGCTAATGTTAATTGCTGTTTAAGGACATGAGCCACCCCTAAATGAAACCTGATAGGGTCAGTATTTCATCCTGATTAGGTAGGACCCAGAAGGACACTAATGTCAGTCCCCTCCTTTGGCACCACTATACTGAGAGCTCAGCCTTCCCCGAAGCACAGCAGATGCTTACTAGCTCCTCTGTCGCGAGAGACAATTGCCTAAGGCTGTACAGTGTTCTGTGGGGCCCAGTAGGCTTGCTGAGAGAGTGTCTTGGATGCTGTATATTTGGGTTGAAAAACATCTTTGTCTATCTACATGGGCAGAACAGGAGGGGGTGGGGCATACAGGCTTTGAGCTTTAGACCTGGTCCCATCACTTTCTAGCTTCTGAACTTGGCAAGTTGCTTCACTGCCCAGAGAACCAAGTCTCTCATCTGTAAAAACAGAGAGCACAATACTTTGCAAGTTTTTTGTTTAAATTGGAGGTGACATATAGGAAGTATTCAGTATCATAATGATATTATTTAAACACTTAAGTGGCATCTATTAGTGATCTCAGTCTGGGAGGGTTAGGGTATTATATGAGGATTAAAGGGGGAAAGTGTCGGTAAAGGATTTAGTACATAATAGATCCTTAACAATGATGGACTGTTAAACGTATTCCAAGGAGTGCAGTTATTTAATGGGATCCTTTAAGTGAAACTCTCAATTTGGTGTTAAGAAACATTTTAGTCTTGGCTCTAGTGCTAATGAGCTAATGAGCAAAACTCCCTGGGCCTCAGTGTCCTCACTCAAAAATTAGATATTTAGGTAAATGAGAAACCAAAATGTCCCCCCCCTTTTTTTATAAACTAAAAAGGATACTATTTTATGCCTTATAAGAAAGGACCTTTGGAATACTGAGAAACATTGTAGAAGCCCAGCTAACACTAACAAATTAGGGTCATTAACTTTGCAAACTAAACAAATTAATTACAATCGAAAATGAAAACAAAATGCTTTATGCACAACCAAGTTAATTCACTGAGCTATATTTGTTGTGCACCTGAGTCCTGGAAAAAACTGCGCTGGTCTCTGGAGCTCCTTCAAAGGAGATCTTTCATGTTCGGCTTCCTTCTCACATCCAGCCATTCAACACGCTTTAAATTTAGAAGTACAGTAGTCTTTCCTCCTGGTGTTAGGGACGCAGTGAACACATTGCTTCAACCTTCTTTCTAATAATATTAGAGAGCAGTCCAAAGCCATCTGCTGGCTTTAATTCTTTATTTTTAAGAAACATACCCTTTTTTGTTGGTCAAAAGATCAAGTTTGCCTTGGAGGAAACTTTCATTTTAAGTGAAAAGCTATTAATGACAGCCTTTTCAAAGCCTCTGTTGGAATTACATATTGGTTGGGGTGGGGTGGTTGCGAGTGAGAAAGCTCTGCTTCAGGGATTTTGAAGCAAATGCTGTTAATGGATTACTTTTTTTGCCTTACCCAGCAGATACATTCTTCATGATCCATTTATTCCTGTGTTATGCCCGGTGCCTGGCACACAGTAGCTACTGAAATGTTTATTGATAAATGAATAAACAAATAAAAGAACTATATCCTCATGGATTCCAATGAGAATAGCCTCAACTGTCTTGCATGTGTTAGTGGTAGACCCTGCTTTTACTAGAAATTAACTGGGCAGGGCGCTTGAGGTTTGGGAAATCGGGTTTGGGAGTAGTTATGGAAGGGGAGAGGCTGGCTTGGCACCTGCTGGACCTCTTCCTTCAGATGGAGGATGTGTGGCTGGAGTAGTGTGGAGAAGCGGTTAACGACCCATTGCCGAGGGCGTCAGCAGTCAGTCCCCAGACTGCGAAAGGACCGGTGGTGTCCTCCATCAGTGGTCTGGTGCTGAGTGTGCAAATGTTGAGGGAGCTGGCTGTAAGTGTGTGAGCTGCCTGAGCTGTTGGGAGGAAGCAGGGTTGCAAAAGGAAAATAGTCTGAGACTAAAAATGCTTTTCCATGATCAAACTCTCATTTAAGATTTGATTTACTCTGAACCAGCGACTTTCCTAAAAGGAGAGCTACCCCTTCCCTTCTATGGGACCAATAGCTTCATGTTATCCCTGCAATGTGCACTGGCAGCACAAGAGAACCAGAGTCCAGGCGCTACAAAGTAAAAGGAAGAGTATTAGACTAGAAGTCATGGCTCAACTGTAAGCTGTGTAGCTTTAGGCAGATTGTTTAACCTCTCTGGGCCTGTCACATTTGTAATGTGGGGCATTTGGATTAGGCAATCCTTTTATTTAGCAATATGCATTGTGAGATGCACCAGATGCAGCAGAGTCAGACACAGTCCTGGTTTTCATTCTGGCTGATGAGGGCCAGCACGTAAAGACGAGGAAGTGACTAATACTGTTTGCTAGGCTTGAGAGCTGACATTCAATGAGTAAAAGTTCACCAGAAATTTATTAATTTTATCACCGTTCATTCATTCCACAAATATCAGCTGGAAGTCTACAGCATACAAGGAATGAAAAATTAACCATGAAAGAAAACCGACAAGAGCTCCACCTTCATTCAATTTAATCCAAGTTGGGGGGCTGGGGAGCTAGGTTGGAAAGAGTTCATATCTAACATTCAGTAAACATTTAGAACTGTCTTATTTCACCCTCTCGGTATACCACAGTGTAGGCTGTATCCCCACTGTACAATGTGAAAACTGAGGCCTGCAAGAATGAAATCATTTGCCAAGCTCACACTAACAGGAAATCAAAAGGCCTCAACCTTACCTCTGTCTTTAAATCTTCAACATGTGTCTGTGATGCGATGCTGTGGAAGGGAAGGTTTCGCAGGACACTGAGTAGATGCTTGTTTTGTCCACCCAGCATGCCTCCTTTGGTAACAGCTCATGTATTTTTCTTCGGAGCTCGAACCCCTCCCACTCTCAATCCGTGCATTTAAAATGAAGTCCGGTCTCCCCTACAGGCTTCGGAGCACAGTGACTGGCTCAGGGACGTGCACATGACAGGATACAAATTTGAATCAACACCTGAACCTTTGCTGGAGATATTGAAAAAGAGTTCTGCTTTTCCCCTTGGACTGTAAGCCCAGAGCAACTGACGGTCACTTTTGCTCCCACTCGGGAAGAGGGCACTGAAGCTAATAGAGAGGGAAACAGGTCACAGCCACATTTTCTTTTCTTTTTTAAATGTTTAAAAATTTTTCAATGTTTATTTTATTAATTTTTTTTAGAGAGCAAGAAAGGGGGAGAGAGAGAGAGAGAGAGAGAGAGAGAGAGAGAGAGAGGAATATGAATCTGTTCCTGTATCAAACCGGCAACCTCTGCTTTAGGAAGATGTTCTAACCAACTGAGCCATCTGGCCAGGGCCAGCAACATTTCTTTTTTCTTTTCTTTTCTTTTCTTTTTATTCAGTGAGAGAAGGGGAGGCAGAGACAGACTCCATCCAGCATGTGCCCCAACCTGGATCCACCCAGCAAGCCCACTAGGGGGCGATACTCTGCCCATCTGGGTACTGCCCTGTTGCTCAGCAATCAAGCTCTTCTTAGCACCTGAGATGGAGGCCATGGAGTCATCCTCAGCACCCAGGGCCAATTCATTCCAATTGAGCTATGGCTGCAGGAGGGAAAGAGAGAAGAGAGAGGGAGAGGGGTGGAGAAGCAGATGGGTGCCTTTCCTGTGTGCCTTTCCCGGGAATTGAACCTGGGACATCCACATGCCAGGCTGAACCTGGGACATTCACATGCTAGGCCAATGCTCTACTAAGCCGACTGGCCAAGGCCCAGCAACATTTTTAAATACATATAACTTCTTTTGAGCACTTGGATCTAATTTTGCTTGAAAAGGGCACCCTACCTGTACTTTTCTGTGAGCTAAGAGGTTAGGTTTTTTTTTTTTTTTTCTTTTAAGGAGATTTGGGTTACTGTCACTTGTAAACAAGAGTTTTGAAGAATATATCCTCCAAAGGTGCATGGAAATGTTTTCTTTTTCTCCCCGGTATGTTCTTCACAGCACTTGCAAAAGTTGTCATCAATCTCACCTAAACTTTTGTTCTAGGAAGTTAACAGGATTAGGTCTTTGAGTGAGTCTCTCATATGCTGCTGTGTGTCAGACCTCTGTCCCCAAGGTCTTGTATTTCTGCCCACTAAGTGATTGGACAGGCTTCCTGTTGAGCACTAGCCAACATCTCTCCCTCTGTCCACTTCAGGGCACCAATTCTGGTTCATTTTCTCTCCATGCCAGGACCCTAGACACAGCTCCTTCTGACTTTGGGGATATCACTGTGTGACGTCAGGGTTGGATGGAGGTTGAAGATGACCAGAGGGGAAAGCTTCTTCCCCGGTCCTAGTTTCCAGTGATGTCCTCTCCAGGGTCTGAACCCCAGAACCCCATCCGGGGATAGCCTGCTGAGGCAGCCCTGGTCCTTACAGCCTAAGGGCCCAGCAGTCCTTCCTGCCTTACCCAGCAGAGCATGGATGGGAGTCACAATTGTTAAAGAGAAGTTTTCTGGTGCACCCTCCCTCTCAGAGCCAGGAGCACGCAGGCTCCTCCTCCCAAAACATGGTACCTGTACCCTTCTCTCTCCTCATCTCCCAAGGCCCCTCCTTTTGTCTCTGTAACTTCCTTCCTGAGCCCCTTCCTTCTACCGCTCACTTATTCCACACCCCTGTGACTTTCTAAGCAAATTTTCTCTTATAGTTTGACAAAAATAGAAAGAAATTCTGGCACTTGTTAAAATGGTAATATTCAAGATTATTGCAATGGGGTCAACTCTATTTCACTAGAGGAAAGAAATTGAGCTCAACTCCAAATAAAACAGCAACAAGTGGGAATTTATAGCCGACACGCAGAGTGGTTAGGGTCAGTGCAGAGTAATTACTAGAAGAAGATATCAAGGGTAGAGGGGTTCTTGCTAAACTGATCTAGTGATATTCTTGCTAAAGACAGGCCAAGGGTTTCGATATCAAAGGTGAGTGATGAAGAACTTGATAGCTATCAAGAATGGGGAAATGGTTTAGCAGGGTTCTTGCCTCAATTGGGCTTAGGCAGGCCAAGGACAGGATCAAGATACAAGGCCACGCTGATGAAGGATTTAGAGGAGCCTAACTAAACTTTGATCCAGGAGGAAGTTTTTGTCACAGCTTTGGCCTGGACACACAAAATGCTCGAGAAAGTGCTTGGAGCCACAGGCCACAAATGACTCTAACTGGAAGTGTTTGGGGGCAGAGCATGAATGGGGCCCAAGAGGGAGAGAGCACTATTTTAAATGCCAAGGTGCTCTAATTTATTTTCCTCACTGGTCTCTCAGAAAACCCCATTATTAACTTCCTTACCAAGGTCTAAGAGACCTCTATTAAAATGCAAATAAGATTTGCTAAGGATATCCCAGAGTCCTTGACCAACAATGAACCCCTTAGCTGCCTCTCCTTTCTTCCTGGGGACTTAGCCCTAGGAGAAAGGGACAGAAGACAGCTAGATTTAACAGGAGGGGGGAGAAAATGGAGCTCACCTGGGATGAAGCTGGGCTACAGACCAGGCAGAAAGACCAGGGCCCCAGGAGACTGTGTGTTTCTCAAAAGTAAAGGGAATGGCTTTTTAAAGGACACAAAAGAGAGATGAAGAGGGAAAAGTTCAGACCAGTTTCACTAGTTTTCAGTTTCACATGGGATTGAAACTGTCCACATTATTCAATACCAGCCTTTCTTAAGGCATGACTGACACACTCCAGGGTCACTTTTCCCTTCAAAAGTACATATTTTAAAGTCCTAGGTACACATGCCTCCTGTCCCCTTCCCTTCAACTGCTGTCCTCTTGGCCCGGCCAGATGAAAAAGCCTTCTTTCCTGGGTGCCCAGCCAGCCTTCCTAGTGATGTGGTCTGTAGCCTTAATAAAAGGTCTCCTGGAGGCCCCTCACACAGAGAACCTCGGGTCCCCAGCTGCAGCAGGCAACAAACCACAAACACTCCACTTTACAAATAACTGATATGAGAAGTGTTCTTTCAGCCTAGAATTATTTTTAGAATCAAATCATGCTTATAAATTTAGATTCCCCTTGAGTTTTCTGAGCCCCTTAAGGGTTTTCCATGAAGATGCATGTTGCCTAGTGGTGAGCAGTGGAATTGCAGGGTATATTTTTCAAAGCACAGTTTAGTCACCGGCTCGGTTTAAGTTGCTGTTGGCTACACAGCATGGTTTATGGAAAAGAAAGTATGTTTCATGTGTTCCAAGTTAACATTATTTTTCTCATCTCAGGACATCTAAATTGATCCTCCAATTGAATCTTAATTCTTCAAAGGCAGATCAAATGTTTAATTCATAAAGCTGGCATGTTAATTTTATATCAAATTTACAGTAGAGTTACCATGCTCTATATAACATTTTATAGAACATTGGGAGCCTGTGGATAATCAATATATTAAGTTTATTTATGACAGTTTTATAAGGATAAAAGCATAATTTTGCTTTTTTAACACTGTAGACATTTATAGTTACTTCATTGTATATAGCTGGTCATATCTGTAATTTACTTGTCATCAATTTCTTGGCCAAAGTTCCACCCTCCCTCTCCTTCTCCTCCACATCAGACTCTCCTGCATCTGGCTAAATTCTGTTTCCTGGTGTTAAGGTGAAATTAGGAACTTCCTAGATAATTAGACCAAATTGAAATCCCTTAAAATATATGAGCATGAATACATTTTAAGCAAGGGTAACCAAGAAGCGAATGTTTTTGAGACATCCTTAATATCACAGAGCATGAACAAATCTTTTAAAAAGCATCTTCACCCTCAGCCTTTGGAATTCACCCTGTCTGCCCAGAGCGGCAGGTTGGGAGAAGGCTGGGGTTAGTCTGGAGTGCCACTTTAAGTAGGCAGGAAGCACAAGCCTCTGCATCTGCCCGCTTTGCTTTCCCCAAGCGTTTTTTGTTTTGTTTTGTTTTTTACTTTCCTTTGTTTAGTCCTGAATCAGGATGGTCCATGAATTTCCCTGGAAATATGAATGCTATCACTTAAAACACGTTCATCTGAGGTTTCACGGCAGCAGTGCCATCTGAAATGGTGAGGCCCCCTGGAGACTAAAAAAGGAATTGATATTTAGCAGTGAAGAAAAGTGCCAAAGTAGGCCCTTCTTTTCCTTGAGAATTGGTTTTATATGGAAGATGTTCATGGTGCCAGAAACCACACACTGGGCTATAATTGAGCATAATTACTGCACTGCATGCTGCAAAGTGTCATACTTGAGGCCTCCTACAAAATCCCATTAATTTTTTGATTGGGCTCTAAAAATTGGTGCCCTCTAACAGGGCCAGAAAGAGTTGTGTTCAATCTGTTTGGTCTTTAAATGAAGAACTTGCTGGCTGTTCAGTTGGCTGGTGTTTCCTCCCAACTCTGGGACCTTGATCATGATCCAAGGTTCATTGCCAATACATTTCTTAGCCTTGGAGTAGTTCCACACAAGAAAACTGGCCAGTAGCTCAGTTGGTTAGAGCATCATCTCATATGCTAAGGTTGTGGGTTCAATCTCTGATCAGGATACATACAAGAATTTACCAATGAATGCATAGATAAATAGAACAACAAATTGATGTTTCTCCCTCTCTCCCTCTCCTTTCCTCTCTCTCTAAAAAAATAATAATGATAATTAATTAATTAAAAACAAAAAATGAAAAAAAAACTGAAGTAGACAATGGAACAATTCCTATGAACAATTTAAAACACACCCCCAAAATACCACCAGAATACAGAGTTAGCCTTTTGTAATTATCTGGTTATTTTAGGTGAGAGGTTTGGAAAAAACCCTCAATTATTTACTTACTTACTTACTTATTTATTTGTAAGAAAGGCAGATTGCCACATACATCACCTCACTTGGATGTGTCTGGAGTCTTGGAAGCTTGACTTCCCTACGTTCTCCTCCAAAGGGACTTTGAGAGCTTGTTGGAGTTTCTAGCAGGGGAGCACAGCGACCCATATACTCTTGACCAAAGAACGATCGGTCCTCTTCTCTATCAGAGAAGGTCGTCCTCTTCCACTGAGCACGCAGCTCGGGAGGGACGCACATGGAGCAGTGAGGGAGGAAGGGGACACCTGCCTAACCAGCCAGATCAGCCGAATCAACCCTGGCGATCAAATGGGGTGACAGATGTCACAGCCAGATTGTCCTCACATCCAAAAACCTAAATTATTTGGGCAATGACTTTTTCCTTTTCATTCAACATAGGTGATGCCCCAAATTTCAGAAATGCCACCCAGATGGCTCTCATGCATCCAGTATTCTGCTTTTCCCCCTGGTGTCATATGGGAGACTATGTGGGAAATGTACCCATTCACTCCTCAATATCACCGTCACAGGTTAGGTATGTTTCCTGAAGGTAATGATCAGCTAGAATTGTTTTAATTGTTAGTATTAAAAAAATCTTTTTATTTATTTATTTTTGTGACAGAGATAGAGAGAGGGACACATAGGGACAGACAGACAGGAATAGAGATGAGAAGCATCAATTCTTCACTGTGGCTCCTTAGTTGTTCATTGATTGCTTTCACATATGTGCTTTGACCAGGGGGCTACAGCAGAGCAAGTGACCCTTTGCTTAAGCCAGTGACCTTGAGCTTCAAGCTAGTGACCTTTGGGCTCAAACCAGCGACCATGGGATCATATCTATGATCCCACGCTCAAGCTAGCAACCCCATGCTCAAGCTGGAGACCTCCGGGTTTCAAACCTGGGTCATCTGCATCCCAGTCTGATGTTCTATCTACTGCGTCGCTGCCTGGTCGGGCTTAAAAAAATCTTTTAAAAATATCTTTTAAAATGTTTGTTTCTGGTGTCCTGCCTGCAGAAATACAGACCATGGAGAAGTTAATCTTGCTGATTAAATTTGTCCAGGCTTCCAGGATCACTGTCTTGATTGGGAGGTCTCACAGTTCAGGCTGCTGTTGTGGAAAGAAATGAAACTCATACAAACACATGCTGTGCCTGGGACTTTTCTTTAAAGAGACATGTTAAAGAAGTAAGCCTAGATATTATGCGTGTTTTCTATTAGCGCTCTTTCTCCTTTTCATAGAAACAATGCTAGACTCCGGTAACTGAGCATACCCATCATGTGCATTCCAGCAAATTTAATATTACTGAATATTAAGGGGTCCAGGAAGGTCAAGTGGCTGTGCTGCTACAATGCCCTCTTCTGCTGTAGGGACTCCGTTCCTGTCACTCCTCACCACTTCTGGTGCAGGTGTGTGTGTGAGGGATTCCTTCTCTCTAACTTGCAGATGTCATGTCTGCTATGCTATTAATTCAGTAGGTTACTAAACCATTATTTTTATGGAAAAATCCACTTGGAGTTCGAGCTCTGAATTTGAGATCTGGGGATCCATCTCTGACCCAGCTTCTCTGTCAGAACGGCAAGAAAAGATTCCAGTGTATTCCATGTAGCATCCATGCCCCCCTTCATGTCGTCCACTACAGGACTGTCCATATCCCGGCTTATAATGTCATGAAGGAGGCTCGGAGTCTCTATTCAGTGGCCAAGTCCACTTCCTCTGTGATTAAGTGTGTATGCAGAAAATATTTTCCTCTAACATAGTATCTGTGTTTAACACAATTTACGGTGACTTTTATCATATAGTAGTTTTAAAATATTATGAAATCTAATAACTCAAAATTTTCCATTATAGATTCTGTGTCCTGTGTCTTTAGGAAAGACCACCCAAAACTAGAGTCGAAGAGAATAAAAACAATTTGCTTCTGTATGTATTCGTTTTCTGTTGCTGTGCTAACATAACAGACTCTGCGTTAGAGAACATAGATTTTTTACTGTCTCCCTGGGTCAGGAGTCTAGGCATGGCATAGCAGAGTCCTCAGCCCAGGGTCTCACAGGGCTTCCGTGCAGGTGCCGCCTAGGGCTGGGTCCCTGCTGAGGCTCGGTGCTCTCTTCCAGCCTCCCACGGCACCATTCATCTCCTGGCAGCTGCGGAGCTCATGGGCACTTGATTATTCAAGGCCAGCAGGAGGACCTCTGACCTCTCAATCTTCTTCTAGAGGCTCGTTTAGAGGTCATGCCTACCCAGGGTAATTTTCCTTTTGATGAATTCAAAGTCACTGATTAACATCCTTAATTATATCTGTAAAAATCCTTTCACCTTTGCCACTTCACCCCATCATAGCAGTGACATTCCTCATATTTTGCAGGTCCCACTCACATTCAAGGGAAAGAGATTATACAGGGTTTGTATACCAGGAGGTGAGAATCTTAGGCGTCATCTTAGAATTCTGACTACCACACTGCATTGTTATCTTTTTTAAATGAATGCTTAGAACTGAGATCACTTGTATGTAGTAGTAAGTATGTACAAGAATTTCTGTTATAATACAAAAGCCTCAAATTCTGCAAAATCACATCCTAAAAAGAATAGGGTTACAGGAAAAATTTAAGTAAAGGGAATATCACTTAAGCTACTTTGTAACTAGAGCACTGAATATCACTTAAGTTACTTTGTAACTAGAGCAACAAGAATCCTCATGAACTTATTAGCACAGTTTAAAGACAGTTTCAACACTCAGTAAATAGTAATAAATTACAGCAAATACAGAACTCCACCTAACAAAGGAAAAAAATAAGGATAGTGAGATTGACAGCGGAGTAAGGAAAAGATTGAGGCTGCTAAAATACAGCAATAATGGAAAATGCAAATACTGGGGCACCTTATAATGAGCATGTTACTAAATTAAGCCAAGAGAACAAAGTGGGGTGAACAGGAACTGCATTCAGAATTGCCTTCCTTTCCAGACTGTGCATATGTTGTGGTCAGCAAAACTTGAACTTGCCAGGGAGTGTGGACTGTGAAAATGACTTCCGCATTATACTGACACGATTTCTGTATTTATCAGTACTGTGGAAGCTAATTTGTGTTACAGAAACTAATGTTGTAGCAGAAGAGACTGTAAATAATTTTAATTTCTCCTCTATCATTACAACACTATTGAATAGTTTATCATTTCTCCTCTAGTCATTTTTTTAAATGTTGGTTTTTATTTTATCAATGTATATGTGCATGAAGTCAAAGAGCTCTTCAAGACTTATTGCAAAAAATTGCTGTCTCTTGTGTGTCTGCCCCCATTTCCTGTTCCTGGAGGTGGCCATTTTAACCCTTTCAGTTGATTCTTTCACAGTCTATCTCTGTATCTCTTAATAATATGCTAATATGACTGTTTCTTGTTTTTTTTTTTCAGTTTTAGCCATTATCATTAACTTTCTATGAGGGAAGATAAAGATTTAGCTCATGTTGACTCTTCTGCCTTGCCTGGCCACACCAAACCACCCTTTCTCTCATCTTCCTAACATAATTCTACCATAATTTTTGTCTGAGCTGCACACAGGAAGTAATGCCTCTCATGCCCCATCCACCAGGTAGCTAGACATTATTTTTCTGTTTTTGGCCTAACATTTTATATTTGGCCTAACATTATATATATTTTGGCCTAGATTGGATAATTGACTGTAAAAAATTTTTATTTAGTTTTCATGGACATATTAATAAAACCCTAAAATTTCCCCCAGGTATAGAAATCTCTTTGAATACATTCAAATACATTAGACAGTCTATTAATTTAATCTTTTTAAAGAATCTGTGGTGGATCCCTCTGACCTGCCTTATTCTGTGTTGGCTACTTTTTAGGTTTGGCTGCTCTCTCTCACGTGGTTCTCTTGAAACTTCTCTTGAAACTTCATCATCATCTTGGCTGTGTCAATCAGAACATGTTTTCTTTTACCTGGGCACTTTTGTGACTAGCTATAGAACTTTAGTTTGGAAATAATTGTTTCTCAGAACTATGAAAGCTTTGTCTTATTATCTTCTTGCTTTCAGCGATGCAGTTGAGATATCCAATGCTATTCTGAGTTTTGTATCCAAATCATTTTTATGAAACTAGTTTCTGAAAGTTTCTGGAAGCTGACAGGATCTTCTCTGTCTCTGGTGTTCCAGGATTTTATGATGCTGGTACCTTGCTGGGGTACCATTTTCGATCTCTGTACTTGGCATTTGGTAAGTCCCTTCCACATAGAAATGCATGTCTTTAAGTTTCTAGAAAGTTTCTGGAATATTATTTCTCAGATAATTTTCTTTTCTTCATTTTTTTCTTCTCTCTTTCAGGGAACTGTTGTTATTCAGATATTGGATCTGTTAGACTGGTCTTTTTATTGTCTCTTTGCTCCCTTCTGGGATACTTTTCTCTGACCTTCTTTTCACTCCTTAGCAACTGGTGATGTAGTATAGGTTAGGCTTGACTCAACAGTCATTGCCCCTCCCTCATCTGCATGACAACACAGGTGGGCCCTTGTGATAGTTATTGGTGTTGTTTGAAAATATTTTTGGTTCTTCTGGGCACATGGTCCCCTTGTGGTCGGGTGGTGCAGCATGCGTAGTCCTGGCTAATATATTGTAAATGAAAATGCCATGTGTTTTTCAGGCTGCAGAATTGAATCGCCAGTGTCAGACTGTCCAGAGCTCTGATTTCCTCTATTGTAGTGGTCAGCAGTGCTACAGACAGAAGTTGGTGCTCCTTCTGTCTGGGTCCCAGTGTGGATGATGCTGAGCAGGTTCCCCGGTGGACAAGATCAAAGCATAAAGATGTCAGGAGTGTTTCTTACCAGAGTGAACCTAATCTATTCTGAAACAACCTCAGCTCCAAAGAAAGGGCCTGAAATTTCCATCCTGCTTACCAGTGATTTGTTCATAACTACAGGCCAAGACAGCCGGCATTCCTCTGGGCATCTGTTCTCCCAAATTGGCTCCTTCAGAGTAAAGGAACAGAGTTTATTTGATGGCTGAGGGAAAAGAACTCCTCTTTCTCTCTCTCTCTTCCTCTAGTCCATTTATTGAGAACACAGATGTAATGATGAGGGGAATCATCCTTAATTAAAAGTTCAGCTGAGCCCTGGCCGGAAAGCTCAGTTGGTTAGAGCATCATCCCGAAGCTCAGAGGTTGCCAGTTAGATCTTTGTTCAGGGCACATACAGAAACAGATTGATGTTCCCCCTGCCTCTCTCTCTCAAATAAATAAACTTTTTAAAAAATCAGCTGAGAAACAAAAGGATTTCAGGTACTCAATGAGCTTGTTGAGCAACTACATTGACTTCTCTTGGAGTCCGCGCTGTGCTTGGAGTTCTAGCTGTGACAGGAGCCATTTTGAGACTGGTCTTTACTAGAGTCCGAAACATTCTGATGGCTATGTGGAATAATAATACCACCCTCAAAGTTGGACAGAGAACTAATTAAGATAAAATGCATGGCCCTGGCTGGATAGCTTGGTTGGTTAGAACATCATCCAGATGTGCCAACATTGTGGGTTTGATCCTTAGGGCATATACCAGAACAGACTGATGTTTCTGTCTGTCTCTTTTGCTCTTTAAAAATCAATAAACAAAAAATTTAAAAAGATAAAATCTATGTAGTAAGCACTCAATATATTAACTCATTTTTTCATCCTGTGCTTCATGTGTTTAAAATTAGTCTCATCCATTAAAGTCATTAAAAGAGAGACACTGTAGATTCAAGTTAGCAAATAATGCCATGCTGTCACATCTAATTCCTGAGAATGGCTACGTATTATTTTTGTACTTTTCATTTATAATTATTGAATTACATTCACCCTGTTCTAAAGAGGATTTGAGATCGTTTGCTATTTGATTATCACAACCTTAGAGTTTAAAAAGGTTTGTCTAAAGTAAAACCACAAAGGAATCTCTAGAGCAGTAACTATAGTAAGTATTAAAATTTCCAGGGGGCTAGGAAGTTGACTCAGGCCACCTTCCCATTTCGCAATCTTGTGCTTGATTTGTAAGTGCATGTCAAAGACGCACTTCTGACAGAGAGGAGAGCTGCTAGCCCAGGTCACAGGTCAGATGGAACTGTGGTATGACGATTAAGAGCAGGAGTCAGCAAACTAGCTCCAGGGCCAAACTCAGCTGGTGGCCTGGTGTGGTATTGCGGGAGAACTATGAAGGTTTTTATATTCTTAAAGAGTTTCAAAGACAAAACAAACAATAAAGACACAGCCTATATATGGTCACAAAGCCAAAAATATATACTTACTCTCCAACCCTTTACAGAAAAAGCTTAATGACTCCTAGTTACGATCCCAAGCTCTAGAACCAAACACACCTGGGTTTGAATCCTAGCAAGACCCCTGTCAGGTTACTTACCATCTCAAGTTGCCCTCCTGTGAAATGAGTATAATGCTTCCTACTTTTCAGGCTCCATGTGAGGACTGAATGAAATTGGGTTTGCCAAGTGCTCCTCACAGAGTTGAGTAAGTATTTTAAATATAAGCTTCTCACAGTTACAAATGTTAGCCGAGCAGAGCCTGCTGGCTGGGGCTGCTCCCTCTGCTCTGGAGCTACGTGGGCGTCACTGTCCCGCACCCAGGGCGGGTGCCCTGGCCCTTCTCCTCCGTCTGCCCCAGCTCTCACTGGGCAGTTGCTCTTGCCCTGCTACCTAATCAAACTATTTTTCTGTTTCACATTCAGACACTCTATACTTTTCAGACGATCTGTCAAACCTATTTTTATTCATTAAGAGTGGATGATAAACTCTAACACTTAAAGTTTTTCCAGGTTCCTGATTAATGACTTTGTTAGGGAGCTGAGTAACTGGCTTGCAAGTTCAGGCTAGAATTTGCTTGGGGCAATTTGGGGGCCTTGAGGTAGCACCTTCCAACACTTACCAGCTTTGCTGCCCGCCCAGGGCCATCTGGAATGGGCCCTCCTCCAGGGACAATTGCAGAGTACATGGCCTGGGCTTTGCTGTCTTTCTCTCTTTATTTGTTCAGGGCTGTACTGGAGATCGGTATCTAGGCAGAAGGCAGGTTGTGATTGTAAACTATTACAGGGATCCCCAAACTTTTTACACAGGGGGCCAGTTCACTGTCCCTCAGACCACTGGAGGGCTCCCACATACAGTGCTCCTCTCACTGACCACCAATGAGAGAGTTGCCCCTTCTAGAAGTGCGGCAGGAGCTGGATAAATGGCCTTAGGGGGCTAAACTTGGCCGCTGGCCATAGTTTGGGGACGCCTGTATGCAGTTCAGTGGTAGGATGAAAAAATCTATCCATTCTTTCTTCCTTCGTGTGTGTGTGTGTGTGTGTGTGTGTGTGTGTGTGTGTTTTCATTTGTTTGTTTCTTTGTCTCTTCCTTTAAAAATAAAGTCTGGCTTACAAGCTGGAGTCTGAGCATCTTACAGCCTTGAAGACAGGACAGAAGAGCCCCTCTGGAGGTCTGTTCCAAGAGCTGGGATGTGACAGAAGCTGGGAGATGCCAGAGAGCCAGGATCCTGCCACTGGGCAAGGTCTTGTGAAGCTGGGTAGCTGTGGCCCTGTCACATGGCACTGCAGCCTAGTGGGAGCAGCATGCTCATACCTGTGGACTCTAGCTCCAACCCTATCTCTCTGTAGACGTCACCATCTTCTGGGGAGAGACCAGAAGAATGCAGAAGGAGCCTGCAGGAATGACTGGCTCAGCCAGTTGAAGATTATCCACATCTTTAACCCTAACAGATCTCTAACTGATCTCCTGGAGATGCTTACAGTATGTACTTACAAGAGAAACAAGATCTGTAAATATATAGATAGGGCCAGGGGTCTGGAAACCCCTTCCCTCTTGCTGCCCCACCCAAACTCCCCCACTCCACCTTGAACTATAAGGTGCACGTAGGACCTCAAACAAAAGAATCACATGCCCCTTGCATGGACCCTGTAAAAGGTATATGAGATGTAAAAAATCTAACCTCAGGAGCTCGTGCTTTGGTGCTACAAACTTCACGTGCTCCACCGGCTACTAATAAATTCTTCTTCCTTTATTGAGTTGTCTGGGTGCCTATTATCCTCCATTTGCAGGCCATTTCCTGCTACAACCCTAGATTCAGAATGGTTTGTGGGAGTGCTCCTCCCTCCGCCAAGGCAGGAGAGACCGGGGGACACTTCAGGGAGCTCCACCCATTCCTTCCTGAGAGACACAGCCATTTCGACAGGAGATTGGAGGAAAAAGCGGATGGCACCGAGTATGTCATGGCCATACCCATTTGGGGAGGGAGCCCAGCATCAAAGCTGTGGAGATGGCAATGGCCAATTTCTGCCTGTGTGTACCCAGCAAAAGCTCAAAGCTTTGAGAGGTGAAGAGTTTGGTGACCTCGAGCAGAGGAGATAACAATCTTTGAGTGAGGAGCATGGGAGTTGTTCAGCTCTGATTTAAGATGTGATTGTGTCACTGTCCGGGGAGTACTTGTTCCCTTCCTATGACACCCCTTTGGTGTGGTTCATGTCATAGGACCTACCCATCCTCCATGAGTGGGACTGCTTGCATCACCTTTACCTCCATCTAAAAGTTTAGAGATCCTGGAGGGGGCCAGCCTGGTCAGCCCAGGTGAGTGAAGATATATCTGGCATTGACCTTTGCTAATTGGTTCAAACTCCGTTCACAGGCAGCCCGAGGCTATTTAGTGATGGAAACTGACTGGGAGTCGGAGGTAATTAGATGTACCCCTTTTATCCTTAAACTTAGTTCTTTCTCAAGGCATTTCCAGTGCATTGTTTTCCTTTTTCCTATTAGATTTTCTCTCATTTGTGTACTAAGTCACATGGCCATCAGGTGACTACCAACCTGTCAAAACAGTTGGAGATTTATTTTTGCCTCTACTTTCCACACGTTTAGAGAGAAGGGAGAGGATTTACTTTTTGGTCCTCATAACGAAACCTTGGCACAGCTCCCTGGACTGCAGTAAGCAGAATGAGAAGGGAAGCGTCCTTACTGTTCCATGAAGAAGGGGTGTCAGGACAGGAGATCCAGGGCAGGCCCTGAGAGAAGGCAGCAAAGCCCAAAGCCAGTGCTGCCTGGCAGAGAGGGCACCAACTTACTTTGGGGAACCTTGGTTTGTTTTATCCCCTGAAAGGTTCTAAGATGCTAAGTTAAACTTCACCTTTGTTTTTAGCTTGCTCATGTTTAGGATCCCCTGGATTACCCTTCAAAAGTCCCTTCCTCTTCTTCCTTTTATTCAGAAATTAAATGTAATGGGAGTGACATTGGTCCATAGGAACACATAAGTTTCAAGTATACATCTCCCTGGCACATGATCTATTCATTGCATGTGTGCCCATCACCCAAAGTCAGACCACCTTTTGTCACCGTATATCTGGCCCTGTTTATCCCTCATCCTCCCACACCCTTTCCTCTGGTAACCACCATGCTTTTGCCTATGCCCATGAGTCTCAGTTTTATGATATACCCCACTTTGTGTGAAATCATATAGTTCTTAGATTTTTCTGATTTACTTACTTCACTTAGCATAATATTCTCAAGGTTCATCCATGTTATTGTAAATGATCCGATGTCATCATTTCTTATGGCTGAGTAGTATTCCATAGTGTATATGTACCACATATTCTTTATCCAATCCTCTATCAGGGACACTTTGGTTGTTTTCATGTCTTGGCCACCGTAAATAATGCTATAATGAACATAGGGGTGCATATGTCTTTGTTGTGGATGAAAAAAAAAATTTCTTTAATAAATCAAGATGTGGTATTAACCTAACAAACTCAGGGAAAGCCTACACAATGGCCTTGCAAACCAGGGAACTGAGTTAAACACAGGATGGTCTAAATCAAAGCTTTTTATTGATAACTAAAAGCAGTTCATGGTGGGTAGTCATATTTTAGGAAACTTTCTCTAAACAAAGGTCAGGTCAATGCTTGCTTTTACTCAAGCCTGTCTGCTGTCTTTTGCTTCTACAATAATGTACCTGATAACATACCTGCCTTTGGAATGTAAGAGGGTCAGACATCCCACTGGAGCAGAGGTTAATAGACCCTAATTGTTACTGTTATGTTAACCATTAACTGTTAACGTCTCGTTCCCCACTATGTAAAGGAGTTTCAGCATATACACTTTTACTTTTTACCCAATCCCAGAAATACCCCCCCTTTGCTTTCTCCCGCCCCTTAATCTATCACCAGTCAATTTCACGGAACCCCTTACATCTTCCCCTTTGATTCCAATGCATTAAATAAGTGGTGAAACTGCCATTTTCTGGAGCACTTTCTCAACTCGTTGAGACTTTGCTTTTTGGCAATTGCTGACAGTTTGGCTCTGTAAAGCCAGTAGCCACGGCCACCATCACAGCCGCCTGGCCCATGCAGGTTCTCATTAGATTCGATTAGATTCGGACAGATGGTAGTGCAACAATGGAGCCAAGAACTAGTGGGCTATTAGCTTTAATCCTAGCTTGTACCCGGCAGGCAAGAAATACACAAAGTGGGAAAACACTTCCCTTTGCATTCAGGGCTCCCAAAGCTACTGACTTATTTGTGTTTCCTGGAATCAAAGGTTTCTACCTCACCAGACTTATTCACCTCTGTTCCCTATCTGCTTCTCTCTGCACAAACTCTGCACTAACTGGCTTCTCCCTCAGCACTCTGCCATCTTGGCTGCCTCTCCTCTCCTCCATGAGACCTTTCTCTGCTCTCTCCTCTAATGCTAATCTCAGGAACCGAGAGAGCAAGCTCCCAGTCTGCCTCACTTTATAGTGTAGAAATCAAAACCTTTAATCCAATATACAAAATAGGGAAGTCTCTGATACAAAGTCACTTACCTGAGGCATGATGGGATTCCTTATGAGAGTACACTACCCCATATCATGCAACAGTCAAGGGTGTGGGCAAAAGCCTAGGTTTAAAACTAAGCCTTAGGCTATAATAACTGCCAGTTTACAGTCTGTCTCCCACACACAATGCAAACTATAAGCGAGCAAACATATATATCATATTTACAAACTTATTTGACCAAGAGGCTCAAATAAACTCATAAAAATGCTTACAGGTTTGAAAGTTTTTTTCATTGACATTGTAAAGGAGGAGATTTATTAAATATGCCAGCTGCAGATGGCTGACACAGGGCAACAGACCTGAATTATGTGCCAGCCCCAAAAATAGTTCAGGGGCTGTTTATATACCTTTGATCACACACCCGTGGGGGAGAGCATGACATCATGGCACAAGCTGACAACGTTTGTTTAGGGGGGATACACAGAAACATTAAGACTTTCAAGATAACACAATCAAAAATGTTTACAAATCTCTCAGGGTTCATCTTCCCTCACTAGCCTAGAGATATTTTACTTTCAAGATTCCAGGAAGGAGGAGGAACTACAGTCATTGCAAAGTGGTATGTAAATGCTGCCTCCTATTGAAAGAGAAGAAGTTTTTCAGTTAACCTTTATTTTAGATTTAAAACTAAATAACCCATGTTCCTGCAAGCCAGAAATTTCTACATTTTTCTCCCTCCCCTCCCCAAAGGAGGGATGGGACAGGAAAGCCTGACCTTTCCTCCCAGAATATCAATATACATTTTCAGCTTTTTAGTACCTTACAATAGCTGGGTCATATGGTAACCCTATACATAAGTTTTTGAGGAACCGCCATACTGCTTTCCATAGTGGCTGTACCAGTTTACGCTCTGTTGGGCAGATAAAATATATTATGCTCACTTTGTTAAAGATGGCTCTGCCCACATGGAAGCCTGTTGCCCAGGTGATATTAATGTGTGTTGGGGGTGGGCTGTGGGCAGGCAGGTTCCTTGTAGCTTGGGGCTTGGTTTTAGGACTAAGCCTTTCCCACCCTTTTTGATGTGGGGTGGTGCAATCCCATCATGTCTCAGATAAGTGACTTTATATCAGAGACTTCCTTGTTTGTATATTGGATTAAAGGTTTTGAATCTACACTATAAAATGGGGGCAGACTGGGAGCTTGCTCTCTCTCAGTTCTTGGAATTAGCATTACAGAGGAGAGCAGAGAAAGGAGAGCAGAGGAAGGAGAGCAGAGAAAGGCCACGTGGAGGAGGCCAGGAGAAGCAGCCAAGATGGTGGAGTGCTGAGTGAGAAGCCAGTTAGTGCAGAGTTTGTGCAGGGAGAAGGAGATGGGGAACAAAGGTGAATAAGTCTGGTGAGCTAGAAACCTTTGATTCTAGGAAACTCAGATAAGTCAGTAGCTTTGTGAGCACTGAATGAGTGGGTTTTGGAGCCCAGTGTGTGTTTTTACTTGCCCGCCGGGTGCAAGCTAGGATTAAAGCTAATGGCCCACCAGTTTGTGGCTCCATTGTTTCATTACCGTCTGTCCGAATCCAAAGTGAACCTGCATGGGCCAGGCGGCTGTGGTGGTGGACATGGGTACTGGTCATACACGTTCCCACCAGTAGTGAATGAGGTTTCCTTTTCAGCACACAAAAGTCCCTTCTATGGAGGGCTTGAGGACTAATGACAAACAGAAAAAGGAGTTAAAAAAATAATTTTTCTCAACATCAAAATTGAAAAATTCTTCCTAGTTCTCATGTCATTTCCTCTCCTCTCTTCTCCCATCTAAATTCCTTTTCCTCCACAGCTTACTGGAAAAATAATGTACTTTTTCTGGCTCGTGTACTCACTGAGATTTTTTAATGTTCTTGATACTAGGAGGAGGGGATGTCTTATTTGACCTAAAATGTACATGACTGATAGTCCTGCTTTTGAAGCCTCGAACAGAAAGATAGATGTTCAGAATGTACTCCTCGAGTGTTGACATTCCTGAAGCTGCTTCTGTTTTATACAACAGCGGCGTTGAAACTGAATGAGAGAGCTGCAAAGGGGGACATTTGCTGGACACCTTCACTCCCCTAGTGATAACTAGCCTTCTCAGTTCCTTCTGTGAATTCTAATAATGTTTGCCTTTTTGGTGCAGAATTAGATTATGTTCAAACATAGACCATCGTAAACCAAAGAACTTTTCTGGAAGGAATAAAGTGAACCACAATTCTAACACTCTTTTCCAGTGGTTCTCAGATGCATTGAAATGGACATTAAAGTCATCTGTAGGCTTAAGATAAAGGTTGCTGGGTTCTCAGCATTTGCATTTCTAGCCATCTCAGGTCCTGCTGGAGCTTTGATTCAGGGATCACACTTTGAGAACCAGAGTGTGAAAAGTTCTCCATCTTAATTTCTTTCCTCAGTAAAAGCCAGTTAAGTTCTTTGTTCTAAACTGTTTCTGAAAATATTCCCAGAGGGCATACCATTTCCTTTCATTAATCTGAGAAATAATGCAAATACCAAATGAAGCATCTGCCTGACTAACCTCTCAGCTGCTTGCCGACTGTGGCTACCCCGAGGCCTCCTGGCTAGGGGACTTTGGCCAGCAAATAGACACCACTAGCAGGATGGCTTCCAGAAACCGAAGGAGGGAACGCCTGCTGGTTATCTTCCGGGCCGTGGCTGGGGTGTCCAGGCAGTTCCTGACAGCTCCCCTTGCCTTACTCAAAGCAGCTTTTCTGGTATCAATTCCAGGAAAGATGGGGCCCGCGGAAGGAGGAGGAGGAGGAGGAGGAGGAGGAGGAGGAGGAGGATGATTCAGTTTTATGTAACAGTGACATTGAAATTTTTGCCACGTCTCTGTAGTGGAATTTTCCTGTCATAACTGGTTGTTTAGGCTGTGTTCTCCAGTGCTCTTTTAGGGGAAAATAAGAAATACAAATTCAAATACTACAAAAAAAAAAAAGAAAAATGTACCAGCTCAGGTCACTGGGAAGGTCAGAGGTAGCTCCCAAGCTGTTCAAATGAGGGCTGTGAGCATCTGTCAGCTGGACCCTGTCCAGACTGGCCCTGCCGCCTCTCCCGAGTGCCACCGTGAGCAGAACTGCCACCGCCCTGGGCAGGGGTCCTGCTTACATCAGAAAAACGAAGAGAAAACAGAAAGACAAAGCTTCGCCTTTTTTTCTGTTTATCATAAATGGTTTTCCCTCCTAATTATTAACCATTTATAACCAGCCTATAAATCTGTCGTCATCCACAATCCATGAATGAAGCCTTCCCTGACTCCCTTAGCAAGAAATAAGGTGTCACAATGGAGAAAAGAAAGCCTCTTCAATAAATGGTGCTGGGAAAACTGGAAAGCCACATGCAAAAGAATGAAACTGGACTACAGTCTCTCCCCCTGTACAAAAATTAACTCAAAATGGATCAAAGATCTAAACATAAGACCTGAAACAATTAAGTACATAGAAGAAGACATAGGTACTCAACTCATGGACCTGGGTTTTAAAGAGCATTTTATGAATTTGACTCCAATGGCAAGAGAAGTGAAGGCAAAAATTAATGAATGGGACTACATCAGACTAAGAAGTTTTTGCTCAGCAAGAGAAACTGATAACAAAATAAACAGAAAGCCAACTAAATGGGAAATGATATTTTCAAACAAC
The DNA here is from genome assembly GCF_036850765.1 of Saccopteryx bilineata. Classification (NCBI taxonomy): domain Eukaryota; kingdom Metazoa; phylum Chordata; class Mammalia; order Chiroptera; family Emballonuridae; genus Saccopteryx; species Saccopteryx bilineata. The sequence goes on along the minus strand of NC_089494.1, from coordinate 108,561,204 downwards.
AGCTCAGATAAGGGCCTAATATCCAAAATATACAAAGAACTCATAAAACTCAACAACAAACAAACAAACAATCCCATAAAAAAATGGGAAGAGGATATGAACAGACACTTCTCCCAGGAAGAAATACAAATGGCCAACAGATATATGAAAAGATGCTCATCTTCTTTAGCTATTAGAGAAATGCAAATCAAAACGGCAATGAGATACCACCTCACACCTGTTCGATTAGCTATTATTAGCAAGACAGGTAATAGCAAATGTTGGAGAGGCTGTGGAGAAAAAGGAACCCTCATCCACTGTTGGTGGGAATGTAAAGTAGTACAACCATTATGGAAGAAAGTATGGTAGTTCCTCAAAAAACTGAAAATAGAACTACCTTATGACCCAGTAATCCCTCTACTGGGTATATACCCCCAAAACTCAGAAACATTGATACGTAAAGACACATGCAGCCCCATGTTTATTGCAGCATTGTTCACAGTGGCCAGGACATGGAAACAACCAAAAAGCCCGTCAATAGATGACTGGATAAAGAAGATGTGGCACATATACACTATGGAATACTACTCAGCCATAAGAAATGATGACATCGGAACATTTACAGCAAAATGGTGGGATCTTGATAACATGATACGAAGCGAAATAAGTAAATCAGAAAAAACCAGGAACTGCATTATTCCATACGTAGGTGGGACATAAAAGTGAAACTGAGAGACATTGATAAGGGTGTGGTGGTTATGGGGGGGAGGGGGGAATGGGAGAGGGAAAGGGGGAGGGGGAGGGGCACAGAGAGAACAAGATAGAGGGTGATGGAGGACAATCTGACTTTGGGTGATGGGTATGCAACATGATTGAACGACAAGATACCCTGGACTTGTTATCTTTGAATATATGTATCCTGATTTATTGATATCACCCCATTAAAAAAATAAAATTATTTAAAAAAAAAAAAAAAGAAATAAGGTGTCTTTTTTCTGAATGCCACCAATAGTTCACTTGTGGGACGTGGAGCAGTTGTGTTAAACATCTGGGCACTGCTGGGTACCACCTAAACACTTGCCAGCAGGCTGGTTTCTTTGAGCAAGTTACCTCAGCTCTTCTGTGCCTTAGTTCTCTCCTCATAAAACACACTCCAGGTGTCCGTCTCCTGGAGTTGTGAGAGGAACAAATCTAACAACGTTACAATTGCTAAGATGGTGTCTGGCACAGAGAAAGCCCTCAACAAATGCTTTCCTATGTTTATTTTTCCTCTGCACCTCTGCTCATTGTCTACTCTGTACCCTTATTTCTGGTGAGAGATAATACAGTCCCCTTTTTAGAGGCTGGGCCTCTTTGACTACAGGAAACATCCCAAGCCACAAACTGTAGAACTTTATGTCAGGTATATTTTACCACAATTTTTTTATTTAAAAAGAATTTACAACCACACTCTGGTTTGAGAAACACTATCTTAAAAAGGAACCACTTACTCTATGGAAATCTTTCACTTGCTGGTTATTGCTATTAAAGGAGTTTTTCTATTACAATGGGGAAAGGAAATTTTTAGAGATTATCATCCAAACAAAAATACAATAGAGTTCTCTATCAAGAGGTACTGTATGCTGTCACTAAGAAAAAAGTGCAGATTTCAGTGGAGAGAAGTACAGAGCATTTGCCAGAGAAAACAAAGGAAGCCGAGACAGGAAATTAAGGCATGAGAGGGATCCTTAAGGGCAGTTCCCTGGGAAACAGGAACATCTCAACCTCAGAAAAAACTCAGAAAAAAGCAACGGAGGCCAAATCCAGAGCCTTCTCCCATCCGCACCATTCACTCCAAGTTTGCTTGAGGTCAAATTTCCATATGGTGAATTTTAAGCCTCTGTGGCGTGTACATTCATATCTTTCCAACTAAACAATATATACTGTGGGTTGGATCCATATCTGATATAAACCAAAACAAGACCTTCCCTTTGATTTTGTTTTGGTGATGAATTGTCATTTTGATTTTAAAGCTATGTCAACATTGTGTGTTGTCAAAGATTCTTTGCAGATGGAACCTGATGAGCAAAGATGGAAATGTGGATGAGGGAGACTTGTCAGAGGGACTGACGTTCGTGCTGGACACTGCTTTGGAAGGCTGTATCTAGACACAAGGAAGAATGTGTTGTTTGGAGAAGTAAGTAGTAGAAACATTCACTTTCAAATGTGGTGGACAGTTAGACAGACATGAGCAGAGCAAGGACAGTGGGCCAGGCACAGAGGCTGCCAGGGTAGATAGAAAGCCCTGGGTACCTAGTATGGGCAAAACTGGGAAACCAAGGATCTTGCTTCCCTTAGCTCGTCATGCAGCTTAGACCCTCTGATTCCATATCACTGGTTGTGGGATCGGACCGTCCCCTGACCTTTTCTCTCCTGGGAGATGGCTCGTCATGTGGCTTTAGTCCCTCTTAGAGGAGGAACAAACGAGAGGGCCAAGAGTAGCCCTAAACCCTAGAAATAACATCCAGGCCTCGGCTGCGTTTCAGCTCCAGGCCCAGAAAAGATGCAAAAGCCATCAAAGTGAAGCCACAGCTGACTCAGGACCAGCTGCAGTGATGAGTGAGTCCCTGCTGGGGGCACAGAGCAATCAGTGGATAACTTGACCCCAAGAGATCACACCTGGGGAGCTGATGAATATTTTAGTGAGATCTCCCCTGGGTCCTCCCCTAAAACCCCCACCCTTAAAAGCCCTTAGGCCAGAGGAGCCAGTGCACCGTCTTCCAAGAGCACACCAGAGCCTTTCCCTCCCTCCTCCTTTCCTCCCCCCAGGTGTTCTCCTGCCCCTCTCTTTCTCCTGGACTCGAAGGGACTTCAGGAGACTTGCAACCAGAAGAGAAGTGGGCAGCGGCAGCCTGTCCCGGGCTCAGCCCCCAAACTATCTCCAAGGCCCCCTTTTCTTTGACTTTCTTCTTGGATGGCCAATAAATTCTCCCTTTACTTGCTGCACTTTGTCTCTTGATTGAATTCTTTCTCTCAAGAAGACAAGGGTTGAGGTCTCATCGTCCCCCCATAACACAGAGGCAGTCCAGAGTATTTTTTACTCTAAAATTGTTAAAAGACTAGACTGTCCTAAAGTACAGGCAACAAAAAGGATTGCCAATATAAGTCTGTCGTTTCCTGTCTTTGGTCCTGGTCAGTAGGATTATTTGTCAAGTACGCGGGTATGTCCGGAACCTGGGGACATAATGCAGACCTGCATAATTCAGTCTGGCCCCTGCACCTGTTCTGAGGTGTCTTAAAACCTGCTCTAACAAGTGTCCCTGTAAGTAAGCTTCTAGCAGCAAAATCTGATGGATGTTGTTACTGCCTTAGCTCAGGGGATGGCAAACTTCTTCTATAAAGGGCAAGATAGTAAATATTCATGGCTTGTGGGCCATATAGTTTCTGTTGCAGCTACTCAGCTCTGCCATTATAGAGTGAATCAGCCAGAGGTGACATATAAATGAATGAGCAGGCTGTGTTCCCATAGAACTTTATGGCCACTGAAATTTGAATTTCATATAATTTTCAGTTATGAACTCCTTTTTTTAAAAAAAAATTAAAGCATTTAAAAGCGTAAAATCCCTTCTTGGTTGTGGGACACACAAAAATAGGCTGTGGGCTAGATTTGGCCTGTGGGCCACAGTTCTCTGACCCTCTTTTAAAGCTCCCCAGCTCATTCTGATGTGTGGTCAACATTGAGAACCCCTAGTCTGCACTTTGAATTTCTTGAACCACAAACCTAATTTATCATCAAGTCCCCATTTGGTAGGTGGGTGCTTAATAAAGGCTGAATGAATTCATCTTTGTGGGTCCCATGCATCTCCTCGCCAATGGGTGATAAAGTAAGATGACCAGGGACGGAGCATGGGCTCTGCAGCAACTCGGCTGAGGCGTTCCCATCGTGGTCTGAGGCGTTCCCAACTGTATCTGCTCCCTCTCTCCTTCCCCCTTTACAAGTAGTATTGCCTGTAACAAATTTCAGAGGACGCAGAATGCTGCAAAGGACATGCAGAGATGACTCTGTGAAAAGTTGATAATCTCATTTTATCTCAAGGTTAGGATTTCTTTTTCTTTTTCCATCTCTCTGAAACTGCAATTGGGTTAGGTATTGAATTTTGGTTTGTTGACATGGCTTAGCAAAAGTGGCTCTATTTTGACTGTTGTTTCTTTTTTAACACCTCCTTCTCCCCCCTCCCCCCAGCCTCTGAAACCATCATTCTACTTTCTGTCTTAATAATTTCAACTATTCTAGATATGCAAAGAAGTGGAATCATGTGGTTTTGGTTTTTGTTGTTGTTTTTTCTACCTATTTTTGTATGATCTATGAGTTAAGAAAGATTTTTACATATATAGATGGTAGTGTTTTAAATGGTTATATAAGTACATACATAATATCCTCAATTTTGCTGTTGGCCTATAAAGTGTAGATATTTTCATCTTCTCTTTACAGAAAAGCTTGCCAATCCCTGGACTAGATCAATGGTTTGCAACTCATTCTGTGATACCAACCTAGCTCTGGTAGATATGAAAGGGCGAGAGGTCCCCTTTCCGGCTCCTACCACAGACTTCAGCATTGCCCAGAGGAGTCTATTTGCTTTGCATGATGGCTGACCACATCATCCCTCCCTGGAACACGGTGGGCCCAGCTAAAACTTTGCAAAACCTCTGGGCTATATGTTTTCTGAAGTTCCTCACAGTTTCAGCATCCCTGAGTCCTCCCTTTCCAGCAAATTCAATTCAGAGAGTTAAATAAAGTTCATCTGGAGACTTTTTAGTAATTGATGTGTAAAAAGGATATTGGAAGTAGTATACAAAATGGAGCAAATATTAACTTGGCAAAAACAGAAAAAAGTCTTTTTAAAGTGAATGAGATCAGGATATGTCATGCCAAAATATGCCACTTTGGCAAAAGAATTATTTTGAGCTGAAGGCATTTGAATTCCAGAAATCCCCCCCCCTTTTTTTTAGGGGAGAGAGACAGGGACAGAGAGAGAGACAGAGAGAGGGACAGACAGACAGGAAAGAAGAGAAGCATCAATTCTTCGTTGCAGCTCCTTAGTTGTTCATTGATTACTTTCTCATATGCCCCTTGATTGGGGGGGGGAGGCTACAGCAGAGCAAGTGACCCCTTGCTTAAGCCAGCGACCTTGGGCTCAAGCCAGTGACCTTGAGCTTTAAGCCAGTGGCCATGAGGTCATGCCAATGATCCCCTGCTCAATTCAGCAGCCCCACACTCAAGTCAGATGAGCCCATGCTCAAGCCGGCGAGGGGTTTTGAACCTGGGTCTTCTGCATCCCACTCTGCCTCTCTATCCACTGCGCCATCATCTGGTCAGGCCAGAAATCCCTTAATCTACCTGATTAAAGCAGAGCCTCCTCCTGGGGAGCAACTCTAATCGCATCTCAGAGAGAAGGAGAAACTGCACCTGGGCAGACATTGTCACAGAACTATCATATCTCCCACTTGTTCTCCTAAGGACCCATTTATCTTGTAAAAAGACTATCTGTGTTTCCATATGTGTCTTCTCCTCATCCCTTCTAAGAAGGCATTTGTTCTCTCTGATGTATTTCTCTGCCCTTTTCCATTCCTTTTGAAGATAGGATTGTGGGGAGGAAAATATCTTCCCTCTACCCTTCTAACTTCTTAGCTAGAGCCCCTGAAGCTATAGTAGGCATGTAAAGCCAGTAGCCACAGCCACCATCACAGCCGCCTGGCCCATACAGGTTCGCGTTAGATTCAAACAGACGGTAATGAAACAACAGAGCCAAGAACTGGTGGGCCATTAGCTTTAATCCTAGCTTGCATCCAGTGGACAAGAAATACACACAGTGGGAAAACACTTCCCTTTGCATTCAGGGCTCCCAAAGCCACTGATTTATCTGAGTTTCCTAGAATCAAAGGTTCTACCTCACCAGCCTTATTCACCTCTATTCCCCATCTCCTTCTCTCTGCACAAACTCTGTACTAACTGACTTCTCCTTCAGCACTCTGCCATCTTGGCTGCTTCTCCTCTCCTCCACTTGGCCTTTTTCTGCTCTCTTCCAGCATGGGCTCCTCCTAGAATGTAATCACTCTTCCTTTGAAAACCTTTTGGCGCGAAAGCCCTCCCCCAATGCATATTAACATAATTACACTCATCCCAAGAAGTTCAACTAATATTATCACCTGGGCAACGGGCTTCCATGTGGGCAGCCCCATCTTTAACAAAGTTAGACAGCCACAAGCAGAGAAGAAACAATAGGCCAGGTATTGAAGGTCACCATGGTGGAAAGCCCCAGGTGCCTAGCAATGGGCAAGACTGGGGTGGGACCTTGCCCCTAACCGCTAGGGCGACCTTCCTTCCCCTAGTATGTTGCTTTTCATGCAGTGTAGACACCCAACCTTTCATATTGCTGGTCATGTGGTACAGACCCTCCCTGGACCTTTCCCCCCCTGGCATGTTGCTAGTCATGTGGTAGACCCCCTTGGAGGAGGAACAAGGGGGCTGGAGACTAGCCTTATATGACTTCCAGACAAGCCCTTGCATACCACTCTCTTAGGCATTAAACCCTCAGGACAACAAAGTCTGAACAGCATCAAGTCATTTTAGGAACAAAGCCTCAGGTCTATTGACTACACAGATAAAGTTTGGTCAAACTAGAGATAACAGTTAGGCCTCCGTTGTGTTCCAGCTCCAGGCCCAGAGAAGCAGCAAAACCAGATGAAGTGACACCTTGGCTGACTTCAGGACCAGCTGCAATAAATAATGACCCCTGCCGGAGCACTGACCTATCATTAGAGAATAAGACACTGAAAGGACACGCCAGTAAAGCTGGTGTTCTGTTAGGACCTCCACTAGAGATCTCATCTTAGGAAACACATAAAACTCCTTAATATGAAGGACCCAGCATACGCTCTCTCTGCTTTGAGCATGTGTGTGCCTTTCCCCACCCCTCTTTTCCCAGGAACATTCTCTCTGGAGCACACGCATGCCTGCCTTTACCTCTCTCCTTCCCCCAGGTGTATTTTCTTTGCTTTTTTTCTTCTAAGCTCCAAGTCCCCTTCTTTTGCCTCCATAACTTGATTCCTGAGTTCATGAAGCCCAGCTTCCATAGCTTACTTCTACCTCTGTGACTTCCTAAATAAACATTTTTTGGGGGTATTTGAGTTTCTTGTCCCTGAATTCTTTTCTTAGCCAAACTCAAGGACTGAAGTCTAACATCTGGTGCTGGCCACTGTTAACATTCTGGTGCTATGACTTGAATTGTCTTACTCTGGCGTACTGTGGCAGGATTCCAAAGAAACCCACCCAGGACTACCTTGCAGACCCAGACCCATGCTATGTATCAGCAGGGCCTTACTGTGCCCCACCAGCTCCTTGCTATACATCTTGTGAACTTGGGTGGTTACTTATCACTCCAAGTCCTCATGGTTGTATCAAACAGCCAGGAAGAGAAACATGTATGTGGGTTGAGATGACTCAGGAGGTGACAGCCTTTTGGAACTCAAACTGGAAACAACACACTTCAGCTTACTACACAATATCCTTAGAAAAATTTCAGACACTATATATCCCAAAATAAAACTAAAATTAAAATGGGAAATCATGCTTCTAAGGCCCATAACTCCCAGCCCCCCAGCCCCTATTAAGAACTTTTACACTCCATCTCTGCACTAAGGAAGGCTTCTGAAGTTGCACAAGGCCAACACCCAACTTTTCCCTCTTCTCCAAAAGTCCTTCTGTACTCTCACTTTGTTGTCCAGACTTTATTTATTTATTTATTTATTTCAAAGTTGGAAACGGGGAGGCAGTCAGACAGACTCCTGCATGCGCCCGACCGGGATCCACCCAGCATGCCCACCAGGGGGTGATGCTCTGCTCCTCTGGGGCCTCGCTCTGCCGCAATCAGAGCCACTCTAGCACCTGAGGCAGAGGCCAAAGAGCCATCCTCAGCTCCCGGGCAAACTTCTGTTCCAATGGAGCCTTGGCTGTGGGAGGGGAAGAGAGAGACAGAGAAGAAGGAGAGGGGGAGGGGTGGAGAAGCAGATGGGCGCTTCTCCTGTGTGCCCTGGCCGGGAATCGAACCCGGGACCTCTGCACGCCAGGCCGACGCTCTACCACTGAGCCAACCAGCCAGGGCTGTTGTCCAGACTTTCTCTCCTTTCTTCCTCACCTCTTTATCTTCTCACCTCCTCCACCTCAGCTCCCTACTGACCTTAGTGTAGAGGACACTAAGAATAGAAGACCAGATCAGAACAGGCTAGAGGAAAATTTATGGTAGCTTCCTTTGGAAAAAAGTCTATTTCAGGCAGAGGGGAACCAGAGACTTATATGTCCTTGAACTAGAAAGAATTAAGGAATCTATATACTTAAAGACTTCCCCAACTTTCTCCAGAACTTGAATGGGTTCACAAAAGAATTTACATTAACTGTTAAAACGTAATCCTGGCATTCTGACTTATTCAAATTAACATACCTACTGGTTTCTGGGGGGCAAAACAACAATTTCTAAGTAGGGTCTGCTGGGAAATTCCTGTAGTGAAGTCTGATTTTATTGTAGGAAGCCATGTCACTTTAAGAAGGATTATAGAGCCTGACCAGGCAGTGGCGCAGTGGATAGAGCATCTGACTGGGACACAGAGGACCCAGGTTCGAAACCTCGAGGTCGCCGGCTTGAATGCAGGCTTATCTGGCTTGAGTGTGGGATCATAGACATGGCCCCATGGTCGCTGGCTTGAAGCCCAAAGTCTCTGGCTTGAGCCCAAGGTCACTGACTTGAGCAAGGGGTTTGTGAAGCCAGTATTCACAGCCACCACTACAGCAGCCTGGCCTGTGCAGGTTCTCAGTGGATTCAGACAGACGGTAATGAAACAACAGAGCCATGAACTGATGGGTCATTATCTTTAATCCTAGCTTGCACCCAGCGGGCAAGTAAAAACACACACTGGGCTCCAAAACCCACTCATTCAGCGCTCACAAAGCTACTGACTTATCTGAGTTTCCTAGAATCAAAGGTTTCTAGCTCACTAGCCTCATTCTCCTTTGTTCCTCATCTCCTTCTCTCTACACAAACTCTGCACAAACTGATTTCTCTTTCAGCACTCCACCATCTTGGCCGCCTCTCCTCTCCTCCATGTGGCCTTACTCTGCTCTCCAACCTGCTCTCTGCTCTAATGCTAATCTTAAGAATGAGAGAGCAAGCTCCCCGTCTGCCCCACTTTATAGTGTAGAAACCAAATCCATTAATCCAATATACAAAATAGAGAAGTCTTTAATACAAAGTCACTTATCTGAGGCATGATGGGATTGTACCACCCCACATCAAAAAGGGTGGGAAAGGTTTAGTCCTAAAACCAAGCCCCAGGCTATAAGGATCCTGCCTGCCCACAGCCCGCCCCCAACACACATTAATATCACCTGGGCGATGGGCTTCCATGTGGGCAGCACCATCTTTAACAAAGTGACCATATATACTTTATCTGCCCAACATCCACTCCTATGCTCACTTTACTACCCACAATCTACACCACTGGCATCCCTGTGCAAGGAAATAAGTAATATTACACAAATTACAACATGACAAATCATACAATTTCAACAATCACAAAGGTACACTTCACCAGTCTCTGAGCACTTTGCCAAAAGTGCAAAATGTCCTTCTTTCTAGCCATGGGAATAGCTTCCCGGGGCAGGGGAGTGCTTCTAGCTAAGCCACCCCCCACTCCCATCAGGGTATTTCACATTGTCCAAAATCGGTAAGTCCATCCAACAAAGGAGCCAGTGTCCACTCTGGTCATAGTCCAGAAAATCAGTTCATGCACATGAGGCCTCAGCCACCCCCCTCATCTCTGCTGTCCTGGCAGGTCTTACACTGTCCCAAAGAGGAGCACGTGGCAATGGCAGTCAGCATTTCCATCTCTGCTCCGGAGAGTTTGATGGCATTCACCCCTATGTCCCAAAATGTCAGCAAACCCACCAGCAGCTTAGCAGGCAATTCCTGCCATTCCAGCGGCCACTCGGCAATGCAAGCCTGGCTTCTGGGATGTCCATTCATTCTCCCACCACAGCTGCTGTTTACTTCCTGGAGTCTGCAAATTGCAACTCCAGCCCAATTCTCCTCATCCTCCAAAGAGGAACTGAAAACACCAGCTCGTGCTGCTGGGCTCAAGCCCCAGGATGCCACCGCCTTCTGCTCCTCCGCAGACCTTGTAGCCCCAGCTCTGGGGCTCAGCCCTGGCCTCCCACCGCTGTTGGCTCTCCACAACATCCAGGGCAATCTGCAATTCACGAACCTGTGAATCCTCCTCCAGCAGCTGCTCCATTTCCAGGTGAATCTCACAAACCTGGTCGGTCTCCTCCTCCAGCGCTTCCTCCAGCTCCAGGGTCAGCATTTGTTTCTCCCATGTTTGCTCCAGCTCCTTTCACTGCTCCGTTTGCAGGTCCCAGGCAGCCTCTTCCACAGAGCTCTTGGTTTCCTCATGCATGGCTGTAAAAGTCAGCCAGCCTACGGCCCCCAAAAGGACAGCCATGGGGAACCATAACAGCAGCCAGTCCTCTACTCCACCACTCAAAGGTGGTGGCGGCTCCTTGATGATCTGTATTGAATCCTGCCACAGACTACGCCAAATGTATGGCCAGTTGCCACAGCCACCATCACAGCTGCCTGGCCCATGCAGGTTTGCATTAGATGCAGACAGACGGTAATGAAACAACAGAGCCACGAACTGGTGGGCCATTATCTTTAATCCTAGCTTGCACCCGGCAGGCAAGTAAAAACACACACTGGGTTCCAAAACCCACTCATTCAGCGCTCACAAAGCTACTGACTTATCCGAGTTTCCTAGAATCAAAGGTTTCTAGCTCACTAGCCTCATTCTTTTTTGTTTCCCATCTCCTTCTCTCTGCACAAACTCTACACTAACTGGTTTCTCTTTCAGCACTCCACCATCTTGGCTGCCTCTCCTCTCCTCCACGTGGCCTTACTCTGCTCTCCAACCTACTCTCTGCTCTAATGCTAATCTCAGGAACCAAGAGAGAGCAAGCTCCCGGTCTACCCCACTTTATAGTGTAGAAACCAAATCCATTAATCCAATATACAAAATAGGGAAATCTCTAATACAAAGTCACTTATCTGAGGCATAATGGTATTCCTCATGAGAGTGCACCACCCTACATCAAAAAGGGTGGGAAAGGCTTAGTCCTAAAACCAAGCCCTAGGCTACAAGGATCCTGCCTGCCCACAGCCCGCCCCCAACACACATTAATATCACCTGGGCGATGGGCTTCCATGTGGGCAGCACCATCTTTAACAAAGTGACCATAATATATTTTATCAGCCCAACAGGGTCCTTCGCTCTGCTGTAGCCTCTTGGTCAAGACACATATGAGAAAGCAATCAATGAAAAAATAATTTGCCACAAGAAAGAATTGATGCTTCTCATCTCTCTTCGTTCTTGTCTGTCTATTCCTATCTGTCCCTCTCTCTGTCACACACACACACAAAAAAAGAATGATTATAGAAAGCTCAAAGAGAAATGAAACAGAAGGAGGCAGAGGGTGCTCCAGGGACTATGAGAGGGTGCTTCTCCTTCCCTGTACTAACAGTTTGAAAGAAACTGAAATTACCATGGCAAGGGAACTTACCAAGAACCCTGGATATACTTGATCTGTTCTTAACCATACCCAACTAAGTTCCCTTCTTTTCTAAGTGAAGCTTCTGTCAAATGGTAGGCATATCTAACCAACCAGTATCTGTTTTTAAGTCAGAACCTGTTGCCTTTCAACTAGGGAATGTTATGCGGTTATATCACCTGGTCGAACAAGCTTTTCTTGAAATCAATGATGTCACATATCTTTTTCCTTAAGGGTGAAATGTACTTAGAATGAAGTGATTAGATACTGAACCAATTAGGAAAATAATAGTTTTAAAGAACCTCCACAGAAGGAGACAAATCTTGAACAGGATTGAATGTTTGCTCATTCTCAACTCCCATGAGCCTCAAGCATGGCTTAACAGGGACCTCCCTTTTCCCCTAGGGACGGCTGCCATCTCCCTCCTCGGCCTCTACAAGAGCAAGGCTGCAGGAGCATGACAAGGAGAGCATCAGGTCACTAGCCTAATTACTGAAGGCCAGAGTTATAGGATGAGTTTTTCACCCAAGGTGACAGAGGTACTAGGCACCCCTTGCACAGACAGACACAATCGGGGACCTCCAGTAAGGCTGGCTAATGCTGGAGGACATCAAGCAAGGATGACTCACTTGAGGAAATGGGCCATACTTAGTGTGCATGTTGAGTAAATGCCAGCAGCATGAGCAGAGTCAGTTCAACTCACAGTGCCCAGCCACCACTGTGACCATTGGTAAGACTGCCCTCTGAAGACAGAGTGATCACTCCATACCTGGGGGGGCACCTGGGCAGCAGGTTACCCTTATGGAGTTAAAGCCACCTGCCTAAGTGGAGTAAGCCCATTGTCACTGAGCCTGATTACCACTGTGACTATTGGTAAGGCTACCCTCAGAACATGGAGTAATCACTGCACTCCCAGGTAACTACTGGGTGACTGGGTACCCACCCTACTACACAACAGGACTGCCCCAAACAGCTCAGAGACTTGTAGGGACACCTCTAACTCTCAGCTTGTTACGTACCCTCTTTGTAGATGGGGAATCAGTCCACAGTGCCTCAAGAGACTACTTTTGGGGTGCATACTCACCAACTGGGAGGAATTTGAAACTGAGTCCCTCAAGAAAAAGGCTAATTTTCTTTTGCAATGTGGTATAAACTGGGCAACAGAGAGGTTTGGCCAGTCAACGGTACCATTAGTTTTAATAGTATCTTGCAGCTAGACCTGTCTTGCCAAGGGAAATAGAAGTTCCACCCACATATCCAAGCATTATGGCTCTCAGAGACGACCCTGAACTATGTGTTACCTGTAAACTGGGGAAAATACACTCAGATGGGAAATTAACTTTTTTCAAACGGGAGATTGGATTTGTTGGGCCTTTGCCAACATTTGGATAGCAACCCAGTTCTTAAAACATTAAAAACAACTGTCCTTGTTTTACAAATAATGTCTTTACAGGGCCAGAGGTGTGGGTCCAGAAACAATTCAAAGCCTACCAAATCCTTTTTTAACTTTTCCAAACCTCCCCTGTTCATCTCAAAAGGCTTATAAATAACTGGCTTTATGAAACCAACGTCCTTCTAGAAGGAGCTGCATTTTTTCCCTATACCTTTGAGATGCAAATACCTGGGCTTCTTCTGGAACTCTTAACTGGGCCATCTTTTAAAATATAACTTTCTGGGAGGTTATTCTTATTAAAAGGAAAAACCTTAGCCATCTGAATAAATCAATTTAACTTATTTCAGCTGTTCCATTCTAAATTAGTGAGTTTTGCTTTCTGGGGCCCACCTCATGGCTTTTGATTTCTGTGTAATGCTAATTGCTTACTTTTTAATATTATCTTGGGTCTTTGATAAAAATGAGGGTGTCCCTAAAAAGCAAGGTTTCTAAGAGTTAAGAATTCTAATTAAGTTGGAAATAAGCTGTAGGGTTTTGGTAATAGAAGGTACAAAGTATGAAAATTCTTTTGAAGGCAAAAGAAGAAAGTGAGTTGTTCTAAAGCTGGTTATTTCTGAATGGGTAAGACAGGCAAACTAAAAGGGACTAGGAAAGTTGTAGAAGACTGGAAAAGAAATCCTGAGAGGAAAGTAAATAAATTTAAATATCAAAAGTAAGCTAATACAGAGTTGGAATTTGGTTCTTTTTTTACTCTGTTAAAAGGACAAGGATTTTCCTTTTGCTTTAAAGATAGAAGGAAACTTATTTGTTCTTAAAGCAATTTGGTAAATTATGCCTTTCTGAGCAATATGAAAGCATGTGTATTTTTCTTTCTACCCTGATCCCTCCAGAATTTGGGAACTCTTAATGAGTGAGTATTAGTATTTTCATGACCATATGCTTGTTTGCTTGAATCCAATAAGAATCTGTTCACACAGTTGGAAACTGGTTTTATTAACCAGGACTTTGACTGGAATGTCATGATTGAGAGAGACAGGCCTATATTCCGGATGTCGTCTTAAAGATGTAAGAGAGTAAGATTCCCTGGGGAAGCCAGCAGAAGCTCCTGGAGAAAGAGCCTGCACCTCGCTCATTTCCATGGTCCATGGCAGGCTTTCCAGGTAAGGAACAGAGGGTGCTTTCCTGGGAGATGGCAGATAAAGAACCTCAAGACCTTTTGGGGAACCTCAAGAACTTACGGAACTTATCCAACCTGTAGGAATGGCCGGCAAAACCTGGGGGCACCCATGTGGCTGGGCTTCTTCACTCTGAGGGCTAACTACAGCTCAGTCTGGAGACTCCTTCCGAGATTCCAGCAAAGCAGATTTAAGAGAGCCTACACAGTCTATTACTATTCTTGTGTTTATGCAAATAATCAGACCAAATTGAAACTGAACTTATTTTTTTTTTATTAATTTTAATGGGGTGACATTAATCAATCAGGGTACATAGGTTCAGAGAAAACATCTCCAGGTTATTTTGACATTTGATTATGTTGTATACCCATCACCCAAAGTCATATAGTCTTTAAGTCATAAAGTAAAAAAATAAAAATAAAAAAGAAACTGGACTTAATACAGTAAATAAATTGGTCTTAATTTGGCTCTTTGATAAAAATGAGGATGATTTTAGGGAGAGAAATTGTATTTCAGTAGACTCCGTAATACAGAGTTGTGAACATTAGACTCTAGTTTGGGTAATTGTCTTCAAGGTGGTTTTTTTTTTCACCTATAAACTGAACTAGATCCTGAATTTTTCTAGTTTTAGTGACTGATGCTGTGTAAACCATTCAGAATTTACCTGAGTACCTGATGATATCATCAGAGATATTACTTATTAGTCAAGGCAAACAACACTCAAAATAGGCCAACCCACCTGGGGGTCCCATGGTATCTTTACCTGGATATTTCCTTCCATCAGACCCGTCATCATGATTCCTGTCATTCTCACTTTGCACCAATAATATTTTATTTTTATTTTTAATTTTTAAATTCATTTTAGAGAGGAGAGAGAGAGGGAGAGAGAGGGAGAGAGAGAGAGAGAGAGAGAGAGAGAGAGAGAGGGTGGGGAGGAGCAGGAAGCATCAACTCCCATATGTGCCTTGACCAGGCAAGCCCAGGGTTTCGAACCGGCGACCTCAGCATTTCCAGGTCGACGCTTTATCCACTGCGCCACCACAGGTCAGGCGCACCAATAATATTAAGATTTACAACACAACTGTCTCCATAAGGCTACAAGCCCTACTAGTGCCCTGGGAATACTGCCCCTTACTGACTTTAGACACCATCATGACCTCCTTCCATGCTCGGCACCTCTCCTATGAGTGTTTTATGACCTGCTTCAGGGGGAGGTCAGACAGCTTTTTTCTCAAATACCTTCAACTTGAAGTATTCAATATGCCAAGGTGCCACATTTTGAGGTAGTGTGCCCTGAACCTCCTCAGTGTATAAACTCAAATCTCCCTGCTCATGTGGGTATTCACTTTCTTCTGCAATGCCCCCATGCATGTGAAATTTAAAATTCATAAATTTATCCACCTGGTGTCAGTTTAATTCACAGGCTTCTCGGCACTGAATTAAAGAGGGTAGAGAAAAGTTTTTTCCATCCCCTACAAAAGAAAAGTATAGGTTGAAATATCCTTGGAAGTATTTTGAAAAATTCATTACAACAGAAAACATATTTTGAGAAAACTCTTGAAAACTGTAAAATGCCTTTCCAGAGAGCCGGACCCTGGGCTGGAGTTTTGGTGCAGACCGGCCGTCCCTGTGCTGCCTCCGCGGCCGAGGGCTACATCTTCGTGGTGGTCGGGTGGGTCGGGCGGAGTTCAGGACAGAGGGATGCGGCTCGTGAGAATCATTAGTCTTCTCTCGGCTAAGAGGTGAAATTTTTTTTTTTTTAAAAAAGAAAATGGGTTTTCAGATCCTAAACATTTTTTTCCCCTTCAAGGGAAAACCTTTACTTTATTGAGTCTCTTTCATTTTATTTATTCATTTACTTTCCTGACTCTTTTAGTAAATTGACAAAGTCCACCACCATTCATATTCAGATTATGTGTGTAATAGTTTCATTTACAATCAATGAATGAATGCATCGAGGGCCGTCCCTGGGAAGTCCTTTTCTCTTCTGTCTGTGGTGGAACAGTTTGAGTTGCCAGGTAACAGACAGCAGGACAGACTCCTCCAGACTGTAAAGACCAGGCTTTCAAACACTCCAATAACAGTAGTTTCACTCTCTTACCAGAACAGTGGCATTATCCCACAACCATCTCACAAAAAACTTCTGTACCAAATTAATCAATAAAAGGCTTGATAATTTTATTCCAAGGCATTCTAATGAAAGTAATTTTATATACCTAATGGCTTTCCTACTTAACTTCCAAATGAAACATTCAGAATATTTATTACCATTCACATTAATCAGCAAGACCATCAGATCCCAGGCAGAACAGATGGACTTTGCCAAGAGGGCAGGGAAGAATGTGTGAAGTGTGGTGGTCATTGGATTATTTCAATTGAAGATGTGAAAGCTATGAGGCCACCTACCATGTTTTTAAAGAAGGAGCACTTTTGGGAAAGAATATGATAGGAGCTATTGTAAAAGAGAAATTATTTATTGGACTCTTGCTACAATGGTAATGAAAGCTTTATATAAAACTCTTGTAATATGATCCTGACCTGTGGTGGCGCAGGGATAAAATGTCGGCCTGGAATGCTGAGGTTGCTGGTTTGAAACCCCAGGCTTGCCCAGTCAATACACATGTGAGAAGCAACTACTATGAATTGATGCTTCCTACTCCTCCTTTTCCCCTTTCTATCTCCTTTCTCTAAAATCAATAATATCTTTTAAAAATATTTTAATACAAATCAACTCTATTGCAATAGGGGTGAAGGATTGAGCTCAACTCTGAATACAATAAGGACAGGTGGGATTTAGAGTCAAAAAGCAAAATAAGGAGGTTGATCGATGCATGGAAAATTACTAAGAGGAGACCTCAAGGGAGGAAGATTTCTGTTAAATTTGCCCAACAGGATTCTTGCTAAAGACAGGCCAAGAACTTACACATCAGGATGGAGATGAGGACCCTTGTCATATATAGAAGGATGGGATGACTTAGTAGGATTCATGCTACAACTGGGCTCACCAAGAAAGGGCACAGAAGTCAACATCGAGGTCTAGTCAAGAAGAGAGCTCAGAAGAACCTAACTAAAGTTTGGTCAAGGAAAGTCTTTGCCATTGCTCTTGAACTATTTTGTGATGAAAGTCGGCTCATGGAGAAATTGGAAAGTTAGCATTAAGCACTGGGAAGAATTTTTAGTAAAAGTTGTTACTTGTGAGAAGAAGGAAACTAGTGAAGACCGCAGAAGACTTGCTTCCCCGGGCAGCTTTTCCAGCGTGGTCTCCTCTGCCTGTATGGATTGATGCCTGTGTGGACTGGTTTCGGTGATTTCACATCTCAACAAACCTGAGCTTGGAGCCTCAGGTCAGTCATTGCCGGCATTGTCTGCCAGAAGCCCTGTCTCAAGCTCCGTTGCCCATCACAGGGGCAGCTGGCTGAGCTGCCATTCATTCCTATGCCAGTAGGCAGCGTAGTAAAGCTCCAGGGGAAACAGGGGCCTGACCCAGGCTTTCTTAACACTAGCACTTTGTAGCAGTGTTGCGGCTTGTCTGGCCCTGTCCTATCCCTTTGGTTTTGCAAATCTCCTAGGCCCTGGTTCTCTGTCATTTATCCAGCTACCTAGTTCCTTCTTCCCAAGTCTGGTTTATTCAGTTTGTCTTTCTGGTTCAGTATTGGGCCGCTAATCCTCTGTGAATATGTCCGGAGCCTATAAACTCTGAGAATCTGATGAGTTTCCTCCACAAGCCCACAAATGCCTAGATGTCCTTTCTTACAATTTCTTCATCAATAAGGCACAAAAAGGGCATGAATTTGCCCTGCTGAAATGAGATTGTTCCTTAGAGAGATGCTATAGGGACAGGTCACATAAATTCAAGTGGCAGGCAAGTGAATGCCATCTCTTTAATCTGGCTCTCAGAACCTGAACTGCAAGCGACGGGGTCGGTGACTCTGCTGGTATGTGAGGTTGTTGCAATGTATTATTAATACATTAATCATCAGACTAAACACCCACGTTGGAACTTGGCTTGCCTTGCTGCTTGCAGCCGTCTGTGTGGCCTCCAGCAGCACATGGAATTCTGGGTTCCCTACATCTGCCAGAGCAGTTTGGAGAAACAGTTAACAGCATTGACCTTTCTTCTGCCAGAATGTCCTGCATTGAGTTTGCCTATTTCACTCTGACCCCTGGCCTGCCATTGACCCTCAAGAAGGTAGCTCTAGCCTACACAAGTGGCTTTAAGCTCCTGATCCCTCTTAATCACTGTCCTTTCCCCTGGCTCTTGGGTTCCTCTGTGCCCGGCGTGCGTTTTTCAAATCATGTGATGTTTGTTCATAGCTCTTTAAACTTCTGGCTTAGATTTCTCTTGGTAGAGATGAGTTCTTCTTTCTGTTTGGGAGTTTCAGTATTCAGTGCTCTAACCTTCCTCCCCACTCCTCCTGTTTCCCCAAACCCTTTTAGAGAATGGAAGATGGCTCTTCCTCTAAGAATGAGGAAGTGGCTCTGTCGCACTGTCCTCCTCTGTTTTCTGCAATCTTGTCGTGATGCCACTGAAAGTCTGTGTGTCTGAGGAGAGGGCAGGCATGGTACTGGCATTCTCTTGCACTGAGCAAACTGAAGGGGGGCAGGTAGCCATGTCACTCATCCTGGCCTGAGCACCTGTTTACAGGGCAGGTTCTAATTACCAAATCTTACCAATTAATTCTACAAAAGGCTTTGATTGATTCCAATTTTTGCTTCCTTTAATTTCCTTTTAAGAATACTGGCTGAATGCTTTAGTCACTCATGAAACTGGCTTCTGACATAGCCCTTCTCACTTTCTCCGGCCTTAGTGTCCATGTACCTTCCTGCTACTGTCCCCTTCCACTCTTTTTGTAAGAGCAGCATTTTTCGTGGTGGTGATCAGAGGGGCATCTTTTACCCTCTTCCTCCATCTTCCAACTTTTCTATATTGGAAAAGGGAGTCCCCACTGGGTGGCTCAGCCATATTTCCTGTGTAATGATATCAAACTTTCCTCATTAACAATTGACCCGTGCCCAGTGTTGTCATTGTAACACAAGATATGAAGTACTGTAATGAATGAATTGGACCTAGATAGTGACTTCGTGGAACTAGCTCTTGTTGCCTTCACACAAGGGCATGTGGGAGGGTGTGCATTTGGCATGTCTGTGGTCAACTTCAGTTGAGAGTGAGACACAGGTGAAGGGATGGATTGAGGTTGGTGAGGCTTGGGGAAGGCATCCTCAGAAAATACTCTCATTTATCAGCAACTTCAGAGCTAAAGAAGAAGCAGAATTCAAGGCTCTCAGATGATAATTTCTTTTCAAACTATGGTAAGAGTCAAACAGAGTTGGTAGCTAGGAGTATACATATCCGCAACCCTTGCAGTTGGGGTCCCTGAGCTCAGCCTACATGGTCTGCCTGATGCAGACATAGAAATGCACAGGTTTGTTCGGGGAGCCCGGCAGGTTTCATCTGCACCAAGGATGAACGGGTCTGTGGGAAGGAGCTACCCTAGGCTAGAGCAGACAAGAACCAAATGGGCGTAAAGATAATGGAGTAAGGAGGGAGGGAAGGAAGGTGTTTTTGTTTTGTTTTATTGTAATACTTCCTTGGGATATAATTTACATAGGATACAATTCACTTGTTTAACATGTACAGTTTAATGTCTTTTTAGTATAGTCACAGACTTGTATAATCAACATCACAATGAAATTTCAAAGTTTTTCATTACCCCCAAAAGAAAATGTATCTTTTAGCCACCACCCTACAATCTCCCCAGCCCCCCAGCCCTAACTAACACTACCATTCTGTCTCTGGAATTGCCTACTCTGGACATTTCACATAAATGCAGTCAGACAACATGTGAGCTTTTGTGAGTGGCTTCTTTCACTTGAGATAATGTTTTCAAGGTTCATCCATGTTGTGTTGTGTATCAACACTTTTTTTCTTTTTATGGCTGAATAATATTCCATTGTATGACTATGGTACAATTTGTTTATTCATCAGTTGATTAGGTAATCAGTTTGGGTTTTTCTACCTTTTAAGCTATTATGAATAAGCTACCACATATAGTATATTCATATACACAATTTAGTGTGGACACATTATTTCTCTTGGTATATGCGTAGGAGTGGAACTGCTGGGTCATATGTAACCTGGAAGAAGAATTGTAAGTAAAGTATGATACATGCCTCTCAGATTGTTCTCTGATTCCCCTCCTTTAGATTCATGCAAAGTCCTAGAGAGGAAAAATAAAACAACACAAAGTCAGTCCACTGCAGTCTCTGTAAGCTGCAGTGAGCACAGGGTCCCTGAGCTGTGGACCTGTTTCACAGGCTAGGTCACAGCCTGGGGGTGACTGGGACATGAAGAAGCGTCCAAGGAGCTGGCACCGGAGGAGTACAAACAGAAGGCACACAAGAGCTGCTTATGTGGTGTGTCAGGCCAGTCTACCCTGGGGGAGCAGCTTGAAGGCATGGGACGCAGGAGGCTGGCAGCCGGCGAGGAGGAGTGGAGACGCCCAGGAGTGCCTCTGAGGCCTGCCTAGCTCCGTGTGGGGAGTGGGGTTTGACAAGTGCAGGGCAGGAATGAGTGGAGATAAGGCTCCTTGGAGCAAGGACAGAGTCCGTAGTTTCCATGAGTGTGGTCCTGCGACAGAACTGTGTCTATGTGTACCTGGGGTGGTGGTAAGGCGCATTGCTCAGAGGGATGGCAGCCTCCAGGTGCAGAATTTCAGCTTGCGTGGAAACTGCAGTGCCTTGGAAGGGGCCATGAGAACCAGCAGAGTGGTTATTTTCATGGTAAACTTTATCATATTCCATCTCCTCCACCTCCACGTTTTGACATCTTTCTAGGATTGGGGAGAGTCTCAAAATGACAGAGACAGAATTTCTCACCAATCTTTCAGGAAAGTAATTAGGGATAGAACTTGTTCATTGATAGAAAATGAGAGAATGTGACATTTCTCACACTCTCAAGTTTATGAGCTGAGATTCCCATTTGCTACTGATCCAAAGAAGGAAATGAGTGATGTATTCCAGGGGACAAAAAACAGATCTACTCTGTTGGAGTGGAGTGTTCACAGACAGAAAAGGGACTGAGGATGAAAGAGCAAGTCAGAGCCTAACAGGGAAGGGGTTTGGAGTCCATGAAAGAATTTGGACTTTCTTCTGCAGACATGGACGGGCAGTTGGGCCTCTGTCCAGGGCAGGCCCTAGAGAGAGGCTCTTTCCCTCCTCCATCCAGGAGCCAGTAACTTGCCAGACCTCCTGTGTTCTCAGTGAGGAAATTCAGGGCAGAGAGATAACTACTTATTTTGAAATTCAGGTTTGATGGCCAAATAAGGAACAAAAAGAATACTCAACGTCATTAACCATCAGTGAAATGCATTTCAAAACCATGAGTTACTATTTTCTACCCACTTGGATGACTACTTTCAAAGATATGATAACCAGTGTTGGCAAGGATACGGGGGAACTGGAACCCTCATGCATTGGTGGTGGGATGTAACATGGTGCAGCTGCTTGGGAAAGTGGTAGCTCCTCAAAAACTTAATCAGAGTTACCATATGACTCGACAATTTCATTCCTTGATAACCACCTAACGAAAATGGAAACACATAATCACACTAAATGTGTGCGTGCACTGTTCACAATAGTAGAAAGTAGAAACAACCCAAGTGTTTATAAGCTGATGTGTATCAAAATGTGTATCCATGCAACTGAATATTATTCATTCACAAAAGTGAAGTACTGATACATGCAACGGCAGGGATGAACCATGAAATCATTATGCTAAATGCAAGAGCAGACACAAAGGGCCACATACTGCTTAATGTCATTTGTGTACTGTCCAGAGGAGTCGAATTTAGAGACAGAAAGTAATTTGTGGATTCCAGAAGCTGAGGGGGGAGAGAATTGGGCTGACTGCTATTCAGTTTTTGAAGTGATGGAAATTAGTTTTGGAATTAGATATTTGTGACAGTTGTACAATCCTGTGAATATAATAAAACCCACTGAATTATATACCTTAGAAAATTTAAAACAATATAATGACCAGCAGAGACCTTACAAGACCTTTAGTCCGGATATGTGACAGGCAAACAATTGTTCAGGTTTGCCTGGGACCAAGGAGGTTCCTGAGATGTGGAAGTCACCTCTAAAACTAAGAAAGTCCAGCAAACCAAGATGACTGGGTCACCTTTGTGTGTATTAAGTGCTCAGAAATGACAGTGAAGATAGGGCAAGTTCACGTTTAACATAGCAATTTCTCAATCACAACACATTGGTCCCTGACTACCGCCTTGTAAAACAGCTAGGCAGGTGTTACTTACTTTCTGTTTATAGACAAAACAGAATGAAACAGAAATAAAACAGAAGCTTTCCTGGGCTTAGAGAATGATTTTCAACAGTTTTGCCCTAAGAATTTTTAAAACATGCAATACCTGACCATGTAGTCAAGGGTGCTGACCTATTTTAAAACCCTTAGATTGTCAAATTAAAAAAAGAAATGACAGCAGCCAACATTATACCTATATTTTGTTTAGTTGGCAAAAAAAAAAAAGATATTTTGGTATGCCGCAGAATTTCAGTAATTAGTTTATGTGTGCCATGAGATGAAAAAGGTTGAAAACCGGCAGCTCAGAGATTCATCTAAGGTTGTATGGAAACTAAATTTCAGGACTAAAAGTCAAGCCTGATTCTCATAATTCCAAGTCTAGGCTCTTTCCTACACGTGGGTGGTAATCTGTACATACCGGTGGTACTGATAAGCACGTGCTCACTCACCCTGGAGACACTGGGCATCAGGCCTCTGAATTCAAAGGTGCTTCCTCTTCTCCTCTTCCCAGCCCCAGAGGCTGCCCCCTGTGGCGCTTCTCCTGGACAGCTTGACACCAAATGCCCCTTCCCTGTCCCTCTGAAACCTGAGTGGCACGGGTTATGTCTTAGTTACCTCTGTTTTTGGCTCTTCTTAACCTGGCCTGGCACCTAACTGGTGCTCATAAGCCTCTTCTGAAGGAAGCCTAGCTTCTGTTCCATAGGACCAGGAATGAATGTGCTGGACAGCAAAGCTGCTGTTGCTCATCTCTGTTACCTGACTGCTAGTTGCCATGTCTTCAGACTGGATTCTCCTTCATTTCTGTGTGGTAGATCTTTCGTAGGCTTCATTTTCTGACTCACTTGCTAGGGGATGGGCACAGTCTGTCTGCTGCCTTTCGAACCACATGGTAAGCACACTCCAAAGATCCAGCCAAGCCAAGTTTTCTGTGGGGAATTGGCATGACATGGCCTTGTCAGCAGCTGGCTACCCAGGACAGTGTACACTCATGCCCAAAGTGAACAGAAAAGAAAGAGAAAGCTTTCTCGGATTTTAGAAATCCCATGGGTACCATGACCAAGGGCTTCATGTGTGCAGGGGCTTCCACAAGTTCTTCTGGGAAGATCTATGAAGAATGAGGCACTAGCCCTAACTCCTGGTCATCTTCTGAGAATTATATAATTTCCCTGGAATCTTCGTTTCCTTACCTTTCAGATGGGGACGATTACAATTTCCCTATTGTCTTTATAGGGCTTTTTTTGAATTCAGATTAAATAATGAATTAATGGTTTCTAAACTGAGTTCCATAGAGGCTTAAAACTCTACAGAGTTTTCTTAGAAAAAGAGATGCTACTTAAATCTCTGCAGCTACATGGGTATGTAACTATATTGACATATACCTATATATCTTTATATCCATATCTATATATACTGGAGGTGCTGTTGCATTATTCTTCAATAACAGTTGCTTCTACCTTGGGGATGCCAGGCTAGATCACAAGATTATCTTCTTCTGGCCAATGACGTGATAGCAGAAGTGACATGTGTAATTTCTGGGCAAAAGCGTTAAGAGCTTGGCATGGGTTGTCACCTTCTGCAGGCCCTCTGTTGTGAGAGCAGCAGTGTGCCCCACAGAGGCTAGTCCCTTTGTCTTGCCCTGGAACAATGCCGACGTGAAGCCAAGGCCCAGCTGACTCACAAGGGGCATGAGCATCAGTGAGAAATAAAGCTTTTCTCTTGTAAACCACTGGGATGTCAGATCATTTTTCACTGTGTCATAACATTGCCTATCCTGACTGATACAGGTGCCAAGTAAGATTATTACTTGAAAAATTGATTTTGTTGTTGAAAAAGGTTAGAAGAATCACTGTGATAAATGAGGGCAGACTGTAAGCTCTTTGATAAGAGACTTTGTCTTATACCCTATTGTTCTTTGTTCTGCACTCAGTACAGTGCCTACAACAGTGTCTGGGCTACAGTAGGTATTTGGTAAATATCTATTTAAAAAATTTTTTTTTTAATTCATTTATTCATTTTAGAGAAGAGAGACAGAGAGTGAGAGAGAGACAGAGAGAGGAGGAGCAGGAAGTGTCAACTCCCACACGTTCCTTGACTGGGTAAGCCCAGGGTTTTGAACCGGCAACCTCAGTATTCCAGGTCGACGCTTGATCCACTGCGCCACCACAGGTCAGGCGGTAAATATCTATTGAATGAATTCAAAGAAAGTGGTTTTGAAAAATAAATAATATCTTCAGGAGAGATATTGTTTTTTTTTTTTGTTTTTTTTTTTTTTTTTGCATTTTTTTTTTTTTTTTTTTTTTGCATTTTTTTTTTCTGAAGCTGGAAACAGGGAGAGACAGTCAGACAGACTCCCGCATGCGCCCGACCGGGATCCACCCGGCACGCCCACCAGGGGGCGACGCTCTGCCCACCAGGGGGCGATGCTCTGCCCATCCTGGGCGTCGCCATGTTGCGACCCTCCTGGGTGTCGCCATGTTGCGACCAGAGCCACTCTAGCGCCTGGGGCAGAGGCCACAGAGCCATCCCCAGCGCCCGGGCCATCTTTGCTCCAATGGAGCCTTGGCTGCGGGAGGGGAAGAGAGAGACAGAGAGGAAGGTGCGGCGGAGGGGTGGAGAAGCAAATGGGCGCTTCTCCTATGTGTCCTGGCCGGGAATCGAACCCGGGTCCTCCGCACGCTAGGCCGACGCTCTACCGCTGAGCCAACCGGCCAGGGCCTGAGAGATGTTATTGTTATTGTTAGCTTCTACTGTGCCTGTTCTTTCCTTAGCAAGTCTTACAAAATGTGTTAGTCAAAATCAATATAATCTTCCCGATAGTATTATAGCAATTATTATTTCCTTTGTCTAACAGGAAAATATGTATCACAAGAGGACATGAACAGACACTTCTCCCAGGAAGAAATACAAATGGCCAACAGACATATGAAAAGATGATCATCTTCTTTAGTTATTAGAGAAATGCAAATCAAAACTGCAATGAGATACCACCTCACACCTGTTAGATTAGCTATTATTAACAAGACAAGTAATAGCAAGTGTTGGAGAGGCTGTGAAGAGAAAGAAACCCTCATTCACTGTTGGTGAGAATGTAAAGTAGTACAACCATTATGGAAGAAAGTATGGTGGTTCCTCAAAAAACTGAAAATAGAACTACCTTATGACCCAGCAATCCCTCTACTGGGTATATATCCCCAAAACTCAGAAACATTGATACGTAAAGACACATGCAGCCCCATGTTCATTGCAGCATTGTTCACAGTGGCCAAGACATGGAAACAACCAAAAAGCCCTTCAATAGAAGACTGGAGAAAGAAGATGTGGCACATATACACTATGGAATACTACTCAGCCATAAGAAATGATGACATCGGATCCTTTACAGCAAAATGGTGGGATCTTGATAACACTATACGAAGAGAAATAAGTAAATCAGAAAAAAACAGGAACTGCATTATTCCATATGTAGGTGGAACATAAAAGCAAGACTAAGAGACATTGATAAGAGTGTGGTGGTTATGGGGGGTGGGGGGGAGAGGGAGAGGGAAAGGGGGAGGGGGAGGGGCACAAATAAAACTAGCTAGAAGGTGACAAAGGACAATCTGACTTTGGGTGATGGGTAAGTGACATAATTGATTGACAAGATAACCTGGACATGTTTTCTTTGAACATATGTATCCTGATTTATTGATGTCACCCTAGTAAAAATTAATTTAAAAAATAAATAAATAAGGTTTCTTTTCAGTAAAAAAAATGTATCACATATCAAACATTCTAATGTTGAAAGTGCAATTAAAAATAGGAGAAAAGCAGATCTAACTGAGCTTATGAATTGCTCTTCATGGTATCGGTTCCCTGATCAAGATTGTGGTGTGATCTTGAATCAGAACCAGTTATGGTCCGGGTAACTGCACCAGCCCATAGTAGCCAGGGAGGGGCAGACATGAAACTTGAGCTTAGTCATGAGGGTAGGTGGAAGCTAGAGAGAGAGACCCAGCTGCAAAAGCTGGTGTCAGTAAGGCTGGGATGAAAAACGGTCTTCCAGGCAAACTGCGGCAGCAGTGAGTGCCGTGGTCCCCTCACAGGGATGGTAGAGCTGTGGAAAGGGTGTCCAGGAGGCAGACAGGCACCCCACCACGCCAGCACATCACTGCTCCAGGATGCCACGGGAAGCAGTACTAGAAACCCCAGGCAGACAGTAAGTATCAGGGAAGTCTGCCACAGTCTGTCCACAGACCGGGGATCAGTGTGTAGGGTGAGGGAGCTGCTTCCATAAGACAGGATCCCAGGTCCAGAGTCCAGTGTTGGGAAGGGTACAGGCCTTCAGAACTGAAACAAAGGTAAGTGTTGAGGGTGAGATGAACAATAAAGGTAACTTGATGTCCAATCCTGGAGTGTGGAATTAGCAGACAGAGACTATAAGTAGGGCTCACATGGCCCAGAGATCCTCACTCTGGACATAGGGAGGCAGAAACTATGAACCAGGGAAACCTAACATGGACTTACCACTCCAGTACAGGAAATGGAGCCATTGGTCTCTGCAAAACCAACGATGCAGCCAGTGCAGTGCGGAAGATCTACCTTCCCCGCATGGGAACGGGACGAGTATGGCTTTGAGAAATGAGTGTAAGCACACAGAGACACATGCACACACACACAGAGGACCCAGAAGATTCCCATTAAATTTATTTTGCTTACACTGTTGATGGATGAGAGGGGTATCCCATGAACATACCAGATTCCGAATGAAAGTGCCCTCTGATAGCCCTCGGATAGCCAGCTTTCCCACGGCTTATTAAGTCGTGGTTGTTCTTAGATAAGTTACTTGTTTTCTCTTCTGGTACTTTTTAAAAAAACGTTCTGCATTCTGATGGTTCAAAAGGAAGGCAGTAACACAACATGCACCCATTAAGGGAGAAAGTTGAGAGGGAAAATGAAATGTCTTGCCACTTGGACAGGACTTCTCATCGACTATTACCCATGTTTTATTTGTTCTATTGAAGCCATTGAAATGCACTGTTTCGAGTCCTTGGTATTAACCTGCAATTGGAATGTGCCTTTGACTTTTGTCATAGTATGCACTCCTCATTAGTGTCCCTTTTTTTCTGATATAGTCATGATTGAACACTAATTAATGTCCACTGCAACATTCTGCTTTTCCTAATCAGATCATGGCACAGAAAAGACACCTGGATTCCCCCCTAATTTACAAAGTAGTCAATGAAAACTAGCATTTAGCTTTGGGCTCTAGGACTCCCCAGAACCTGGAAAATCTTGGGGCTGGTGCTTCTATTTCCTGAAGGTAGAAAGGCTTTCACTCCTTAGAGCAGAGTCAGCAACCTTGCTGCCTCTAGGCTGCTGAACAGTTTTGCTGGCAGAACATGACAGAATTCCAGCTCCTTCTGAAAAATAAGCATTTGGTCTCAAGAAGCTGGAGCTGAGTACTGACTGCCCCTTTCCTTCAGATAACGGCTTCTCCACAGTCTTCACATCTCCCTGCTGCCTCTTGCCGGTCAGATCTCTCCGTCATGCTGACTTGCTGGCGCTGGAGGGAGCTCAGCTTGTGAGTTTATGAAATAAGTGCTTAGGAACACTGCTTGATGGATAGTGGACAAATCGTTTTGTCATTTTTTAAATCCTATTGAGCCTGACTGGAAGTGGCACAGTGGAGAAAGCGTCAACCGGAGATGCTGAGGTCCCAGATTTGAAACCCCAAGGTCACTGGCTTGAGTGCAGTCCCATCCAGCTTGACTGCAGGGTCACTGGCTTCAGGGTGGAATCATCAAAATGATCCCAAATTTGCTGGCTTGAGCCCAAGGTTGCTGGCTTGAGCAAGGGGTCATTGGCTCAGTTTGAGCCCCCGGTCAAGGCGCATATGAGAAAGCAATCAATAAACAGCTAACGTGATGCAGCTAAGAGTTGATGTTTCTCATCTCTCTCCCTTCTTGTCTGTCTCTATCTTTTACAAAACAAACGAACAAACAAATAATACAAATAAAAGAAAATAAAATCCCATTTGAAACAATCAGAACTAGGCTTACCATAGTTATCCTCTCCTTGTCCTTCTCACCTTCTAGTTCGTCTGGGTTCTCCGATCCTTCTTCCCTTGACTGATAAATCTGCATCTTCACAAGCTGGGCCCTGCTTTCCTCTCTGAATCTTCTCCCTGAGGTAGCTCACACGTTCCTGAGGCACACCAATTGACTCTTGACTCCCAAATCTCTCTGTAGCCTCATCTTTGCTCTCAAGGTTGTATTCCAGGATTAAACTTGGAGGCTTTACCACAAGGCAACTCAGAATCAAATCTGGGTCAGCAGGTGACCTTAGGCCAATACTGATCATCACTGAGCTGGGTATACCCTGATTTCTTGCAGTGGTTGAGAGTACTAAAGATAATTTGTAGGATGTACATGACAGCTATTTCCTAAGACTAGAATCATTGGGTGAAAGTATGCTGTTCTTCCTACACCATTATAATGCCTCAATCCTAGAAGCTCTTTCTTTAAAAGTGACTTTGTATGTAGAGCTGTGAGTGTTGTCTCCCTTTCAGCTGTCAGGAACGAGGCCCACCAGGCAGGTGGGGATGCTTGTGCAGGCAGGCCACCCTGAAAAATGGGACAAGGTCAACTTTGCTGACAAGACAGATTGCCTCAAGGCTTTGTGGGAGTCTGAAAGCACCAAGGGTGGCAAACGTGCCTGGTGGTGCCTTGCAATCCTGCCACACCAAATGGGAGCCAGGAGTTTCTTTCATTAGCAGCAGAGTAAGCAGAGGAATGCTCCAGAGCTGCGGCATGAGTGAGTTCGACCAGCAGAGACACACAGGCAGAGAAGAGGAGTGGCAATGGGACCCGCGGGCTCTTTCCACCAGCCTTCACACTGCTTCCAAAAGCACAGTTTTCCTCTCTATAATGGCTTACAAATGCTTTGGGGAAAGTTTATTTTATGTTTTTATATACCTGCAGAATTGGGAGAACTTTAGTGCAGGGAAGGAAAAGAAAGGAAAGTCAGATCTGGTATGTTTCTGACACTGGGCATAGTGCATCGCATTTACTACTTCACTTGCCTTCGCCTGTGCTTACCACTTGTAGGATTCTGGGGTGGGTAGTAGGAAACAGTTCAAAAGTAAAGAAGAATAAGGTAAGGGGGAAGACAAAGGACTGGAGATGGAGATGTTTACATGTTGAGCTCAGGCTGCTACAGAAAGTCTTCTTCAACAGCTGGCTCTTCAGTTGGTTGGAAAACAAGCTCCTCACCAAGCAGCAGGGTGTGGCCCTGAGAAGAGCAGGGATAACTGTGCACAGCCAAGGTGAGTACTCCACATGAGTTCCTTGTCTTGTTTGTCCGAGACCATTTCAGAGGCAATGATAGCTATTGGGAGCCTCCAAATAAAATCTCCCAACATCTGTAAGATAAAAGTTAAGTCCTTTTAGAGTAGAACTCGAAGCATTTTGTTATAACAGCCTCATAATAAGGAAAATTGGACTTTTTAAGAAAGTTCAATTAATTAGTGTCTAGCTCTTCATCTATTCATGTGCTCTGCAGAAAAAATAATATTGTAGAACCTGGAAAGTCTTTGGAAAGGGAAATGGGAATATAAACTTGTACATGATCACCTGGCGTCACTTATAATGCTAGTTCCTTTCCAGCTCTTTCTTCTTCAGCCTTTGATGCCAATTATAACTTTATAATCTTAAAAAAAAAAAAGAACAAAAAAGAACTTTAGTATCTCCAAGAAGTCCCCTTGATTAAACAAACCTGAAATAGATGATTCTGACCTCCTTCCTTGCCCAGCTCCATCTTTTACAAGTGCTGTGCCTTGTTGGTAGACCTCACCATTTGCACTTGCTGAGGTGGGAGAGGAAATGATGGGTTGCATTAGAAGATTTAAATATGGGCAACTTTATTGCTGTCCTGTACAAGTTAAAACCACATTGAGTTACTCTAACATCTACAATGCTGAAACTATTGTGTGCTTTTTGTCTTAAATAGAACTTGTGTTTGTTGACCACCAGTCACTGTACGCACACAGGATGTGGTGCAGCAGTCAGTGGGGGAGACGTAGCATCTGCGGCCTGGCTCTGGGCTTCACCGGCCAGGCTCACAGTGCGGCCTGGCTCTGGGCTTCGCCGGCCAGGCTCACAGTGCGGCCTGGCTCTGGGCTTCGCCGGCCAGGCTCACAGTGCTCTCTGCATCTTCGCCAACCCCAAGCCTCCCTCGTCTCTAGAATGTAAATTCTACATTGCTGAGGTTATTTTTGTCCTTTTGAGCTCTGTTTTACTCATCAATAAATTTTGTTAAATTATATTCATCTTTCATTGCCATATTTCTGAATTTATTTTTCTTCTTGCTGGAATTCCCTCTCCAGATCAGAATGTCTAAAAATATCTTTACTATGTCCTCAATATAAATGATAGTTTAACTAGATATAAATCCTAAATTCAATTAGAAAATGGGCAAAATCAACATGAGATATTACACCAAAGAGTACATATGGATGGTAAGTACGCATGTGAACAGGTGTTCAACATCACCAGCCATTCGGAAATGTACAAACGAAGACCATGATGAGATATCACTATACACCTATTAGAATAACTAAAATGAAAAATAATGACAATGAAGATGTGAAGAAAGGCGAATTTCTTCCACCTTTGCAGGTCAGCGTGTGAAACAGTACAGACACTCTGGAGTACAACTCAACAGTTTCCTATGAAGCTAAACATATGCTTCACATACAATCTAGTCATCTGATTTTACAGATAAATGATATGTCCACATAAAGCCTGTACATGAATGTGCATGGCAAGTTTGATTTGTAAGAACCCAAACTGGCAGCAATCCAAATGTAAATGACTGAAAAACCTGTAGTGTACCCAGACTGGGGGACAGAAAGGCGAGACTTATTGATACGCACAACAACGTGATGGATCTCAAGGGCTGAGGGAAAACAACTTCAAAAGGTCACAAGCTGTGTGACTTCATTTATATAACCGCAAAGTGACAAGCTATAGAGATGAAAAGATTAGTGTTTGCTACGGTTTAGGCAGGGAAAGGGCGAATAGGGCGGGTATAACCATAAAGAGGTAGCATATAGAAGATTTTTTTTGGTGATAAAATAGTGTTGTATCAGAATAGCAATGATGTTACATAAATTTACACATATGATAAAGTGTCATAGAACTTTAAAAAAAAAATCTATTTTTTTAAACACACATTTCTGAGGTCTGTTATTTTCTTTCCACATTTCGAAAATATTACTCAGAAGTCTTTTTTGGTGTAAATGAGAAGGTGATTTTTATATCTTGGTAGGTAATCAGCTCTATTTAAATTTTTTTTTATTGGTTTCAGCAAGAGAAGAAGGAAGAGAGGGAGAGAGAGACAGGAACATCAAGCCGTTTCTGTATGTGTCCTGTCCGAGGATCAAGCCGGCAACCTCTGCACTTCAGGAAGATGCTCACCAACCGAGCTATCTGGTCAAGGCAATTGGCTCTATTTTTAATCTTAAAATTCTCTCTAACATTTCTAGATAGGTGTTGAATAATAAAGGTTCATCTAGTGTTTGTCCTGGTAATGAGATTCTTAAATCCGTGGAATTTCCTGAGTGATAGGAGTCTCTCTATTATACTACTGAGGTGACTCCTAGTGGGCCACGAAAGAGTGTCAGGATGGAGGCCAGTCACCAGAAAGACCAATCATGCCAGGGAGGGGAGTAGGTCACTGGAGGTTGAATTCGATCCTGTGGCCAGAAATTTAATCAATCATGCCTACTTAATGATGCCCCAGTAAAACCCCAGATGCCAAGCTCAGTGGAGCATCCTGGCTGGGGAAGGAATAGCTCTGCCCGGAAGGTGAGGTGCCCTGGTTCTGCGGAGAAAACACACAGAAGCTCTGAGTTCATGAGCCTCCCAGACGTCATTCTAGGCATTTCTTCATTTGGCTCTTCCTGATCTATATCATTTATAATCAAATTATAAGTTTAGTGCTTTCTTGAGTTCTGCTGGTCATTTTAGCCAATTATCAAACCTGAAGAGATTATGCAATCCTGATGTTTTTAATCAGTCAGTCAGAAGTATGTGTGGCCCAGGACCTCCAGAACTTGTAGTTGGTGCCTGAAGTGAGAGCAGTCTTGTGGAGAATTAAACTTTTAATTTGTGAGCTTTGCACTGAGCTTTGGAGGTCAATGCCAGAACTGAATTGAGATATACTTTGCTGGTGTCAGAATAGTGAGATTTTCTTTTTGATATTTCCTGGCATTTAATTAATTTTTTTTCTAGTGATTTTCCACCTTTTATTCTGTAATGTTCCTAATAATTATTTCTTCAAATATTTCCTGGCTCACATTCTAGGCACTGGGAATCATGCAGAAGGATTATTTGGGGGATGTCCTTGAGTCAATTCATGGTGGGGAATGAAGGGAGTAGAATTGGGCAGAAGTTGAACTCTGATGTAGTCACAGCAAATGACTCAGCTGATCTCATTGAACTTACGGATGGCATTTTAAAATTGTCCCTAATTAAGGCAAGGAGATTGGGCTTTTATGACTTATATCTACTGACTCTAGGACAGGGGTCAGGAACCTTTTTGGCTGAGAGAGCCATGAACGCCACATATTTTAAAACTAGAAAGCCCGGTGGTCATACAAAATGACTGCTGTTCTAGATATCATAAATTGTAATTAAAATGATTTGTGCAAAGATGTCTGCTAATTCAAACTGAATTACCCAGGGCAGGCGGCGAGGACGCCCCTTTGCTTACTGCCCCATGGGGTTTCCCCCTTCTATTTGCTTAATTGCTTAAAGTAAAGTGCAATGAAGGAAACCACTGGCGGTACATTTCTTAAAAGCCACGGCTAGCTCAATAAATAAAGGTGATTTAAATAATAAAATGTTAATTCACATGTCAAAGATGTCTTTGTACACAACATTTCTTGTGTAGATCTTTCCATCATTTTTAAGCTCACCTTGCAGAGGACCATCAATTATTTTTAATTTTACGTCCATTCTTTCACGAACTCTTGAATAGGCAACATAAAGTTGACCGTGTCCAAATGCAGGCTCAGGTAAAAAAATGCCAACACGCTTAAGCGTTTGGCCCTGAGACTTATTGATGGTCATAGCAAAAGCAAGTTTTACAGGAAATTGTCTACATCTCAATTGAAATGGCAACCCTGTTTGAGATGGAGCCAAATCAATTCTTGGAATGACATGTATTTCACCTTTAGAGGAGCCAGTCAAAAACTTAGCTATTATGACATTATTTTTCAATTGGAGAACCTCTAGTCTTGTACCATTGCAAAGACCCCTTCTAGTGTTAAGATTTCTTAACAGCATAATAATTGCTCCAATCTTTAACCTCAGTTTGTGAGGTGGCATGCCAGAAGGCGGGACTATTTGAATGCCGTGGCAACTTCACCCCATTGGCTAGTACAGTTACGCAAGCAACCAATAAGTTATTGGCGACAAACAGACACTTAAGCCGCATATAATAAAGATGTAATTCTGTGAGAGCCATACAATGACCTGTGTACATTACACATTATCCAATAAAAATTTGGTGTTGTCGACAGCTGTGACTGGCTCCAGCCACTCGCAACCATGAACATGAGCAGTAGGAAATGAATGGATTATAATATATGAGAATGTTTTATATTTTTAACTTTATTATTTTTTTATTAAAGATTTGTCTGCAAGCCAGATGCAGCCATCAAAAGAGCCACATCTGGCTCGTTAGCCATAGGTTCCCAACCCCTGCTCTAGGATACTCTCTGAAGGGAGTATGACCTTGAATGAAGCAGTTCTCTTCTCCTGAGAATGGTCCTTGGAAAGGGACTAACCCCAGAGCTGCCAGGGAATCTCAGGGAAGGACTGAGGACTGTGCACTTCACTTCTTCAGTGGGGAATTTGGGCCAGGAGTCAGCAAACGACAACCCATGGGTCAAATCCAGCCCACTGCCTGTTTTTGTAAACAAAGTTTATAAGGTGTTCTCCCTGTTGTGTGTATCTTTCTTCACAGTCTTCCCTCTGTCTATGTCTTTCTTTGTGTCTCTTCTTATAAAGACCCCAGTCATCTTGGATTAGGGCCCACCCTAATAATTTCACTGTAACTTGATTATATATGCAAAGACTTTTCCCCAATAAAGTCACATTCACAGGTATTGGGGTTAGGACTTCAATGTATCCTTCAGAGAGGGGACACAATTAAACTTATAACACCAGATGACATTATCATTTGCAATTTCAGGAAACTTCTGTGTGATAAAATCTCCCATCCATGTTGTCGGTGGAGAGAAGTAGCTCTCTGCCGTGGTGCATGTGAGAGCTGAGCAGGCAGAGGCTGCACAGGTGATTCTCTTGTCTGCTGCTTCAGTGGCCAAAGGCCAGGAGACAGCAAAGAGATTTCTCTCCAGGGCCTGACTACTAAAGCCTGAGAGTTGCTTAAGCTTATAACTTGGCAGGTTTGTAAAACTTTTGCAATATTCTTCAAAAAAAAAAGAAAGAAGGGAAATAAAGAAGAAAGGAAGGAAAAAAGGAAGGAAGGAAACCCAACAGTTAGCAAGCTGTCTGTTGCAAAGCCAAATGTCTCACACTAGCAGTGTTCTACATGTCTTAGGAAGTCCTTATCACCCATCCACCAACACTTCCAATTATTTCTGAAAGGAGTTTTATTCCCAGAGATCTTTTTTTCTCTATAGTACCACCTACACCAAAAGTTAACCTCTGATAGATACACACTGAGAGGTATCTCCAGTGGTGTGCTGCTCAAAATTTAAAAACAAGCTCTTTTTAATAAAAAACAGGAGAAAAGCTGTGACTTACAGCTTTTACCAATGTCTGTGGTGTAAGTAATTTCACTGTGGGGAGCATTTCAAGCTAGTTATGTGAAGTTCCTGAACATAGAATTGGAAAGAGATGTGTACAATCAGATTTTTGTGAGCTGGTATGAGTTTTAACTCCAGAATATCAATGAGCATCTCAATATAGGAAGAAAGGAACATAATTTGGAACATTGAGGGCAGGCTTTCAGGAGGAGGAAGGATTTGAATGAGCTTTGAAGGGTAGGTGCTATCTTTATCACTACAATCCACATCAGTTTAGCAATTTCCCTCTGTCTTTCTCAGGGACTAGACTATGAGCTTCCTGAGGGCAGAAAGATGTGTCTCACTCCTTGCAACATCTCTACAGTAGGCATTTCATAAGTATATGTTCAATGAGTGAGTGAATGATAAATAAATGGAGAGGAGCAGGACATTTAAGGAAGGATGAACATTCATGGTGTGGGCAGGACATAGGAGGAAGTAATGAATGCACAGGAGGTTTTGGGTTCAGTCACCTTTCCATTCTTGCTGGGGTAGTGTTGGGATACGAGGTGTGTTCCAAGTTACTATGGCTATATAACAAACCATCCCTAAAATGTAATGCCTTAAAACATCAGCATGTTTACTTTGATCATGAGTCTAGAACTCAAACAGGGCTCAGGTGGGTCAGCTCATCTTGTTGCACTGAGCATCGACTGGGGTGGCTTGAAGGCTGAGGGCTGTGATCATGAAGGATCACTCACTCATCTGTCTGACCATTGGGCTGGAGCCACTCACATAGCTGGGGATTGAAATAGATGGCGTTCCTCAGACATCTCTCTACTTCTGTGAGGTCTCTCTGCAAGGTCTCTCCAGTATGGCAATCTTGGGGCAACTGCAGTTTGTCATGCTTGCTCAGGGATTCTAGATGTATACCCTAAAGAGAATAAGCCAGGAGAAAGCTATATCATTTATTGACCTAGATGTGGAAGTCATATAACATTACTATTGCATAATTTATTGGTTAAAGCAATCACAAGCCCCCACCCAGGTTCAAGGAGAGGGAATCTAGACCCCACCTCTCAGTAGGAAGAGTGTCAATCACATTGTAGTAAGAGCAAGCAGGGTGATATATACAAATATATACATATCATATATATACAGTTGACCCTTGAACAACATTGGTTTAAATTTCACGAGTCCATTTAGACACAGAAGTTTTTCAATAAATACTTGTACTGTTTTTGATCTGCAGTTGGGAGTCCCTGGATGTAGAGGGCCAACTGTATGCATTGATCTATGCCATTAAATATAGGGAATTTAAGCATCCTTGGATTTTGGTTATGGGGAGAGGGGTGTGTGTGTGTGTATCCTGGAACCAATCCTCTGAGAACATCAAGGAACAACTTCAGTTTTTGGGGAGTCAAAAGTTATATGCAGACTGATTACACAGGGGATTTGGCACCCCTGAACTCCATGTTTTTTAAGAGGCAATTATATATCTATATTATATATAGAGATATATGTTGGAGTTGCTGATAGTCACCTTTGGGAAATAAAATCTGCCACACATAGGAGATGTGAGATTAGAAAGTTGGGTCAGGGCAGGTTGGAATGGATTTTTGAACATTGTACTAGAGATTTTGTTCTTTTCCTTTTCTGGGAGCAATTTGCATACTGGCTGCTGATGTTTTCCAGTTTCACATGTGCAGCTTCATCATCCCCAGCAAGCCTGTGAGACTGACAGCAGCAGCTACTGTGTCTTATGTATTTTTTTAAAATCTTTCTAAATTGCCAGAGCTTTGAATTTGATGGCTTCTCAGTACATGATATCCAAATGCCTATATGCCCAAGCGAGCAACAATGGCAAATCAGAGCAGACTGGCCATGCGTCTTGCCTGTCTCCTAGCTGGCATAAACCGACATGTTTTAGCACACTTGAGCTGGTAATAATGAGGTAGTCCATGATGGGGTATACAGAAAACAACATTGACTATCAAAATTATCACAGCACATCTAGATTGACTCTGGGTTTATTGCCCAACAGCTCAAAGAAGAGACTAAATCTGCAATGTTGATTCTTGCAGAACACAACACACATAATGCTGGTTCTATCTGCCAAGGAATGCTGGATCCAGACCAATTGTAGTTTTCATAGGCATAGACTCAAAGCCACTGGTTGCTTCCATTCAAAGCCTTGGTCTCCCAAGGATCTTCCTCTAGCCTATTAGAAAGATGAGAGCTGAGGACATAATTGGCTTTGATGGGATTTTTTTCTGAGAGAAGGAGAAGAGCTGCCACTTGAGTTTGGGATTAGGGTCCTCGGTTCCTGTTCTCCATTCCCTGTTGACTCTTCTTTTTGCAACAGTGGGACATCTGTTTATTGCTGTAAGAGAGTCATTGGGAGGAATCATGAGAGAGTTTGTTCATCTTTGTATCTGTCAAACCACAGACATTCCCCAATGGAGAGGAGATGGTTGTAAGGATAGGAGGAAGACATTATAAATAACACAAAGACTTTGTTTTAGTTACCAACTTGAAGTGGGTTGTGTTTTAAAGTTTAGAATTCAGAACAAACATGATCTCATAAAATAACAGTGCTGGCCAAACTCACCACAAATGTACATTTCAGTGATAATGTAAACTGAGGGAGAAAGGTAGACATCACCCAGCAGACAGGTTAGCCCAGTTTAAGTGCTTGAGGCAGTTACCTGAAGCTGGCCCCACCTTCCATAGCTTTTTCCTTTCTGTGCATTTGAACACAGCCAGAAGATTCCTTGTAAGCTGCAAGCTCTACCAGCAAAGATAAGATGAGGGGGTCTGACAGCTCCGACCACCGCTGTGGCCAGTACCAAGTATAAGCATTTGTAGAACAAGGTCCGTCTGCCCTTTTAAAAATAAGGAACTTTGGCTTTGAGTAGCCAACTTTAGTTCAGGAACTTGGTGTGTTTTTGTCTGTTTGCTAGTTTGGTTAACTTACCAAAGGGTTTCAAAATGAAGCCTGCATTTAAGAGGGGGGCGCAGCTGGGAAGGTGCTGCGTGTTCCAAAGGCTGTCAAGTAGCTGCTGACCTCCACCAGCAAACCCAGGATGCTAATGCCACTAATGCTATGCTTGCAATCCCTCCTACAGTGGGCATTCTATTTTAAACTTAGAAAAAACAACTTGACCAGGTGGTAGTGTAGTGGATAGAGCATCGACCTGGGACACTGAGGTCCGAGGTTCGAAACCCTGAGGTTGCAGATTGAGCTCAAGGTCACTGGCTTGTGCATGGAATCATAGACATGACCCCATGGTGGCTGACTTGAGCCCAAAGTTTGCTGGCTTGAACTCAAGGTTGCTGGTTTGAGCAAGGGGTCACTGGCTCAGCTGTAACCACCTGACCAAGGCATGTATGAGAAGCAATCAACAAACAACTAAAGTATGGCAGCTGCAAGTTCATGCTTCTCATTTCTCTCCCTGTCTGTCTCTGTCTGTCTCCCTTTCTCACTAAAAAAAGAAAAAGCATCAGAAGGTCACAAAATATGTGTTCAACTGGTCTGCTGTCATTGAATGCAACAGCTTTGCAAACCACTTGAAACTCATATTTAGTGAAGATAAAGAAGGATGTAGATAAAGTCTCTGTTAAGTAAATTTTGTGTTGTGTGGTCTGTTTGAAAATAAGAGTCCTGCTGGATGAAATGCAGAGTTATTAAAAAGATCCCCTAGGTGTCATACGTGCATCCCCAATTTTCAGAAACTAGGAGTCTTGTCTTGCTGTGGGTACTGATGCCACCTTAAAAGTATATATTTGTAGCACTCACTGCTGCCGCCATTAACTTGGCAATGGCTCTCATGATGTCCAACAATTTACATGCTCCTGGCTTGACTTGCAGATAAATCCCTAGAGGGGAGTGACTGTCTCACTTCCTTATATTCCTATTCCCCACAGTGCTTTCCAGACAGAATATGCTGAACCATATCTGTTGATTTAATTTGAGTGGAGTTCAGTAAGATATCCTCGGCACTCAAACAATTCTAGCTCACACGATAATGAACCTGGAGTGTTTAGAATGTGCTTAAGGACCTTGTAGGGCCCTAGGCTCATCAGTATGAACAGTGGCAACTAGCAGACTATGGGCATGTCATTAATGATGACTAACTGCTGCCTAGCACTTCCCTGTGTCTGACATTGTTCTGAGAGCTTTACCCGTATGGTGCCAGTTGGTCTTGCAAAGAATATTTTGAAGTGCATATTGTTATCTTCCAGATGAGGAAACTGGGTCCCAGAGAGATGAAAAAAAGGTGCCCCAGGTTACACAGCTAGAGAGCAGTAGAGCCAACCCCAGGCAATTCAGCTGCAGAGTGGTTTTACCCATTGTACTTTATTACCCTTTGAGAAGAGCTAATCCATATATGGGTATATACTATCTGCCAGACACGTTTTTACATAAGCTTATTTAACCCTCACAACAAACCCAGGAGATAAGTACTATTGCTAACTGCGTTTTGCAGGTGAAGAATCTAAGGTGCAAAGAGGCTACAGAGAGGGGCCCACACACAAACCCATGGCCTGGATTCTGGGTCTATTGCTTTAATTATCATGCTGTAGCATTCTCCAAAGAGTCAGTGGATGAACAGGATGTCAATCCTGGATCGATTTGTTTAGCTTTACATGCATGAGTGGTGGATTGTATACTAATTTTTAAGAGGGCATCACTGAAATTTCCATCCAAGCTGAAAATTACTATATCCCTGAACAATCACTGGGGCTGGGGACATGAAAGGTGTCTTTCTAAGAGGGCTGGGAACATAGTGCCAGGCAAGAGAGATCGCATGTTCTTTGCTTGGAGTATTTTAAGATAAGGAGCTCAAGGACCACAGGTATTTGTTTCTTCATAAGGGTTTGGATAAGACAAGCAAGGAAGATTACGGTACTGCTGTTTCTCTGTGCTCTGAGCATGCAACATGCAGGGCATGTGACATGCAGGGCATACAACTGGGAGCAGCCCTGGTGGTAGGCATTTCCTGGTCTGCACTGACCTGCAGCAAACATGCAAAGACAGAGGTAAGGTGGGGAGAAACAGGGATGAGCACACGGGCCTGGTCTACCCCTGGATGTCCCTGGACTCAGTGGCTGCTTTGATCTTAGAGGTGTCCACTGCCTACATGAATGCAGAGCCTAACCAGCAATAGGGAGACTCCCTTACAAATGAGGAGTTCATTTCAGTGAGCTCAAAATTTCCAAGTTAAGGGAAGAGAGTAGATAGGAACTAAAACCGTAACTCATCAGCTTACACAAACCCATGGGGACATGTTTTCTTTTCTAAATCGCTTTTTCTAGATGGAGAAATCAAGGGAACCTAACACATAAAAGATTTTTTAAAAGAAGAACATGATTTCCCAGAAGAAACCTGGAGCCTCTCAGCAAGGGCCCACATAGGTGAGAATCGAGGTGGCATAGCCTTCCATCAGTTCCCCGCGAAGGACCATCAACCTTCCTAATTTGTGAAGCCGAAGCCTCCATGAAGACATGCTATTTTTTTCACAGGGCTTCCCTCAGCCTGTTCGTATGGTCCAGGAAGCTGGGTCCTCAGGCTGTTTGCCAAATACCATTCCAGGTAAAAAGGAAGAAAGGAGGAAGTCTCCAGGTTACATGTCAATGGCTCATCAGGGTCCAACTGGTCATTGCTGTTACACTTACCTAGATAGTAAGTATTGCAAGAATGTGAACAATCAGGCTGCAGGCTCCTGGCCACGGGCCACGTCCTGAGTAGACTAGCACTTGATGGGTGAATTACAGACATGTAACTAGAAATACTAACACTCAACTTGCAAGGCTATTTTGAGCATTGAGTAAGCACAGTATCTGGTCAGAGTAGGTGTCTAATGGTGGGAGCTGTTACTATTGTCGCAATAAGGGCGATCTAGCTGCAGCACCATCATCCATGGGGGGAAAACCAGGGCTGACGCAGCTGATCCAACTGGCTGTGTGGGTGTTCTTCCTTTTTAAAAAGATTGTCTTACAATATTATGAAACATAACATAAACAAGTCCATAAGACATAAGTAACTGCCTAAAAATATCATGAGGCAAAGCCTTATGTAATTACTATCATGTAACTATTACTCAAGTGAAGAAATAAAATATTGTCAGAAGTTCTGACCTCCATCTCATAGGTCCTCTCCACAAGAGGCGACCTGCATCCTTTCATAGAAAGGACATCTTTGCTATATAAATGAATAAGTAGTTTAATTATATATCATCATATAATATATATATATATATATATATATATATATATATATATATATCCCCATATAACACATATATCCAGTGATGGGATTCAAATAATTTAACAACCGATTCTCTGCCCTAATGACCATTTTAAGTATATATAAAAAAGATATACCAAAAGGTAGTTTATTATTTCATGAATTTAATACTTAACTAAGAACAATAAAAGAAGTACACAAACTAGATTATGTTATGAGTTTAAAAATATTAATAAAAAATTAAGTAATACCTGAAAAAAACAATTAAACTTTAAGATAATTCCATATTGCTTAAAAAAAATTTTTATTAATTTTTAATTTATTGTGTTTACATGGATTCAAGTGTCCCACTGAATATAACTCCCTCACCCCCCACCCCTGTGTCCCTTTTTATACCCCCTTTACTCCCCCACTCCTTCCCTCTAGGATTTACTGTCCTGTTATCTATATCTCTGTGTTATGTATATGTAGTTTCACTAATCCCTTTACCTTCTCTGTCTCATCCCCTTCCCTCTGACAGCTGTCCCTCTGGTCCCTCTGACCCCGCCTCTGCCTCTATTGGTTCCTCAGTTCACACTTTGTTCATTAGATTCCACATATAAGTGAGATCATGTGATACTTTTCTTTCTCTGCCTGGCTTATTTCACTTAGCATAATAACCTCCAGGTCCATTCATGCTGTCACAAAAGGTAAGATTTTTTTCTTTTTCACAGCTGTGTAGTATTGCATTGTGTATATGTACCACTGCTTTTTAATCCACTCGTCCACTGATGGACACTTGGGCTATTTCCAGATTTTGACTATTGTAAACAATGCTGCAATAAACATGGGGTGCATATCTTCTTTTGAATCAGTGATTTGGTATTCTTAGGATATATTCCTAAAAGTGGGATAGCTGGGTCCAAAGGCAGTTCCATTTTTAATTTTTTTAGGAAACCCCATACAGTTCTCCACAGTGGCTGCATGAGTCTGCATTCCCACCAGCAGTGCAGGAGGGTTCCCTTTTCTCCACACCCTCACCAGCACTTATTATGTGTTGTTTTGTTAATGAGCTCCATCTGACAGGTGTGAGGTGGTATCTCATTGTGGTTTTAATCTGCATTTCTCTAGTGATTAGTGACGTTGAACATTTTTCATATGCTTATTGGCCATCTGTATGTCCTCTCTGGAGAAGTTTCTATT
Source organism: Saccopteryx bilineata (assembly GCF_036850765.1). NCBI lineage: Eukaryota > Metazoa > Chordata > Mammalia > Chiroptera > Emballonuridae > Saccopteryx > Saccopteryx bilineata. The sequence continues at coordinate 108,518,483 of NC_089494.1, read as the reverse complement.
CAGTTCTTTTTTCCATTTTTAAATTGGATTTTTTACTTTCCTGGTGTTGAGTTTTAGAAGTTCTTTATAAATTTTGGTTATTAACCCCTTATCAGATGTATTGGTGAATATGTTCATGGTGTCTTCTGCTGTGCAAAAACTTTTTAGTTTGATATAGTCCCATTTGTTCATCCTGTCCTTTATTTCACTTGCCTGTGGAGAAAACTCAGCAAAAATATTGCTACAAGAGATAATGGAGAGTTTACTGCCTATGTTTTCTTCCAAGATGTTTATGGTTTCACAACTTACATTTAAGTCTTTTGTCCATTTTGAGTTTATTTTTGTGAATGGTGTAAGTTGGTGGTCTAGTTTCATTTTTTTGCATGTACCTGTTCAATTTCCCCAAAACCATTTATTAAAGAGACTGTCTTTACTCCATTGTATGCTCTTACCTCCTTTGTCAAATATCAATTGACCATAAAGGTGTGGGTTTATTTCTGGGTTCTCTGTTCTCTTCCATTGATCTATATGCCTGTTCTTATGCCAGTACCAAGCTGTTTTGATATCTGTGGCCTTGTAGTATAACTTGATATCAGAAAGTATGATACCTCTCACTTTATTCTTTATTTTCAAAATTGCTGAGGCTAGTCTGACCAAGTGGTGGCACAGTGGATAGAGCATTGGACTGGGATGCAGAGGACCCAGGTTCGAGACCCTGAGGTCATAAGCTTGAGTGCAGGCTCATCTGGTTTGAGCAAAAAGCTCACCAGCTTGGACCCAAGGTCGCTGGCTCGAGCAAGGGGTTACTCAGTCTGCTGAAGGCCCACGGTCAAGGCACATACGAGAAAGCAATCAATGAACAACTAAGGCGTTGCAATGCGCAACAAAAAACTGATTGATGCTTCTCATCTCTCCGTTCCTGTCTGTCTGTCTCTGTCTATCCATCTCTGACTCTCTCTCTCTCTCTCTAAAAAAAAAATTGCTGAGGCTATTCGTGTTCTTTTTTGGTTCCATATAAATTTTTAGAATATGTGTTCTATATCCTTGAAGTATGCCATTGGTATTTTAATAGGAATTGCATTAAATTTACAGATTGCTTTGGGTAATATAGACATTTTAATGATGTTTATTCTTCCTAACCATGAGCACGGTATATGCTTCCACTTGTTTGTATCTTTCTTGATTTCTTTTATCAATGTTTTATAATTTTCTGAGTACAAGTTCTTTAACCTCCTTGGTTAAATTTACTCCTAGGTACTTGATTTCTTTTGTTGCATAGTGAAAGAGATTGTTTCCTTAATTTGTTTTTCAGACAGCTTATTGTTGGTGTATAAAAATGCCACTGATTTCTGAATATTAATTTTATATCCTGCTACCTTGCCAAATTCATTTATCAGGTCCAGTAGTTTTTTGACTGTACATAGAGTTTTCTATGTACAGTATCATGTCATCAGCAAATAATGATAGTTTCACTTCTTCTTTTCCAATTTGGATGCCTTTTATTTCTTCTTGTCTGATGTGCTGTGGCTAGGACTTCCGGAACTATGTTGAATAAGAGTGGTGAAAGGGGGCACCCCTGCCTTGTTCCTGATCTTAAGGGATTTGTTTTAAATTTTGCCCATTGATTATGGTGTTGGCTGTGGGTTTGTCATAGATCACCTTTATCATGTTGAGGTATGTTCCCTGTATTCCCTCTTTGCTGAGAGTTTTGATCTTAAATGGGTGGGTGCTGGATTTTATCAAATGCTTTTTCTCCATCTATTGATGTTATCATGTGATTTTTATTCTTCATTTACTTTATGTGATGAATCACATTTATTGATTTGAGAATATTGTAGAATATTGTACCAGCCTTGCCTCCCCAGAATAAATCACACTTGATCATGATGTATGATTTTTTTCATGTATTGCTGGATCCGCTTTGCTAAATTTTTTTTTTTTTTTTTTTTTTTTTTTTTTTTTTTTTTTTTTTTTTTTACAGAGACAGAGAGAGAGTCAGAGAGAGGAGGAATAGATAGGGACAGACAGACAGGAATGGAGAGAAGCATCAATCATCAGTTTTTGTTGCGACACCTTAGTTGTTCATTGATTGCTTTCTCATATGTGCCTTGACCATGGGGCTACAGCAGACCGAGTAACCCCTTGCTCAAGCCAGTGACCTTGCATCCAAGCTGGTGGGCTTTGCTCAAACCAGATGAGCCTGTGCTCAAGCTGGCGACCTCTGAGTCTCAAACCTGGGTTCTCTGCATCCCAGTCCGACGCTCTATCCACTGCACCACCATCTGGTCAGGCCGCTTTGCTAATATTTTTTGGTAATTTTAGTAACTAAGTTCATCAGGGATATTGGTCTATAGTGGTCTTTGCCTGGTTTTGGAATGAGGATAATGCTTGCCTCATAAAAGGAGCTTGGAAGTCTTCCCTCCTCTTGAATTTTTTGAAATATCTCAAGAAAATAGGTGTTAGTTCTTCTTTGAATATTTGGTAAAATTCACCTGTGAAACCATCTGGTCCAGGACTTTTGTTTTCTGGGAGTTTTTTTGATAACTATTTCAATTTCATTTGTTGTAATCGGTCTGTTTAGGTTTTCTGATTCTTCCAGACTGAGTTTTGTAAGATTATATGTTTTTAGGCATTTATCCATTTCACCTTGGTTGTCCAACTTTTTGGCACACAAATCTTCATAGTATTTTCTTACAATCCTTTGTATTTCTGTGGTGTCAGTTGTTACTTCTCTGCTTTCATTTTTAATTTTTTTTATTTGAGTCCTCTCTTTTTTATTCTTGATGAGTCTGGTTAAAGGTTCATCAATCTTGTTTACCTTTTCAAAGAACCAGCTCTTGGTTTTATTGCTCTTCTGTTTTTTTGTTTGTTTGTTTTTTTTTAGTCTCTACATCATTTATTTCTGCTCTGATCTTTATTATTTCCTTCCTTCTACTTCCTCTGAGCTTATTTGTTGTTCTTTTTTCTAGTTCTTTTAGATGCAAGGTTAAGTTGTTTATTTGAGCTTTTTCTTCCATCTTAAGGTATGCCTGTAATGCTATGAACTTCCTTCTTTGGACTGCTTTTGCTATGTCCCATAAATTTTGAGTTGTTTTATGTTCATTTTCATTTGTTTCAAGGAAATTTTTTTTATTTCTTCCTTGATCTTGTTGTTAACTCATTTGTTATTTAATAACATGTTATTCTGCCTTCAAGTGTTTGAATATTTAAACGCTTTTCAGTTTTTCTATTGTAGTTGACTTCTAGTTTCATGCCATTGTGATCCAAGAAGATGCTTGATATGATTTCAATCATCTTAAATTTATTGAGACTCATTTTGTGTCCTAATATGTGGTCTATCTTAAAAAATGTACCATGAGCACTTGAAAAGAATGTATATCCTGCTGCTTTGGGGTGAAAGGTTCTGAAGATATCTATTAAATTCAGTTGATCTAGTATGTCATTTAAGGCTGCTATTTCTTTGTTAATTTTTTTGTCTGAAGGATCTATTCATTGATGCTAGTGGGGTATTAAAATCCTCTACTATTATAGTATTGCTGTTGATCTCACCCTTTATGCCCATCAAAATCTGCTTTATATATTTAGGTTCTCCTATATTAGGCGCATAGGTATTTACAATGGTTATATCCTCCTGTTGGATTGCACTGTTTATCATTATGTAGTGATCTTCTTTATCCCTTACTATAGCCTTTGTTTTAAAGTTTATTTTGTCAGATATAAGTATTTCTATCCCCACTTTTTTTTTCATTTCCATTTGTGTTAAATACTTTTTTCCATTCCTTTACTTTTAGTCTATGTGTATCTTTTGTTATGAGGTGGATCTCTTGTAGACAGCATATGTACGGTCCTGTTTTCTTATCTACACAGTTACCCTATGTCTTTTGATTGGAGCATTTAATCCATTTACATTTAAGGTTATTATTGATATGTAGTTGTTTATTGCCATTTTATTCTTTAAATCTACAATCCTCTTTTTCTCAATTTTTTTCCTTTGCTTTTTTTACAGCAGGCCCCTTAACATTTCTTGCAGTACTGGTTTGGTTGTAATAAATTCCTTGAGTTTTTTTTTTTTTTTTTTAATCTGGAAAGCTTTCTTTCTCCTTCAATTTTAAACAATTAGCCTTCCTGGATAAAGAAATCTTGGTTGTAAGTTCTTGCTTTGCATTATTTTGAATATTTCTTGCCAATCCCTTCTGGCCTGAAGTGTTTCTGTTGAGAAGTCAGATGTCATCCTTATGGGGGTTCGCTGTATGAAATTAACTGCTTTTCTCTTGTAGCTTTTAGTATTCTTTCTTTGTCTCTTAACTTTGACACTTTAATTACGATGTGTCTTGCTGTATGCTTCCTTGGATTCCTCTTTAATGGAACTCTGTGCTTCTTGAACTTGTGTGACTTTTTCCTTCATCAATTTATGGACATTTTCAGCTATTATTTCTTTTACACATGATCTTAGCCAAAAGGCCGAGAAGCAATCAGCTATTATTTCTTTTAACAGATTCTCTATTCCTTGTTCATTCTCTTCTCCTTCAGGAACCCCTATGACCGTGATGGCGAACCTTTTTATAAAAACTGCCCACTTTTGCAGTGCTGGTTAACCTGGTCCCTCCTGCCCACTAGTAAGCGTTCCAGCTTTCATGGTGAGTGGTACCAGAACAACCACACAGCGCCGTGATTGGCCCATCATAAAAACTGGAATACCCATTAGAGGGCAGGAGGGACCAGGTTGACCAGCACTACAAAAGTGGGTTGTTTTTATAAAAAGGTTTGCCATTATGGCCCTGGGATGTGGATGTTATTTCTCTTCATGTTGTCACAGAGCTTTCTTAGAGTTTCCTCAGACTTTTTGAGCCTCTTTTCTTTTTGCTGCTCTGCTTCCGTGGTTTTGTTTATCATGTCTTTTAAATCGCTGATTCAATCCTCTGCTTCCTCCAGCCTGCTGTTGATTCCTTCTAATGCAGTCTTCATTTCTGATATTGTATTTGTCATTTCTGACTGGTTCTTTTTTATAATTTCAATGTCCTCTTTGATGCTTGCTACCTCTTTATTTAGGTGCTCATTATGTCCATCCATTGTTGCTCTAAGATCCTTGAGCATCCTAAAACTCATGGTTTTAAACTCTACATCTGGTATTTTGGTTACTTACATCTCATTCAGTTCTTTTTTGGGGGGATTTCTCTTGTTGATTCATTTGATTCACATTTCTCTGTCTGTCTATTTTGTCTGTGTATTAGGTAGCTCTGTCTGACTTTGACATTTTTGTGTGGTCTTTATGAAGAAGATGGGCTCAGTGTACTGTCCTCCAGGAATGTTTCTTGAGGGTACTATTTTCCCTCTTGTTGTATGTGAATATTAGATGCAGTTGGTCCTTTTGTGGGTATGGTTATCCTTCAGGCTGGCTGGCTCTAAGGGTCAGACTTGGTCATGTGTATTACACACTGTGCAATGTCTGTCCTGTTGAGTGTATTTATTCTCCACAGTTTCTGGTGCCTGCTAGACTCCACCTTTGAGTGTGCTGCTTGTGTAGGTAGTTGGGTTTAGGGTTGGTGCTGTCTGCCACCCACTACCAGTAGTGTTGTCTCTAGTATTTCTTGAGTTGGTGTCAGCTGTTGTTTGTAACCTGCTGTGGGCTACCAGTCTGTAGCTACTGCACTTTTTGCTGTTTGTGTCTGCATTTACTGTGCCTAGATAATGTGGGAGGGACCAAATTGTGTATAATGATCAGCTTTCTTCTACTTTGAGATCACAGCAGCTCCATAAGTCTCCAGCTTCATAAGATTTGTCTCCACTTTTCAACTGCTCCACCTTCTCTTGCAGCTGCCTCATCTTCCCACAGAGTCTTCTGGAGAAAGACTGTGGTGTGGGCCCAGACTGGCCTCAACCAACCAACGCTTCTACAGGTTGCATGCTTGGGTTAGGGAGCTGAGGTTGTGAATACAATGTTTGTGGGACCCCTACTTTAGGAGTCTCTTAGTCAGGAGCTCAGTATAGGGAATGTGGCCCCTATTCCCAAGATTGGTCCCTCAGCCACTGCTGGATACTTTTATTTCTCCCTAACAAGGTGAGCAGCGGGTTCAGACCGTGTGTGGCCAACAGTCCCCTCTGCAGAAGTTCTTTCATCTGTTGAAACCCCAATCTTAGGGAGGAAGACTGAGAGAGTCCTCTCCTGGGCTGACTGTGCCCCTCCTGAAGGTGGCTAAACCCCTCAACCAGATCCAACAATAGACTCACAGGGACCCACACTTTAAATGTCCATGCTTCAAGCCTCTCTCCCTTCCCCCTGTGGAATCTAGCCTAGCTGGACAGAATATCCAGTGCCCAGGCAGGCTGACTATCAAACTCCACCCTATCTAATGCACATGAGCCACTGTGCAGGTGCTGATCAAAGAGAGTGGAACTCACCTCAGCTGGACCAGGTGTGAGGAGCTTTTCCTTAGAATATCACTCTAGTAAGGGTTGTTAGGTCCTGAACCAATGCTTTCCACAGCTGGACCCTGGATAAGCCAGCCCTGGGCCTCCCAAGCAAAAACCCAGCACAGACCAGTGGGAGACACTGCCCGTGACTGGCCCTCAGCAACCTTGTTAGAGCTACAAGCAATTCAGAGTTTGTGGCTGCCTCTGCTGGGACCATGTGTACATGAAAATACCAAGCTGCACTCCTAGGCTGGCTTCTACCTACTCTGATCCTGGGAAAAGTCTTCTCAAACAGCCAAGTTTCCCTGAGTCTCCCCTCCTGCAGCCTGTCTGCTGGCTGCTTGTTGGGCTCAGCTGCTGAAACAACCTCTGCTAGAGTAGAGCCTGCAGCAATTCAGTAATTAGGAAGAGTGGTGGGTGTGGCTCCATCCCTCAGCCCCAGGTGTTAGTCTTCCAGACCTTTTTCACAGACCTCAGTAGGGTGTGACCCCAGGAATCTGGTGGGTGTGGCCTCTGAGACCCAGAGGTGTGGTCTGCCTTGTCTCTGGACAGTTTCAGCTGAGTCTCTTGTGAGGTGGAAGCACCAGTCATAGACTTGAGAGAGTGTAGGGGGGAGCTTCAAATTCAACACCAGAAAACTGAGTCACTGACATGCCCCCTGCTTCCTGGCCTCTCAGAAGGACCCATCGCCATCCCTGACGTGGGAGAGACTCCTGAGGGCAGAGTAGCTTCTTTTCCCCAGGCTGATGCCACTCAGAGGGGATTGCTTCACCCAAAAAAGATGGCAACTGCAGTACTGGAGTATGACTCAACACAGGGGTTCTGGTGGCCATTCCCCACAGTGCCTCTCCCTGGGCCTCCAACTTTACACTCTCCTTCTGCATCTCCAGTCCTCTCAGCTCTCTCCTGCCAGAGCCCCAGATAAGTGGTTGAGAATGAGGTTTTCTGCACAGGCCTTTTAAAACAGAATCTGCATCCAAGAGGTGTGTCTCTCTCTTGCGGACAGAAACCTGGCTCTTTTCACAGCTAAATGCTGTCTGGGTGCCTCTTCTAGGCTCTGGGGCTCTAGGCTGGGGCTCCGGGCCTGGGGCTGTGCACCTACACCTCTCAGGGAAACCCACCCTGCTGTGAGAGTCCCTCCATGCCACTGCTTGTCCTGGGAGTGGGGCAGTCCTTTCTGTGTCTTCGTCCTTCCTACCAGTCTTGGTGTGGCTTCTTCTGTGATCCTTGGTTATAGATTCCTCTTAGTTTAATCCAAAGTTGGCTTTTCAAGATTATTGTTCTTAAATTAAGTTGTAATTTAATTTAGTCCTGGGAGATGTCAGTTGGAATGTCCGCCTACTCTATCACCATTTTTCTTCTCCCTCGCTTCTTGATTGGCATCCTCACTTGCAATTGTTTTCACCTATGGACAGAATGAACATTACTATGGGTGCTTAGAATATGCTGTTGGGCCTGGCCTGCAGTGGTGCAGTGGGTAAAAGCATCGATATGGAACACTGAGGTCGCCGGTTTGAAACCCTGGGTTTCCCTGGTCAAGGCACATATGGGAGTTGATGCTTTATGCTCCTCCCTCCCTTCTTTCTCTGTCTCTGTCTCTCTCTCTCTCTGTTTCCTCTCTCTAAAATGAATAAATAAAATCTAAAAATAAATAAATAAAAATAATTAGAATATGCTGTTGCACATTAAAAAAGAGTAAGGCATGTAAGCTTATGATTTCCACATTGAGCACCTTCCCAGGCACCCCCCTTAGAGAGAACCCTGATTACAAGTGCCATTTTAACAACTGGTTCTACAAACTCAACTAAAAATTAGGTATCAGTTCTGCCAAACCAGTGCGAACCGATTGAATCCCACCACTGCATATACCCCAAAATGTTATTGTTTTGTCTGCTTCTAAGTGTTATCGTAAATGGACTCATAGAATCTTTTGTGTCCTGCTTCTTTAATGCATCATTGTGGTTTAAGGTTCAATCACATTGTTTTTGTAGTGGTGCACTGTACATTTACATGCTGCATTTTGTTTGTCTGTTCTCCCATAGATGGACAGTTGGGTGTTTTTAGGATGGGGTAATTACTAAAAGCGTTGTTATACATAATCTTCTATGGCTCATGAGGATCATCCAGGTGACATGAGCTGTAAGGAGAGGAATTGCTGGGTCATAAGATTTTGAGTAGACACTGCCAACCTCTTTTCCAAAGTGGTTGCACCAATTTCCTCTGCCATCTGCAATGTATAAGAGACATCATTACTCCACAGCTTCATGGACAGATGGTACTGATTTTCTTTAAATATTAGTCAGTCTAAAAAAAATGTTAGTCAGTCTGGTAGGTATGTAGTTTTATTTCACTGGGGAATTAGTTTGCCTTTTCAGAACTCCTAAAAATGTTGGGTAGCCTTTCATTGTCTATTGTCTATCTGGACTCATCCTTTGTGAAGTGCCTGCTTATCTCTTTGGCTCATTTCAAAAATTGAATTTCTTTCTTGTTTTTCTGGACTTTTTGTTTAGTGAAGTTTATCCAGATGAATACTTGATTGTCACAAGTAGCATTTATGGAGAAGAGTCATGTTCTGGAGCTTACTGCAGTTGATTATTAAGATTTTGGGAGTTTTATGAGCAGATGGCTAAAGTGGGTGGCTTGAAGTCAGCCATGGTGGGAATATTTACACCATGGGTATCAGTAAATCCTGTAAATCAGAACATTGTTTTCTCCCCCAACCCCCAGCCCCACCCCTGAGAGACAGTCAACTACTACACCAATGATGCACTGCCCACAAAACAATCTGTCATTAATCCTGTCTATACACATGTAGACTTATTTCTATGCTATCTCTTCTTTGTCATTCTTTTGCCTATCCCCATGTCAAAACCACACTGTCTTGTAAACTATAGCTTTAAAACAAGTCTTGATATCTAGAAGAGCAAATTCTCACTTCCTAAGAGTATCTTGCTCATTCTTGACTTTTGACATTTCTTTATAAATTTTAGAGTCAATTTGTCTAGTTTTTATAGTATCTGTTGTCTTTAAATGTTAGACAATCTGGTGCATGCATAGTTGTACTTAATTGCAGGTTTAGTTTGCATTTCTTCAACTATTGGAAAGGTTGGTTAGCTTTTCATTGTTAATTGTCCATCTGGATTCCTGGGTTGTGAAGTGCCTGTTTATCTTTTTGGCTTGTTTTTAAAATTAGGTTGCCTGTCTTTTTTTTTAGACAAAATTATTTTTCTCAGAAAAAATCTGTTGAAATTTTAATTAAGGAAATTAAAGTGAATTTATAGATCAGTTTCTGGAACAAATATTTTATCAAATTTGAGTTTTTTTGTAGAAATTACTCATCACTGTGTGATTATAACTTGATGTATTTTCTGTAAGTTTATTTGTTATTTAACTTTGGCTACTGTTTCTTGCCTTGAAAAACATTTTTATGTTTATGAAATGAAGTTTATCAGCTTTTTCCTTTATAGCTTCTAGGATTTATGTTATAACATTTAAAATTCAATTTAATTATAAAATTCTCTAGGCCCTGGCTCATTGGCTCAGTGTTAGAGCATCAGCCCAGTGTGTGGAAGTCCTGGGTTCGATTCCTGGCCAGAGCACACAAGAGAAGTACCCATCTGCTTCTCCCCCTTACCCCCTCTCTTTTCTCTCTACCTCTCTTTTCCCCTCCCACAGCCAAGGCTCCATTGAAGCAAAGTTGGCCTGGGCACTGAGGATGGCTCCATGGCCTCTGCCTTAGGCGCTAGAATGGCCCCAGTTGCAACAGAGCAACACCCCAGATGGGCAGAGCATCACTTCCTGGTGGACTTGCCCAGTGGATCCTGGTCGGGCACATGTAGAAGTCTGTCTCCCTGCCTCCCCACTTCTCACTTCAGAAAAATACCAACCCCCCCCCAAAAAAAAACCCCACTCTAGTATTTTATTCTATCATTTAATGATTTGTATTATAATAATGTATGGAAGTATGTATATAACTTCTGTTTTCTAAATGGGTAACCTAGTGTCCCAATACCAATTATTGAGCAATTCATCTTCCCTTACTAATTTGAAATGTCACTATGAATGTAAATGAAATTTCTATAAGTCTTAGGTTTATTTTTGGATTTTCTCTCTCTCTTTTTTTTTTGTTTTTTTTAAATTTTTCTGAAGTTGGAAACGGGGAGGCAGTCAGACAGACTGCCTGTGCCCAACCGGGATCCACCTGGCATGCCCACCAGGGGGCAATGCTCTGCCCATCTGGGGGCGTTGCTCTGTTGCGACCAGAGCCATTTTAGTGCCTGAGGCAGAGGCCATGGAGCCATCTTCAGCACCCGGGCCAACCCTGCTCCAATGGAGCCTTAGCTGCCGGAGGGAAAGAGAGAGACAGAGAGGAAGGAGAGGGGGAGGGGTGGAGAAGCAGATGGGCACTTCTCCTGTGTGACCTGGCCGGGAATCAAACCTGGGACTCCTGCATGCCAGGCTGATGCTCTACCACTGAGCCAACCGGCCAGGGGGATTTTCTCTTTTAAATATCTGTTTATAGTATCACTGTCCCATAGAAATATCATGTGACCTTCTTACACAAGCCACATATAATTTAAAATATTCTATTAGGCACATTTTAAAAAGTAAAAAGAGAGGTAAAATTACTTAAATAACATTTTATTTAACCCACTGTAGCTAAATGTTATCATTTAAATATTAAATTTATGTATAAAAACTATTACATTTACATTTTTTTATAGAAAGACTTTGAAATGTGGTGTTCATTATACTTACAATACATCTCAGTTTGGACTAGCCATATTTTAAGTTTAGCTACATGTGGCTAGCAACTTCCATATTATATGGCTGAGTTCAATACCTTTGTTCAGGCAAGTCCAGAGTAGCCTCAGCTCTGCAACTAGTTTAGTCCTGCTAAGGTCTGGCCCTTTCAGAATTGGTTCAATGAGATCTCCTTGCTTGTTGGTTAGGCCATCAGCGATGTCCTAGCTCTGCATAACTTTGGGAATAGTCTGGGTTACAGCCCCCACAGTTGTTCTTTCCTCAGTAGTCCACTTTGCCTGGCTCTGGAGTCTCACCTCCATATCTTCATTAGTATTCAGCCAAAGGCACAGAGCTCCTCTGTACAGATTCCTGTACTCTCCCTCAGCACAGCTCTCTCCTTTCCAGCACCCTGCTCTGTAAAGTCTGGCAACATTTACCTCCCGACTGCTGTTTCCTCAGCTTGATGTAGATGAAAAAATGGCCACATGCTGAACCTGACAAGCTTAGGGGAGGTCTGCGTAGTGGCCTTGCAAACACAGAGACCTATAGTAACCACACAGGATGGCCTGAAAAATTAAAACCTTCTAACTAAAAGCAGTTCAGGGCAGGTAGTCATGTCCTAGGGTAGTGCTTTTCCTCTAACAAAGGTCAATGTTTACCTTAATTGAGCCTGTCTGTTGTTCTTTTGCTTCTACAATAACATACTCGATAGCATGCCTTTAAAATATAAGAGTAGCCTGACCTGTAATGGTGTAGTGGATGGAGCTTGGAGTAGCCTGACCTGTTGTGGTGCAGTGGATAGAGCTTGGAGTAGCCTGATCTGTAGCGGTGCAGTGGATAGAGCTTGGAGTAGCCTGATCTGTAGCGGTGCAGTGGATAGAGCTTGGAGTAGCCTGACCTGTTGTGGTGCAGTGGATAGAGCTTGGAGTAGCCTGACCTGTTGCGGTGCAGTGGATAGAGCTTGGAGTAGCCTGATCTGTAGCGGTGCAGTGGATAGAGCTTGGAGTAGCCTGACCTGTTGCGGTGCAGTGGATAGAGCTTGGAGTAGCCTGATCTGTAGCGGTGCAGTGGATAGAGCTTGGAGTAGCCTGACGTGTAGCGGTGCAGTGGATAGAGCTTGGAGTAGCCTGACCTGTAGCGGTGCAGTGGATAGAGCTTGGAGTAGCCTGACGTGTAGCGGTGCAGTGGATAGAGCTTGGAGTAGCCTGACCTGTAGCGGTGCAGTGGATAGAGCTTGGAGTAGCCTGACCTGTAGCGGTGCAGTGGATAGAGCTTGGAGTAGCCTGACGTGTAGCGGTGCAGTGGATAGAGCTTGGAGTAGCCTGACGTGTAGCGGTGCAGTGGATAGAGCTTGGAGTAGCCTGACCTGTAGCGGTGCAGTGGATAGAGCTTGGAGTAGCCTGACCTGTTGTGGTGCAGTGGATAGAGCTTGGAGTAGCCTGATCTGTAGCGGTGCAGTGGATAGAGCTTGGAGTAGCCTGACCTGTAGCAGTGCAGTGGATAGAGCTTGGAGTAGCCTGACCTGTAGCAGTGCAGTGGATAGAGCTTAGACCTGGAATGCTGAGATTGCCGGTTCAAAACAGTGCGCTTGCCTGATCAAGGTACATATAACAAGCAATGAACAACTAAGCTGAAGCAACTATGAGTTGATACCTCTCGCTCCCCAACCCCTTTCTCTGTAAAAATAATAAATAAAATCTTTAAAAAATAGAGTAATTTTTCTTTTCAGAACACTCAGGGTACAACCAACCTCCCTCCAAAGCAGAAACCATAAATCCCCTCATTGTTATTATTATGTTAACTTTACCTGTTAACTATCCAATACCTGCCTGTGTAAAATAAGTATATGTCTATATGGTTTACTTTTAATCCAATCCCAAAGATTTCCCTGCTTTTTGCTTTGCTTTCTCCTACTTCCTAATCTATCACCAATGGATTTCATATAACTTCCTTACATCTCCTGCTTTGATTCTGATGTATAAAATAAGTACAACGGTACCTTGAGATACAATTTTAATTTGTTCTGTAACTGAGCTCGTAAGTCAGTCAACTCGTATATCAAACTGCTGATACTGGATCCATGTGCCAACGCGCCAACTAGTGGCAGCTTTTCCTGAATCACAACTCGTATCTCAGAATTTTGCTCGGATCTCGAACAAAAATACAAAACTAGTCGCAGCTCATATCTTTAAAAAAATCGTATGTTGGTCTGTTCATATCTCAAGGTACTACTGTACTAAAACTGCCATTTTTTGGAGCATTTTCATAATCTGTTGTTATTTTGCTTCCTGGCAACTGTCGACAATTTGGCTCAAATAAACTCCCAAAAATTCTTACAGGTTTGGTTATTTCTTACGTTGACACTGGCAAGATTACTTGCTTTGCTTGGAGACCCCTTCTTGCTCTGTGGTCTGGAAAGGCTGCAGCAAGTCTGAGTGATGCTAGGGCTCACTTCACTAGTTTCTCTTCTCTGAGGGATCACAGCTGTGCTGTGGGGTGGGAGGCAGGTAGGCAGGCCAGCCGGCAGGCTGCTATGGCTAATTCTTAATGACCAGAAGAGGTCCTACTTAGAAAAAAAGTTTTGGGATTTATTTATTAGTTCTACTACATAGTTCTTTCATAATTACTTTGATCTTTATTAATCTTTTATTGTTTTTATTAATCCTTTATTGTTTTACTTAATTTTATTCTTTTATAACTTTCTTTATTTGCATTCTTTCTTGTTTATTATAATATTTAGGGCTATGAAACTTTCTGAGGGCTCCTGTAGCTATTTCTCACAAATTCTGATATGCAGCATTTTTGGGGTCATCATTCTCCAGATATTTTGCAATTTTGGTTTTCTCTTTGACCAAGACTTGTTCCAGAGATTTAAAATTTGTTTTGAGATGGTGAAGTTTAATGTTTCAGTTTTCTGCTTCTGTTATTTATAAAGTTATCTATTCTGTTTATCATTTTTGAAAATTATTAAAGATTTTCATAGCTTAATGCATAGTCATTGTGATTTTACCATGAACCTTTGTAAAAAGGGTATTATTCACTTTTTAGGGTATAAATTGTTGATTGACTTTAAATGAGTAAATGTTAACAGTTTGAGTACATAGAATAGATTTAAATTTACAAACATGTAGTATGTATGTGTGGTTATTTGTATTTTTAAATTTTCTCTTACTTTAGTGCCAGTGTCAATTTAAGTTTAAGATGAGATTCAGTGCTAAAAACATGAAAGCCTCCAGCCTAAGTGACCTCAAAGGTCACCTGGAACATGTACACTGTGAATATAAATTGTGCACACCCTAAAGTGACCCTGAGAAGAGCTGACATCAAAGGTACCTAAAGTATTTTTTTCTTTCATTTTTCATTCCTTCTCCTTTTTCCCTCTACATGACATGCTAATTAAAAAATCTAGATTACACAGACCCAGGCCTGGTATTATACTGGTCTGTTATTGACAAATGAGAGTACATTAAACAGTTTTTAATTGGTCTTAGGAAAAGCAAAGGTGAAGTGAAAATTTAATTCTTTTGGACCTTTGTTCAAACGGCATTTTTCCACTTCTATTATAAGGTGTGAATTTTAATGAGCTTGATTCTCACTGTTTGGCCATGCATTTGTAATCTTTGTTTGCACTTTGAAAAAAACTTTTTTTGATGAAAGACATTGGACAATAATGGGAATCCTGTCTGAGCAGAACAAATTGGAACAATCAGGTACATTGCGGGATAACGTGCTGCAGCTGGGAGAGGAGAAGCATTCAGGCTGATGACTTAAAATAATTCCTCCCTCCGAAGTGCTACTGTTGAGCCTGGCACTGTCCCATCCTGCACAGAGAGATAGCAGCCCAGATTAGAAAATGCTTTAGTGCCAAGGACACCTGGGTTGCAATCCAGCCTCTGACCCTGTATGGTAGGTCATTTAATTCCTCTGATCCTCCATTTCTGCATCTGTAAAATGAGGCAATAATGTTCACCTTATAGCCTTCTGAGGATTAAAAGAAATGAATTATGTGAAAGTGCTCGGCATGGGTCAGCAAATGACCAAGAGGATGTCAAAGAAAGGCTACACGGCAGGGCTGAGGAATATTTAAGGTCTCCTGCTTATTTCCTATGGAAAAGAAAGAAGTGGGTAGGGGCCACTTAGTGCCGTGATGGTGAACCTATGACATGTGTGTCAGCACTGACACGTGTAGCCATTTTCGATGACACGCTATGCATGCGGCCGCATACCAGAGAGGTATGGGGCCGCATGCTGAGAAGGACGTTTCATCCTCGGCTCCTGCACAGCCAGGTGCAATAGCCGACGATAAAGCATTTGCTGTAGTGTAGACACTCTCTGCCGGAGGTCTGTAGACCGAAACAACAGAACTCCAGCACAGAGCGTCTAGTTCTGGGACTTCCGGTTAGGCCGTTAGGGGATCTTTGACCTCACTTCCGGCCAGTGGAGCAGGGAGCAGCAGAATGCCGTGGGGGACGCATCTCTGGGGGTCCTGTGATCGCCATTACCAGCAACCACATAACCACAGCAACCACCATCCAATCTACTGTTCTGAGTGTCGTGGATTTCTAATTGACCATCATTACTGAGATAAGTGAGGGGGAGGCTGGGAGAAGCAAGGGCCTATGCTATGGGTGCCGTTTCCGCCATTAGAAATAGCGGCAGACATCTTAATTTACATAAGATGCAACTTGCAGAATTTCAAGACAGCATCTGGGCTCAGGTGTTTGTCGACTTGAGGTCAAAGCTTGAGAATCTGGAAAGGTGCCGCTTGGAGAATCAAGAGGAGTGCCACTACGAACAGAAAATCTGGAGTGCCTGGAACCGATTACCATACACTTTTAGCACCCTGAAAAATATAGCAATGGCTTTACTCACAATTTTTCCCTCTATGTACTTTTGTGAGACCTTATTCTCAGCGTTAAATAATATCAAAATCAACAAAAGAAGCAGATTAACAGATGAAGTTAGTAGTGCTTGCTTGGGCTTGAAGTGTACAAAATACCAACCTTCAATTGAAGATTTAGCCAGTGAAATTCAGCAATAAAAAAGTCACTAATAGGCAGGTAAGGTAAAGAATTCCCTCCCCCCAACTTATCTTAGTTCATGGCACCCCACACAAGTTAAATAATATCAAGACCAACAAAAGAAACCGACTGACAGATGAATAAAGAAGTCACTAAGCAGGTAAGTTAAATAATTAGTTTTTGGTTAATTAAATACAGTTATATATTACAATTATACATTTTTGTTATTTAAACTATAAATATTGTGAAATTATGGTTTTTTTCTTGAAGTGACACACCACCCGAGTTATGCTCGTTTTTTGGCGAATTTTGACACATCAAGCTCAAAAGATTGCCCATCACTGACATAGTGCACGTATGTATGCTGGTGGTGCGGAGGGGGCAGGTGGGCTGGGGTGCAGTCTTCCTAGACCACCCTCTTCTCAGGAGCTCTGGGACAGCAAACAGCCACAGAGTCTGTTGCAGAGGAGTCTGTGTGGAATTCTAGTCTGTAGTTATGAAACCCTGAGAGTCCATGCTTCCCATTGAGCTCTGTGGGACTGCTGCATGGCCGCAGCAAAGGCTCTTGAAGTCCTTTAGCTGAGCACACTGCACCAACAAGGAGTTTGGAGTCTCCCAGCCTGCAAGGAGGTCAAATAGCACACATGACATGGAGAAGGGCTCTTGAAAAAACATTATTAGGGTGCTGTGGCGAGTTTCAGAGAGGAGAAGATGTAGTTTGTGGCTTTGGAGCTTATAATTTAGAGAGAACAAATAGAAGAAAAACATTTTTCCCCCTGAGGCAGTAACAAAATCAAATATTCTCCGAGGTCCTCAGACTATGTGTGTAGCATCGGGGTTAGGAAATGCAGTCTCTACATCTTTCGGTGCATCATTCAGGACCCCTTTCTGAGCATCTACTGCAGTGGTCCCCAACCCCCGTGGCCGCGGACCGGTACCGGTCCATGGGCCATTAGTACTGGTCCACAGAGAAAGAATAAATAACTTACATTATATCTGTTTTATTTATATTTAAGTCTGAACGATGTTTTATTTTAAAAAAATGACCATATTTCCTCTGTTACATCTGTCTAAGACTCACTCTTGACTCTTGTCTCGGTCACGTGATATATTTATCCCTCCCACCCTAAAGGCTGCTCTGTGAAAATATTTTCTGACATTAAACCGGTCCGTGGCCCAAAAAAGGTTGGGGCCACTGATCTACTGTGTTCTCAGAAACCACAGTTGTCTATCTCCCGTTAGGTTGATAGCACACAGTCTGTCTCCTGTTAAGAGGATAGATCTATCCCTGTTGGCAGGATAGACTCAGCTTTGACAGAGCTCGGTTAATTTCCAGGTTCTCACTCTATTATGGCCTGGGGTAGCGCCTATTCTCTGGACACCCCAGTGTCTTCATCTTTAAAATGGTCACTTCACAAGGTTGTGGCTTGATAATTTAAGGTTGTTTTCTTCCTTCAAGGCAGTGGTTCTCCACCTGGGGCCACTTTGCTCTCTCAAAAGACATTTGCTGATGTGTGAAGACATTTGGGCTCTAACTTTGTGGGGAGGGGAACGTATGTTCTAATCATTCTACAATGCGTAGGATAGCTCCCCCACCCCACCCCGCCCATTTCCTCTGATTCTGAATCTAGAAGATGAAAATGGGTCCATGCAAGTTTCCTCTCTCTGAAGAGAGGGAAACTGTCATGATCCTTAATAACATTTTCACTATGTGGCCCTGTCCTGCCTCTCTCCCTGCAGCTGCCTCCGGAGGGTACGCTCTCCACCGGCCGCATCCTGACCCACAGACACCAGTTAAAGCCTTCTCGCCGCTGTGCAGGGAGAGAGGCTTGCGCGGAGCAGTGATACTGAAAGGCATCCCGCGCTTCCCCAATCCTTCCGCAGGAAGGCCCAGCAGGACCCTGTACGGGGCACCAGGAGGCTTGGGGGAAGGCAGGGCTTTTAGGGGACCCCATTAAGCCTGCTTGGCGTCCACTTACTTCCTGAAACAGAGGCCCAGGTAGCTCAGCCCAATCATTCACTGCAAAAGCCATAGGGCCCGGAAGGCAGAGGCAGTGCGCCAAGGAGGCGAGCGCTTGCTGCCTCCTCCAAGGGTGACCTGGACATCTGACCTGTGATGGAGGCGCGAGCCCGGGTTCAATAGCCTCTACACAGGTTGTGGCCCAATCTTTGAAGGAACCGCAGGACAACTGTGGCAGTGGGGGTAGGACAGGAGAAGAGAAGTGTGTCTTTCCCAGCTGCAATCCTGAACGTCAAGCCCCGGGAGCGCACTCCAACTTCCCTCGGGCTGCGCCTCCCCGCGCGGGGCGTCTGGCCAGCTGCCCACCGCTGTCTCCGGTGGCCGCTTGGGCGGAGGCGGAGGAGGAGTCACTGCCACCCGGAGCTCCTGAGCCCAGGTCTGACTCTGGGACCATGCCTGTGAGCTGAGTCAAATCCTGCCCTGCCGTTGGACTTGCCGGCAGCCGGGCGGCTGCGCACAGCGGTGGTTAATGATTGATCGCTGACCACCTAGCCACCAACAGCGCTGAAGAGGGTGCTCCATGACCGTGGGCTGAGGCCGACCAGTGCCAGGCAGCCGGAGGGCAGCGGCAGGCTGCAGGGAAGAGCACGCCCCGGCACAGAGAAGGCCTGGCGCGCTGGGGGCTGCGGTGCTGACTCCTGGCCAGATCAGGATCTCCTTGCTCCGCTTCCCCCCCTCCGCATTCCTAAACACACGCCCCAAACTCCGCCCCCAGGCGCCTCCCGGGCCACTGCTAGGTTGGGCTGCTCCAGGAAGTTTCCATGAAAGCACCTGAAATACTACCAACTTACCTTTTCCAAGAGTGAGAGAAAGCCCTCCTGAGTTGCCCCAAGAATTCTGGGCTCTGCTGAGAGGAGGGACGTTGAGAAGGTCTTTGGACCCGGTGGCGTGGCTGGATTGCTTCCTGATGGCTTCACCCGGCGGCCCCAGCAGTGACTGCTCCCACGTTATTGATCACAGCCATATCCCCGAATTTGAGGTGGCCACCTGGATCAAAATTACCCTCATCTTGGTGAACCTGATTATCTTCGTGGTGGGCATTCTAGGGAATAGTGTCACCATTCGGGTCACACAGGTGCTGCAGAAGAACGGCTACTTGCAGAAGGAGGTGACGGATCACATGGTGAGCCTGGCTTGCTCGGACATCTTGGTCTTCCTCATTGGCATGCCCATGGAGTTCTACAGCATCATCTGGAACCCCCTGAGCAGGCCCAGCTACACCCTGTCCTGTAAGCTGCACAATTTCCTCTTTGAGGCCTGCAGTTATGCCACGCTGCTGCACGTGCTGACACTCAGCTTCGAGCGCTATGTCGCTATCTGCCACCCCTTCCGGTATAAAGCCGTGTCTGGGCCCTGCCAGGTAAAGCTGCTGATTGGCTTCGTCTGGGTCACCTCCACCCTGGTGGCATTGCCTTTGCTTTTTGCCATGGGAGTTGAGTACCCCCTGGTGCACGTGCCCAATCACCGGGGTCTCTCTTGCAACCGCTCGCTCACCCGCCATCAGGAGCAACCCGAGACCTCCAACATGTCCATCTGCACCAGCCTCTCCAGCCGCTGGACGGTGTTCCAGTCCAGCATCTTCAGCGCCTTCATAGTCTACCTCGTTGTCCTGGTCGCCGTGGCCTTCATGTGCTGGAACATGATGCAGGTGCTCAGGAGGAGCAAGCAGGGCACAGTGGCCTGGAAGGGGCAGCAGGCACAGCTGAGGAAGTCGGAGAGCGAGGAGAGCAGGGCTGCCAGGAGGCAAACCATCCTCTTCCTGAGTGAGTCCTGGGTGGAGGGCTGCCTGGGAGCAGCCCTCACCTCCACCCCGGGACTCCCGGTGGTCTTAACTGGAAATCTTGCCTTAAAAGTGCAAACTTAAGTTCTTGAGGCACTGATCTGAGTCTGGATGTTTTTTCTTTGTGTTTTGGAGTTAAGATTATGGTGAAAAGATTAGACCAGGAATCAGAAGGTCTGGGTATATTCCAGAATAGCACTTCTGTGACCTCCAGCGAGTCACAAAATATACTGGGTAAAATGAGGATGATAATGCTGAGACATGTCAGGGTCAAATTAGGTTAATGCAGGAGAGGTGAAAGTCCTTTGAGTAGGACCAAGTTCTGCAGAGATGAAAGAGCATTCTTATCTTGTCTGTCTTTACCCTGGAGAACTTTTCTCAAGCACTTAGAGTTTGTTCCCATTTTTCTTCCTCTTTGCAGAGGCAAGGCTGTCAGGAAAATACACTCTTATTTAATAAGGCTGCTTATTTTATTCCCAGGGGCTATCTCCTACCTAGTCTTAAAAAACTGGAGCCCTCAGACGTGCCCTGATCAGGGTAGGTCTGTACTTTCTCGGAGCAGAGAAACAAGGCAGGGCCACCCTCCTGTTTGTTTGATCTGGAAAGTTTGTCTTCACAGATTCTTGGGACTTGGTCCATCATCCAAAAATCCTGGTTCCCACACAGAGAAAGTTCTTTGTTTAACAAACTTTTGTTGTAATGCAGATATTTAAAGTCAGGCCCTCTGTCAGGAAGGTAGGAGTCTACTATCTGCAGACCCCTAAGCCTTCAAAGGAGGGACATGGTGGCTACCCTTTGGAAGACAGAGCTTTAATGGAGACACATAAAGTTTGTGCGAGAGAAGGTATATGTTGGTCAAATAAGTTTGTAAATATGATATATAGGTTTGCTTGCTTCTAGTTTGCATTGGGTGTGGGGGACAGGCTGTAAGCAGGCAGGGTTGTTATACCCTAAAGTTTAGTTTTAAGACTAAGCCTTTCCCACTCTAAATGACTTTATATCAGAGACTTCCTTGTTTGTAAATTGGATTAAAGGTTTTGATTTCTACACTATAAAATGGGGCAGACGGGATCTTGCTCTCTCGGTTCCTGAGATCAGCATTAGAGGAGAGAGCAGAGAAAGGAGAGCAGAGAAAGGCCACGTGGAGGAGAAGGAGAAGCAGCCAAGATAGTGCAGTGCTGAAGGAGAAGCCAGTTTGTGCAGAGTTTGTGCAGAGAGAAGGAGATGGGGAGCAGAGGTGAATAAGGCTGGTGAGGTAGAAACCTTTGATTCTAGGAAACTCAGATAAATCAGTGGCTTTGGGAGCCCTGAATAAAAAGGGAAGTGTTTTCCCACTGTATTTCTTGCCTTTCTTGCCTGCCGGGTGCAAGCTAGGATTAAAGCTAATGGCCCACCAGTTCTTGGGTCGTTGTTTCATTACCGTCTGTCCAAATCCTATGCGAACCTGTACGGGCCAGGTGGCTGTGATGGTGGCTGTGGCTACTGGCTTTACAGTATATTTATATAATAAATATATATATTAGCAGAAACAAGAAGATGTGGGTGTGTCAGTGTGAATCAGGGGAGTTGATAGCACAAATGTTTCTCCTCTGCCCTTTTTCCTTGTCAGTGCCATGTCAGAAGAAGTAAATCATGGTGCTGTTTGTTTGGTGTGGGAAACTTGAGTAACAGGTTCCAGGACCAGGGTTAAACACAAAAGAAAATTTGAAGGCAATTGAAGAGAGATGGAAAGAACCTGGTCTTGTCCCTGCTGTCTCTGGCTTCTGGTTGTCCCTAAAAGGCTGACTTGACTCTGTGTCTGTGTGAAGTGAAAGGAGGCAGTTTACAGTTGTTGAATGCCTACTCTTGATTTGGGGCTGTGCCAGGTGACTTATATTTCCATTTCATAGAATTTCAGGCTTAGAGAAATGCATTCAGGTTCAAATGCATTCAAGTGCAGCTCCAAATTTTCACCTTGCTTCTTAGGGCAGAGAGATGACTGGCAAGGGAAAAGAAAATAAAGCAGGACTTCGATTAGGAAGGTGCTATCTAGATTGGGCTGTTGCTGTGGCTGCAAGTAAGTAGGTAACTTTGGGGACTTGAGAAGGACAGACAACTTAACTCAATCTCCCTTACCCCCTAGCTGCTGCCCAAAATATTCCAAGAAGGAATGACATTTTGTTTGCTTAAAGCTTAAACATCTGTTGAAAGTCTAGTTCTCCATTTCTGCAAATACCCTTAGGCATATCTTAAACTTTTAGCAGTAATTAATACTTTAATGGGAATGAATTTCCTTTTTTTTTTTTTTTTTAGTTCAGGCACTCTGTTCTACTCTGATTTAGGAATATAAAGGCTGCATTTGAACAAGGAAAAATAATTGATTTATCTTTGTTCTCTATTGCACTGATCCAATGGTTCTCAAAATGTGCGCCAGGGCGCACAGATGAGCCCTAGATTTTCAGGTGCGCCCTATGGTATTCCAGAGAAATATGTGCCTGTTGGGGACCAAAAAACCAACAGGGTTTTTGGAGTTTAGATTTTTTGGGGACAGAAGTGTGGGAAATTGGCTGTAAGCTGACAGTCTGCCCAACCTCCCACCTCATTTGCCTGATTAGGTTGCAAAAGGCTGTTAAGCTGTGGTGCTGGATTGTTTACACTACCCCCCATGTTCCCCAGAAAGACTGGAGGCAAGTTTCTTCTATCCTTTGTTTGGTGTAAAGTTAAGATAATGTATATGGTGGGGCTTTTCTGTACTCAACACAATTAAGAGTAAAAAGAGAGGAATTCTTCAATATATTGACAAAGAAATAAGAGTTTGCCTTTCAAATATATGCTCAAATGTTGAAGAAATCACTAAGACACATCAGGCGCATGTTTCTCATAAACACAAGAATGAAAAAACTTAACACATTCACCCCTGGACCTGCTGAATTTACTAAATCTTACTAAGAATGTATCTATATATATAAAAAGTTAAATTTTTTGTCATTTTTTTTTATTTTTTAACTCCTCTTTTTTACAAATTTTAAAAAGCATAACTCAAAAAATGTAACACAAAATGTTTTTAATGTCAGAATAAATTTAATTTTGTCATATTTATTTTGTTTAATTACCATAAAAGCACTCTTGTACTTTATATTTTTTCTTTAATATTTGACTTAATTATTATAACATATTTCTCAGAAATTTGTATATAGTGCACCTACAATTATTTGTAGAATTTTAAATGCCCCCCGACTTCAAAAAGTTTGAGAGCCACTGCACTAATCTGTGATATGTTTAGTATTTTTATGAATAGACATCTCTTCTTTTCCCAGGGGGTATTGCTGCAAAGTCAGTCTTCATTTTGTAACATAAAGTCAGAATGTTTTTTACTTAGTGATAGATAGGACCTTGACAATATCTCATGCATTTAGTAATCACCTGGAATGAGGCTGTTCTTAATCCTTCCTTCTAGTTCTCTCCCTCTCTCTTGTAACAACTGTGTGTTCATCACCCATCATGTTCCCCCAGAAAGACTCTTACATGGCACTCAGGTGCTCAATGTGCAATAATGTCTTGGGAAAGTTTACCCTTTGTATTTCGCCCATTTCCTCTGCAGTAGGTTCTCAAAGCAGTTCTTGCAAATGTGTCAATGAATTTAAAGAGCTTTTTAAAAATAGAAACCTCACTAATTAACTCAAGTTAGGAAATAAATTAATGGAGTGAAGAAGAAGAAATCATGGCCTGCATTCATCAGATTAATACAATGCAATTTACTTTCTGGGTTTCATAAAAAGTAGGCTTTGGGGCATTTGTAACCCAGAACAAATGAATATATAAATTGTTTACAAATCACTGAATTTAATATAGTGAGTTAGCTGTCTTTTTAGCATTCCAGTTAACAGATGTATCAAATTAAAACAAATATTTGCTTATTTCAAATATTTTGCATTTAATGTGAAATGTAAATGATGACATAGCATACTATATCTTTGGAGCTCTTGAGGCAATAAAAAAACAATTAAGGATTTTCTCCTTCATTGTTAAAAATGCTAACTTCTGCATAACAGAAGCGGAAATCATAAATCTACCCAAGATGAGGAAGTCCATGTAGAAAATATTAGTTTTCCGTTCTCCATCCTTTGCAGTTGTGTCTCAGGCTAGTTGAGTTGCTGGGCTGGTGAATAATGAAACACACTGGGAACTCTGGGAGAGAAAGGGACGCTGGAATGCCTCCTAGCTCTCAATTAATTTGCAGGAGAAAACAAAAATAATATAAAAGTGTGCATTCCTGGAAATGTGTGTTTCTTCATGCCTCTTGACTGCTCAAAGAGAAATTAGTGCTAGACTTCCTACCTTTTGCAAGGTCATGGCCAGTATGGCCATGGAACTACTCATCTGATGCTAGGACAGAAGCTCCTGGTCTGGACTCCTGCCTCTTCTGGAGGAATGGAACTGGTGCATTGAGCTCTTTATTTCCTAGTGGTTGAGGATGTGCAAAATGAGCCTTCTTTTCAACAGGCTTTTCCACATCTTTCATTTTATCTTT
This sequence comes from Saccopteryx bilineata, assembly GCF_036850765.1. Classification (NCBI taxonomy): domain Eukaryota; kingdom Metazoa; phylum Chordata; class Mammalia; order Chiroptera; family Emballonuridae; genus Saccopteryx; species Saccopteryx bilineata. Next base: position 108,494,016 of record NC_089494.1, on the reverse strand, counting down.
CTCAGCTCTCACTCGGAGCTATTCTTAGTTTATGTGGCATTCAGGTTCATGAACACCTATGTAGTGTCTATTGCACATATGACTGGTTGTTAGATGTCATTCACTCAAAGTGGAACAACAGACTAGTTTAAATCAGTGTTTTTTAACTGCTGGTTCACAAACCAATACTGGTCCATGAACCAATATCGGTCTGCCAGAAATTTCGTGCTGGTTGGCAAAAGAGTTAACCACCCTGATGTGGTATAAACTCTCTAATCTTCATACAACATCAGGGTGGTTAACTCTTTTACAGATTGGTGGGTGAAAAACACTGGTTTAAATTGGTGCAGCTACTATGGATAATAGTATGGAGGTTCCTCAAAATATTAAAATATAGAACTACCATACAACCCAGCAATTTCAATTCTGGGTGTGTGTGTGTGTGTGTGTAGTTTTTTTTTGTTTGTTTGTTTGTTTTGTTTGTTTTTTTTGAGAGAGAAGGGAGAGGAAAAAAGGGAGGGAGAGGGAGGCAGGAAGGAAGAGAGATAAGAATCAATGACTCATAGTTGTGTCACTTTAGTTGTTCATTGATTAATTCTCATATGTGCCTTGATCAGGGGTCTCCAGACAAAGCAGTGACATCTTGCTCAAGCCAGTGGTGACCTTGGGCTCAATCCAGCAACCTTGGGCTTCAAGCCAGTGACCTTTGGGCTCAATCTAGCTACCCTGGGATCATGTTGAGATCCCATGCTCAAGTTGGTGACTTTGGTGTTTCGAAACTGGAACCTCAGAGTCCCAGGTCATCACTTTATCCACTGTACCACCACCGGTCAGGCTACTTCTGGGTGTTTATCTGAAGAAAATGAAAACATTGATTTGAAAAGATACATGCAACCCTATGTTTATTGTAGTATTATTTACAATAGCCGAGATATGGAAGCAACCTAGGTGTCCATCAATAGCTGAGTGGATATAGCTATGGTACATACATACAATGGAATACTAGTCAGCCATTAAAAAAAGAATTAAATTTTGCCATTTCAACAACACAAATGAACCTAGAAGGTATTATGCAAAGTGAAATAACACCGAGAAAGAAATACCATATGATATCACTTATATGTGGAATTAAAAAAAACAAACTGAACAGAAGAAACAGGATAAAAATAGATTCCTAGAAGCAGAACAGACTAATGTTTGCTAGAGTGGAGGGAGTTGGGGATGGGTAAGAAAGGTGAAGGGGAACAAGGGTACAAACTTTGAGTTATTAAAAAGAAATGGAAGAAAGAAATGGAAGTGTCTCTGAAGCTGGACAAGGGAAGGGAATGGATTTCCCTTCTAAAGGAGGACCTCCAGAAGGGATTGCAACCTGCCGACACTTTGGTATTAGTGCAGTAAAACCAATTTTGGACATCTGAGCTCTGGAAGATAATAAACTTATGTTGTTTTAAGCCATTAAATTTGTGGTAATTTATTATAACAGCAATAAAGAACTAACAAAACCAGTCTCTTTAAACATTAAAATATAAAAGAATATTGAGAAATTTCAGAAGTAAATATTAAGGGCAAATGCTAATGAGCAATAACAATAATAGCCACAATTTACTGAACATATACTCTGTTCAGCCAATTATGCTCATGCCAACACACTGATGAGGACACCAGAACTAATTCTACTGAATAAAAGATGGAACAGTTTTCAGAGCTTAATATATTATGTCCATTGGACATAGAGTAGGAGGTGAGCCTGAGAAATATCAGTGAGAAAAGTCTAGGACTATCAAAAGAAAAACTCAGAAATGTGATGTCATTGAGTTTTAAAAAAATCAATCATTAATAAAAAGAACCTTTAGTTATTACTATAACAATGAAGTTGTGCTATCTGAATAGTCAGAATTCTCTGGTTCAAAGCTAGTAAAAAAAATCTGTATAGAATGTTTTGTTATCAACTTGTGTATGTGTGACACAAATTATCTTAGAATGTTTATAGATAACAGATCAAGAATGCTTAATTGAAGTTATTAAAATTTCTAGTAAAGTGCTAAAAAATAAAAGAAGTATACTGTAGCTTACTTAGTAACTTGAAAGTGCATAACTAATTGGGACTAGGTTACCACTACTTCCTAGAGATACTTTCAATTATAGTAATGAAAAAATGTTTGCAGATAATCATGAAATTACAAAATTAAAGAAACATCAGAAAAAATTCAGGACTCTGTAATAATTCTACTCTTTCACATTCTGATTGCTTTCCTGAGTTGGAGGGAAAGGGAAGGAATTGCATATAGGGGCAGGAATTGCATATCAACTTGGGTTGCTCCTGGGAGAAAATCTTGAAGATGGCCATCATCCATCACATGCATTTGATCCTCACTCTTATACACTCCCAACTGAGCTATTTCCTCTGCTCATCATGTGTATTTAGATGTAAAAAAGAATGAGAGTGGCTGCTGTAATGAACTACTCTAACAGGAAGGTTGCAGGCCCTCGCTGGCTGGTTCAGTGGTAGAGCATTGGCCTCACGTGAATGTCCCAGGTTTGATTCCCAGTCAGGGCACACAAAAGAAGCAATCACCTGCTTCTCCACCCCTTCCCCTTCTCTCTCTCTTCCTCTTCTGCAGTCATGGCTCGATTGGTTCAAGCACATTGGCCTGGGTGCTGAGGATGGCTCTGTGGAGCCTCTGCCTCAGTCACTAAAAATAGCTTGGTTGAAAGCATGGTCCTAGATGGGCAGAACATCGGCCCTAGATGGGGATTGTCGGGTAGATCCTGGGTACATGCAGAAGTCTGTCTATCTCCCCTCCTCTCATTTGGAAAAGAATAAAAAGAAAGGAAGTTTCTGCATATTTATATATCTGTGGTGTGGGCCAGAGAGAAGATAAGAATTATGTCCTTATGGTTTTTAGATCCAGATTTTGAGGGCAAGTCACATGTATGTGCACTCACGCATGCACGTGAGCCAGAGAGAGACAGGACAGGGAGGGTAGGAAGAGGAAGAGAAAGAGCTTAGATTTAGAAGTGGATTCTCTTTATCTGAGGACAATCAGTACCTGAAAAGAACTCTTTTTTAAAAAAAATATTATTTATTTATTTTAGAGAGGAGAGAGAGAGAGAAGGGGGGAGGAGCAGGAAACAACTCCCATATGTGCCTTGACCAGGCAGCTCCAGGGTTTTGAACTGGCAACCCCAGTGTTTCCAGGTCAACACTTGATCCACTATGCCACCACAGGTCAGGCGAAAAGAACTCTTAAAGTTAGCACCTTAAAATGGAGTCCAACATTTCATGTGAAAAGAGGTTTGATTGAGACTTCATTGTGAAAAACAAAAGTGATTATTATGAAAAGAAATTTGTCTTATATTTTATCAAACAGGTTATAATTATATGGTAATTCTTATAAAAATTTTTCAGAATAAAACTGGCTTATTTTGAGGGCCTAATTTTTCTGACAAAACTGTAGGATGGCCTTTGTGTCTGATTTTCAGCGAGATTATAGAGAGGGCTTTCTCCCAAGGGCTTCTCTTAATTCTTTGCTATTTAAATCAGTTTCATTGAAGTATCTGTCCCAGTGTCATTCTTGTCAGTTTTTCATTCTTTCATGATTGACTGGTCTAATTCGGCCAGACCTTCCTTTGTCAGTGGCTGGGCATACTGATTCGGGTGTCTGTCCTGCTCCCCTTCTACTGAATTCATGAAAATTCTATTCCTCGTGTGCAGGCTAACCCCCTAAAATCAATCTATATACCCTAGTGTCTATCAACTGATCACACGGAAATGAATGCCAAGTGCATTTTAAAATAGTTGTTTTCTTGATTTGTTTCAAAACTGGTTTTACTGTCATGTTTATGTCATTAATTTTCTTAGCAAAGGCTTTTTCTATGGTACAAAGGGATATCCCAACTCAGCCTCTCTGGGAAATTTATCAAAATTAGTGACATTTTTTAGTGTAAAATAATGGTTTTCAGACTTTTTACATTTGGGTGCTGATAAAAATAGGAATTTTATTTAGGGGACTGTGAAGGCAGAAATCACCCTGAGCATTAAGTCAATCCGACTAAGATCATTGGGTCTATAATCTTCAAATAGCGTCAGGATGGTTAACTCTTTTGTGGACTGGCATGAACTTTCTGACAGACCTGTCCATGGAACAGCAGTTGAAAAACACTAGTATAAGTGTTTTTTTGACTGAAATGTCTGGAAATTTCAGGACAAAGTTTTGTGTCAAATATCCAGGCTATTGCCTCTATTCTCTTTCTCTCTTTATTGGTGTAGTTGTGCCTGTTATAAATGGTGTTTTATGCTTATTTTTCTACTTGTGAAATCTGTCATAAATCTTAGTGTCCTGTGCTCAGCCTGGCAGACTAAATGTAATCATGCTGCTTTATTTTTATAATCGGGCTGCCTCAAAGACTTTATTCCTCTACTGGAGAGATGCCTGGTTCTTATGGAAGGAAACATTAGAATCCCAGTCCTTGTGCATTAGCAAGCTTGTTCATCTGTCTTAGTTGCGTGCCTCTTGGGGGCTGCCAAAGTGTTACAAGGCAGCAGAGGCTGCAGCTGAGCAAAGCATGAAGCTCTCTCATGCTAAAGCCACTCAGAATAAGCGCCATTTGTGCGCTGAGTCAGCACAGGGGACGAATATTGAATTGGGAGTTGAGGAACCCCATGCTGCCTTGTGGATGAAGTCCTCTGACTCACCCCTTGGCTGACAATAATTCCTCACCGACTTTTTGTTCTGCCTGATATGTACCCTGGGACAATCCAGATCCTCCACCTCTACCTCTTGGCAGCCTACTGAGCCCTGGAGAGAAGACTGGTCATCATTGCTGCTGAGAGTTCTTACAAACAGATAAGTCTTTGGCTTCACCTGGGCCCAGCTGTCTAGTGGGCACCTTCCTTTGCAAGCACCTTCAAAGAGCTCAGTGCCTGGAATGCCTTTTCTCCTTTGCTTCCAGAAAGTCTACTTTCCAGGTGAGGGACCTTGACTTGATATGTCATCAGCAGAGGGATGTTCACATCTGCTCTTGCCTCATCCAAGCTGTTCCTCATGCTGCAGCCACTGGGACCTCAGTGATGGCCCTATCTGCAACCCCATTGAATTTGAGCCCATCAGTATCTTTTTGTGGCTCTTGTGTCAAAGATATAAAACCTTCACATAAGGTCCTGCATGGTTGGTGACCTCTCCAATCGCATCAAGCGCAATTCTCGTATTAGCCTGCTTGGACTGAGTGGCAGAGAATGCCGCTTCTAGAGCTGAGAACCAGCAAGGGAATGAGGACCTGAATGATCTGAGAGGTGGATTTCCCCCTAGACCAGTGGTAGTCAACCTGGTCCCTACCGCCCACTAGTGGGCGTTCCAGCTTTCATGGTGGGTGGTAGCGGAGCAAGCAAAGTATAAATAAAAAGATAGATTTAACTATAGTAAGTTGTTTTATAAAGATTTATTCTGCCAAACTTAGTGAAAATCCAACATAAAGTACTTGGTAAGTAATTATTATTATATGCTTTAACTTGCTGTAACTCTGCCTTATAAATTTATTATAAAGTAAACTTACTTCCCTACTTTATAAATCACCATTACTATGGAACCGGTGGGTGGTTAGAAAATGTTACTACTAACAGAGATACATAAGTGGGCGGTAGGTATAAAAAGGTTGACTACCCCTGCTCTAAAGCCTAAATATCTTGAGACCCTGAGCAGAGATCCTAGCCATGCTGTGCCTGGAGTTTTGATCTACAGAACTCTTAGCTAATAAATAAGTTGTTTTAGGTCACTAGATCTGTATTAATTTGTTAAGTAGCAATAGGGAACAAATATATTCTGTGAACTCTGACAAGAGGGCTCCATGATAAATACCTTTCTTGCCTTAGTTCTATCTTCCAAGACAGGCCCAATCTCTAGAACAGAGACAGAGAGGGACAGATAGGGACAGACAGACAGGAAGCGAGAGAGATGAGAAGCATCAGTTCTTTGTTGCTGCTCCTTAGTTGTTCACTGATTGCTTTCTCATATGTGCGTTGACGGGGGTGGGGGGGTGGGGTGGCTTCAGCAGACCAAGTGACCCCTTGCTCAAGCCAGTGACCTTGGGCTCTAGCTGGTGAGCCTTGCTCAAACCAGATGAGCCCGTGCTCAAGCTGGCAACCTCAGAGTTTCAAACCTGGGTCCTCAGTGTCCCAGTCCGATACTCTATCCACTGCACTACTGCCTGGTTAGGCTATGAGCCAGCCATTTCTTTTTTTTTTTTTTTTTTTTGTATTTTTCTGAAGCTGGAAACGGGGAGAGACAGTCAGACAGACTCCCGCAAGCGCCCAACCGGGATCCACCCGGCACGCCCACCAGGGGTGACACTCTGCCCACCAGGGGGCGATGCTCTGCCCCTCCGGGGCGTCGCTCTGCCACAACCAGAGACACTCTAGTGCCTGGGGCAGAGGCCAAGGAGCCATCCCCAGCGCCCGGGCCATCTTTGCTCCAATGGAGCCTTGGCTGTGGGAGGGGAAGAGAGAGACAGAGAGGAAGGAGGGGCGGGGGGGGGGGGGGTGGAGAAGCAAATGGGCGCTTCTCCTATGTGCCCTGGCCGGGAATTGAACCCGGGTCCCCCGCACGCCAGGCCGACGCTCTACCGCTGAGTCAACCGGCCAGGGCAAGCCAGCCATTTCTTGATTCACCAACCATTTATTGAGCACTGCTAAGTACTCGGCGATTAGGAAGTTTTCCAAGCTCCAGGGCAACATGAATTTTCATGGTTTTTAGACTCTTGTTTGAGACATTCAAAATTTAAGGGATTGTGGTCCACAAGCTGGATTTTTGGAATCCTGCATATCTTGGTTTTCAAAGACGAAGACTGTGGTGGATTGATCTAGCTATCATCCTTTTGGTAGCTCTTTTTCCTCATAGCCTAGCACTTAGTAGTTGCTGAATAAATGGAGAATCAATGAATGGGCAGCTTTCCTGCTTCCCAGAGCCTTCCAACCCCAGTGCTGAAAGCAAATCTGAATAAGAAAGATGTCTTGGACTAATAAACTTTACCATCTTCTGATGTTAGGATTTCTGCCAATTGAAATACTTGACTAAGTTTCCTGTTTACACTTACTGTGTATAAGAGCTATTCTGGCAGCCAGAGGCTTCATAGGCATCTCATCACACAGCTTTACATGTCTCAAGGGTGGCCAGTAGTTGGAGAACAGTGGTGTTAGCAGAACTGACAGACAGGGATCAGGAGACAAGGCTGCAGCATCGAATTGCTATTGTGCTTGTTAAATGCCTAACTGGTTATGAAACCAAAGGCATGCAGAAATGGGAGTCAGGCTCAGTTGGAAGTGATGAGGTTCATTGAACTTGTAGAGAAAAGTCATCCTCTTTCTCTAGTGAAGAGGTGAAGAGAATCTGGCTTACCTTAGAAATAAAACACTGCACACAGGATGTCTGGGTAGAGCTCAAGTCATTTGGTCTCTAGCTTTGTGTATTATTCTTCTTTGGAAGACATGATATACAGAGCAGAAACAAAACTTTCTGAGAAATTTATGGTTCTACCTTTCATATATTGCAATTTTTAAGAATTAAATCTCATATCAAATACTGCATATTCAGTTTACTTAAAGGGCAGCTGATAGGTTGTTACTGCTCTAAAAGTTCAGGCTTGTCTTGACAGGAGGCAAATGGAAGGCCTCATGACTGAAGGTTGCTTTCGAGAGGACGAGGGAAACTTATGTAGAAGCAGGCTAGTCTCCTTTTCCTTATTGAATCTCTTGAAAGCCTGCTTTCTCCAGGAAGCCTTTCTGGACTGGCTGTACCCTGCTGTAATCACTCTGGCTGGTCTTGCATTTCATTTTGATGCTTCATTTATCAAGTATTTATGAAAGCCGAAATAATATAATTATTTAGATGTTGAGATTAATACCCTCGGCAAAGAGTAGAGAGTATTGGCTGTTTACGAAGTAAACTGGTTCTGGGCTCCAGATTGTAAATGAGGTGGTTAATTGGACTTCACCCATCCAGAGATGTTGTCTGCCATTTTGATATTCACAGTGTGGTCCATGGAGCAGTATCAACATCACTTGGGAAATAGTACAACACAGGTCATTGGGCCACAGCCCACACCAGCTGAATTAGTATCTGCCTCACAACAGGCCCCTGTGATTCCTACGCACGTTAAACGTGTGGAATGCTTTCATCTACAACCCTTCTTCAGGACAGGATTCTTTAGCTTGCAAAGAATAGAAAAGGTTGACTTGCGAATGACTAAAAGTATGGTGGTAACAGGTGGGAGTTTACTCCATGACATTTGGGCAAAAGAAACTTGAATTGCTTTATTTATTTATTTTTCTTTTTAAAACTTAAACCTGACACTAAGCCACCATTTGCAGAGTGGTGAAATTCAGTCTCAGTGAAGTTTGGGAGGCTTCCCCTTTTCATGTAGGAAATTCAGTGGGGGTAGCTCATCAGGTGGCAGAAAATGGGGCATTTGGCCCTTCATTCACATTCACAGTAGTTTTGTTACAAGTGCTTCCTGTTGCTTCTTCTGCTCTGGGATAGGCTGTCAAGGCCGGCAGATCATGAGGCCAGCCAGCCGCGAGGTCAGCCTGTTCCCCACCATCATGAGGGTAGAATTATATCCGTAGTCCAGAATTGTTCAAGGCCTTCACTCATTGAGATTTGAGCTGGGATCTGACTCTAAAGGTTGTGTTCTTCCCCTAAACAGAGAGATGGGCTCTTAAAAAGACTGTGCTCCCGCTAGGGGCCCAGCTATTGTGGTAAGGGGCGGGGAGGGGAGAAACCACGATGCCAAGTCTGCTGCATGTTTATCTTGCTTTTAGGTGGCCAGGAAGCTGTGAGTACCCCTGTTATGTTTGGGGACTTTCCTTCTCTCTGAGTCCTGATCCCTCAAGGTAGTGGTGAGAATCCTTTGCTTACCCAGAATCCTTTGCAGTCTGGGTGCAGCATGTGACCTGGGTTGCACCAATTATCTGCCTGGCATGAGAATCTCACTTGGAAGAGAGTGATGCGAAGGAGCAGCAGCCACATGGAGTCTCTTTGGGGATAGGGCCAGTATGTGACAAAGTGGCATTGAGAGAGAACAAGGACAGGAGAACTAAGGGCTGTGTCCTAGGCCAGGTGTTGGCAGTGCCAGTTGCAGCAGGATCTTCACTGGTACCGTCTGGTGGGATTATCTGATGTGATTCTTGGTTGCATACCCAATTTTCTAGCCCTCCCGGGTGTTATGTGAAGAAAAACAAAAACAAAGCCTCATTTCCATTTAAAGGGAAAAGGGTTTTGTTGTTTGTACTATGAACTCTGTCTGTGCAGGTAATAGAACAATCAGACCAGAGTGAGGGACTTGGAGGGGGGCCGTGGGAAATGAACTGAGATTGGAAAGTAGGTTGGGTCAAGTACAGGGGAAGCTGGCAGCTAATTAAATTATAGGAACTGCATGGAAGCAATGGGGAGCCGCGAAAGTCTTTCAAGAAGAGGAAGGGCAGGAAGGAGAGCAGGGGCCGAATGTGGTCACCAAGCGTGTTGCGGGCAGGGCAGCAGTGTGACGAGCGCAGGTGTGAAGTGGGTTCTGAATGAACACCTGTTGGCAGCTTTAGCCATGAAGGGTCATGAGAGTGGAGTTGTGAAACCTGCCACACCTTGGAATCCCCCATGGGGTGTTAAGCAATGCCCTGCTCCATTCACCACCAAATCTTCAGGGTTGGGGCCCTGGCATCTGTGTCACTTAAGCTCTGTAGGGGATTCCAGTACGGGCCAGGACCGAGAATGGGGGGAAGGAAGAAGGAGTTAGAAAGGCAGACTGGGCCTGGCCTTGGAGATGCTGATGGCTGTCAAGGTTCTTTGCCTGTAAGCCACAGAATCTGATTTTGACTTATTAAGTAGAAAAATAGAATTTTCTGAAAGTATAGAGTAGCTCACAGAATCAAAGGAAGGGATTAGAAAACCAGACTGTTCGTGGCCTGGCTGGATAGCTCAGTGGTTGGAGCATCATCCCAAAGCATGGGGATTGCTGGCTTGACCCTTGGTCTGGGCACATACAGGATCAGATGGAAATTCCTGTCTCTCTCAGCCTCTCTCCCCTCTACCCCCTTCCTCCCGCTCTACTCCCCTGCCTTCTCTCCCCCTCCTCCTTTCCTCTCTCATTAAATATCAATGGATAAACAACAACAACAACAAAACCAGACTGTTCAGGAATCGAGGGGGAAGTTCTTGGACCCATGCTTGGGCTCCCCTGTCAAGGAAACATCAGCTTCAGGCATTGTGCCATCTTCATTGTCATTCCCTTCGGGGTCAGATTCCCAGGGGGAGGCTCCCCCTGGTCTGGCTGAGGTGCGGCCACTCCCAGGTGAGGCTGAGAGTAGGGCAGTGGGATGGACAGTGTCAGCAAATGCCGCGGAAGGAGACAGGTTCCCACAGGAGAGCTGATGCTGTGCCAGGAAAGCAGGTGACAGAGCCAGGCACAGAAACAGCAGACCCTGCAGAGGCCTATGGAACTGGGTAACTAGCACCATTACTATCGAGTTTCTTCACTCCAGACTGGCCTCCTCCCACTCTGCTCTTGTATGGGCCTCTCTCTGCATCTCCTCCCTCTGGCTGAGTCCTTGGCACTGTTCCCTAGGGGTCAGGGCGTCTTAGTGTGTGAGCAGTGAGAGGGATGGAGGAAGGGGCCAGCAGCAGAAGCTCCCGCCTTTTGAAACGCAGCTTTCAGGAGGCTGGTTAATGCCAAATCCACAGGGCGTGTTTCCTGCCTGGGAACCTGACTCATTCACCCAGGTCACTGACCAGGTACTGGGTTGTGGTTTTTGTCATGACAAAATCAGTCTCTGTTTGAACCTTGGCCTGGAGGACTAAGGGCTGTGGCTGTGCCTCGGAGGCAGATGCACCTTGTTCTCCTTGGGCGTTTTCCAGTCATGTCTTCCCACGCTATTAGCCTGAAGCCGGGACTCCTTGTTTCAGACATCAAATCCCACATTTGTTGCAAAACAGAGAATAAATGAGGTGCATTCACTGTCTCCTGGAAATTCAGAACATTCTTGAAGAAAGAAAAAATAGTCATTTGTAAAGTGCTTTGTTTATAAAACGTTTGAGTTTCATGTTGAAACTCTGATTAATCTTTGATTTTTATATCAGCTAAATTCTATCACTGGGGCTGGTAGTTGCCGAGTAAGGAAGCAGGGAGGCCGCTGTCCAGATCAGTGCCTCGCAGGCTGTTCTGTTGGTGGTGACTCCTGAGCTGGTGTCACAGGCAGCCTGAGCCTTCCCCGTGGAGCATGACATGAGCTGTACACACAAGAGCAGGTGGAGAGAGCCCACACATGTGGGCTTCTCAGTGGACGGGGCTTAAGTATGTGAGGACTCTGACTTAAGTGGTGTGAGTGATGACAAGAGCAGTGTATTAGTTTCCTGTGGCTACTGTAACAAACTTAGTGGCTTAAAACAACGGAATGTATGTATGTGGTCAGTTCTGGAGGCCAGAGGTCTGAAACGAGTTTCACTGGGCTGGAGTCCAGGTGTCAGCAGGACCACACGCCCTCAGGAGGCTCAGAGGGAGAATCCCTTCCTTGCCTCTTCCAGGTCCTGGCGGCTGCCAGCACTCCTTGGCTTGTGGCCGCATTGCTCCTGTCTCCAAGGCTAGTATCTTCAAATCTCTCCCTGCTCTGTCTTCACATCCCCTTCTTCTCTTTGTCAAGCTTCCTTTTGCCTCCCTCTTATTAGGATACATCTGATGGAATTTAAGACCCATGCTGTTAATTTAGGATAATCTATCTGCAGAGCCTTAGCTTAATCACAGGTACAAAGACCCTTTTACCTGATTGAGTAACATTTACAGTTTTTAAGGATTAGGACCTGATGTTTTTGCTGGACATTTTTCAGTCTACTGTAGGTGGCAAAGAGATGCCAGTATCAATTTAGTGGGGATAGTTTCCTGACCTACAAATAAACAGCAAAAAGACATGTGTTCCTATCCCTTTTCTGTCACTCACAAGTGTGTGTGATCTTGGGCACAGCCGTTCAGAGCTTCAGTTTCATTATCTCTCCATTGTACAGACTCTGACCCCAAACGTTCACGTGAGCTTCAGTGAGAAGTATGTGGAGCCTCCAGGGCAGCACCTGGCATAAAGTAGGCCCTAAATAAAACCCCGTTTCCCCTAGAGACCTGGTCATGTTACAATTCTGGTTAAGAACTCAGGAGAACTTGTTTCAGTGTCTGCTGGGCCAGAGGTATATCATCCTGAGCCAGTCTCAGCTCACTTCTCTGAGGAAGCATGAAGGGGTGCACAGGAGGGGTTTGTCTCTAAAGTCCCCAGAGAAATGACATCAGAGGGAGACCTGGGTTCTAGTCTCAAGCACTGCATGCAGTAAACTCTGTGACATCTCCTCTTTATTGTGAATATGTACGGTATTTTCTTTTCGTTCCATGGCATATCATTGCCTGATATACCATATTTCCCCATGTATAAGACACTCCCATGTATAAGATGCACCTTAATTTTGAGGCATGAAATTTGAAAAAAAAATGTATTACATAAAGTCATTGAACTCAAGTTTTATTCATCATAAAATGTATACAACTCTTCATCACTGTCAAAACTCCCATCCATTAGCTTGTCCTCATCTGTGTCAGATGACAGATCACTGTCTTCAACAATGAGTGCAAAAACAAGCACGAAAAAGTGGAAAACACAAGTAAAAGAACTATAACCACTGTATAAGATGCACCCAGTTTTAAGACCCCAAATTTTTCAAAAAAGGGTGCATCTTACACATGGGGAAATACAGTAATATAACAATGTTTTGTGTTCCTTTTCACAGGGTAAAAGCTGTAGTCTAGGAAAGATGATGGGTTTTTTGTTTGTTTGCTTTTGATTGATTTTTAGAGAGACAGAGAGATGAAGGGAGAGAGAGAAGGAGAAGCATTCATTTGTTGTTCCACTTAGTTATGCATTTATTGGTGCTTCCCATATGTGCCCTGACTGGGGATCAAACCCATAACCTCAGTGTTATGGGACAATGCTCTAACCAACTGAGCTAACCCGCCCCGACTGAAAGAAGATTCCTGATGGCTGTGAGGAACATTCTCAGGTGGCCGTGGCTCTGTGTTCCTTCCAGACAGAGAGATTTAATGTCAGAAGCTCCCTGAGGTCCCTCACTTCTGAAATTGTTTGCCTTTGAGATCAGAAAAAAATTATTGTAATGAAGCTTATTTATAGTAAATTCTCTCTCTCTTTGCCTTTGACCTTTAGTCTGTGAGAAATGACTGGAAGAACAAGAGTGGCCCCAGGCCTTGGCAGCCCCATCCAGGTGGGAGCTTTTGATACATGAACACAATGTTTTTCCTTCATGTACCTGTAAGGCCGGGACGTTTTTGGTCGTGGCAATTGATATATCAAAATGAATTTTGGGGAGAGTGTCATCAAACTGAGCTTTATTTCCAAAAACACAAAAAGTTCTACTGGGGTGGTTGGTGGGGGATGGAGAAGGAAGATGACTTCCATCCTGAGATAAACAAAGGCTTAGACATTACATTGATGGCTTAGACATTACTTGTGTCATGTGCTTGTCGATCTGAGATATAGGTGCCATGGCAACCAATTGTTCCCAGAATCCATATTCCCATTAAAACTTGTGTAGCTAAAATCATGTTCTCTCCATTTTGCTCATTTTAATAATAATGAGAGCGTTAAAATGACATTTATACTGCACTTGTCTGTGAGGTATTTAAGCACTCGAGAGGCAGTGTCTCATCAATCTTCATCTCAAAGCAGTGAGATGTTGGTAGCAGGTAATCTTTGTAATGATATTAAGCTTAGTAAAGAGCCCCAGGTTGGAAGAAATTTCAGTGGTATAGGGTAGTGTTGCCTTGTGGGGAGTAAAGAGGTGGAAACTGGGTTCTGGGTTGGCTCTCTGCTTTGTCCATCTCTCTCTGCCTCAGTTTCTACCAGTGAAACAGGATGACAAGTGTATCCCTTCACCCTGCAGAGGTGTTATGTGGATAATTGTAAGCACTAATCATAGTAGCTAACTTTTGAGTTTTTTGAGAACTAAGATCCTTTTATATATTCATTCACTGAATTCTAACAAAAACCCTATGAGTGGAGATAGTTATATAATCTATAAATAAATTTAAATATAGAGAGTTTAAGGAACTTGCCTAATATTGCACAGCAATGGAGTGCAGAGCTGGATTGACCTGGGTGGAGGGGCTCCAGATCTTGGGGCGTTACCACTTCATTAGAATTGCTTCAACCTTTGTATCGCAACACATATGTACACACATACATGTACACACACAGAAACCAAAGTTTCACCGAACAATAGTCACCCATCCTTATCGTAGAATGTGAAACGTAGTTTGGTCTTTTCTATTCATTTCATTAATAAAAATGCCAACCAGAACCACTACATTGACATTATGGTCACTAATGATTCTTGACTCACAGTTTAAAGAGCTTTGCACTATACCACACTACTTCTTGGATGCTCCTGAGAACGAGCTTGGGAAGAGATGCAGGGAGAGTGAGATGGGGGTGCATGAGAGTATGGAGAGTGTGAGGCTGCTCCCAGAGTCACCTCCTGGGGTGAGCATTTGTGACAGAAGGTGTGTTTGCGGGCCAGTGGCGAGCGAGGTGAATAGCCACGGTCTCTCTCTCCTTTCTCGCCTTGTAGCAAATGGTCTTTAGTGTTTCCTCAGCCTGTGTGTCAGGGCTTTCCTTCTAAGTCAGACCGAGATATATTCTGAGCGACCATTATGTGCTGCACCCACAGTTCTCAGGCTCTATCTGGGAGGGCTACAGGGAAGCAAAAGGCATGCCCTTGACTTCAGGGAGACTGCAAGCCCTCTGGGAAGGAAGACACAGGTGAGGGTAGAACCAGGGCGGCTGAGTGAGATAGGGAGCCACACAGCCTCTATTCAAGCCCTGTTAGCCTTTCCCTACTAATGACACCCTGGACAACACACTTGACTTTTAAGAGCCTTTCTCTGGCTGCAGCTGAAACTCTAGTGAGACAATGTTTGGTGAAACTGTTTGGAGAAGCATAGAGTTTTATTAACTGTTGTTAGTAGCTGTTGTCATAAGCAGTGCCATCATATATGGAGAGCCGGGTTTCAAGAAAGGGATGTGTACGCTGCAACAGTCAACAAAGCCTTCCTGGAGGAGGCAGCAGCATCTGAGCTTAATCTGAAAGGACCTTTTCAGTTTCTGGCCAGAAAAATCATTGTTACAGTGCAGGAGTGGAGAAAAACAGACATGCAAGGTCCAACCAGTCATGTATAGTATAATCTGTGCTTATTTATACTCAAGTCATAGCTCCGACCAGGAGAGGGAGCTCCGGAGCTGCTTTTGAGTCTCACACTTGTTGGCCTGAGGCCACTGGCAGACAGCCACTTCACTTGTGTTGGCTAGAGGTCCTCAGACTACAGACAGACCAGGCCTGTCTGTGTACAGCTCATGACACCGCTAATCAGAGCCGGATTAAGGTCAGTTGAGGCCCTGGGCACAGAAGAAAATATTGGGTCCCTTAAAAAAGAGAGAGAGACAGGGAATATAAAAATACATGTTAACCATATTTTTAAATAAATAAAAAATATTAAGTACTATTAATGTTAATATTACACATATAAAACCAAACTTGGTGTCATTAAAAAAAGTGTGAAGTTGGGGTTTTGTGGAGCCCTTCAGAAGTCAGGGCCCAGGGTGCACACTGGATGGACCTGCCTTTAAATCCTCCTCTGCCACTAATGTACTGGTTTTTACATAATTAAAGAAATGTAGAGAAAAAGAGAAAAGGACAGTGATGGTGACTATGTAGCCCCGTATAGCCTAAAATATTTTCTCTCTGGCCCTCAAAGAAAGCCTTTGCTGACCGTTGCCTTCTGCCCCTGTGCGTGACAGGTTTCATGTTGAGGCGTTGCTCAGTTCTGAATCACTGTTCAGTCATTCTCCTGCCCTGCTCCCGCCTCCTCAGGGCACACAGGCCGGCTCCCTGGGGTGAAGGGAGACCCGCCTGTGCTAGCTCATTCCCTCCCTCCCTGGCCGGGACAAATTTTCTGCTCTCCTCACGAGGCATATTACCATAGCGTAGAGCATGTGTGTATTTAGTTATTTTGACATGTGGGACATCAGTGATTAGTGCCAAGTGCCAACATGCTGGGCTACAGCCCTGCTGCCATTTGTAATAACAGTCATAAGAATACTTACTCCCCCGTGACGCGGCTTTCTGCTTTTCCAACATAAATAACTGGGGAGGCCAGATTGCAAACATGATTTCTCTTCGAGCTCTACCTGGCTATTCATCATAGCACGCAATGTGAGATCTGATCTTAATAAGCAGTGAAACCTAGGAAGTCACAACGTGGTCAAGGCCATCAGCTCTTTTTTTTTTTTATGTTTTTTCATCAAGAGGAAACCAAAGGTGATAACTGGCTACTTTTTTTCCCTTTTTTTTTTTTTTTTTGTAATAGTATCTTGAAGACAGGCTAATGTGCAACTCAAAATATGGTACTGTGGGTAGAAATAGCCTTTCAGACACATAGAGGCAATATGCCAAGAAGTTCCTGGCAAATGGAGTCGACGGAGGACAGATTCCTTTAATGGCTCTGTTGAGAATCCAGAGTTGTCCCATGTGTTCAGCTCAGACTGGGCTCTACTTGACAATGGTGGGGCTTTTGTTACAGGAAAATTAGATGCCTTTGGGTGGGTTTGAGACTGTCCTTATCTTTTCCATGTAGCAAAATGCTACCACTTACACCGAGAACAGAGCATTGTGAAGAAACATCCTGATTGAATACCTTCCAGAAAAAGGATAGTTTGGGGAGAAACACTTTAATTTGCTTCAGACACTTGTTTGGGAGCTTATTCCTGAAATGGTTCCATTCCTATAAAGGCTTAGATGGCTCTGAAGAGAGCTGTCATTTTTTAAATAAAAATCCTAGGGAACACAGTGCTCATCCGTCTTCCCAAGTCCTCCAGCAGATCTCAAACAGCCTAGGGGTGGCAGGATGAGTTTTGTTTGCTTGGCCCAGTATATGTTTGTGTGTTTATTTAAAGAATGTGAATAGTGCTAGATAGCATGGGCTAGCTTCATTTTGCCAGGTGACTCACATCCTGTGGGGCTGAAGCAGGTTGTCTCACACATTTCTCCTCAAAGGAATTGGAGTTCAAGAGGTACAGTCGGAGTCTGTGGGCTGCACCAAAGCATGGGACCCACTTTTGCCATTCCTGCCCCACCCATCATCTTGTGGCTACAGAACGCTGGCCACAGAGGCTCGTGGATGGCAGGCAGCTTCCTGAAGCTCAAGAATTGTGATGGTGCCTGACCTGTGGTGGCGCAGTGGATAAAGCGTTGACCTGGAAATGCTGAGGTTGCCGGTTCGAAACTCTGGGCTTGCTTGGTCAAGGCACATATAGGAGTTGATGCTTCCACCTCCTCCCCCCCTTCTCTCTCTCTGTCTCTCCCTCTCCTCTCTAAAAAAAAAAAAAAAAAGAATAATAAAAAAAAAAAAAGAATCGTGATGGTGAATCTATGACACGCGTGTCAGCACTGACACACGTAGCCATTTTCGATAACACGGGCCGCATACCAGAGAAGTATGGGGCCGCATGCCCAGAAGGACATTTCATCCTCGGCTCCTGCACAGCCAGGTGCAGTAGCCGAGGATAAAGTATTTGCTGTAGTGTAGACACTCTTTGCCGGAGGTCTGTAGGCCGAAACAACAGAACTCTGGCACAGAGCGTCTAGTTCTGGGACTTCCGGTTAGGCTGTTAGGAGATCTTTGACCTCACTGCCGGCTGGTGGAGCAGGGAACAGTGGAATGCCATGGGGGACGCATCTCTGGGGGCCCTGTGATCTCCATTACCAGCAACCACATAACCACAGCAACCATCATCCAATCTACTGTTCTGGGGTGTCGTGGATTTCTAATTGACTATCATTACTGAGATAAGTGAGGGGGAGGCTGGGAGAGGCGAGGGCCTGTGCTATGGGTGCCGTTTCCGCCATTAGAAATAGCGGCAGCCATCTTAATTTACATAAGATGCAACTTGCAGAATTTCAAGACAGCATCTGGGCTCAGGTGTTTGTCGGCTTGAGGTCAAAGCTTGAGAATCTGGAAAGGTGCCGCTTGGAGAATCAAGAGGAGTGCCACTATGGACAGAAAATCTGGAGTGCCTGGAACCGATTACCAGACACTTTTAGCACCCTGAAAAATATAGCAATGGCTTTACTCACAATTTTTCCCTCTATGTTCTATTGTGAGACCTTATTTTCAGCGTTAAATAATATCAAAATCAACAAAAGAAGCAGATTGACAGATGAAGTTAGTAGTGCTTGCTTGGGCTTGAAGTGTACAAAATACCAATCTTCAATTGAAGATTTAGCCAATGAAATTCAGCAACAAAAAAGTCACTAATAGGCAGGTTAGTTAAAGAATTCCCCCTCCCCTCACTTATCTTAGTTCATGGCACCCCACACAAGTTAAATAATATCAAGACCAACAAAAGAAACCGACTGACAGATGAATAAAGAAGTCACTATGCAGGTAAGTTAAATAATTAGTTTTTGGTTTATTAAATACAGTTATATATTACAATTATACATTTTTTTATTTAAACTATAAATATCATGAAATTATGGGTTTTTTCTCGAAGTGACACAGCACGCGAGTTATGCTCAGTTTTTTTGCAAATTTTGACACACCAAGCTCAAAAGATTGCCCATTACTTCTCTAGAAAAACATCTCAGGCCCTGGCCAGTTGGCTCAGTGGATAGAGCATTGACCAGGCATGGGGTCATCCCAGGGTTCAATTCCAGGTCTCAGGGCACATACGAGAAGTGACCATCTGTTTCTTTTCTCCTCCCTCTCCTCCTTCTCTCTCTCTCACTCTTTCTTCCTTTCCCTCAACTAGTGGCTCAATTGGTTCCAGTGTCTGTGCTGGGTGCTGAGGATATCTCGGTTGATTTGAGCATCAACCCCAGATAGGGATTGCTGAGTGGATCTTGGTGGAGGTGCATGTGGGAGTCTATCTCTGTATCTCCTCTCCTCTCACTTACATAAAAAGAAAGAAAAACAGCTCAGACTCTCATTGTGCTGACAGCAGGTCACAAACCCCAGCCTTTTCCCAAGGACGCAGTCCTTTTCTTATTGGTGCTGTCACTGGAAGAAATGTCTCGCAAAGGATCAGTGACAGTTTTCTGATCGTGGTTAATTGCAATGAGTCCTAATGTAGCAGAAAGTTCTGAAAAACCTTTTCCATGTGCCCTGCAATAGCCTGAGCTGTGGTTCTTGGCTAGACTGGGCCAAAGGGGTGCTGAGTGCAGAACATGGATTCTGGAGCTGGACTGCTGGGTTCCAATTCCTTTCTGCCCCTTCTTAGGGGTGCAAACTGAGAGACATGGGCAGCTTCTTAGGGGCAAGGCATGGTGAATTGGGTGATAGATTGGTATAGGAAAGGGGACTAGCAGCTAGAGATGCCCCTGACATTAATTTGAGTTCCATGGGTGGGCAAGTCAGAGTTAACCAGTGTTCGGATTAATGACTTGTGAGACACAAGAAGAGACGCACCAGTTCACAGAGCTTAACAACCACTGAGGTCAGTGTCACCAGGACAGAGGGAGCACACAGTGAGCGCAGCAAATGCCCTTAGAGAGTATCCTGGCTTCAGACTATTTCAGTCTTTGGGATTTAGAGAAATTAATAGTAGGATTTTTCTTTAAAAAATAAAAGAGACTAAAGCAGCTCAGTTGCAGCTGGCACCGGGGTGGGATTCAGCCGGTTCGCGCCAGTTCAGCAGAACCCACACCTAATTTTTTGTTGATTTTGGCGAACTGGTTGTTAAAAGGGCACTTGTAATCAAGGTTCTCTCTAAGGTGGGTGCCTGGGCAGCCGCCCAATGTGGAAATCACAAATTTACATTTCTTATACTTTTTTTTTAATTTTAAATTTTTTATTTTTGTATTTTTTTTAAGTTGGAAATGGGGAGGCAGTCAGACAGACTCCCGCATGTGCCTGGCACGCCCACCAGGGGGCGATGCTCTGCCGCAATCAGAGCCACTCTAGTGCCTGAGGCAGAGGCCACAGAGCCATCCTCAGCTCCTGGGCAAACTTTGCTCCAGTGGAGCCTCGGCTGTGGGAAGAGAAGAGAGAGACAGAGAGGAAGGAGAGGGGGAGGGGTGGAGAAGCAGATGGGCGCTTCTCCTGTGTGCCCTGGCCGGGAATCAAACCCAGGACTCATGCACACTAGGCTGATGCTCTACCACTGAGCTAACCGGCCAGGGCCCCTTATTCTTTTTTAACGTTCATCTGTGCAACAGCATATTCTAAGCACCCGTAGTAATGTTCATTCCATCCATAGGTGAAAAAAATTGTAAGTGAGGATGCCAATCAAGAAGCAATATAGAAATATCTTAAATAACAGTTTTATTGTTTTTTGTCAGGTATTATTTAATATTTTTTCATTGATATTTTAAAACTCTTTCTTACAACATAATCTAGTTTTGTATACCTCTTTCATTGTTCTTAAGTATTAAATGTATGAAATAATAAACTACCTTTTCTTATATCTTTTTTATACTTAAAATGGTCATTAGGGCAGAGAATTGGTTGTTAAATTATTTGAATGCCTCCCCTGAGCTGGCACCAGGACGGTGTTAAATAACCCCCAGGCTGAGAGCTTTCCTGAGAGAAAGGGTTTACTGAGCGACGTGCTCGCAGAGGAGTCCAGGTCCTGGGTGTGGAGCCGGGGCCACCGGCAGTGGGGCTGAGGGAGACGCGGGGCCGCAGGCCTTGGGCTCACAGGGCTCCTTCATACAGTGAACGTTGGGAAGAAAGGTCTAAGTTGTTTTGAAAGAACTGACATTGGCTCTCATAAGAGGGTGAGAAACGGGGAAGCGGGGAAAGCTGTGGGGAGGAAGGAGCAGTAGTTTTGGCTTTTCGTTGGTGGTGGGCAGCAGCCTGGAAGGCCATGCTAACCGGCTGTAGTGGCCTCTGGTGGGCAGCTCATCAAGGTTTCAACACACCCTCAGGATCAAAGCAGTGTTTTGTTGGTGTGGGCCTGCGGCTGCTAACTAATTACCTTCCCCTGTCCATTCCTCCCACCCTCTGGCCTCCTGTAATTTAATTTAGGACATCTCAGATTTTTTCTGTGTCTGTTGATGGAGACAAGAGACCCATGTGACCCATGTAAGGCAAACTTTCAGCAACTCCAGGGGATCCAAGCACACTAGATTCACATTCCATCAGGCCCGCCTGCCTCTGTCTCCCTGAAGGACACTCTGTTCTCTGCTTTTTGTCTGTGTGAGTGAAGGCCTTTAGCAAATGAAAATTAGTATTTAACTTGTGACCTCAGGCAGGCTAACCGCAAGCTCATAAGAAGGCTGCCTTGGGTGGCTGTTCCTATTCCTCATTCCTTCATTCTGTATGAAAATAAGCGTGGTGTTCCTGTTTTATCCCAGCCTCTGCGGTAGGCCTGGAGTGGGGACCCTTCTGTGTCCCCTAGGAGCTCAGGTGCAGGACCACAGACGTGGATAAAAGCATTGAAGAGGCAAAACCTTGTGAGGTATGGTGCTCAGGGCAGGCAGTTTTCTGCTTACAAAGATGTTGTGTTCCAACAGTTAGTTTATAAACTTCTTGGTAGAAACTGGATTCATTTTCCAGTAGAGACCTTTCCCTGCACATATGCTTTTTTTTTTTTTTTCAGATGGCAAATATTTACTGAAGGCCTACCATGGAAGGAACTGATAATATCAGGAAGAATTAAACTTTGAATGCTTTTCAAGTAGGGAACCATTTGTAGTTAACAAACCAACACACTAGACAGCTGGGATTGGGCTGTGCATTGGCAGGGGCGATGTGAGGTTACCAGGAAAGGCCTGATGAAGGGCGTCATTAACACCACCTGTATCACTCACTTTGTTCTTCCTCATCAGCTCCAAGCTTCCATTTCTTTATTCACCTGTTATGCTAGGTATTAGGAGGAAAGCAACTTGTTTAAGCTAATTTAAATTTACATACAACTAGGACTTATGGGGGGGGGTGTCAGTAATCCCCTTAAAAGGAAATTTTCAATGATCTAACACTCAGATTCTTTGAAGTTTGGCCCCAGAGGACAGTCTTCAGCAGAGAACTCTCTTACCATGTGCTTTGCCTCACACTTATGAATGTCACCTACTTTTTGAGATGACTTTGCTTCCATCCTCATCACACCTCCTCCGGGGCACTTCTCCTTGCCAGTAGAGTTGTTTTGTGTTTGGGTTCTGAAGTCAGAGTAAAGGCAAAAAGCCTGTGTAGTCACAATTGCCCTTGAAAGTCAGAAAGACAACGCATTGGAGATCACACGACCCTCTTTTAGGAAGTCTGACCACACCTTACTTTTTCATTCTGTGTTGGAATAGGTCATGATTGTCCAGTTGGAAAGCAGGTGAAAGAGTTGGGTGGAAGGAACAGAAAACTCTGAATCCTGAGACACTGAAGTTACACTCAGAATGGTGATTGCTCATGCTCTTGGAGGCATGCGGTGGCTGGAACCTGTCAAGACAAGTGTCGATCCCCACACCCCATCTCAGATTCCATGTAGATGGAAATTCTGCAGTTTGGT
Organism: Saccopteryx bilineata; assembly: GCF_036850765.1. Classification (NCBI taxonomy): domain Eukaryota; kingdom Metazoa; phylum Chordata; class Mammalia; order Chiroptera; family Emballonuridae; genus Saccopteryx; species Saccopteryx bilineata. The sequence continues at coordinate 108,471,455 of NC_089494.1, read as the reverse complement.
CCCTATGTCCGAGCCTGAGGGGTTCCAGCCCCAGGCCTACGCTTTAGAAGGCCCCACATATCACGAACACACACACAAACTCAGTCAACACACATCTGCTCTGCCAATCAGAATCTCACTTTCTCCCTGTAACTCTAAACATCTGCTCTCTTGACTAGGATGAACCCAGCTTACATCGCAGAGAGACGCTCCCCCACATCTCTCACCGCCGTCCTCACAACTAAACGGAAGCATGTCTGAGTGCCGCGCAAGTTGCGGGTGATTCTACTGTGAATGGCAGTCAGGTGCTGCTTTGGTGAACAGGGGAGATTTGGGTGGCAAAAGTGCTTAGGTAAGAGGGGAAAAGCAAGTTAATTATCTTGTCAAATTCTTCTCAAATAGCAGAGATGCATTAGATTCTCATGTAATGAATATTGGTTTCCCAGCAGAGCTGAGCGCCCATTTTCTTGCTTCTTTTTTGTTCCAATTTGTGGTTCCAGAGGTCCTCAAGGACTCCCAGTAGTCGCACATGGTGACTAAGGCACATTTTTCAGTATTAAAGGTTTCATATCGCTAAGAGCTCTGCGTTGGTTTAGGTGATGATTGGCACTTTACACTGCAACTACTGTAGATAGAAAGGCATTGGTCACTATGATGGGAGGGAGTTGACTTATTTTAAAATATTTACTAAGATTTCACTTATATTAAAAAAACCCAGTTTATTTTATTTAAATTATCCCAATATGAATTGTTGGTATGAACTCAATATAATTAATATTTTGCCTTCTAATTTTAATAGAAAATTTGAATTTTATATTTACTGTAATTTAATTTTTTGATAGAAAATATGTTCCAATTTTATATATTGAATACAATCGCATTGTATTTTTTATCACTTATATTCCTATTCTCAATAGAATACACATTAAACACTTGATTTTTTTGTATTTTTCTGAAGTTGGAAATGGGGAGGCAGTCAGACAGACTCCTGCATGCGCCCGACCGGGATCCACCTGGCATACCCACCAGGGGGCGATGCTCTGCCCATCTTGGGGTGTCGCTGTGTTGCATCCAGAGCCAGTCTAGCACCTGAGGCAGAGGCCACAGAGCCATCCTCAGTGCCTGGGCCAACTTTGCTCCAATGGAGCCTTGGCTGTGGGAGGGGAAGAGAGAGACAGAGAGGAAAGAGAGAGGGAGGGGTAGAGAAGCAGATGGACGCTTCTCCTGTGTGCCCTGGCTGGGAATCAAACCCAGGACTCCTGCACGCCAGGCCGACACTCTACCACTGAGCCAACTGTCCAGGGCCAACACTTGATTTTTTTAACAACATATTGTAATTAGCACTTTTTCTGAAATAAAGGTCAGATAAATACATTTTATGAAACAAATGTAAAGTGATTAATGAATTTTTTATGTTTTTATTGCATCACTCATCAATGTTGCCGAGGTAGTAACAGAACATTCAGACATGGGTGATGACCAACATGTTTGTTAGTCTCTGATACTTTGCAACTTTCGGTCAGATAAAAATCCTAACTTTAAACACATTAAAAATTTTGTCATTATGAAGGCATATTTCTCAAGAAAATAGACTAGAACACATCTTATTGAATAATATGGTAGCTTGATTTGTAACTTTTAAATATTTATGCGGACCTTCATTTGTATTCCAGTCCTGAAGACAAGTCAATCACCCAAACTGTTCAAGTATTCCCTAGTCTCATCAGCAAATTCTGTTCGTTACTAGTATATAGGTTTTATGAGATTTGTTCAAACTCAGGGACGGAATTAGGCTTCTCACCTCACCCGTTTGGTAGAGTCTGGATTATATCCACTTAGGGAATTCAGCTGCTTTTGGAAACATTTTATGGCTGGTCATTTTTTCAAAGCTGCCACCGATAAAGTGGGATGGAAGAGAGAATGGCTTGTTTCTCCTGTTTGCTTTGGCTTCGCTGTAATTTTTTAGTTCGGAGTAGCAGGGGCCCTTCCATGTTAGAATAAACTGAGAATATCAGGAAGGATCTAGTGAGTAAAATGTTGAGTCAGTCTTTACAACAGGAAAACGAATCTTTGCATGGGCTACATCCCATTGACCGGGACTGCGATGATTTGCACTCTTAGGTCACAGCTCTAAGGTCCATCTTGTTATTCCAGTAACCCTCCTACCCCCTGACCTCCCCCTTTTAAAAGTTGGATGGCAATATTATAGTTTTTCTAAAATTGTAAAATAGTCAGTTAAAATCGTTCATGATTCATCATCCTGACACAATTGTTTACTGTGACATATTGACTTACATACAGTATTGCATTATTCCAATCCGCATGTGTATATATTATTTATATTCTGCTTTTTTCTTTTAAATGTCATGCCGTATTTTTTTCTGTGTTTGCAGAGTCCCTATAATTTCCATTTTGAGAGTCTGGATAATACAGTGGAATGGTTTTAAATGCCTTTCTGTTCCATGGAATTTGAGAACAGAAGAGGGGACTAGTTTATGCCCCTGAGAGAGCTTTGGGTTTTTATTAGTTCTGTGGCATCCAAATCACTCCTTAAAAGCTGTGCTGATTTCAACTGGGCAAAGGAAATGACTTGGTAATCAAAAGTTTAATTAATGAATACACGTGTTAGAGTTAGCATATTTACTGTAGGTCCAATTTTATGATATAATAGACTTAACATTGATGTATGAAGCCTGATGTGTAGACCTGGATGTATAGTTGATGTATACTGGTTACACAGGCCTGTTTCTAGGTCTTTTCTGTCATCGTTTTAAGAGGCTTTTAAACTGTGCACAGAGATTTATCATTGTGTCTTTGACTTTCTGACAAATTTTTGGTTATACCTGTGATTTATTTTTCACTAATTTGTTCTCAGAGAGCATGAAATGAAATGTAAGTCTTTAATAAACACTCCCCCCGGTGGAGAAATGAGGTTTGCTTTGTGATGATGTGCCTTCTAGAAATGTCTAAGTTAAAAAAGTCACCACTGCTGGTATCTGTAGCAGGAAGCAGTCAAGGGAAGCCCCAGGCACTGATGGGAGGTGGAGGACAGTGGTCCGGGGGAGCCTCAGGAGGACACGGCTGGTGTGGCCTCGCTTACTACTGCCACCATGTGTGTGTTCAGTTGCAGGGACCAGCACAGGGACACTCGGGAGGGATGGCAAACCAGGCAGTGTAGGGGTGCTTTGAGGAAGGGGTTGGTGCAAAGTTATGACTCCTTTGAAAGCGTGTGGGCAAGTATGGGCAGTCCTCGGGTTATGAATGAGACAGGTTCTGTAAGTTTGTTCTTAAGTTGAATTTGTATCTAAGTTAAAATAGGTACGTTTCCCTGTTAAATGCAACTTAGACAGGTGTTTGTCTTAACATAGTGTTTATTTTTACCTTTCTCTGTATATAAATACTTAAACATTTTCAAATACAACCTTAAACAATCTTGGATGATGCAGAAGATGATGGACTTGCCGGAGAGGCCGGGACTGGTGGTAGAGAGTCGGGGTTTGATTCTGCTGCTGGAGTCAGGGGCTTGAAGTAGGTAGGCATCAGGGAGGCTCGTGCAGAGCTTTTCTTTCTCTCATCATAAATGGCCCTGTAGCATCCCGGGCCTTCAGTGGCTGCACAGTAAACCTTAACGAACCTCTCTGGATCAGGATCTTGAGCTCTAACTTTGCCATTCCTGCTTCAATGAGATGAAAAGCATTGGCTAACTCTTCTGTAGAAAACTTTTTTGTTTCTGAAGTTTTTAATTCCCCGTTTTCTTCCCTAAGTGCTGTCATCTGCTGCTTTAGTTCCATAAGGTCTTCATGGGTCAGTTCTTTGCTGTGGGAGTTGAGTAACTCTATGATGTCATTTTCACTGATGTCCAACTGCAGTTGATTACCAATAGCCATTATGGTGCTCTGTTTGTAAGTGTAAGTTGTATGTAAGCTGGATGTTTGTAACTTGGGAACTTACTGTACTGAAATGATAGGGAAGTTATAGTTACTGGATTAAAGCAGTTTTTAAATCAGATTTACAAAAATCTCTGAATTGGTGTAGAGACCTCTAGACTGGAGCAATACATACATTTTTATTGGGAATCTGTAACGAGCTCCCAGCACAGGCTGACATGCCGCAGTCACCCTTTCACCCTCTCCCCCATTACACATTACTCCCCGTGCTGGGAGGTGCTGGACCTCCCAGACACAAATAGATCAAGGAATGGCCTCCACTTTCTATTTCCTTCTAGTTTAATGGGATAGGTGGACACAGAGAGAAGCCAGATGCTACAGCTCAGAACAGAAAGCGCCGACACAGAGTTGTGGGGAGGGGCCACGAGGCACTCGTGCTTCAGCGTTTCGACCGTGTTCCTGTGTGTACCAGGCGCTGTGCTAGGTGCCAGGAATATGAGAGAGAAAAAAGTGGAAAAAACCCTTGCCTTGTGGAACTTACAGCCCAGTGATGCTAGAATTCCCCCAGAGAAATGATTTTCTTATCTCTGCCTGGGCACTGGCAGACTTCTGGAGGAGATGCTGCCCAAGCTAAGTGTAAAGGAAAGTTGGAGTCAGGTAGCAGGAATGAAGGTGGGATGTGGGCAGGAATGGATTGGGGGGTCAGAAATGGAAGAGGGGAGAAATGGAGGTGGAATGGAACCTGGTAGTGGAGGAAGGATGGGGCAGAAGAGGAATGGAGTGGGGAGGCAGGTTGGGTGGCTGGCGTGGGGAGGCGGGCAGGGGAGAGAAGGAGGCGAGTGTTGCGGGTGGCTCTCTAGCACAGTGTGTGTAATGGGACTGAGAGGCAAAGCAGCATGTTTCGGCCTGAGCATATGTTTTGTTTATAAGCAAAGAGATGACCTGATTCCGGTCCCAGGGGTGTCGGGAGGACGATGTAAGCGCATGAAACAAAGTACCACAAAGCCTGGACAGAGGAGGTACTGAATTTTGCAACTCTGGTTGTAACCTGTTCACTGGCAGAATTTGAGTATCCAGGCTGTTGCAGTGATTTCCAGCCTGGTCTCTGAACCCAGCCTCTACCTCTGCCTATCCCGCCAGTCTTTCATCAAATACCTACCAGTACCTCCCAAGTCCTGGACACAGCAGATTCAACCCATACAAAGCAAAAGATGATTTAAAGACAACACCTGTTCTTCCAGGGCCTCATCACTATCAGGAGACAAAGAAAGTTTGTACAACACCAAGGAGCTGACAGCTCTTTCAGAAACAGAAGCCAAACTTGAGCGGAACACAGAAGCGTTGGCTCACAGTTCCAGCTGGGCTTTGATACCAACAACATGCCATTTGAATTTTCTAAAGCTTCGGATATTTATTTTATTCTAGACTGTCATTTTTGCTGAAGCCCACTTTCCACTCTCTTGCTTGTAGAGATCCTCAGCTGCTGGTCTGACCACAGTCCAAGGGTCACAAATGTCTCAACAGGTTACATGTCCTAATTAGACACAAAACTGCTTGAAAACAGGAGACCTCTCTCAGAGCCTCAAATAGAACATTGCAGGTGTTCCAGATGCTTGCAGGATTGAAGTAGAGAAGAATTCATAAAAAATATCTTCAGAATATCAGAGTAGAAAGAGTATGGTTTGGCTTTTTTTTTTAAGTGAGAGGAAGGGAGGCAGAGAGACAGGCTTCCACATGTGCCCTGACCAAGATTCGCCAGGCAAGCCCCCTAAGGGTGATGTGGGCTGTGCTCAGTCTCTTGGCAACTGCACTATTTTTAGTGCCTGAGGCAGAGGCTACAGAGCCAGCCTCAGTGCCCAGGGCCAATTCATTTGATCTACGGAGCCATGGCTGCAGGAGGGGAAGCGTAAGGGGAGGAGAGGAGAAGCAAATGGTCATTTCTCCTGTGCCCTGACCGGAAACTGAACCTGGGATGTCCTTACACCAGGCCAATGCTCTACTACTGAGCCAACCGTCCAGAGCCAGCGTGGTTTGCCTTTTTTGATAAAGCTGTTAAACTTTAATTTATTTTTGAATGTCTAATCTCTACATATCACCAGCACAATGCAATCTGTTGAAAAGACAAAGCTGAGTTTATTATTTGTGCAATAAGGGAGAACGACACTGCACAACCGTGGGGGGTTCCAGAATGGGAAGGCATGGCTGGAGTTTGCTGAGAAGTGGGAGTGTGGTTTCAGGCAGGTCTAGCTGTTTCAAAGAGGGGACTCGATTAGGATGGGTAAGGGTCCTATTGTAACAGTTTAGGATTGAGGAAAGCAGTAAGACAAGGATCTCTGAGGCACGGGATCCAGAGAACTATGGGGTGGGAACTGTCTGTTGATGAATTCTTTCTATGAAAGAGTTAATGGGTCTTTCAGGAAGTTCTTATAATGAACAATCAAGTTACTTGCCTGATCAAGAGTATTCTGGAATGATAGGATCATAACTATGAGGATGGGAGAGTAAAGTCTTGCTCATGTAGACAGTGAGCTGTGTGGACAGCTTTGGATCTCACTTTTTAGCCAAGAGGGAGGCAATTGATGGCAGAAAGACAAAAAGATAGGAAAGCCTTTTTCTAAAGTTTGTTTGGGAGTCTGGATTTTTGCTTGGGCAAAGGAAACCTCTAACTATGTGCTCCATGGATGAGATGAGATTTGCTGACTGACAGCTGGGTGCCGAGCCTGACTCCCCACCCTAACCCACAGCTACGCTGGGTCTGCTGCTGCCCAGTGAGCCGGCGAACCTCTCTCTCCCCTTGTTCCTGTGTCCCATCTTTCTCTTGACATTTCTCCTTCTGGAGAGTGTTTACTAAGGCAGAGACCCACCAGGTGAAAACGTCTGGCAACTTCGGCACACTTTATTTCATATTTCATCAGTCAGTAAATGGCACTGCTCTTCCGTTCTGTGCCAACAGCCACCAGCTCACCTGTAGGTACCCTGTGAACATTGTTCCCTTTTAAGCAGGTGGCCCAATCTCACTGAAGAAATCTGAAATGGATTTTTCTCCCTTTCTGCCCAGACAGTGCAGCCCCAGACACCATTCCGGTGCCCTCCATGGTGAAATGGAAAGAAAGTAAGTCCTTTGTTATATGGAGTGGTGCAAATTTCAGGAAAACATTAAGTTTATGCAAAATAAATAATTGAGCATATGCGTAATAGCAGGCAGGCCGTGACTGGAGCCAAAGCTTCCATTAGGACACACAGTTTCTGCAAAACGTCTTCCTCCCCAACCAAAGCTTTGTCTCCAGTGCTCTCTTCTTTTTTTTTCTTTTTCTTTTTTATATTTTTCTGAAATTGGAAACAGGGAGTCAGTCAGACAGACTCCAGCATGCGCCTGACCGGGATCCACCCGGCATGCCCACCAGGGGGCGATGCTCTGCCCATCTGGGGCATCGCTCTGTTGCATCCAGAGCCATTCTAACACCTGAGGCAGAGGCCACAGAGCTATCCCCAGTTCCCCGGGCAAACTTTGCTCCAATGGAGCCTCGGCTGTGGGAGGGGAAGAGAGAGACAGAGAGGAAGGAGAGGGGGAGGGATGGAGAAGTAGATGGGCGCTTCTCCTGTGTGCCCTGGCCAGGAATCGAACCCTGGACTCCTGCACGCCAGGCCGACGCTCTACCACTGAGCCAACCGGCCAGGGCCTCCAGTGCTCTCTTCTTTAAATGAGCTATTTGAATTTCTATTTGGTTATCTTGGGTTCAAGGGCTTCTCATCAGCCTTTTTTTTTTTATTATTTTTACTTTTCAAAAACATGTCACTTCAATGCTTTGCTCCTCAATTACACTGAGAGCCAGTGTGTTTTTAACGAAGCACTGATCCTTTTTGTACAAGTGTTTTACAGCAGTCCAAGATAATTAGCATTTATTATCATTTTCTGTCTGCCTTCTGGCTAGACTATACAGGACTCATGGAACTATTTTCTCTTCTCCTAGAGACCCATTTCCCCCCATAATCCCTACTTCTTTTTTTTTCCCCTAAACCTTCTAGCGTCACCCCACCTCAAGTCTAAACCTACAGAAGCCTCTCATAATCTTTCAGGCAACAGTGGCTGGGCTGACTCAGAGAGTTTGGAAAACAGAGAAAGCAGCCCAGGTGGACAGGATCAATGACAGAATTTTGTCTGCCACCTTGCTGCAGCGGGCTGTGTGGCCTGACGCTGGCAGCACCCCCACTGTCCTTCGTCAGTTTTAGCACCCTTTGTTCATGGCCCAGGTCCTGGCGTGGCTAAGGAAGGCCTGACAGGACGAGCTCTGGGACTGGGATTTGCAAGAATGTGCTGGGATCAAAGCTGTTTGACAGGTGTCTAGATGGAACGCCCCTGTCTGGAGGTAGTTGCTGTGCGTGCTGAGGCCTCTACCCCCGACCAGCACAGGATTCATGCAAAGCAAATGGCCGGGAGTGTTGTATGCTCTGCAGCCATCCCCTGGCAGTTGTGTTTCATAGGACCCCAAAGTAAAATGGGCTTGGCCTCTGTCTTTCTGCTGACCCTACTTTGCAATGGACGTTTGATTACAGGAGCTCAGCTGTGAGGTTTGTGCCTTTTACGACACGTTAACCTTGTGAACCTCCATTCTCTTACCTGCCTTGTTACTGTCTATGCCTGGGGTTTATAGAAGGTCGGCAGGAAGGCATGCATAGCGTCCCTGGCACAGCGAGACACCTGGCAGCCTTTCCATAATTGTGTACTCCTCCCTTCCACTTCCTTTGCCTATACCCTCTGAAGCCCCATCCAGGCTGCTCAGTGCTGGTAGGTGTCTAGAGGACAGATACTAAATTGATTGCCACCTGAGAGGAGAAGAGACAAGAGAGCTTTCTGTGTTGTATTTGAACTTCTCCCCTCTCTACCTGCCAGCTGACCTAACTGAGATCAGCAACAGCCCACCATTTCATTTTAATTGGAGCCTCTGACTCCGAGGCTTTGGATAGCTCCAGCAGAGTGTGGAGTTTAGTTTTTAGTTTGCTTATGAAACACTGAGGAACTGATTTGGTGAAAGATGCCTGAATTTTCCTTCACAATTTCACTTGGTTTGCCATATTTGCTTGAGTTCTCTGGCTTTCGACCCAAATTTTAGCTTTTTCTAGTGCTCACAGGTAGAGGCCAAAATAAAAGGAATGGGGAGACCATGAGCTGCCCCAGCGGGCTTGGACAGAGGTGATGAGGACACAGTGGAGGCGTCCAGGAGGCCATTTCCCAGAGTGGGACCCAGGGAGGCCTGGGAGTGAAGTGAGACTGCCGCCGTGGAGGGTGTGTGTACACGCATGCATGTGTGTGTACACGCATACATGTGTGTGTAAGTGCTCATGCTTGTGCATGCGTGTGTGTGTGTGTGTGTGTGTGTGTGTAAGGATCAGCTGTCCAGTGGGGAGTAAAACACTCCCTCCATGTAAGGACAGAAAGCAAGCTACCTGAACTCTGGGCCTGACTAGCTTGCTGGCCAGATCCCTATCTGCCTCCACATTTTGCTGTTCATCTTCCTGGAAGGCTTTGCCCTCTGCTCTTCACATGGCTTACTCATCTTTTTTTCTGGCCTCTGACTCTTTCTCACCACTACCCTCCCATCGCTCTCTGTCCCCACCTTGCTTTATTTTTCTTCATAATACTCATCACTTCTTGGCACTGTATTACACAGCTATTTGTTTATAATGTGTCTCCCCCATTAAATGCCTGTTTGTGCCATGGGCAGGACCCTTGTTCGTTTTGTTCGTTGCCCTGTTCTCAGTGCTGACACGTTAGGTACAAAATATTTGTTGAATGAATGCATGAGTGGGTAGGTAAATATTTTGAGTGCCTGGGGCAGGAAGTAGCTAGGTAAGAGGTGATTCTATGAGGCCAGCTGGTCAGCAGACTGAGTGGGAGGAAGGCTGTCGGATTAACTCTCTCCTATACACCCTTCTCCCTCCTTTCCTCTCATCGTGCCTTCAAATAATTATGTTTATCAGCTTCTAATGATATCTTTTTACCATTCACGTTCAGAAGATGATGAACGGTAGCTTCTTCCTCTTACCCCTCCGTTAGTTGTATTAGATCTACACTGTCTGGTTTTATAATATTTACAGCCATTTTAAAAAAATCATAAATCTCAATTTATTTTAGTCTTAATCCTACACTTAAATAGATTTAGTGTTCCTCCCAAGGCCTTTGCTATTGTCTTCTTTTATTTTAATGAATTAAAAAAAAATTTATTGAATTTATTGGGGTGGCATTGGTTAATGAAACTACATGGGTATCAGGTGTACAATTTTATAATACATCATCTATATACTGAATTTTGTGTTTACTACCCAAATTCAAGTCTCCTTCCTTCAGCATTTATCCCCCTTTACCCTCTTCCCCTCTTCTGTCTCCGCCCCCCTTTCCCTCTGGCAAGCACCTTGCTGTGGTCCATGTCTTGCCATTGTTTTCTGTTCATCTCTTGGGCAGGGGGAAAGTTCTTTCTCTAATAGTTTCTTTAAGATAGGCTCATGGGAATAAAGTGTTTTAAATTTTTGCATGTTTAAAAGTCTTAGTTCCTTATTACAATGAATGATAGTTTTGGGGGTATAAAATTCTTGAGTTACACTGTTTTTTTTTTTTGGAAGACTAGCTGCAAAACTAGCTTATAGCTGTGAATAATGCAGTGGTAAAATCTGAGGCCAATCTCTTTTATTCCATCATCAGTAAGGTGTGATTGGCTGCCCAAAAGTTCTTTCTTTATGAAGCCTTATAAATGTATCAGATCATGTTTGTCCATTATTTTCTTGGATACTCCATGACTATTTCAGGAAAAATGGAGCCATTGGAGCAGAATGAAAGGTGTGCATTGGACACCAATGCCAATGTACTTAAGTCTTTATTTATTTGGGGGAAGAACTTATTAAATCACATATTTAAATACTCTTTTTTGTTTTTGCTAGTCTTCTTTATTGATCATTTTCTCTTTAGTCTAAGCTCTTTATTTATTTTAATATCTTTTTTTTCCCTTTCTGTATTCTTAGGAGTGTCTTGTTTTCCTTATTTTGCTTTTAACTTTGCCTTTATTTCTATAATGGTTTTATTTTTTTAAATCTCACTTTTTAAAAAAATTTCTGCTATCTTTTGTTTCAAAGTCTTCTCTGTCTTCACATTTTCCATGAGCTCTTATATATCTGCTGTGTGTGTGTGTGTGTGTGAATGTGTGAGTATGTGATTGCTTCATTAATTTTTTAAAATTCATGGCAAAGTAGTTATGTTTTTTGTATATATTCCATGGAATATTTTCCTGGAAAATAGTCTTTGCAGTTATATTTCCTGTTCTTTTTCTTATTTTTCTTAGAATATTTTTTATAGAGCTGGTCCTAGTTCATTTTTGATGATTTAGTTTAGAATTAATTAAAACTTTTTTTCCCAGACCATCTATTTGTAATTTGTAAAAGGTTTGTGCAGGGAAGAGATCAGTATTTAAGGAGGAGTTTTCCTTCATTCCAGTGTTTCATGTGAGTTTCTTAGCCTTCACCGCCATTTAGCCACTAAACACCAGCAATTGTGGGGCTGTTTACAGTGCCAGGTGTCTCTCCCTCCTTGTCCCGTGAAAAGACATCTTTCTGTACACATGCCATGTCTGTGTGGCTCCTTATTCAACCCGTCCTCTTTGCTCCTTGGAATAAAACTTGGCCCATTTCAGGCTGACAGCGTTTGTAGCCTATTCCCATTGTTCAAAACAAGGATTTTCATTCTCCTCTGCTGGGTATGCTACTCACCCTTGTGAGAACCTTCCCTGCTCCTTCTGGGTGGCAGGTGTCCTCTGCTCTGGTCTCTGCTCTACCTACTTATGATCACTGTTCCATGCCTCCTGGGTTTATCAAGGGCAGAAGTTGTGTTTGTGTCTCTTGTTCCATGGATCTTGTTGAGAAGGGAAGAGTGGATACTAATTGTGTGCTGCCACATTCGGCAGGGAGGGACTCAGCCTGTCTGAGCAACCCCTTTCTTCGTTCACACAACCTGTTTTCCCACACTCTTCCCCAGGAAGCAGCCGTTTTCCTCTCCCTTTCTGGTCCTTTCCAGGTTTTCAAGTAACATCACAGTCTTTGTCCCCAGAAAGCCTAACCCTGGACGTCTGCCTCTAAGTCCCCACTGTGTGCATAGTTCAGAGCGTAGCATCTCCTGCCTTGTGTCACACCATCTATCTACGTGTCTGAGTACGTCATTAATAAATCCGGGCATTTGGAGGCACAGCATGGGGTCTGAGCACTTTATGTCCTCTCCACTACTCACCCCTGTGATTCCATGGAGTAACTGCCACATTCACGCTCATGGGTGCTCTCCTTACTTTACAGTTTGCTGAGATATTTGGAATACTTACATTGTGCTTCATGACCTATGAGATTGTATATTCTCTTCTCGGGCATTCTTACTGAATGAGCTGTGTATTTGGCATGTATTAGATGTGACATATACTCAGTCATGAAGACTTCCTAACACATCTGATAAAGAGCTGTGGGTCAGGCTCTCCTTGAATTTAGATAACATTAGCCAATGTCCTGGGGATTATGTAAGTCAGTGTTCCTTTTAAAACCATGCCCCCTAGGTGGCGCCTTTGTCATTATGTGATGATTTTTCTTAGTCATGTTCCAGAGTGTCAGACCTAAAAGTAAAGGGACACACCAGGTCAATGATTCTCGCAGAGGCTCTCAGCATTCCTTAGATACAGGCATTTCAAAACCTGGAACTGCAAGGTAGTTAGTTTTAAAAGCAAATACACAAACTAACAAGCGTAAAACCTCCAAGTAATCCTGGTAAAACCCCTTAGAAATGCATCTCCCCATTTCCAGCCCCACGCACACCCAGGCTGATGTACTCCAAGACCCATGCTTCCGCTGTAGGAAGCAGGCGCAGAGAAGAGAGTGACTTATTCAAGGTGACACACGTTCTGTGTTTTTCCAGGCAGCTTTATTGCTCTCGCCTTTCATATGGAAATCCAGACCACAGATGGACACTCTGATGGAGGGGTCTGATATCTCTGAAGGGCATCTCATGTTAAAGTCAGGCTTCATGGCTGGGCTGGGCTGAGTAGAGGGAGAAGACACTATTTTAGGGAAAATGGAGCCACTGGAGCAGAATGGAACATGTGCATTTGACACCAATCAATGAGACTGCACTCAAGCTGAGATGTCCAAATATGATAAAGAGGTAGAAAACTGTAAGTGGTACTTTCAAAACAGAGCAGCCTCCTTGACCTCAACCAGTTGAAGAATGAATGGGATAATCCTTGCTTCTCTAAATAAGAAAAAAGTGGAGGGGAAAGGTTAATTTTCAATTTCTGGGAAGGTATGCTTAAAATATGATCGATTTGAAAACTCGGCCGATAATTTCATTCTCTGTCTTTTTTTTTCCCTTTTATACCTTTAACTTCTCTGTTGCTGAAACTCTAGTCTTTTGAATTTTATTTAGTACCAGTAAGGCACCTAGCACAATAACTCCAGATGTGATCAAGAGGCATAACTGCAGAGCACAGCCGACTTTGGGTAGGGGCTTGCTCTAGGTCAAGGCTTGGGGTGTACAGGGCAGCACACCCAGAAGAGGCTGCCAGGGACATCCTGGAACTCATCGGCCCAGGCAGTGCACACCAAGCAGGGGAGTCCTGGAACTCAGTGGCCCAGGCAGTGCACACCGGGCAGGGGAATCCTGGAACTCAGTGTGGCCCAGGCAGTGCACACCGGGCACGGGAATCCTGGAACTCATCGGCCCAGGCAGTGCACACCGGGCAGGGGAATCCTGGAACTCATCGGCCCAGGCAGTGCACACTGGGCAGAGGAATCCTGGAACTCAGTGGCCCAGGCAGTGCACACCGGGCATGGGAATCCTGGAACTCATCGGCCCAGGCAGTGCACACCGGGCAGGGGAATCCTGGAACTCAGTGGCCCAGGCAGTGCACACCAGGCAGGGACATCCTGGAACTCATCGGCCCAGGCAGTGCACACCGGGCATGGGAATCCTGGAACTCAGTGGCCCAGGCAGTGCACACCAGGCAGGGGCATCCTGGCACTCAGTGGCCCAGGCAGTGCACACCGGGCAGGGGAATCCTGGAATTCAGTGGCCCAGGCAGTGCACACCGGGCACGGGAATCCTGGAACTCAGTGGCCCAGGCAGCGCACACCGGTCAGGGGAATCCTGGCACTCAGTGGCACTCAGTTATACCTTTAACTTCTCTGTTGCTGAAACTCTAGTCTTTTGAATTTTATTTAGTACCAGTAAGGCACCTAGCACAATAACTCCAGATGTGATCGAGAGGCATAACTGCAGAGCACAGCCGACTTTGGGTAGGGGCTTGCTCTAGGTCAAGGCTTGGGGTGTACAGGGCAGCACACCCAGAAGAGGCTGCCAGGGACATCCTGGAACTCATCGGCCCAGGCAGTGCACACCGGGCAGGGGAATCCTGGAACTCATCGGCCCAGGCAGCGCACACCGGGCAGGGGAATCCTGGAACTCAGTGGCCCAGGCAGTGCACACTGGGCAGAGGAATCCTGGAACTCAGTGGCCCAGGCAGTGCACACCAGGCAGGGGAATCCTGGAACTCAGTGGCCCAGGCAGTGCACACCAGGCAGGGGAATCCTGGAACTCAGTGGCCCAGGCAGCGCACACCAGGCAGGGGAATCCTGGAACTCATCGGCCCAGGCAGCGCACACCGGGCAGGGGAATCCTGGAACTCAGTGGCCCAGGCAGTGCACACCGGGCAGGGGAATCCTGGAACTCAGTGGCCCAGGCAGCGCACACCGGGCAGGGGAATCCTGGAACTCATCGGCCCAGGCAGCGCACACCGGGCAGGGGGATCCTGGAACTCAGTGTGGTCCAGGCAGCGCACACCGGGCAGGGGGATCCTGGAACTCAGTGTGGTCCAGGCAGCGCACACCGGGCAGGGGAATCCTGGAACTTATCGGCCCAGGCAGTGCACACCGGGCAGGGGAATCCTGGAACTCAGTGTGGCCCAGGCAGTGCACACCGGGCAGGGGAATCCTGGAACTCATCGGCCCAGGCAGTGCATACCGGGCAGGGGAATCTTGGAACTCATCGGCCCAGGCAGTGCACACCGGGCAGGGGAATCCTGGAACTCAGTGGCCCAGGCAGCGCACACCGGGCAGGGGAATCCTGGAACTCATCGGCCCAGGCAGTGCACACCGGGCATGGGAATCCTGGAACTCAGTGGCCCAGGCAGTGCACACCAGGCAGGGGCATCCTGGCACTCAGTGGCCCAGGCAGTGCACACCGGGCAGGGGAATCCTGGAATTCAGTGGCCCAGGCAGTGCACACCGGGCACGGGAATCCTGGAACTCAGTGGCCCAGGCAGCGCACACCGGTCAGGGGAATCCTGGCACTCAGTGGCACTCAGTTATACCTTTAACTTCTCTGTTGCTGAAACTCTAGTCTTTTGAATTTTATTTAGTACCAGTAAGGCACCTAGCACAATAACTCCAGATGTGATCGAGAGGCATAACTGCAGAGCACAGCCGACTTTGGGTAGGGGCTTGCTCTAGGTCAAGGCTTGGGGTGTACAGGGCAGCACACCCAGAAGAGGCTGCCAGGGACATCCTGGAACTCATCGGCCCAGGCAGTGCACACCGGGCAGGGGAATCCTGGAACTCATCGGCCCAGGCAGTGCACACCGGGCAGGGGAATCCTGGAACTCATCGGCCCAGGCAGTGCACACCGGGCAGGGGAATCCTGGAACTCATCGGCCCAGGCAGTGCACACCGGGCAGGGGAATCCTGGAACTCATCGGCCCAGGCAGTGCACACTGGGCAGAGGAATCCTGGAACTCAGTGGCCCAGGCAGTGCACACCAGGCAGGGGAATCCTGGAACTCAGTGGCCCAGGCAGTGCACACCAGGCAGGGGAATCCTGGAACTCAGTGGCCCAGGCAGCGCACACCGGGCAGGGGAATCCTGGAACTCATCGGCCCAGGCAGTGCACACCGGGCACGGGAATCCTGGAACTCAGTGGCCCAGGCAGTGCACACCGGGCACGGGAATCCTGGAACTCAGTGGCCCAGGCAGCGCACACCGGGCAGGGGAATCCTGGAACTCAGTGGCCCAGGCAGTGCACACCGGGCAGGGGAATCCTGGAACTCAGTGGCCCAGGCAGCGCACACCGGGCAGGGGAATCCTGGAACTCAGTGTGGTCCAGGCAGCGCACACCGGGCAGGGGGATCCTGGAACTCAGTGTGGTCCAGGCAGCGCACACCGGGCAGGGGGATCCTGGAACTCAGTGTGGTCCAGGCAGCGCACACCGGGCAGGGGAATCCTGGAACTCAGTGTGGTCCAGGCAGCGCACACCGGGCAGGGGGATCCTGGAACTCAGTGTGGTCCAGGCAGTGCACACCGGGCAGGGGAATCCTGGAACTCAGTGGCCCAGGCAGCGCACACCGGGCAGGGGGATCCTGGAACTCAGTGTGGTCCAGGCAGCGCACACCGGGCAGGGAGATCCTGGAACTCAGTGTGGTCCAGGCAGCGCACACCGGGCAGGGGGATCCTGGAACTCAGTGTGGTCCAGGCAGCGCACACCGGGCAGGGGGATCCTGGAACTCAGTGTGGTCCAGGCAGTGCACACCGGGCAGGGGAATCCTGGAACTCAGTGGCCCAGGCAGCGCACACCGGGCAGGGGGATCCTGGAACTCAGTGTGGTCCAGGCAGCGCACACCGGGCAGGGGGATCCTGGAACTCAGTGTGGTCCAGGCAGCGCACACCGGGCAGGGGAATCCTGGAACTCAGTGTGGTCCAGGCAGCGCACACCGGGCAGGGGGATCCTGGAACTCAGTGTGGTCCAGGCAGCGCACACCGGGCAGGGGGATCCTGGAACTCAGTGTGGTCCAGGCAGTGCACACCGGGCAGGGGAATCCTGGAACTCAGTGGCCCAGGCAGCGCACACCGGGCAGGGGGATCCTGGAACTCAGTGTGGTCCAGGCAGCGCACACCGGGCAGGGAGATCCTGGAACTCAGTGTGGTCCAGGCAGCGCACACCGGGCAGGGGGATCCTGGAACTCAGTGTGGTCCAGGCAGCGCACACCGGGCAGGGGGATCCTGGAACTCAGTGTGGTCCAGGCAGTGCACACCGGGCAGGGGAATCCTGGAACTCAGTGGCCCAGGCAGAGCACACCGGGCAGGGGGATCCTGGAACTCAGTGTGGTCCAGGCAGCGCACACCGGGCAGGGGGATCCTGGAACTCAGTGTGGTCCAGGCAGCGCACACCGGGCAGGGGGATCCTGGAACTCAGTGTGGTCCAGGCAGCGCACACCGGGCAGGGGAATCCTGGAACTTATCGGCCCAGGCAGTGCACACCGGGCAGGGGAATCCTGGAACTCAGTGTGGCCCAGGCAGTGCACACCGGGCAGGGGAATCCTGGAACTCATCGGCCCAGGCAGTGCACACCGGGCAGGGGAATCCTGGAACTCAGTGGCCCAGGCAGCGCACACCGGGCAGGGGAATCCTGGAACTCATCGGCCCAGGCAGTGCACACCGGGCAGGGGAATCCTGGAACTCATCGGCCCAGGCAGTGCACACCGGGCACGGGAATCCTGGAACTCAGTGGCCCAGGCAGTGCACACTGGGCAGGGGAAGGGCCTGGAGAGAGGAGAGCATCTGGGAGGCTGGACCGGCACCAGGTTTTGGGAGGAGTAGTTGGGGTGATGAGGAGCAGTGCTGCTGACCCTGCCCAGAAAACCCCAGAACTACCTGGCTCCTTGGACAACTCTTGCCCTAGAATAATAATGTGGGATACTTGTGGGCATTATTCTCATTCCACAGATGAAGACAGTGAGATGCTGATAAAGTGTCTTGACTATAGTTACAAAGTAGCTCTGGACAGAGCTCAGTCTAGAGCCTTTAACTCATAGCTCTCCTTTGAGTCATTTCCATGGAGTATTAATGCCCTCTCTTTCTCTTGAGTTAATACTAGTAGATTTTTACTAAGTACCTGCTAAATGCCTAGTCTCATGCTAGCGGTAATGCCATGTAAAAAGTTGTTATAACATTAATTCCAGCCTAAGAGGAGCTTACTTAAACATATTAGTAAGTATTGATACATTTTCAATTTTGAAAGCAGCATGCCACATTTCAGAAAATTTTGAAAATAACAAGAACAAGAAATGTTGAAATAACCTCAGCCCGCTAACACAACTGCTGTAATTATTTTGGTCTGTGGCCTCCTGGTTGTTTTCCTCAAACATTTAGCTTTAAAAAAAAAACCCCCAGTGAAAACTATATATATTGCACATACAATTTCATTTCTTGCTTTTTGTTATAAGTATTTACCGCATAACCATTTTATAGCAGTGGCATATTTGCAAAGAGCGTAATCACAGAGCATTTACTGACCACGGTATTAGAGCCTGTTGCTGCATTAACTCAGTAAACATCCTTTAGGCTCCTGTGCTCAGGCTCTCCCTGGTGACAGGCATGCTGATGGACCAAGGGGTTTGGAAGACTTGGGACCACACTAGGGGGAGCCGTACACAAGTTAGTGGAAACTCTGAATATTTTCTGACCCTTCTTACATTAGTGGGCCACCTGTGGGCACAAACCACAGTCAGGCTGGCTGGGGCCAAGGTGCAAGGCTGTTAGGTCATCACAGGTCCATCTACCATTTCCTTCTGTAATTTATTCTCGCTACTGTTTCAATTGCCTCATATTCACCTCCTTCGTGAGGAGGGATCCCTGAAACTAAAAAGCCAAGAGCAGCAGCAGTCTATAGTCACATATGCTCACAGGCGAGGGGGAGGGAGGACATTGCCTGCCACTTAGGGCCACACACAGTCATACTCAGGAACAGAAGGACCAACCAGGGGCTGTGGCAGGCGGACTCCATAGCAGGGTTATCTCCCTTTGTCTGTGGGGCACGTGTTCCAAGTCCCCCAGGGGATGCCTGAAGCTGCGGGGAGCACCACAGCCTATACACGGTATGTTATTTCCTACACATACATACCTTTCAGTTAAAAGGAAACCGTTTATTGCTCCTCTTTGGCACATCTGAATTGCCAGTGTCACTACTCTTGTGCTTGGGGCTATTATTAAATAAAATAAGGTTGACTTGACACAAGCACTGTGATACTGGGACAGCGGATCTGATAACTGAGAGGCCTACATGCCTAGTGGACAGGGAATTGTATGCAGCGTGGAGATGCTGGGCAAAGCGACAACTGTGTCTCGGATGGGACAGCTGAGAATTCATCACACTACTCAGGAAACTGCACAATTTAAAACTTTTGAACTGTTTATTCCTGGAATTCCCATTTACTATTTTTGGACCATGGTTGACCGTGGGTAACTAAAACCACAGAAAGTGAAGCTGAGGATAAGGAGGGTGACAATCAAGAGAGAGGAGTGCCCCTTGGTTCTTGCAGGAGGATGTGACTGGCTTGTTTGAATAATGGCAGCTGGCACAGAACCGAGACCCATGACTCAGGGATAAGCAGGAACTGCACCTGGTCCATTTGTTAAAGGGTTGTTTGCTGAGAGAAAGCACCTAGTACTGAGCCTTAATTTTAGGTCTTAGCCACAATGACACAAACTGCTTCTCCCCCTCTATTTTCTCCAACACTTTCCACCTATATTTATTTGTTTGTTTGGTTTTTATATTTTGGTCTTGGCTGACTTATCTTTTTTTCTTTTCCTTTTATTTTATTTTTTTTTAAATAGAGACAGAGATAGAAAGGTAGAGAGATGGGAAGCATCAACTTGGAGTTGCAACAGCTTAGTTGTTCATTGATTGCTTCTCATACGTGCCTTGGGGGTGACCCCTTGCTAAAGCCAACGACCTCGGGCTCAGGCCAGCAACCTTGGGATCATGCTGATGATCCCATGCAAGCTGGTGACCTCAGAGTTTCAAACCTGGGTCCTCAGCATCCTAGCTCAATGCCCTATCCACAGCTCCACCACTGGTCAGGCTTGGCTGACTTGTCTTTAAGAGGCTGTGTAACACGTGATTAATAGCATAGACTCTAAGACGGACAGTCTGTCTTGGTCATTATCTGGGTGACGTTAGGCACATCACTTTCCCTCTCCATGCATTAGTTTCCTCATTTCTGAAACGAAGATGATATTAAGAAAACTGCTTACCTCATAGGGATATTGTGAGGAGGAAAAGTTAGTGTATGTACAGCTTTTAGAATAGTCCCTGTTGCATGCTGTAAATACTAATATTATGATCATCTTTACTTGGGTTTAGGCTGTAAGTTTATTTGGGTAAAGTTTACATCAGTAATATTATTCTGCTTCTTTCAGCTTTTCTTCCTATTTTTTTCCTCCAAGTCTAAAGTTAGCATAGACTCATTTCCAGAAAAGTACTCTGTTCATTAATTTATTCACCGGTCAGTTCACTCATTTGTTTATTCATTCAACCAGCACTTCTTTGGGAGCCTCTGCTGGGTACCAGGCACTGTTCCAGGTGGTGGAATCCCTGGGAGACAGACGGGGAAAACCCTTTGGTTGCTGAGGCTTACAACATATTGTGGGGGTGGGGGTGGCTGTGGGCAGAAAATAGGCAAATAAGAGGAACTATAATGATAACTGGAAGTAAGTGCTCTGAAGGAAGAAAAATGAATGAAAAGGAGACCATCTGAGGCTCTTCCCATGTGCAAGGCAGCTGGGGGTGATCAGAGGTCCCCAGAGGAACATAGATTCTCTGATTCTTCTCTTGTTTGGTGATAGTGACAGGACTTATTGATATTGTCTTCCAGAGAGTATGTATATTTTCTTTGTCTTCTCTGGTATCCCTTCCCTACCTCCCATTTCCCTCCCACCCTGATAAAATAGGTCTTGTCCTATTAACTGAGTTCATGAACCAGTTTTGGTTTAGAACATGGAAAACAGAGAAAAGCGGCACAGAGAGGTAAAAAGAGGAGGTGGAGGATCTACTTTGAAAAGTTAAACTTGGTTGATAGAATAAGAACTTGTCAGGAGTGCAGAGAAAGACTCAATTAAAACAAGCCCCATTATCGTCAGTTACATGGTGCTGCATAACAAACCACTCCAAAATGTACTAGCTTAAAACCAGACTTCTTATTCCTCATGGTACTGTTGTTTACTAGTTCACTGCTCTGCTGGTTTCCCCAGGGCTCTCTCATTCAGCTACAGGAGGGGCAGGGCTAGAAGAACCCGAACGGGCTCCAGGTGTCTGGGAGCTGGTGCTGGTTCCAGCCAGGGACACCATTTTTCTCTGTCCCTGAGAAGCCAGACCGGCTTCTTTTATACAGTAGTCTCAGGATAGCTCAAAGTGGTGAAGGCAGGAATTGCAAGGTTTCTTAAGTCCTTGGGTCTGGACACTATACAGTGTCACTTCTGCCACAATCTATTGGTCCAAGGAATTCACAAAGTCAACCCAGATTCCAGCTGGTGAGATAGATGTTAAAATTTTTTGTTTGTTTTTCTGTAACAGAGACAGAGAGGGACAGAGAGACCAGACAGGAAGGGAGATGAGAAGCATCAATTCTTCGTTGCGACAGCTTAGTTGTTCATTGATTGCTTTCTCATATGTGCCTTGACCAGAAGCTACAGCAGACCGAGTGACCCCTTGCTCAAACCAGTGGCCTTGGGTCCAAGCTGGTGAGCTTTGCTCAAACCAGTTGAGCCCACACTCAAGCTGGTGACCTCAGGGTTTTGAACTTGGGCCTTCGGCATCCCAGTTGGACACTCTATCCACTGCACCACCACCTGGTCAGGCTAGATGTTAAATTTTTAAAAAATGACATAGTTCTTGTTATTGAAGACTTGACCCGCATACCTTATCAAGTGAGCATACCTGTGAGGAGTAACATGTTGAATGGATCGGTTTCCCCCTCCTTGGCTGTATGTAAATACAGGCTGCTGGTGTTTAGTTTGTGCCAGAGAAGTTTAACAAAGTAGACCTGAATCTGCTATCCTTGGAAAGGCCTGCTTGAAATTTGATCATTAGCTGGCATCTGGGAACTTGGGTTTCAGTAGGGTTCCCATTCTTCCCTAACTGAAGAGGATGGTTTACTGTGTCCAGAATTCTTATTCAAACAGGATGGTTTATGTCAAATACTTGCTTTCCTTATGGAAGTCTGGGATTTGGGTATATACTGGACAGAGGATGCCCCTGTGACTAGCTCCCAATAAGAACCTTGGACTCTCAGTCTTTAGGTAACTTCCCTGGGAAGGCTGCTGCACTTTGTTGCTGGAGGAAGAGCAGGCTCTGTGTGACCCCTTGTCAGGTGGGTGGGGGGACAGAAGGAGCCTGTACCCCCACATCCCATCTGTGTCTTTTTCCCTTTTGATGGGTTGCATGTCCTTTCTACATTTCATTAATAAATCATAGCCATGAGTACAACATGCTGAGTGTCAGGAGTTCTTCTAGCAAATTTCCCAACATAGAGGTGACCTTGAGTATCCTGGCACAGTCTCTTAATTTTTTAAGTTTTTATTGTTTTAGAGAAAGGATGGGGGCGGGGAGAGTGGGAAGCACCAACTCATAGTAGTTGCTTCTCTTACGTGTCCTAACCCGGCAAGCCCAGGCTTTTGAACTGGCAACCTCAGCCTTCCAGGTCAATGCTTTAGCCACTGTGCTACCAGAGCCAGCCTGGCATGTTCTTATTGTCTTATGGATTTTGTCTTTCAAACGATGGGAGCCAGTTTCTATGTGTCCCAGGAACGATGGGAGCCAGAGTCCGTGTGTCCCAGGAACGACGGGAGCCAGTTTTCATGTGTCCCAGGGACGACGGGAGCCAGTTTCCGTGTGTCCCAGGAATGACGGGAGCCAGTTTCTATGTGTCCCAGGAACGACGGGAGCCAGTGTCCGTGTGTCCCAGGAATGACGGGAGCCAGTTTCCGTGTGTCCCAGGAACGACGGGAGCCAGTGTCCGTGTGTCCCAGGAACGACGGGAGCCAGTTTCCGTGTGTCCCAGGGACGACAGGAGCCAGTTTCCATGTGTCCCAGGGACGACGGGAGCCAGTTTCCCTGTGTCCCAGGGACGACGGGAGCCAGTTTCCGTGTGTCCCAGGGACGACGGGAGCCAGTTTCCGTGTGTCCCAGGGACGACGGGAGCCAGTTTCCGTGTGTCCCAGGAACGATGGGAGCCAGTTTCCATGTGTCCCAGGAATGATAGGAGCCAGTTTCCCTGTGTCCCAGGAACAACGGGAGCCAGTTTCCATGTGTCCCAGGAATGATGGGAGCCAGTTTCCATGTGTCCCAGGAACGACTGGAGCCAGTTTCCGTGTGCCCCAGGAACGATGGGAGCCAGTTTTCCTGTGTCCCAGGAACGACTGGAGCCAGTGTCCATGTGTCGCAGGGCAGGACTAGAAAAAGCACACTGGGGGCTCTTATGCCTGGACAGGAAGTGATATCACATTTCCCCAGAGCCAGGGGGTCCTACCAGCCTGGTGGCTATAGACCAGTGTTTCAAATGCTGATTAGACTCACTTGTTAGCAGGATTTATTCAATATTTGGATTTGTAAGTGTAATCTGTCTAATTGGTAATAAGTCAGTGGTAATTAGGAATAAGTGAAAGCAATTGGTTCCTCTGTATAGCATCTTTCACTAGAGAAAAGGCATCAAGACAAAAACAAAACAAAAATAAAACAAAAAAGAAATGCTACTTTGCCTTGGCCAGAACTGGACAGTCCCCTGGAATAAATCTATGAGGACAGATTACTGGGTCTGTCTCCAACAGGTCCTCTTTGTCCCCTGCTTCTAACCTGGGTGGTGGCCATCACCCCGTTCTCTGGAGTCCCATGGCTGCTGGGACGTGGAACTATGATGGAGGGAAAGTCAGCCGCGACCTCGCCACCCTGCCTCCCAGACCCCGTCTCTAGCTCGTTGGGCTGGTGGTGTTGGCAGTGATGGAGGTTCGGAGAACAGGTCCTCTGTCAGCAACCCCTAGTCTTTTGTCGCAATCATTGCTCTTTCCTGGGAACTGGGAATGCCTGTGTAGCAAAGAACGTGGTGGCCAAGGATGAGGCATCTGACACTCTGTCAGCATGTGTAAGGTAGAGTTCAGTCAATATGCTAAGGCAGTCACAGCTTTTGATGAGTACTACTAGATGTTTGAGAATGAGAACAGGATTGTATAAAAAGGAGAGTATAGAACTTAGAATTTCATAGCAATGTGTTCCTTTTTTTTACCTTGCCTTTAATAGCTGTGTGCCTCAGGTAGATAACTAACCTCTCTGACCCTAAATTGCATAAACTCAGAGAGATTGTGTAAGAAGAATGAAATAGTGTATGTAATGTATCTAAATTTGTGCTTAGCACAAGGTAAATGCTTCTTAAATTTGAGTTCTTTTCAGGTAATGAGAATCTAAGTGATATGCTTTCCTTTTTGCTTAATATGTATAATTTTGGCCAAATTTTCTGTGATGAACAAGTATTTTCTTTATTATGAAATAAAAAGTTTTTAAAAAGAAAAGCTTCAAGTGTAAAACCCACTTCCTTGCCATGCCTCAGCGGTCATGGCAAGGACAAAGAGGACCTGTTGGAGACAGACCCAGTAATCTGTCCTCATAGATTTATTCCAGGGGACTGTCCATGTCTGAGCGGTCATTGTACATGAACATCCACAAGGGCTTGGCTGGGTCCCCTTCTTAACTGAGTGACTGAAGAAAGATTTCTCACTGCCATAGTAAAGAGCCTCAAATATTTTCTCAGTCTTTCAGTAATTATAATTTGAATCAATTTTTTATCCAAAATAATTTTCTCTTAGTAGGGTCACCACCAGGGCATTTAAAAAGAGAGAGGAAAGCCTATTTATTTCCTTTATTTTCCTTGTGATTTAGTTTTTGTTTTTCCTCCAGCAAGTAATGAAATGCACTTCGTGGGAAATGTGAGGGAGCTCCATCAAACTTGCGAGCGCCGGGCCCACTCTTGGGGCCAGGGTCTGCTGAGTTCTGCAGAGTCAGCCGAGACAGTCTCTGTGATGCTGGGTTTCTGGGGTGCTCTTCTCCTGCAGGACAAGTAGGAAGAGGGCAGCATAACTTCCAGGCTCACAGACCTGGGTACTTCTCAAGGAAACTCAACACAAAAAGGCCGAGTGTGATTAATGAGAACTCCTACAATGTGCACACTAGTTGCCGAGTCTTTCTTGGTGTTCCCTTCAAGTCTACAACACTTTAGATGGAGAAGGACTGGTAGAGAATTTCACTGAACTTTCAGACCACCAAGAATGGTGTCTGTACTCAGGGTGGCACCTGCCCTCTCAACACATGCCTTAAGCCAACCTGCCCTGACTTGCTCCACGGTTATTTTAGGTATGTAGGAGTTCTCGCTCCCATATTAGACTATGAGCTAACCCTGCCTTCATGACAAAGTGCCCAGTACCTTCATGTTCTGCATTTTTTAATTGATTTTAATTTACTGTGTTTACATAGATTCTGGTGTAGCCCCGAATACATCTCCCCTCCCTTGTATTCCCCTCAACATCTCCCTTGCCCCCCCCCCAGAGTGCCCTCCCCCCTTCTCTTCAGGTTTATCCCATCCTGTCATCCCCTTTCCCTCTGTCCTCTTTTCCTCTGGTCCCAAAAATACTTATCAAAAATAGTACTTATATATGTTTACTAATTGACAATGAAGCCCAAATAGGAGTTGTCAGAGTTGAGTGGGGGAAACATTAAGCAGTAGTAAACATGTCAAGAAATCTTCTCCAATTTTGTTTGGAGCTGAGTGGAGCCACTGTAGCAGCTCAGTCTTTATGGGAAGCCCAAGAGGAGCAGGTCAATCACAGGCATGGTACTGAGCACATCTCAGACTTAGTGGGACATTGGCCACTGCGGACTTTCAGAAGCTTCAGACTTAATCTTTCTGTTGTCAGGTTGGTGAGATATGGATACTTCCAATGAAACTTGAATGGATAATAGATGCACTGTTTAATTCAGCACTAGGCTGTATGATACTAAAAGTCAGCAAAGGCAGGGAATATAGTGGTCCAAAACAGTTGGGAAGCTCTCCTTTAGAAAACTAGAATAAAGCTGGAATCCAAGGGTTAGACATATCTTTGTTGGTTAACTCTTCCAACCTCTTTGGAGTGAATCTGCTTCCACTTCTCTTAAACCTCAGAGAACTCCCCGGGAGAATTTAGATGATTACCAAGTAGCCTGAGCTAATAAAATCTAGCTGTTACATTCTACCTTTTCCTCACCCAGCTGCAAGTATCTTGTAGTATGCCTCCTGTTTCTCAAAGCCTTAGCTCCTGATATATTCTCCTTAGAAGTCCTGTTCTCCAACACCCAGTCTAATGCTTGGCATTATGGGGAATAATTTTCTCTGCTAAATAAAGCCAGTCCTTGTGCAAGCCACACAAAAATGAGCAATCTTAAAATTTAGCCCTGACCAATGACCTCAGTTGGTTAAGAATGTCATCCCCAAACAGCTAGGTTGCAGGCTTGCTCCCCAGTCAGGGCACACACAAGAAACGATCAATGAATGCGTGACTGATTGGAACAACAAATGGATGCTTCCCTTCCCTCTCCCCTCTCTCTTCCTTCCCCACTCATCTCTCTAAAAATCAATCAATAAATAAAAAAAATTGAGCCCTGGCTAGCTCGGTTGGTTGGAGCATCATTCCATGCAGAGATTGCTGATTCGATCCCCAATTAGGGCACATGCAGGAATGGTTCCCTGTTCCTGTATCTTTTTCTCTCTTTCTCCCTACCTCTCTCTCAAAAAAAAAAAATTTTTTTTTAATTCTATCCAACCAACATTTATCAAGTATCTATGGTTTTTCTATGTGTATATAACCCAAACGCAACAGTGAATAGTTTCCTGTCCTCAAAGAGTTTACCTTCCTGACTAGAAGAAAAAAGAGCTATATTGCAAGATGTGAGAGAAGCTGTAACAGAAAGGAAAAGATTAACCCAGGGAGTGCGGCTGCATGGAGCTGGTGGGAATGGGCGGTCCCTAGGCATGTGTGACATTTACAAACTCGGAAGTGCAGAATGAGGGCAGGCATGCTGCTGGGCATTCCACCCCAAGGGCATGTTGTGAACAGAGGCACAGAGGTGACAGGAACAGAATGTGGTTCGGTTTGGCTGAGGCTAGGGTTGGGAATGGGTGTCATGGCTGCTAAGACTAGAATGATGAATGGAGTTTGGAATATGAGGTTGGGGTTTATCCTTGGGACAGGGATGATGCTGGCAGAATTTTGAGCGAAAAGGGGACACAAACTTTAGACCCCTTGTTCTGGGTTATGTTAGAATTGTGTGTGAGGTGGGAGGGGGAGGCTTGTGGGTTGAGGGTGGGAGGTGATTGGCACCAGAAGGAGAGGCCCAGGCTCCTTCTGTCCGGCAGTAATCTGGGCAGACTGTACACTAAAACTCAGGTAGTGCCAACGGGCCTGAAAGGGAGAGGACAGGTGAGACAGAGCAGGCAGGAAGGCCTTTTATTTGTCTTCCTTCTGCCCCAGGGAAGACACCACTGCCAGGATTGCAGGAATCAAACACTTTTGCCCACACAGAGAAAGCTGCTCTTGAGATTTGACAGGGAGGGCAGCCCTCTACCTGCTGGGGAAGTTGTTCAATTGACTCAAAGGCCTGGGCAAGCATGCTGGGACTGTGGGTGTGTCAGCTGCTCTGTTCTCCTGCGCCTCCTCTCCAGGTGGTACCACCCCACCCGTTCCAGGGCTCTGCAGGTGCAGGGAAGGGTCAGCTCCCATTTGGGTCTCCGAACACTCTACAGCCCATACCGACAGATCCCATTCAAGCTGAAATGAGTGGCTGGGGGCGACTCATACATAATTTCCCTCTATTTAGTGACTTTCTACACCACGGGGTCTGCATGCTTTCTGTTCATTTAATTAAAGGTTATATTGTTAAATTGTTGTCCTTGGGAGTGTGGGTGTGCAGGGAGTGCTTTTGGAATACATTACAGGGTAATTCCCTTTGCCCTTTATTGCCTCTGTTGGCCATAGGAAATTGAATCGCAAATAACACGTTTTAGAAACAGGCAGAGAGATAGAAGCCTGTGCTTCTTGTGACTTTAATAAGATGGTGAGCATGTGTGTGTAAACCCTCTGGTTGTGCTGGAGAGGTGGGGGAGACCGAGCTGGGTAACTGATGGAAGAGATTTCTCCACCCAGACAGGGACCCAGCAGCCTTCACTCCCGCAGGCAGTGTCTGCATCCAGGAGCTGGTTCTGCCTTTGAAATGTCCAGAGGGCCCGTGACTGTTCATGGTGCACCTGGAGATGAGCCCCACTTACCTGCAGCCTGGAGGAGAGTCAGTCGATGATGCCACCTTCTCTTTCCAATCTCCCCCTCTCCAGAGGCAGCCGCAACCCCCAAAGTTCTATGTGCAAGGAAATGCCAACAGGTAGACACTGTTGGGCAAAGTTGCCCCTTATCAGAGCAGATGACAAAACCTATAAAATTTAAATGAAGGATACAAGGTTGTTAAGTATTGGGAAGTGATAAGGTAGGTGTTAGCTGAAGGCAAGCAGTGACCACATGAGGTGGTATGGCTTCTCAGAACACAGAACACTCACCTCCATGTGGCAAGGGCTGTCATTGACGCCCCTCACACAGGATGGGCTTGTTACCAAGGTCAAGGGGCAGGGCGTTTATACCTCTATGCTCCATAATATTCTCACACTTGGTGAGCATTTATTTCTTACAGAGGTGAGGCGTGGAACTGCTATCTTGTTGGCCGTGGAGATCGGAGCTCTGGGAGGAAGGGGATGAAAGTGGGCAGGCAGACACATTCAGTTGTGTAGTTGGGCAGCCTCCTTGAGTTGGCAGCCTCCTTGAGAAGGTGACATTGAAACAGACTTGAGGAGTCCAGGGCCTTAGCAGTGGGAGTGTCTAGGAAAAACCATTCAAGGGGGAGTGTGCCTGGGTGATGGAGGAATAGAAAGTGTGACTGGAGCAGGGTGGACAAGAAGGAAAGTTCAGAGAGGTGGGGTGGGGGACCGATTACAGATTGCTCTGTTGGCTGCTGTAGGGACTTCTACGCTAAGTACAATTGCTGAGCAATATGAAACAGACATGAAAATAGACAGTCTGTATAATGAGACAGGTTAAGCTGCGTATTTATTCTCCTTTGCAAATATGCCACATTTAAAAATGACATACTGGTCCTGATTTTCAGCACAGCCTGACCTGTAGCTGGAGACAAGAGCCTCTTTTAAAATGACATAGAATCTTAACACTCTAGAAACATGCTGAAAGCTGGCAATTAGATGGCCAGATTTAATTCATTTTGCCAGGCCTCAAAAGTCTTTCAAAATACTATTTCACACTATCACCTTTTTAGTTATTGTTACCCTTATCAACCCTAGGATGCGGCCACTGGACCTTCCCATGTCTTGCACTTTACCGGCACCTCACCTCAACCAACGGCAAGTGAAAGCTTGGCTGTGACTCACTGTATGGCATGGAGTATCAGTCATTTACCACCAGCAATGGGGTCCTTCTTTATCAGACAGGTGGGTGTTGAGAACTATGAAGAGCAAGATTATACTCTCGTTGTGAGCCAATAACTTTGCCTGACTGTTTCATGGATGCTGGCCAAAGATAAAGCCCATTTTCCTTGCCCCAGTAGGGACATGTCTTCTGAAAGGGACTCATGGAGAATTCTCTTCCAACAGTGCATGTCCAACAGGGGCATTCCAACTCCAAAGTCTTAGACTGAGGGTCTCCAGGTCCCACAATTTTTTAGCTCAAGATCCCTAGAAAACAAAGTTGGAGGCAAAGTTTCTGCCATACAGTTTTACTGAGAATATAATCCCAGGCACTGAGAATGTGGGAGGAAGTGAGGTAGGGGTGGAAGGAAAGCATATGACACTTTAGCAAGCTAGTAGCATCACATGCAAAATGAACAAATGTAAAGTGATCAGCTTCCAGTTGTGTAGGGCAGGCTGGGAGAGGTTGAATCTGGTGGTTCCTTTAACAATGGCACTCACTGTCCTGACCCTCCCATTTGTTGCTGCCAGCCTCATGGGTGCCTCTGGGGAAGGGAAATTGAGCACCCCACATCTGATTCTGGGTGTGGTGGGAAGACCACCACCTCTCCGGTCTCTTCTCCTCCTGTTCTGCCTCTGGTCCTCCAGCCTACCCCTTTAGCTTCTTCTGCACCCAGCGGGAATGATAATACTTGCATTGCCTATTTTGAAAGATTGTTGTTAGAGAAAAATATTTGAAAAAGTGTAAGTGCTATAGAAAAGCTGGTTATTTATTCGAAGATTTCTTCACCTTGAATCCAAAGAGAGAGAAGAAGGACTTGAACCGGTCTTTGCAGCACAGGCAGCAGCTACACAGATGAGGGCACAGGGTGGGCTGCTCAGATCGAGCATTAGCAGGAGCAGAGGACAGAGGTGGAAGATGGTACAAAGCAGGGTCAGCAAGCATGGCCAACGGCCGAATCTGGCTCTTCACCTGTTTTTGTAACAAAGTTTTATTAGACCATAGCTATACCCATTCGTTTATGCTGTTTTTATACTACGATGGCAGAATTGACTAGTTGCAATAGAAATCATATGGCCTATAAAGCTTAAAATATTTGCTCTCTGGGCCCTGACTGGTTGGCTTTGTGGTAGAGTATCGGACTGGCATGTGGATGTCCCAGGTTCGATTCCCAGTCAGGGCACACAGGAGAAGTGAGCATCTGCTCTTCCACTCCTATGTCTCCCCTTCTCTCTTCCCCTCCCACACTTCCCCTCCCACAGCCATGGCTCAGTTGGCACCGAGCACTGAGTATGGCTCCCGAGAGCCTCCACCTCAGGTGCTAAAAATAGCACAGTTGAGAACATGGCCCCAGATGGGCAGAGAATCGGCCCCAGATGAGGATTGCTGGTGGATCCAGGTCGGGGTGCATGCGGAGTCTGTCTTTCTATCTCCCCTCCTCTCACTTAAAAAGAATTCACTGTCTGGCCCTGTATAATCCTCCTGATGTAAAAGAAGATACCAAGGATAACACAGCGTTGGTAATTGATACCTCTGAGTTGCGTTTCTCCTTTCATCTTCCTTTTTTGTCTCACAGAGCATCGATGGCACGACCACTTAATAAGTATTGATTAGAGTTCTCATTCTTTATAAAGCTATTTGATACCATGATTTACCAACTAAGGGTTAATCCCAACATGTTTACAAATTTGAATGATCGCCATGATCTACAAAGACTATGAGGCAGTTTCTTTTGTCCCCTTTGCACTCACCATATTAATAATTGAGGCACTGTCTCATACATAATTGGGTATAAACTAAGTATTTGAAATCTGACCGTTCTTGAAAATCTGAGTTAATTGGAACTCCGCATAATAGTGACTTTTAGAAAACTGCAAACTGTGGAACACGAAGACTGTGTTTCCACAGACAGCAGTGCCAGCCTGAAGTATTTCCTAGATTTCTTGAGGAGAGGAATCATAGCTTATGTGAACTGGAATCCCCGATCCCTGGAAAAAATGTGTGGCAAACGGAATTTAATAAAGCCTTGCTGAATAAATGAAGTGTCTAGAATAGTGCTTGGAACAGCGTATGTTCTTAGTAAATGTTTGTTGAATCATCTGGCAAAGTTGTCCACTCATTCAGACAAATGAGCATTTTTGGGGCACAGAACACAGACCATTGCTGGTCCTGGTCTGAAGCTATCTGTAGGATGCGCAGAGTAATTTACAATCTACGTTTAATTTATTTGTCGAAGTACTATATAACCACTGATTGGCTCCCGGTGCTGGGTGAGCTACACAATCAACGCTATCTAACAAGAACAGCCACATGGCAAAATAGAAAGCTCACTTGGGAAGGACCTCATGGCTCCACTGCTTAAAGGACAATTAACTGGCATCTGACATCTTCCAGTAAATCTAAATGAGATGCATTCTTGTGAATTCTAATTTCAAGTTAGTTTAATTGAACTTGAGAGGGAAACTACCGTTTAGTCAGTCAAATGAAAATGAAGTAATTGAATATTTTTCCAGAATTGTATTTGAAATGTGCTTCATCAAATGTTGTTTCAGAACCTAAATGACCAGCTGTTAAGTGGTTAATATTTGGAAAGAAAGAAAGAAGTAGTTAAATGTCAGCTGGTAGCTACTAGGAGGTTAAATGCAGCAGCCGGCTGGCTATATAATACTAGATATAGATTATACTTGACGTTCAAAAATTTTTTTAATTCGGAAGTTGATTAATGTGGTTAGGAGAATTAGGCTGAATCTGGATGACTGAAAAACAAAAACTCTTATCTTTCCCCATTCCCATTCCTCCTCTCCCAAAACACAAAAAAAGAAAGTACTATTGATTTGAAATTGTAGACATTTTGATGGGCTTAAGCAACTGATTGCACATTAAAATGTTGAGTCTTTATTATCAATAACTATTTATTGAAGGCCTGCAGTATCCTAGGGATGGTGGGAGATAGATGATTGAGCAGGACTGTCTGTGGCCTTAAGGAACTTTCTGTTCAGTAAGTGAGGTGATCCCAGAGCAGAAATCAGTATAGGAAAAGGTAAATGTGATACCATCACAACAAGCACCAAGTGCTGAGGGAGCTGGAGTCCTGACTGTGCAAACAAAGGACACCTCTTAAAGGAGACAGCATTTGAACTATAAATACTTGCAGGAAGGAAAGAATGGGACCAGTTTAGAAGAGGCTGAGGCATTTAAGGGGCTGGTGTGGAAGGTTTGTGGAATGAGATGACATGAAACAAGATGGATGTGGTACAGATATGGAAGCCCTTGAATGGGTTTGTACTTTATTATATTCAGCCTCTAAGGGGGAAAGGCGTTTGGCCAGAGGTAGGGAATGAAAACATAGATGCAACACTAATCATAAGAGAAATGAAGCTCAAAACACAATAAACCTCATTCCCATGAGGATGGCTACTGTTAAAAAATAGAGAATAGCAAGTGTTGGTGAGGATGTGGAGAAACTGGAACACTTGTCAACTGTTATTGGTGAGAAAGTAAATAGTACAACCAGTATGGAAACCACTATGGAGATTCTTCAAAAAAATGAAACTAGAATTATCATATAGTCCAGCAATATTACTTCTGGGCATATAGTCAAAATAATCAAAAACTGTCTTGAAGAGATACCAGTACATTGATGATTATAGCATCTCTATTCATGATAGCCAAGAGGGTAAAGCAATCCAAATGCCCATTAATAGATAAACCAAACATGGTCTATCCCTACAATGAAATATTATTAAACCTTAAAAGGGAAGGAAATTCTATTACATGCCACAATATGGAAGAAATTTGAGGACATTATCCTAAGTGAAATAAGACAATTCCCAAAAGACAAATACTGTATGATTCCATTTATATAGGTATCTAAAGTAGTCAAGTGCATAGAAACAAGAAGTAGGCCCTGGCCGGTTGGCTCAGTGGTAGAGCGTCGGCCTGGCGTGCAAAAGTCCCGGGTTTGATTCCCGGCCAGGGCACACAGGAGAAGCGCCCATCTGCTTCTCCACCCCTCCCCCTTTCCTTCCTCTCTGTCTCTCTCTTCCCCTCCTGCAGCGAGGCTCCACTGGAGCAAGGATGGCCTGGGTGCTGGGGATGGCTCGTTCGCCTCTGCCCCAGGCGCTAGAGTGGCTCTGGTGGTGACAGAGTGACACCCCGGAGGAGCAGAGCATCGCTCCCTGGTGGGCAGAACGTCGCCCCCTGGTGGGCGTGCCCGGGGATCCCAGTCGGGCGCATGTGGGAGTCTGACTGTCCCCGTTTCCAGCTTCGGAAAAATAAAAAGTAAAAAAATAAAAAAGTAAAAAAAAAAAAGAAACAAGAAGTAGAATGGTGGTTCTCAGGGATTTGGGGCAAGGAGAAAAAGGGAGCTGTTCAATGGGAATAGAGTTTGAGACTTGCTAGATGAAAATTTTCTAAAGATCTATTTCACAACAACGTGGGTATATTTACACCACTGAAGTATACACCTCAAAATGGTTAAGATGGTAAATTTTATATTGTGTATTTTTAACCACAACAAAAAGAAAGAATACTGGTGAAGCAGTGTGGTATCAGTTGGATGGGGTGTGAATGGGAAGGAAATGAGGAATAGTTTAGAGGTCATTGCCTTAAGTGATAACAGGTCTTGGGACAGAAGGCAGGGAGAAGAGTTTTGAGGGTAAAATTAACAAGATTTGGCACCTGCCGGATGCTGGATTGAGGGAGCAAGAGCAAGAGATGCCTTGGAGTTTTCCAACATGAGCTAATAAGAAAATGATGGAGCATTTCCCAGAAAGTTACTTATGTGGAAAGGTAAGGAATTTGGTATTGGATTAATTTTGAATGCAGCCTTATGATGGCTTTTGCTGGACCTGGTCTGATTATATTGTGGATATATATATATATATATATATATATATATATATATATGGTCTACCGGAAAGTTCTGTCCGTTTCTATCACAACAAGTTTCAACACATAAGCACATGTTTATTTGGTGCATGTGTGCCTCTCTATTTTTATCACTTAATGTATACATACTGACGTAGCAAATTAACTAAAACAAAGTTGATTCAAGTTAGTCTTATGTGTGAAGCCATAGTGTACCCATGGCTACTGATAAAGTTCATTTACGCCACTGTAATTTTTACAAATTTCAACAAGGAAGAAATGCTACAGAAGCATGTTTGTCTCATCCACCATATTCCCCGGACTTAGCACCCTTATCACTTAGCACCCTTAGCATGACTATCACTTGTTTTTGTTCTTACAAAATTTTTTGAAGGGCAAAAAATTCAAAAATGAAGAAGATATCAAAAAAGCACTGGTTCAATTTTTCACATCAAAAGATAAAACATTTTTCAAAAATGGGATATACAAATTGCCCTCACGCTGGCAAGAAATCATTAATAATAATGGCAATTATATTATTTAATACAGTTTATTGACAGTAAGAAAAATTTGTATTTTGTTTTATTCCAAAAACAGACAGAACTTTCCGGTTGACCATATGTGTGTGTGTGTGTGTGTGTGTGTGTGTATGTGTGTGTGTGTGTATGTATTTTTTTTTTAAGTGAGAAGAGGAGAGATAGACTGCCAAATGCACTCAGACTGGGATCTACCCAGCAAGCCCATCTAGGTCTGATGCTTGAGTACCGAGCTATTTTCAGTGCCTGAGGCTGATGCACTTGGATCAACCAAGCTATCCTTAGTGTCTGGGGCTGATGCTCGAACCAATCGAGCCACTAGCTGTGGGAAGGGAAAAGGGAGAGAAGGGGGAAAGGAACAGGGAGAGAAGCAGATGGTTGCTTCTCCTGTGTCCTGTGTGCTCTGACCAGGATCAAACCCGAGAAGTCTATGCTCTGGGCTGACACCTGAGCCACCAACTAGGGCCATTTTGTTTTAAAGTGTGCTTAGAATCTCTTTTTTGCTTGTTTTACATTTTATTTCATTTGTCCAGATGCTTGACCTTTGGCTTCTTAGTTGGCCTTGTAGTTTATTCCTAACTCTTCAAATTAAGGGTAAGTTGCACATTGTGCAGTGTGGATCTCAGGTGAATTCTTTTACCAAATCCCCCAGTATGAAGTGGAATGTTCTGCAGGAGTTGTGAAAATTGGGGTGGTGTGAGCTTCTTTTTCTGAAAAATGCTCCTTTTCTCTCTTAAAAATTTTTTTCATTCCTTTCATTATAAACTTTATTTCTAAGTTGGTCAAATGAACATAATGTCCATGCTTTCTTTTCTTTTGCCTAGGGCATCTCATTCATCTAAGCTAGATGCAGCCTCAGAGGTATAAGCTTATTTCTTCACTTTAGGCATTTCACAGGGACCAGAGGTTTACAAATGTATTCATGTTCGTGCTTTATAAGGTCACCACCTCCAGGTTTCTGGAGTGGTGACAGTAGCAGATTTGTAATTCCAAATCTGTGTTTTCACAGTCAAGAGAATTCTGTTGAGGATGGAAAGAAGGGCTGTGAGGTAGGCTGATTTTACCCCTGCATGGCTTGGTTCCCAAAGATAACCATCTATTTGAGCATTGCAAGGTGTCTTTTTAATGTTCACCATACCAGGAGGGAAAAGAAACATTTGGCGATATTTTTAAAGGACAGAATCTGGGATTGTAATGGGATGCAATGTTATATAGGCTTTATTGTGTCACCTAGGTCAGAAAGAATTTTTATTACTGATATTTGTGGACAAATAGTTGCAAATGCTGAAGTGAGATAGAGCTTTGTTTAACAGCCCGTGTAAATACTTCAGCCCCAAGAGGCACTTCTTAGAAATTCACCTCAGGCTTTGGAGAACAGGTTTCATTCTGAGACAAGAGTTTTTAAAACAATATTTGACTATAGGAAATTGTAAATCACCTTTTTTTAAAAATAGCAAATGGAACACGTTTATTATAGAAATTTTAGAAAATACAGATGAATAAAAACGGTCCAAATTTCCACCACTCAGGAATAAAAACTGTTAGCATTGTATCTATCACCTCTCCTAGTATTGTGGAATGTGTGTCTATGCGTGTAAGTGTGTGTGCATTTTTAGTGTGACTATACTGTGCATATTAGTTTGCGGTCTAATTTTTCAATTAATAATCAGCTATGTCTTTCTGTATGACTAATTTTTTTCTATTAATATATCATTTAAAGGTTGCATAGTTTTTATTTGCAAATACTCCCTGCTGGATATTTAGATTGATTCCATTCTGCATCATTGGTTCACATGTATTATCCCTGGATTAATGATTAATAGTATTTCCTTTTTATCTCAGAAGTGTCCCAGTTTGGGCAACAAAATATATGGATACTATAGTTATTAGGAAAAAC
Organism: Saccopteryx bilineata; assembly: GCF_036850765.1. Taxonomy (NCBI): domain Eukaryota; kingdom Metazoa; phylum Chordata; class Mammalia; order Chiroptera; family Emballonuridae; genus Saccopteryx; species Saccopteryx bilineata. Next base: position 108,434,902 of record NC_089494.1, on the reverse strand, counting down.
AGTGAAAACAGTGTTGTAACTTAATGTTCGTACATATCCATTAATGTTTCCTTAGCATAAACACCTTAAAAATAGAATGTTTATGTCAAGTGGCATTTGACACATACCCACAAACTATCCTTTAGAAATGTAAGGCACTTATAACTGTGGCCAGTATTAATCTTCCCACTAAAAATATAAATATAATGTATGTTTCTAAATATGTACTTTCTGTTGACTTGAACAAAGTCTGTTGACTTTGAACAAAAGTCATTCTGATCTTTAGCAAGTAGGAGAATAAATACAGATAGTGAGTATGACATGTTAGGAAGTAGAAGGAGGAAGGGAGGAAGTGTAGAAATCATTGGAGGTACTTGGAGAATATAGAGGTTATAACCTACAGCTAACTGGTGGTCAACAAACTATCACAGCCTTGATGTCAGTCACTATTATCATAATAATGGCAGCTCCATTTACTGAAGGCTGAACATTTCCCTTAAGTATTTACTTCTCAAAGCAACTCTGCAAATAAATATCACTTTACTGAAGAGAGATTGGAGGCTCAGAGATGTTGAATAAGTATGTACAGCTAGTAAACAGTGGAACTCGAATTTAAACCCAGCATGTCCACCTCCAACACCCAATTTCCTTTCATTTGGCTTCCTCTCGCAGTTCTCTAATTTCCCATTTTCTGGATTTTCTCACGTTTCCCATCAAACATCAAAAACAGAGAAGGAGAGGGATTGATAAAGGGAGCCCATAGTCCAAACCCCCTGCGCTGCAAGTTGCAGTCCACAGTTCTTTCTAGGCAAACTCTGGAGACCCGCTTTCTGTTCATGGCCACCTGAATTTCCTTACAGACTGCTAGCATGTAACAACATTATTGTTGATGCATTTTGTTCTTGTCAGTTCTTTCATAGTCTAACCAAGAGGCACAATGATGAGGAGAAAAATTGCTGAAGTCATATTTTGGCTAACTTCATTGAATAGTTAAGTTTTTCAATTGCTAGAAGACAAATTGAAATTCTCTGTTCCTTTGAGAATCTTCTTCTAATCTGAATATTAAATAATAATGGTAGAAGAGACACAACAGATGTCAATGAAAGAAAAATTCAGGTATGACTTTGACAATCATAAGCAAACATTTATTAGACTTATACTTAACAGGTTGAAGATTTTGAAGCAGAACGTCAATTAGATAATACATAGAATGGATTTATATGAGGAGTAATATAACATTGACTTATTTCATTGCTTTTTGATGGAATATCTCTCATGTAAAATTATCCTCCATTTATGCTCAATATCAAGTTAAATATTGTGTTAAAAAGGAGCCACTGAGTTATGATGTCCAGAAAATAGTTGAAATGGGAACCTGAAATAGGCCAAAGTTGAAGGAAAACACTGAAATGAAAATCAGGTTGGCCTTGGCCAGGTGGCTCAGTTGGTTAGAGTATCACCCTGATATGTAATTGCTGCGAGTTAATCCCCAGCCAGAGCACATACAGAACCAACCAATGAATGCATAAATAAGCAGAGTGATGGCTCAGTGTTTCTCTCTCTCTCTCTGTCTCCCTTTTCCCCTTCCTCTCTCTAAGATTAATAATAGTGTTTTTAAAAAGTCAGGTTATCTTTGGATGCAGTTTCTATCCAAAAGCCTTCACTCCACTGCTCAACCTTGGATAAGAATATGACAGAGCAATGTCAGCCATAGCTCACCCTCCCAGGCCTTCCTGATGACCTAATCAGGAAGGACTTCCATGCAGATTAAAGGTGTAATTTCTGGGCCAAGGGATACTGTCTAATTTAAACCTGCAATATTGACACCAGAGCGACAAGGCCACAGTGACGGGAAGCTGAACTCTCTAGACTGGGTAATGACTTGCAGACCCTTCTCTCGGTATTGTTGATTTCCCTGAGCAGAGATCTGTATTAAGCTCCCCGTGCCAAGGCGGGTCAGTGCTCAGCTCCTTTTCTTGTCTCTATTTGTAGCCTGGCAATGAACTGAGTAGGCCCAGACCTCAATATCTGACCTAGGTCTTTTCTCTCTCTTAGCCCTATGGACTCAGGATTTTTTATTCTCTTATCTTGTCCCAATATTCACAGATCTTAACATTCAGTGTGTTTCTGTTTGGTGCCTTTACATTCCTCATTAACAAGATGTGTCTGGCATGCCACAACTCCTTCTCTGAAATCCAGAACTCACAGATAAATCCTTTTTTTAAAGAAGTCATTGGGTTTTCTTGGGTGAGAGATTGATTGGAGCCCCGGCCTGGGTCGCACAGGGACACAGGGCCTGATGGAGCTGGCCAGTAGTTTCAGTGACAGTGGGCGTAGTTCTAGGATTAGGCAGGATCTTTGATGCAAGGCATTTGTTTTTTTCTGCGTTTTTGCTATAATAATCATTTTACTAAGTTCTCTAGCTCTAAACCAAGAGCATCTCAGCTTTTATTCTGCTACCTTTATTACAGCTACCGACTTACTTCTGTTTTTCATGTGCAATATCCTGATAGCAGATTTGACAAGCTATACGGCATTATCACATTAAGCTATATGTATTTTGGTTATCTATTGCTTTGTAACAGACCATCCTGCAACTGAGGACCTTAAAACTACCATGATTTGTTTTTTCTTATAACTTTACAACTTGGAAAGCCTTGGCTGGCAACCGTCCTGCCCCATTATGGGGCACTTAGCTAGCAGCTGGGCCAGGCTGGAGGCCCAGGAAGGTTTCACTCACGGATCTGGTGCCTCGGGGCCCCTCCACATGTCTTCTTCTCGTGGCCAGCTGGGCCATGCTCACAGCGTGGCAGTCTCAGTGTGGTTGAGTTTCTTAGAGATGGACGCCCTCCAAGAGCACAGAACTGGAAGCTGGCAGCCCCTCTGCAGGCACAGTATCACTTCTAATGGGACACTGATCAAAGTAATTAAAGGACTGGGCCAGATTCAAGGGGAGGGAAAATAGGCTGTGGGTCTGGGTGGAGAGGTTCTAGGATAAGGAACTGCGGAGGCCATCTCTGTAGACCATGACACACGTATTGATTTGCACTTCTGCTTAAACGCTTTGGAGACACCAGTGTTTTTAAACCAAACTGTTATCACCTTTTGGGTCCAGGGAACATACGTTTTCAAAGCTCCCAATTTTATTACCCTAGATTCCTTATGAGTAGTAGTTACCTATTAGTTGGGGCCAAAATAGTTATAACACCAATTTCTCCTTCTCTTTCTTTGACAGAATCGAACCTTGTCCAATTATCCTGCAAAAAAAAAAAAAAAAAAAAGATCTATAGCATGTTTACTGACTATTTAACGTAACCTACAGAATTATCCTACATACAACATTCAGCCCTTCAAGAATACCTTGACATGGTGCGTGACTACACAGTTTAGCAAAGGAACCAGCTTGCCCCAATTTGAATAGGAATTCCGTCACATGTGAGCTGTATAACTGTGAATAAGTTTCTGAACTCTTTTTGACTCCATTTCTTTCTGCATAACATGAAACAATACAACCATATAGAGTGGTTATAAAGAGTAAATGCTGCCTGACCTGTGGTGGCACAGAGACAGAGCATCAGCCCAGAATGCTGAGGTCGCTGGTTTGAAACTCCAAGCTCACCTGGTCAAGGCACATACAAGAAGCAGTCAATGAACACCTAAAGGAAAGCAATTACAAGTTGATGCTTCTCTTTCTTCCCTCTCTCTTCCCTCTCTCTCTCCCCACTCTCTCTTCCTCCCTCTCTACAAATCAATAAATAAAAGATTAAATGTAGTCAGAGCACTTGTACACATAAGCAGCTTATAGTATGTATCAAATATTGGTTGCTATGACACAGGTTGACAAGCACTAGACACTTAGGGCAGGATGTGTGTGCAGTACAAGGTCAGCTGTCATCCACCAGTGGAATCCTGTGGTCTGGTCCACACCAGTGTCCCACCCCTGTTGCCTGACCCAGTTCACTAGTGGCCGCATGCACAAGAGCAGGAGTCTGTCGGTTGCACTTTCACGTACACTCCCATGCCTCTTCCCATTGCAATAGGAGAAGTCCACCTGTATTGCTCAGGCTGCAACTGCAGTTCGGTCTCATGGTTACAGAGCTACTGTCAGTCTTTTGGTATTAACCCAGAGCCCAGTAAGAGGCTGGTACATGTCTCTGGAAAAGAGATCGAATACACAGCCATTGTGGCATTGTTTTACTCCAGGACCAAGTTGTTCTTCAACCATTTCCCCACTGGATATCACCAAAGGCTTCAAACTGCACCCAAATCCACCATGGAGAAATCTAGCCTTGCGTTCTCTCCCAGGGCATACCGCACAAGCCTCAAGGTGTCTGGAGCAGGGAGGACAACCTTCCTGTGCACTTTGCATAGCGGTTACTGCAAAATTCTCAGATTGGAGGTGGCTGGGAATGTGCTGTCCTGGAAATCCGAATAGGATATCAGCTGCCCTCCTATTAGCTGGTGGATCAGTGTAGGAGTTTTTCCTGACCTTGATAGGAATGTCTTCACCCAGCTCCGCACACTTAACCCCAAGGAATTGAATGTGTAATGCAGGCCTGGATCCTGCCTGGGTTAATGACCCATCTTCAGTCCCTCAGGTGACTCTCTAAAGCTAAAAGTATAAATTTCAGTGAGTTTCACCTTCACTCATGAGTTCTGGTGTGTGGTCCTAGCTACAGGCATGTGGCCAGCTCCAGAGCCCATTTTCCAGTGAACATGGCCATGGCCAATGGCAGACTGTTAATGTATCCCTGGGACTACATGGTAAAGAGAAAGCTGTGTCTCACTTATCCAGCTGCTTAGCAGACTAGAAACCCTGCTGACAATTTTTCCACTTAAAATAAGTAAAAATTACTGGCTGAAGAATTTAAAAATATTTCAAAAGGCATTGATCAACTGGCAAAAATAACAACATTAGAGGCCACAAATTGAATAAAAGTGAGTATTGGAGATGTGCTGTGATACCTTGTGGGCATTTGTTAGATTAGGTGAACCTGACCATTGGTTTATCTAGCCGTGGAATACAGACAGAGAAACGAAGGTGAAGTCTGATTGGTCTGTCCAAAATGAGCAGTCTAACCGGAGACTAACTATCCCAACCTACATGAAATTAGAACCCAAAGAGCCGTAGCCTCAGACTATGGATGGGATAGAAATAAGCCCTGGGGAATTGGCTGCCTTCCAGCCTTGATTCTGAATGGAAAGGAAGTATTCCCACACAGGAGGTCATACACCTGAGTGTCCTCACACAGCTTTGTTGCCTGAACTCAAACTGTATGGGGGCTTTGAAAAACCTCAGGTAGAAAATTAAATTATGGCCCTGGTCAGTGGATCAGTGGATAGAGCATTGGCTCGATGTAAGGACGTCCCCAGTTTGATTCCTGGTCAGGGCACACAGGAGAAGCGACCATTTGCCTCTCCCCTTCTCTCCTTCTTCCTCTTCCACAGCCAGTGACTCAGTTGATTTGAGTGTGGCCCCAGCCACTGAGGATATTTCAATTGGAGTGCATCATCCTCAGGCACTAAAAAATAGCTCAGTCCTTGAGCATTGGCCCATGATGCCATTGCCAGGTGGATCCTGGTAGGGGAACATGCACAGTCTGCCTCATTATCTCCCCTCCTCTAACCAAAAAAAAACAAACCACACACACACAGAAAAAAAAAACAAGAAAAAAACAAATAAGAAAATAGAGTTCTAAGTGGAAGTCCAGGCGGGCTGTGCCTGGCATCCAGAGGCGGGAACAGACCTTCTCTGGAGAGACTCACCCGAAGCAGTAAGCCCGAGAGACCTTGCGCAGATAATGTTCGGGGAACAATGAGCTTATACTTTGAAAAAATTACAAAACCACGTACAGGAAACAAAGCACTAGGAGTAAAAACCTAAAAAACAACCAACAGCTGAAGCATGGCTCCTGGGACCTCAGACATCAGCATCACAAGACAGTTTATAAATTATTAAGTTTAGGTAATAAAGTGACCTAGAAAACAACAAAGGAGCATGGGATTTTAAATGATCAGGGAGATTTGACAAAGAACGAAATATAAAATTTTGAGGAGGTGAAAATTGAGTCAAAATTTAACTATTGTATTTAACAGATTTAACAGCCAATTAGACATAGCTGAAAAGATTAGTGAGCTGAAATAAATTTAAAATAATTGTTCAGAATGCAGTCCAGAGAGGCAAAGTGGTAAAAAAAAATGAGGGGTTAAGAAACATGGAGAATAGAGAAGAAATTTCAGAAGGAGAAAAGAGAATATTGGGGGGGAGGCAATGTTGAAAGATGATTGCTGGGACTTTTCCAAAACTGATGAAATTAAGCAGGTTCAGGAAACCCACTATATCTAAAGGTCAAATATTAAAACATCTGCACCTAGACACATCCCAGTGAAAATGTGGCACCAGAGACAAGGACAATAATAATAGCTAGAGAAAAAAAGGTATATATAACTTTGGAAAACTCAGCTCATTTTTGCATCCTATTTGCCAACAGGGAGAATGAATGGAAAGCAGATCAGTTACCCCCCTCCTCTGGACTTTCTCCGTTACGGGGTCAGTCTCGGTGTTTCCAGAGGACTTTCCCAGAGAGCGCATGGGCTTCCCTATGGCTGGTCACTGTGACCTGCATGTACTGGGCGAGGGAAATGACTCGCGTGGAGGAGGGAGGGCAGTGGACAGGGAAGCGGGGCACATTTCATCGATCAGTAACCATTGGAGCACTGCTCCCGGTGGATTGAATCTTTGTTCCTTTTCTCATATATGCGTATTGCAATGCAAGGAATTTTGCCATGTTAGAAGTGCTGTATATGTCCCTTTTTTAATACAAGTGTAAACCTAAACTGTAACTCGAAGCTGAAAAGCTACTTCAGAGGGTCAAAGAGGCTCAGACCAAAGTCCCTCTGTGCACAGGCGCAAGAGCTTGGAGGCAGAGGACCAGCTCTGATGAGAGTCTGGTGAACCCGTGCTTCTCAGCAGGTGGTCCTCTAGGCAACTTGCTTGTACCTAGTTGCTTATTGACCTCTGCTTTCCGTCCTGTCCAATCAGCAAGGCGCATAGTTCTTTAAAGAAGAGCCAAGGAACGAGAGAGAGAGAGAGAGAGAGAGAGAGAGAGAGAGAGAGATGTGAGGGGAAATGGGAGGCAGGAGGAGAAGGAGGCTGCCTATCAATACACATCTACTTTTCTTGGCCCTGCCCTCACACTGGGAACAGAGGGGAGATGGAAAGGAAGTTGGGAAATAGGTTATTACAAGGAAAAACCCACCAAGAATGAGATATCCGTTACAGTATAAAGAAAGAGTGTTCAGGCCAAATCCTGCTTCTCCTTGGAGATCTCTAACAATAAGCTCTGGATTTAGACTAGTGGGGTTTTATTCAATATTTAACATTATACTTAGTGGACTTCCATTGTATTCCAGGCACTAATCCAGACAGTGGGGATGGAGGGTAGACTAGTGAAAAGATAGAGAAATATCCCAATCTTACGGAGCTGACAGTCTAATGGGGAGGCACTAGACCAAAAGCCAATAGGAGATAGAGTTGGCCAGTTGTTGGTGAACGGTACAGAGAAGACTAGAGCAGGGAGAAAGAAAGGTGTGGAAGCATGGGAGGGGGAAGGTGGCTATTCTAAAGATGTTTAGGAGAGGCAAAAGAGGTAGGTGACATAAGCAGAGGCCTGCAAGAGGCGAGGGAGCGTGGAGTGCAGGGTGGAGTGCAGGTTTGCTTTATTCTGGACAAAGCCCGGGTGGCCCTTCCCCAGCCGAGGAGCAACTGGTAGGGCCCAAGCTCCAGGGAGGTACTGCTGTGCTGGAGAGCTCCTGTCCATCACCAGGGAGGAAGAAGTGGGGGTGAACCGTGAGCACTGGCCAGATGGAAGGTCTATGACCACAGAAACCAGGCCCAAGAGCTGAATTAATAACTGGGCACCAGCTCGAATGTGAACCACACTGGAAGGAACTGCTCTAATTTGCAAACCTTGAACCAAGCTGAGCCCCAAATTCATCTTATTTTTTCCCTCTGAGCTGATCAGTGAACCAAGGATTTTTAAAAACAGTAACACCTAGTAGCCAGTTTGGATCAGAATCAAGCCTATTCATTTTCTGAAAGTATTGAACTGGAACAATGTAGGAATATTAAAGTATCCTTCAAACTACACTAGAATTAAACTGATCTTTCACAAGTGCCAGGCTTGAGATGGAAAAAAATCTTTAAGAGGGACGATTCTGCGTGTATTTGGTTGTCTGCTTGGAGCGTCAGCCCTCTTCACCACTAAGTTATCCTGCCTGTGGCCTCTGTTTTCAATGAAAATCATGGGCTTAATTTTAAAATTTAGCTTTTCATTTGTACATTTTGTTTGCCTACTTATTCAACATTTTATTGACAGTCAGTGCATTTTGTATTGCCCAGAGATGTTAGCACAGACAGGTGGGTAGGTGTTGTGTGTGGTGGGGGAGGTGGGGTGGGTTAATGACATGAAGTGAGTAAGCTGGAAATTTATTTTGAAAGCCAGTGGAGACAGTGGAAGAATGTTAGGCTGGGGGCAGTGAGCTCAGATCGTGTATTCTGAATATCACACTGTGGAGCAGCAGTGTGGGGAAGGGGTGGGAAGGGAGACAGGGAATTACTTAGGAGGTGATTGTGATTTATCACAAAGTGATAAAAAGTGGTGGTGGTCTGTGGACCATGAATGAAGTCAGAAACTGTCTGGGTTCAAATCCTGGCTTCCCATTTTTTTGCTGTGTGACCTGGGACAAGTCACAGAACTTCTCTGTGCCTCATTCCCCTCCCCTATGGAGTGTGGAGGCTATAGTCCTCGCTACTTCATGTGTTAGAACACTTAGAACAGTGCCAGACACTATAGTAAGAACTCAGTTGACTGTCATTAGTGAGCATGGAGGGAAAGTAACAACTAGGAGGTATATGTAGAGGGTACAATCAACAGGATTGGATATGGGAAAGAATGAGAAGTAGGAGTTCAGGATGAGTCTGAGGTTTCTAATTTAGGCATTGAAATACCTGGTGGCCACACGATTATAGCAAATTTGGGAGAGGAACCAGGCTGTAAAGGCAAAATGTGACCATATTGAGTGGGAGGTGCCTTGACCTCAAAGGTCTGAGTCTCAGCAGATGGTATAGGGTGTAACTAGACACAGACATAGGAGTCACTGGCTGAGACCTCAGATTGTCAGATTCACCAGGGAGAGGATTTAGAATTAGAAGTCAACATTCAGGGAAGGTTGATATTTAAGAAGCAAATTAAAGAAGATGTGGCTACAGAACTGGTGGAGAAAGGGTGGCTGAAGAGATAGGAGGGAAACCGGGAACAAAGAGGGGTCACAGAAGCCAAGGGAGGGAGGGAATTCCAAGTAGGGTGACCAGTAGATACAAATGAAGCAACACTTCCAGTAAAAAAAAGACTGAAGGGTTTCCAAGTGGCAGCATGGCTACATCAGCCCATGGCTAGTGTGGTTCCCCTAGAAAACTGCGGGGGAAGGCAGGGTGCAGGGGCGAGGAGCAGGGGGAGGTGAGGGAGTGGCCAAAGCACCCGTAGGCGACTCTCTCAAGAATCGTGGTCATGTAGAGGGGGGACGAGATACAAGCCCTCGTAAAGTTGCTTTTCCTGAATCAGGTTTTGGATTCTCTGGCTAGATCAGGGAATGTTACAGAAATGGTCCAAGTCTTTACCGAGTTAATGCCTTCACATCCTTCTGAGGGAGACCTTCCCTTGAACATCACATCTCAGGTAACCCTCTCTCAGTCTCTCAACTGAACCAGAATGACACGGACATGTTTACCGTCTCCCTTTTCTAGTAAAACCCAAGGCCCCTGAAGGCAGGCATCTTTCCTGTCTGTTCCTCTCTGCTTCCCCTCACTAAGTAGTGCCCGGTGTTCTGCTGGCATGAACTCCCGTTTCACTCTGGGTGCTGTTAATCACGCCAGGGTCCCGTGAGTGGACCCAGAGGGCTCAGACTGAAATTCCAGGCATGATTTTCCTTGAGCAGTGTAACTGCTTTTAGCACACAGATACTATACGAGGCCTCCTTTAGTGTTTCCCTCTGACAATGCTCTTCTCTTTGGGCACCAGAGAACAGAGTCAATTTGCATCCTGTTTTAGCTGATGATAGAATATATTCAGGCTTGTGGTACTGTGTGAATTCATTCGACATATTCCTACCTTCAGCTTATTTTTCCTCACTTTATTTTCCATTTTTATGATTTCCAGGTTTCCTAATATTTTTCTTATCCTGAATGCATTTTTCTAAGTTTCTTTAAATACTTTTTGAAAACAAAGTGAGTTATAACAGTTATGGGAGAGATGGGCTGTAACTAGATGCAGCTCTGTGGAATTAGTTTTTGAGACTTAATGGAAGTGAAATTGCTAAGAGGCCGAGATTACAGGTAACGGGAAGGGCTGATTCACAGCTCTGTTGGGTTTCCAAAAGATTTCAGTCTAGTTGGAGACAAATCAGAAGCCCTAGGAAGAGAATAATCGTATAACAAGGCTATACAATGTACGCCCCCAAAATGGTTCAGATGAAGAGGTATAGGAGTATCAGAAAGAAGAGATCATCATTTGTGGCTGGCATGCACTGCAAGGCTTCATAGAAGACTGGAGACAAATTCAGCTTGAAGAAGAATAGAATCTAAATAGTGCAATTAAATCTTATATTTGTTGAGAATGGCAGTAGCCCCTGAGCCAGGTGGCTGGACTTCTGGATCAACCCATGCTGGGAAGGAGGCATCAGCTGGAGTTAAGGATGCTGTGGCCTGTGGAGGTCAGTTTGTGGACCTTTTTGAAAACCCCGGGGTGGGGGTCTCTACCAAGGTCAGAACAGGACAGGACCTGTTCTCTCTTGCTTGGCTGCTTGACTTCCCTTTCCCGGCTGACCCAGTTCTGATCGGCTTTCTTTGCTGACCTCAGTGTGAGCAGAGAAATTCTACTTAATGTGCATGTAGCACACTTTCCTTGGCGACTCATCAGCCAGCAATAAATGGAACTTCTTGACAGTTTTAATTTTTCTGCCAGGGAACAGCTGGTGAGTGTTTCTCTGGAGAAGCAGTCTTGGAGAAGTTTTATCAGTATCTGGCTGGAAAATGTGTTTTCCTTCTCTCCTCCCCTCCTTCTCCTCCCCTCCTTCTTCTCCCCTCTTTCTCTTCCCCTCCCCTTGCCTGTTGTCTTACCTTTAAAGATTTTGCTCCTCTTGGATCCCTAGCCACTGAAAATTAATTTAGGGACAAGGCTTTTCCTGCAACACCTGCTGAATTACTCATTACTATCTTTGAGATTAAAAAAGCAACCCTTTTATCCAAGGTTCTTTTAATGAGCCGCTTCAGCACCGGACTTCCAATGTTCAACCCTGCCAGACAACAGCCGGTGGGAGGGCCTAGGAAGCCAGTCTCACTTCCAGAGATTTACAGCTATTGGGCCACAGGAGCAACATAATTATTCCCCATTAGTGCCCCATGAAAACGCAGATGGTGCGCAGAGTCCTGATGCCGCCTTGCTCGCCATTTCCTCCTCGCTGAAGCGTTTTGGTTCACACCCCTTCATCTCAGAGAACAGGTACTGGCTCAGCGTGCTTCCCAGTATCCCGTGCCAAGCAGATCAATGTCAGGGTCCAGTGCTGTCCATGTCCTGGGTGGAACCCACAGCTGCTTGTGACGTGCTGCACACATGAAGACACATTAGCCGCCAGCAGGAAATGTGTTCATCAGAACTCCCTTTGCTGCTGCAAGTAGCACAAGCTTAAAGAAAAAAATAAAAAGAGAGAGAGAGAGAGAGAATCAGTTACTTGAAAACAAAAGCAGCAGCCTAAAAAAAACAACCCAGAGGTAATTTTATTAGTGCTCACCAACAAGGCAATTAAATAGAATATAATGGACATCCATTACATCAGGGAGGAGATTTTAGCTTTCACAAGCTCAGGCATCCCCTCTACCAAACCCTTTCTACCATCTCTCTGCTTGTCCCCTGCTCTGCCTCTGTTTGAGATGAGAAGTATTTCTGACATGCTGTGCAAATATATGCAAATCCGATGTGAGTTCTTGTCACCTCCGCTCTGCCTGGTGTGGCCGCTGCCTGCGCAGTGTGGGCTGCAGGCCTCCTGGAACGGCAGCAATATGGCCTGCTCCCCGGTGCCAGGAACCATTAGTAGCCTTGATGAATCGGATTAGGGGGCTCTGACAGCACCGCAGGGTACCTGAGCAATTCCGGGGCTCCCAGGGTATGCAACAGCACGAGGTAGCGCGTCAAAGACAGGAGGGGAAGAACTGACTTCCACTGGGTTTTAAAATAGCTGTTTAGTTCCTAAGTTTTACCTTTATTTTTATGCAGCTACAGTGAAAACCTGCTCTTCTGACGGGAACAATTATTTGCTGATGTCCTTATTCACTCATCTCTTTCAAAGCTGGTCTCACAAGCCAGGGGCCCTGCGGAGGTTTTCCAGAGGAGGCATGCTGGTGTGTGAGCAGTCAGGTGGAGAGGCCTGTCCGCATAGTAAGGGCGTGGCCATCACGGGGTCAACATCTTATTTGCATATGGATTCCAAATAATCAAAGCATGGCTCCTAAATATAGACAATCTCAAGCAATTGGAAATTTTTGTTAATTTTCTTGCGGTTGTCATGGGTCCTTCCCCTCTCTTTCCTCTGAGGTCTTTCTCTCCTCTCTCCATGCACTCCTATTGCCTGTTCTTTGTAGGCTGCATGGGCAAGTGAGTTCTGGTGAGGTGGGAGAGATCAAAAGAAAAAGTGTGGGCATCAGGAGTGAAGTTTAAGAATTCATGTAACTACTGCCACCTTCAAACAGAACTCTTCTTAACCCAGCCCCACTGAGAACAGAGGACCCTCCCCGGAGTCTGGACTCTTACCTTTCTAGTCCTATCATTATGCAAACAGTAAAACGATGAATGTTGGAGTCCTTTTAAGACTTTTATGTAATTATCATAATGAATTAAGAGTCAGAATTTCGCCTACTTTGGAGCCAAACTCTTTCTAGCACTCTGCTTGGTGTGCCGCAGTCTGGGGTGCATCTGAATAGATGCCTGTTCCATTCACTCTGAAGCTGCCCAAGGAGGAAGCGGCTCGGACCAGCCTTGGCCCCTGCATCCACTGTCTGCCCAAGGCCTGACTAGTGGTTCTGGAGAAACACACACTCTCGCAAATGTCTGAAAGCGAAAGGGCTGGTTTGAAGGGCTCAGCAGGAATATAGGAATAAGTTCTCTAAACGACGCCCCATTGAAATGCAAGTTCTTACCCCAAAACACCCTATATCTGGGCCCTGAAATAGGCGCCAGCCTGTCTGTCATTAAAGCAGCATCACTTAGGCTTCTCTCTTCAATTACAGGTGACAGCTGTGTCTGGTTTTTAACATTAAACAAGGCAAGATTTTGTAGCAACTGAGGGTCATAGCATCTATTCATTTCCTTTTGCCACAGCAGCTAAATTCCCATTTTATGTGTCTCTCAATTGGCAACAAAGTGCCCCTGAGTGGAATGGAACTTTGGCTTCTATTACCTATGAAAGAAAGAGCAAGCCATTCCCAAGCGGTTTCAGATGAGTCCACTGTGGACCTTGGTTGCAGAGACTCTGGGAAACGGCCACCTGTCTTTTGGGGGCACAAAGGCTCCTTGGGCTGGAAGTCCTTCCAAGGCCACTTATCCTGACTTGCTTCAAATGTTCTTCCAGAGATGGGCCTGTCCTTCCTGCCCGGGCCCCACGCAGGGACCCTCCTCGGATGACAACATTAGCCCTCATACTAGCATTTTGTGTGGTCCATTTTCTTTGTGTTCTGACATAAAATAGAATGAAAGCCATGACTTAAAAGAACTAATGAACATTTGGCCACTCCCTCTTAACCCAGAAAATTCTAGCACAATTAAAAATTATGTATTTAGTTATTGGATTCATTTGTTGAAATGTTTAAAATAATGTGTTCTTGGTATAAAAGAAAGACAGTTGGAGTGTTCCAAGGGGTTCCCGAATTGAAACTTTTGTACGCTGCCTGCCTGTATTTGTAGTGAGATCACCTGGACATACCTCTCCAAATTCAGTGAGAGGCTGTCCCACTCCTTTCATGGGCTGTGAGAATAAATAGGTGTGTAAACAGTAATTAATTTTCTTCACATGTAGACACAAGAGACAAATGTATAACTAAGGAATAACATGCAGTACTGAGCAAAATGTGCAAAGGTGTGGGGCAGAGCAGTGTTCTCCGCTGGGCAGCACCTTGAGAGAGACAGGACAGCGGGCAGCTGGGGTCTAAGGTGAGCACAGGCAAGGACGGAGGTGCCTGTCGGGCTGCGGGCGGGCGTGGGTCCCTACAGCAACCAGTAACATTTATGACTGTTTCCCAATACGAGCATATCACATGTGTTTTCTCCCCTGGTTGATTTAAATGAAGGTACTTAAGATTGAAAAGGATAAAATTATGCCCAAATAAATGGCACAGTTACATAGTCCCTGGGTCAGGGTTTGAACCCCAGCTGTCTGCAGTTCTGACACTCTCTGGAATGAGGTCAGAGTTCTGCTCTCACTTCAGACCTCAGACACATGCTTGGGAGGTCCCAGGCCCCATTTCTGACCAATTAGCTACAAATTCTGGTGTTCTTATAACCCCATCAGGTTTGATAATTTGCTAGAATGACTCATAGAACTCAGGAAAGCTCTATACTGTGATGCAGTTTAATTATAAAGAATAAAATCAGGACCAGACAAAAGAAGTGATACACAGAGCGAGGTCTGGGGGGCCCCGAAGGCAACCCTTCCACATTCTCAGAATGTGCGGTTCTCCTGCTACAGTCAACCGAGAGTCTCCACTGAGCTTTGGGTCCCGGGTTTGTACTGGGGTTTAATTATGCTGACACGATTGGTTCAATCACTGGCCACATGAACAAGTTCAGTCCCCCATCCGCTTCCCCAGCCACGCACACACTTCTTCCCAGGAAGGTCAGGCTGATATCACTGGGCACTAAGCCCCAATCCTCTGGTTTGGTCACTTGTTTGGTCAGCCTGGCCAGCCCTCATTCAAAAACTATCAACTATCCAACTATTGGGGTGCATTCTAAGCCACCTTATTAGCATAAACTCAGTGGTGGTCTGAAGGACCTACCTGCTGTGGAAACAGACACTCCTGTCACTTAGGAGAATCCCAAGGGCTAAGAGGCTCTCTCACAGGAGCCAGGGCAAAGGCAGCTGTGTTCCTTATCATACAAAGAAGTGCAATTGTCAAGGCTCATCACACTCGGGAAGACTATGGGCTGCTTTCTCTCCCTGGGCCTCCAGCAAGCCTCTGCCTGACAGTATGTCTCCTGGTCAAACAAGCTTCTGCTTGAGGTGTTGCCTGAGCCCAGCCCTGAGGGTCAGTGGGAGGCTGAATGCTCAGGGTCCTATCAAGTTTCCTAAGAAGAAAATGCAGATTTCCCCTGCAAAGACAGGAGACCACCCATTTGGACCGCAAACATTTTCATACACTTAAATGGACCCCACAAGTCAGTGGGTCTTTTCCTAGAGACCAAGCACAGCACCCTGTGAAGTGTAGTAAGAGCCATGTTTGTATGTCACTGGGAGGTCACCTGCTGTCAGTGGCTTGGGGTCCAAGAGAGGTTCACCATTTTATACACAGAAATGTTGGTGAAGGAGAAGTGTCGGGGTCCACCCACACAGACTCCTGACCTATGGAACCCAGAGCTCCTGTGGTGCAGGGTGTGGGGTTCTGCAGCAGGCAATTAAATTCACAAGCCCCTCAGTTTTCCAGGGTGGGGGAGGCAGACATGGAGAGAGGGGCTTCCCAGAACCAGATTATCTGGGCTGTGCAGGAGAGAAGCAGGAAGCAGAAACTCCTGGGCAGGGTCAGAGAGATGAGAACCCAGAGGGAACTGTTTCCCAAACCTTTCCTGCGCTTCTCCTCAGCGCCGTTCCCCTGCGCTTCTCCGCAGCGCCGTTCCCCTGCGCTTCTCCGCAGCGCCATTTCCCTGCGCTTCTCCGCAGCACCATTTATCCCCTCTCGCCTCCCGGCCTCCAGGGAGACAGGCTGACCCCACCCCACTGTGGTGGGTGTGGGCAACCAGTAGCTGACTATGTGTTGCACGGGATTACAGAAAAACTTCAGACTTTCTCATTGTTAAATTAATATATGAGCTCTGAAGAGAAACACAAGACAGAGAACAATCCCTAACCATAGCCTGTTCTATAACTCGAGATAATCACTTGATAAATTTGGTATTTTTCTCATCTAAAACCAATGCCAACCTAACCCAAACACCACATATGCACACATATTTGTGCATACATACACGTGTACATGTACACACATAATTCCGTGTGTGCTTACACTCATGTGCATGCACACACTCACACATATCCCCTCCTATCTGATTGCTTGTTGTCCCAACGTGGTGACAAAATAGGTTCAGACATGGAGACATGCTTGTGAGTAGAAGTGGAAGAATTTTATTTACATTATATTATAATTATGTTTTCTTCCCTTATAATTCTTAGAAAACAGTCTTGGATAGGCGTGACCTGGAGCGAGTTGCTGAAGCGCTCTCTCAGGTTTCTGGTCGGTAGGTAGACATAATGACCTCCCCCTCACAGACCTGGCAATGGGAGTTCTCACGGGTGCAGGCGGAGGAGGTCTGGGCACTCAGTGGGAGGTGCGGCAGGTGCTGTCACGATTAGTTCCCTCTCTCTGACTCTGTCCCCATTGCCTCCCACAGGTTAGCCCGGCCCCACCTTGGCTTACCTGACAGCAGACGCTGGCCCAAGTCCTGACGCATTTAGATGGGAAAGGCTGGGCAGAGTGCAGAGGAAAGGGGCCTGTGTGGTGGGTGGAGGGTTCTCGGGAGGCTGTGTGCCCTGGGTGCAGGGACGGGCACTCAGGATGGTTAGAGTACAGGTATTTCCCAATGAGTAATGTTAATTTGTAAGAATCCATATATCCCTCACATATGACCAAGAGGTCCCATGGAGCGTCGGTGTGGATGAAATGAACAGGCTCATGGTCACGCCACGTGTTCACACAGTCCTGACAGTTTGCTTCAATTTTGACTCCTTGCAAGTGAACCACTGTGGTGGCTTAGGCCGATTGACAGGTTAAATTCGTTTGTTCTTGATTTCATTGTGTTTACTTTACTACCACGAATCGATGTGATAAAAGGATAAGGAACATTGATGTTGAAATATATGAAATGAGTGAAGAGCGTAAACATGACAATAATTCTTCAAATATGCCTCAGGATGATCTTGATCTGATTACACATTGCACGCGTGTGATCATAGCGAGTACGTAGCGCATCTGGGCAGCTTCCCAGCTTCCAAAGCCCTTGTTAGAGAAGATAGAGCAACGATTATGTCTAATTTTGCTTTTCATTTATTCAGAGTAAAGAGTTCCTTTACCCAAAATGTGTAGATAGGCAGATACCAAAATATGCAGATATGCTTAAAAAAAAACACACTAAAAAATAAGCCTCCTTTATCTTATCAGATAAGAGGAGAACACAAAGTATAAAAATTAATGAGTGTACCTTTATGGTGCACACTGTAAGACTTCCCACACCACATTGTGCAGGAAGGGTCATCTGTTTCAGATATGGCAACACTTTAAATATATATTCTGTCCCGAACCAAACCTCATGAATTATAACATTTTGGAATTTATTGTCATCAAATCACTTTTGTAACTGTGTGCATCACTTGGTAAATGAAAGTAAGGACAAATTCAACTACATATTATGAATATTATTAAATAGAATTAAAAATAAAGTTTGTAATGCATTCT
The DNA here is from genome assembly GCF_036850765.1 of Saccopteryx bilineata. NCBI lineage: Eukaryota > Metazoa > Chordata > Mammalia > Chiroptera > Emballonuridae > Saccopteryx > Saccopteryx bilineata. Next base: position 108,417,153 of record NC_089494.1, on the reverse strand, counting down.
TTGATGCCCATACTGATCTGAATGAAATATTTTAAGCTGAAAATCAGTTCTGTATGATATTTCAAACAAAATGACAGAATAGTCTTGAAAATTCTGGGGGAGGTTGGTAAGATTATACATTACTGCAAGCAGGGTCCGCGAATCAGAACATGAAGCGCCGAGCGAGGGCTCTGGGATGCCCTGCCAGGCTTTGGGACTGGCCAACCACAGCAGTGTTCTATGAGGTGGTGATTAATTTCTCCTAAAGTAGCCATATTAGGGTCAGGGACCAATTGCTGTCTTGGCTGCTAACAGCAAGCACAAAGCAAAGTGTTGCTGTGTATGTGCCTGGCATCGTTAATTAAACACATCTTAGCTGTCTAACCCTCCCAAACCCTCTGTGAGGCAGGTACCATTGCTAATGCCTGCCCCATTTTGCAGATGAGGAAACTGAGATCCAGCAGTCTGAGCAAAGTGATAACTCAAATCCAGCCTGTCTGACTCCAGACTGCACACATTGAACTACTGTGCCCTGTGCTTATCACAAAGCACACAGACTCAGGTTTGACTTCTCACAGTGTGTGGCTTATCATGTTTCTTCATTCTTGCTGCCCTGCTTCTGCACGTGTAAACTTTGCAGGAGCAGCTGAGCTCTAAGTGAATCAAAGGCATACAGATATTAGGATAAATACTGAATCATTTGCTGGGAGGATAGGCCTAGGTTTCCTGAGGCTGGCTCAGCACACCTTCCACACCAGCAGTGGGGAAGAGAGAGGGGATTCTGGAAGACATACTCGTACAGAGACCAAGGCACCTGAAAGGCCAAGGGTGGGCATGGCTCCCTCTTTTCTGGTATTCTCTAATGTCCTCTTAACACCCCTGGTTCTTTCCACATGGATGTGTTCTGGCTGTCCAAGGTCCTTATGGTTTGTCTTTGCAGGGTAACCTCAGGCAGTGCTCTGAGAAGATGGATATTCTAGCTTAGGTTGGAATATCTAACCTGCTCTTTTCCAGCTGTGTGACCTTAGGCAAGTAACCTGACCTCTCTGAGCCTTTGTGACCTCATCTGTACTCTAGAGGTAACAGTAGTTTTCAGCCTGACCTGTGGTGGCACAGTGGATAAAGCATCGACCTGGAATGCTGAGGTCACTGGTTCAAAACCCTAGACTTGCCTGGTCAAGATGTGTGGGAGTTGATGATTTCTGCTCCTCCCCCCTTCTCTCTCTCTCCCCTCTCTAAAATTAATAAATAAAATCTTAAAAAAAAGAAAATGTAGTTCTCATCTAAATGTTGTGAAGATTGAAGTTATGTGCCTGCCCAGAACACTGTCATCCATGTATGCACATGAACTTAGTTGCTTGCTGTCTTTCTGAATATACACGCACACCACACACACATATGTATTCACCTACATGTGTATTGTGCATACATGCATAGATATATTCTTTTATGTATGTATCATGACCACCTTAATTCATAATAGCTTAAAACTACCATTTTGCTATCTTGCCTGATGTTGTTGGTTTACTAGGCTCATCCGGCTGTTCTGCTCCACATGAAGTCAGCTGGGCGGCACTCAGTGTTTCCATGGGGCTTATTCTGTCCGCGGTGGTTCAGTCACACAGCTGCAACTAAGTGTGGCCTCCATGTGGCCTGTGGCTGGGTTCCAAGAAGCAGCATTGCAGGAGCAAGCATTCTGAAAAGTCTCAGGTGGGAGCTGCAAGACTTCACATGACTGAGCCTGAAAGCCAGGCAGTCCTGACTGCATTGGTCAAGCAAATCACTAAACACCCTCGAAGCAAGGGGCCACGCCTTCCATCTCTGTCTTTGGCTAAGGCTGTCTCGCTGCATGGCTGGAGAAAGGGACAGCTTGCATGGGCACAAGCTCCCTCACAATGAGCTGAATTTGTCTACATCCCTCCCTATCGATCCCTCCTTGAGATATGGCTCCAAGTCTTTGATACCCACCTGATTTCTTCCTTCCAGCTCTACCCCCAACAAAGTCTCTGTCACAGTGCTCCCACCCAGAGGGACAGGCCTCAGGCTTTGCCGCCTCCCCCAGCATTCACTCATGTCCCCCACAGCTCTGCTCAGAGCGCGGACAGGCGTGGGTGGGCGTGGAGTCCTCTCTACCCCGGGAAGATCCTATGATCTCACTCTCTAGGCTGGGTTCTAGACATATTAAATAAATGCCAGAGACATTTAGAAAAGTCTTTGTTTCTTGACAGTGTCTGACAGTAAAGATTAATGACTCAACTGAAAATACAAAAATCCTGTTCTGGTGACAAAAGACCCAAACAACTCTTTCTTTCTCTTTGAGTTCTTGCTATTACAATTCTGATACTCCAGCTCTGTCACCCACGGTCCCTGACACCCCAGCCCTACAGGGCAGAATGACTACCTATGGTTTTTCATTGAAATGCAAAATGAAAAGTCCTATACCCCCAAAACATATTCCATAAGTAAGAGCTGGTTGTGGCTGTCATTATCCCATCAAGATCATTCCCTCGCTTCTTAGTGGCAGGGACCGGTTCTGGTTGTTCTGATATTAATCTGCCACGTGACTTTGGCAAGCCACCTTTGAAAGGAGCTGTTCTATTGAGATCTCTACCACATAGGTCCCCAGGGTCCCTTCCAGCTTGCTGTTTCTCATTCTGTGACTGTCACCTGGCCACAGTGACCACCTGTGGGCAGTGGGTAAGCAATGGAGCTGCTCACCAGCTGCCACTTAGTAGAACTCTTCCTTCTTTATTTATTGACTGATGATCTCTCCCAAAGAGAATGTAACCTCCCAAGGGCTAGGACTGTTATGCTGTATCCCTCTATGGAGGCTCAGACAGTGCCTACCACAGAGTATACTCTTAGTGAATGTTTGCTGATCATTGAGCTACTGTTGACTGCCTCCCACTGGTCCTCCCCAGCCACTGTGTTACGTGTACCTTTCTTTCTGTTTCCTGGGGGCAGACCAGCCCACAGAGGTTTAATGCTATGCCCACCTCTTGCTCACCAGGCATTCATGGGGAGTGACGTTTTCAGTGTCACTGTCATTTGGCTCCTCTTTTTTTTTTTTTTGTAACAGAGAGAGAGAGAGAGAGACAGAGAGAGGGACAGATAGGGACAGACAGGAAGGGAGAGAGATGAGAAGCATCAATTCTTTTTTGCAGCACCTTAGTTGTTCATTGATTGCTTTCTCATATGTGCCTTGACCAGGGGCCTCCAGTTGAGCCAGAGACCCCTTGCTCAAGCCAGAGACCCCACACTCAAGCCAGCGACCTTGGGGTTTCGAACCTGGGTCCTTTGTGTCGCAGTATGATACTCTATCCACTGCGCCACCACCTGGTCAGGCTGTCATTGGCTGCTCTGTACAGGCCTCCTTAGCAAGATGTGCACCTTGTGCTGGAGTTGAAGTGGTGACTCTAAGGATGGTGACTCTAAGGATGGTTAGTTTTGGCTAACTCAGAGCTCTCAGCAGTTGGCTCCTGTCTGGGGGCTGAGAAGTGGGTTCTGCACAGACTCTGGGAGCAAGAGGGTCCCTGGAATGACCTAGAGTATGGAATACTACCTCAGGCTGCTGTGGAGGCCCAGGAGAGGCCTCGCGCATCCATTTCAGGTTCTACACAGACTCACTTCTGTGGTGGGAGCAAGAGTGTGCCTGGAATGACCTAGAGTGTGGAATACTACCTCAGGCTGCTGTGGAGGCCCAGGAGAGGCCTCGCGCATCCATTTCAGGTTCTGCACAGACTCACTTCTGTGGTGGGAGCAAGAGTGTGCCTGGAATGACCTAGAGTATGGAATACTACCTCGGGCTGCTGTGGGGGCCCAGGAGAGGCCTCACGCATCCATTTCAGGGCGGGAAACTCCCTAAAAATGATAGAAGGTATTTTGGGGAATAGACGGTACAGGGGACAGTTATTTCCTTCCTGAATATTTACCCACCACAAGCATAGAATATAGAAGGTCAGTGCTGGCTCATCCAAGGCCATGTAGATTGGAAATTCTCCAGTCTAACTCAGATAGCCTCCAGGTCAGACCTTTTCCCATCAGTACCTACAGTTACTTCCTAGAAAAAAGCCAGTGGGGCTTATGGGTGATTTGCAATCTGTCTTCACGTGTAAGTTTATCCTTCTCCCTCCTAGACCTGCGATGGGCTAGTGTGACGTAACCCTCACCCTCTGCTGGGGTGCCTTAGTGCAGCACCTGGCACAGGGGACACATGGTGAATGTTTGTGGAGGGAATTTAAAAAGCAAAGCAAGGGTGAGACGGAAGAAGGAAGGAGAATTATTTTATATGCATGATGTCAGTGATATTTTAGAAATCCTCAAATTTTTGTAACTGCAATAGAATAAGAAGAACTGAAATGCTCATCTGTAGGGGCCTGGTTAACTAACTGCATCATGAGATCAATGCAGCAGTTTTTTTAAATGCTGACACTTTTTATGTACTGATACGAAGAAATTTCTAGGATACTAAATATAAAAAGCAAAGTCACTCTGGTGTGTGTACTAGACTACCTTTGTGAAAGAAAGGGAAGAAAAAAATAATGCTATGTATTTACATTTTAAGTTATAGATGTGTCTCAAATCATATTGATATCAGACAGAGGCCTGGACCACAGAATTTATTCAAAAGGCAGCCATCAAAGATGAGTCAGCAGAGGAAGCCACCTCAGTGGAACTCCAACAACTTCTTATATACAGGGGTGGGCAAAAGTAGGTTTACAGTTGTGAGTACATGAAACACAGGGTTTCTTCTTCTTCTTCTTCTTCTTTTTTTAAGTGAGAGGAGGGGAGACAGACAGACAGACTCCCATATGTGCCCTGACCAGGACTCACCTGACAACCCCCGTCTGGGGCTGATGCTCAGACCACCTGATCTTTCCTCAGTACTCGGGGCTGTATTGGTCCTCCAGAGCATGTTATCATATATAAGCAAAAGAAACTGAAAAAATACATAAGACCCTAATAAAAATTAGTTACATTTTTGGAATGTAGGGAGAAAAGGAGATAGTAAAGGAAACTTTTTATCATATGATGTACACAAACATGTATGTATGTATATATATGATGCATACATATAAATATTAACATATACTTATGATACTTATATATTCTATACACATATTTTGTGCCTTTTATAATTTTTACACCAAGAAAACATATTATTCTTTCAAAATATATCTTTAAATCCCTCAAGTTAGGGAAGCATTTTGGTTGAATTTCCTATGTTGTGCCCAGTGTAGCATGTGACGGGAGCTTTCCCTTGCTCATGACAAAATGAATTTCAAAATAGAATCTGATCCTTTTCATTCTAGCTGAATCTATCTAATCTGAATTATTGCCCTCCAGTTATAAGAGGGGAAAGAGGAAATGGCTTGAAGATGCTTAGATACTGATATATCATTTTACTGTTCAGTTGGGGTGAATTATGTTATTGATCTCCAAATTTGTGGGAAGTTTTTACCTTAAAAATGCTTAGTTTTATAAGCAGATGTTTTTAACCATGGGAAGAATTGGTAAAATTCAGGTATTATACCACTTGCCTCAGTTTCTGCAAAGATGGCAAGTCAAATATTAGCCTCCATTTCAATGTCTTTTCTCTCCGTCCTTGAATGAGTATCTGTTTAACATCTTTGTAGGTGAAACTTTGGATAAAGTCAGATCCATATGTGTGCATGTGGAAACCATGGGTCTATAAGAGCTTAAAAATTTTTTTTCTGTGTTTGGGGAGGGATGATATATCATTATTGTGCTATATATGTACTGGCATAAGTGGCTTATATTCTTCTTCTTTTTTTGTGACAGGGACCAAGAGAGGGACAGATAGGGAAAGACAGACAGGAAAGGAGAGAAATGAGAAGCATCAACTCTTCGTTGTGGCACCCTCTTTGTTCACTGATTGCTTTCTCAAATGTGCCCTGACTGGGGGGCTACAGCAGAGCGAGTGACCCCTTGCTCAAGCCAGTGACCTTGGGCTCAAGCCAGCGACCTTGGGCTCAAGCCAGTGACCTTGGGCTTCAAGCCAGCAACCATGGTGTCATGTCTATAATCCCATGCTCAAGCCAGAGACCCCACGCTCAAGCCGGATGAGCCCACGCTTAAGCCAGTGATCTCTGGATTTCAAACCTGGGTCCTCTGCATCCCAGTTCAATGCTCTATCCACTGTACCACCACCTGGCCAGGCTGTGGCTTATATTCTTAATTTGAATAACAATTGCTAACTTCCTGAGTCATTATAATCAGGCTTTAACATATTAACTCGGTGATTTGTTCAATGTCCTTATTGAGAAAATATGTTCTGGCCTAGCACATTGCCATGTATTATAATATTCTTGGTCAATAATCATTATTTTTATAGTAATTATTGAAGCTGGTGCCTCCTCTGGTATGGAGCATTGTAAATGCAGAGTGTGAGATTGTTCAGGATCCAGGTGTTATTCATAATAGCACATTCAGCTGGATTTATGTCCATCTCCAATTAGGGAACAGTCAAGCTCAAATTAATTTAGCTCACAGCTACTAATGAGCAACAGCAAAATCAGCTGACTATAAAAATTATTATTGAATTTTATTTCTTTCAACTTGATGCAGCTTGGTGCACAGAGAGATAGTATCAGCTTGAAGGCTGGGGGCGAGAGAACTTGATGTTGTCCGTGAGCTTCATGTCAGCTCTTCCCCCTGGTTGACCAACATCCAATGAATTGTTAGAAGTCCACCAAGATGGCTTCCCCTGCCAACTCACCCTTGACGGCTGCCTTCTGAATGAATTCTGTGGTCTAGAGACCTCTGATGTCAATGTAATTTGAGGCACATCTGTAACTTAAAAACTTCTACTAGCCACATTTAAAAAGGTTAAAAAACGGGTGAAATTAATTTTGATATATTTTATTTAATACAATATATCCAAAATATTATTTCAATGTATAAAAAATATAAAACTGTTGATGATCTAGTTCACATTCTTTTTTTTTATACCAAGCCCTCAATATCTGATGTGAATTTTACATTTGCAGCATTCTTCAGTTCAGTCCAACCTCAGTGCAAATGAGCAATAGCCACACACAGTGGGTGGCTGCCATACGACCAGGGCGAGTCTGGCCTGAGTGTCTTCAGCTGTAACAAGGTTCTGTTTCCCTCAGGGTTTGCAGGTTGGGGGTAGGTCCGCATGGGCTCTGGATACTCAGGGGAAACAAAGAATATGCAAAACACACAAGCAGGGGAAAATACTACATTTTCTTTTTACTATTAGTCTGGCAAGTCTGGCACATTTACAAGCTTGATGAATTAGGTTACAGCTCCTGTCACCGTCACCTTCCACACTAATAAAGGCAGAACGGAACCTCATAAATATCCTGTCTCCTCATTATCAGGGCTTGGCTTTGCCATTTGTGGCCTCATAAAAAAAAAAAAAGGTTTTTCTCATATAATTATTAATTGTTGTCATGAAAAATGCACATTTTTGTTGAAGCTTAACTCTAGTGCTGTTGCGTTAATGTCAAAGAGAAACATGAAGCCTGTTGTCAAATATAAGTTTGAGGAGTAAGGAGGTGCTGAATATTTCATTTCACTGGCAGTGTTTCTGAAGAGAGACTGACTTAAATCCAGGAGAGTATTTTAATTGTTTCATATTATAAAAGTTTTATAGGAATTTGAAGGCGTAACGCAAGGACACCATGTGTCACTGAACTTGGTTTCTGCAAGCCAGGACACGTGTGAAGTGAGGCTGGACCTCTGCTATTTTTATTGCGTGGAGACCCTCACACTCTAATGAGATGGGACGTGAGGGGCAGGAGGAGAGGGAGAAAAACCACCTCTGTGGCTGCTCTGTCATGTTTCCAGCTGTGCATGAGGCTGCTCACCAGCCCAGGAGGCCCCCTGATGCCCCTCGACACCTTCCGCAGGGTAGTCTCCGACCTGCGATTCCCACCCTCCTTCCTCTCGGCTGCACTGGGAGCTGCTGGTCTCTGACTGGTCTCCTCATTTGCAGCTGTGTCCTCCCCAGGTTCGTCCTGCACATCGCCAGCCCTCTGAGAGCTCTGTCTAAAATTCAGATGACAGCCCATCACTCACTGCTGCTCACCCCCTGTGGCTGCCTGCTGCCCATGGGTGGAGACCATGGATTTCTGACAGTGGTGGGAGGGCCATCCTGTGATCTGGCCCCTGCTCACTTTCCCCCCTCTCTCTTTCCCTCCCCGCTGCCTCTCTGACTTTTAATTGGTGTCCCTGAATCTCTGCAGCAAAGCTCTATGTCCCCCCAACTGAGTGCTTCCTCCCACTCCCGTCCTCAGGCCTCTGTCTCACCAGGAATTTTGGTCCAGCTCCTTTATCAGACTCTGGGTAGGCTCCACCTCCTCCAGCAAGCGTGGGCAAGCCTCCCCCCTCTGCAGCAAGCAGGTTAAGTGCTGGTGCTCCTCGGTGCTGTGATGCTCTAGTATCCTCACACACCTGTTTGTGCACCAGCTGCCATCCTAGTAACACCTCGCCGCGCTCATTGTGGAATCCTATGTGCTGAGCTTGGCCCAATGAGCAGCAGGTGCTCACTGCACATCTGCAGAGGAGCTAGGCTAGTCCTGTGGGGCAGAGGTTTCTGGGCCTTTCCTCTCTATTGGTAGATGAGGTCTGGTGGCTCAGTCAACTCTGTGGGAGGGTTAGCTGTTCCCCCTCAAGAGGGGACTTAGTGACAGGACTGAGATATCAGCCCAATGCCTGCTTCACACAGAGGCCTGCCCACATGCAACATGTGGTGATGAAAGTGCATTGCTAGCCATGGCCGGTTGGCTCAGTGGTAGAGTGTTGGCCTAGCGTGTGGAAGTTCTGGGTTCAATTACTGGTCAGGGCACACAGAAGAAGTGACCATCTGCTTTTCTACCCCTCCCCTCTCTCTCTCTCTCTCTCTTTGTTCCTCTCCTGCAGACATGGCTCCATTGGCACAAGTGCATCGGCCCTGGGCACTGAGGATGGCTCTGTGGAGTCTCTACCTCAGGTGCTAAAAATAGCTTGGTTGCAAGCATGGCCCCAGATGGACAGAGCATGGGCTCCAGGTGGGGGTTGCCAGTGAATCCCGATTGGGGCACATGCAGGGATCTGTCCCTCTATCTCCCCTCCTCTCATTTAGAAAAGAGGAACAAAGAGAAAAAGAAAGTGCATGGCTTTGGCTCAGTGTGATGAAGTCTTAGGAGCTCACAGGGAAAGTGGGGTGTAGGGAGCTAGAGAGATGACTCCTAAGAGGTCAGGAGTTTAATCTCTGTGTTGATGGCAACAGGAACCATCGAAGTGTTGTAGCAGGGATTGGGAGAGTCAGCTTACGGGACCACGGCTCTTCAAGCCCTCCACCCACATATACACACCTGCCCTGCATGTGTGTATCTCTGCCAGCCTCTGACGTGGGGGCAGTGCAGAGCACCGGACAAAGATCGTGCCTGGCACAGGCTAAGAGTGCCTTACACTGTGAGTACAAGGAACTTGAAAGAACAGTGGCTTAAACAGAACTGGGGATTTTGTTTCTCTCTTAAATGGGCCATTCAGGGGGACCACACGTTGTCTATCAGCATCCGTCCCTCTCTGCTGTTCTCAGCATAGCAGCCTTCACTCTCTAGTTCACAGCTTGTCTTCACCTTTCAAGCAGAAACAAGAAGGAAAGGTGAAGTTCAAGAGGTAAAGAGAAAATTGCCCAGTCTCCTTTTCTGACCTCTGGTGGCGCCTCATTACATGGGCATCATTAGTTATAACGGAGTCCGGAAAATGTTGCCACAACAAAACTGAGGTTCTGCTAATGAAGAAGGAAGGAATGGATACTGAATGGGCAGCTGGCTTTCTAATACCCGGACTTCCCAGCATCCTCCTTGGAGGTCCGTTTTATCTTCCACATAGCACTGAACACTCTGGAATTGTCTTGCTCATTTATTTACTTGTTTGTTAGCTGTGCCCACCACTAGAATACAGGCTCTGTGTTGAAAGGGAACTGACACATTATTCTTGCTCAGTCCTGTCCACTTTGCCTCTGCACCTTCAGATTCAGAATAAAAATCCTTAACTCGATTTTCCACTGGAACCCGCGGAAGCACATCTCCCAGAAGGTCAAGGTCATTCTAACATTTTGCACACAATTGATTACACTGAGGCTGCCTGCCTGTCTCCATTTGTGGGAACTTTATCTTTTTTTGCTCTTATTGAACAAATTAGCTAACATGACACTGGATACTGATTAGCAATTTGTACAGCAATTTTTGAATAATTGGAAGAATTCCATTGTTTTGCTCTTTAATTCTTAATTTACATTTTTAATGTACTGTGTCTTCATTTATATGATGGGATTTCCTCTTCTTTGTATGTCTGTAGTGGAACAAAGGCTTCTTCCCACCCTCAGATAATTATGAATATTGAACAGCTACTCAAATTATTGTCATTTTATAATTTGGGCTGAGAATATTCATGGCTTTAGTCTCTTTTGTGTCAATTAATATTTGTTGGTGTAAATGTGGCTCAAAACTGCAGAGTGGGGTTCTGATCCCTCCAGAGCCCTCCCCGTGGCCTGCCTGCTGGGGGCTCTGAGTCCTGTCCCTTTGGGGGGTACCCTGCTGGGGGGCTCTGAGCCCTGTCCCTTTGGGGGGTACCCTGCTGGGGGGCTCTGAGCCCTGTCCCTTTGGGGGGTACCCTGCTGGGGGGCTCTGAGCCCTGTCCCTTTGGGGGGTACCCTGCTGGGGGACTCTGAGCCCTGTCCCTTTGCGGGGTACCCTTAGCCTCTCAGTCAGCCCTGTGCAGTGATATAAACGGTCACCACATATGTCCTCAGCTGCTGGAAGCCTCGCACTGCGCCCATCCTCCCAGTCCCCGTGTTAACCCGTGCTTCTGCACACACAGTTCTCCTTCTGTGATAAGATCACTTGTTTATTTGTCCAGGGGAGGTTCGGGAGGGGAGAGACTTTACACTATTCATCTCTGTCTCCCCGGAGCCCCAGAAAGGGTGGTAGGCATCAATAAATGATCATAAAGAACTGCACTATTGTAAAAGCCAACATGCAAACATACTCTATGTGACAGGCACTGTTCTTAGTTGCTCTAAATACATTAATGCATTTCACGTTTACAACTACCCCATGAAGCAGGTACTATTTCCCTGATTTAATGGGTAAGGGAGCTAAACCAGAGAAGACATCTAAGTTTACCCAGCCAGTATGGGAGAGAGAAAGATTTGGCCCCAGACATGTGATACCAGAGCCCACCTGCTGACACCCTACACTTCTCTGCTTCCTGGTGGGAAAGACCACCACTTATTTGTATGGCCCTGGGCCAGGAAGAAGAACTTGCCTCTGTCTGACTCTGGGGCCTCTGAGTGGGGGATACCAACCCAACACCCCTGATTTCAACTACCTGAGAATAGAAATAACTACCAATTCCAGGAAGCTGGGTTGATGTGTGCCTTCCTTCGTGCTGAGGATGGCCTGGCAGAAGCCCATCGGGACGTCGGGGAGAAAGGCTCCTCCCGCCTCCCTGAGCCTGTGTCTGTGACTGTCAGCAGCCCGGAAAAAGGAGGATCTACTCTCCACATGGCACAGGGACCTCTGAGGACCTGCGGGAGGGCCAATGGGTGAAGGACTGGCCTGGGGCATGTGGCTCCGGCACCGTGTCCCCATGACAAGCCACGCTTAGCCATCAGTACTCTGTATAACTCAGGTGTCCCCTAGGTGCTGGGAGGTGGTGCAATGAGTGCTGTTGCCAGGAATTTTATAGATCAGACTTTTTTTTGAAGATAAGGGACTGAAATTAGGTCTTCACCTATCTATTTTGCCAAGTAGAAACATTAAAAAGGGGAAAAGATAAAAGAAAAAGACCATCTCTTGCCATTAACCCTTAATGAAAGCATTTTAACTCCCTAAAACATAAAAGGGATTGTTTTAGAGAAAAAAAGAACAATTCATGAACTTGAGTTCAGATGGTTAACAATGGAAAACTAACATTGCTTTCAATTCCGCTTGGACCTGTGAAAGTTCTGTCACCCATCCCTGGGGAGCTTTGGGGAACAAGGGATGGAGAAAAAAGAAGTACCAGTGCTAGCCATGGATCTTACTTTTTGTGTGACATCATGCAACTTATTTAGCACCTCCTCTATGAATTGGGGGCGCTTTCCAGGGGTTTTGTGAAGTAAAGGATGTGTTGAGGGGAGGTTGGACCATGCATCGAGTTTTTAGAGCAGTAAATCGGAAGGGGTGACCCCCTACAGGCACCATCAGCATCGCCGGGGAGCTTCTGAGAAATGTAGGAGGCTGGGCCTTGCAGGACCTGCTGCATCCCAAACTGCAGGTGGTGCACAGCAGTTGTGTGGAAAGCAGCCCTCCGGTGACTCTGAGGCCTGCCTTAGTTCTAGTTCAAGAGCCACCACTGTAGAGAGCACTGCCGTCTCCGAACAGTGGCCACCGGGCGGCAGGAGTCGGGCTCTGAGATCCCAGGGCACCTGTGCTAGGGGACCTGAGAGAGCCCTGGGTCTGCCTGGTATTATCCACCTGAAGCTGCACTTCCCTCATCAACCCATTCCTCCTGGAGCAGCGCTGCACCTGGACGTCTTAATCATGGGTCACATGCCTGCATGTCCCCGTTAGATTTCTCACGGGTAAGCTTGTGACACAGTGCCCACCTTCAAGCCCAGAAGTGGGGCATCGCTGTGCAGGGGGTACCCCATGCCCCCAAGTCTGGCTGTGTCTGGCTTCTGCATGCCAGGATCTGTGACCAGCTGTTCCTGCACCTGCCTCTGGCCAGCCCTCCTGTGCACCTCCCGTGTCGCTGGGTGGAGCTGATGGCGGCAGTGTGGCTGGTCTCCCTCCCTGCACACTCTCCACTCTAGTCTGTGCTACGGATGTGGCCAGAGTCTCTGTCCCGAGGTACAGTTTTGACTGGGCTATGCTTCTAATCAAAATGGTCCCCTCACAAGGCACCACAGAACAAATCCAAAGCCTTTAGTCAAGAACGCAAGGGCCTCCAAATCTAGTGCCACAAAATGAATTGTTTAAAAAAATAAAATTTAAAGGTATGGAAAGTACAGAGAATAGTATGACAAATACTCAAAAGGACACATGTTCTGGGCTATCAGATTTTTTTCATCTCTATGTGTGTATGTGTGTGTACGAGTGTGAAGGTATATCACAGATGCTTCTCCTCTCTCCTGCTCACCCTCACTCCTTAGCGCCAGGTGTGTGTACGAGTGTGAAGGTATATCACAGATGCATCTCATCTCTCCTGCTCACACTCACTCCTTAGCGCCAGGTGTGTGTACGAGTGTGAAGGTATATCACAGATGCATCTCCTCTCTCCTGCTCACCCTCACTCCTTAGCGCCAGGTGTGTGTACGACTGTGAAGGTATATCACAGATGCATCTCATCTCTCCTGCTCACACTCACTCCTTAGCGCCAGGTGTGTGTATGAGTGTGAAGGTATATCACAGATGCATCTCCTCTCTCCTGCTCACCCTCACTCCTTAGCACCATGTGTGTGTACGAGTGTGAAGGTATATCACAGATGCATCTCCTCTCTCCTGCTCACCCTCACTCCTTAGCGCCATGTGTGTGTATGTGTGTGAAGGTATATCAGAGATGCATCTCCTCTCCTGCTCACCCTCACTCCTTAGCGCCAGGTGTGTGTACGAGTGTGAAGGTATATCACAGATGCATCTCCTCTCTCCTGCTCACCCTCACTCCTTAGCACCATGTGTGTGTACGAGTGTGAAGGTATATCACAGATGCATCTCCTCTCTCCTGCTCACCCTCACTCCTTAGCGCCATGTGTGTGTATGTGTGTGAAGGTATATCAGAGATGCATCTCCTCTCCTGCTCACCCTCACTCCTTAGCGCCAGGTGTGTGTACGAGTGTGAAGGTATATCACAGATGCATCTCCTCTCTCCTGCTCACCCTCACTCCTTAGCGCCAGGTGTGTGTACGAGTGTGAAGGTATATCACAGATGCATCTCCTCTCTCCTGCTCACCCTCACTCCTTAGCGCCAGGTGTGTGTACGAGTGTGAAGGTATATCACAGATGCATCTCCTCTCTCCTGCTCACCCTCACTCCTTAGCGCCATGTGTGTGTACGAGTGTGAAGGTATATCACAGATGCATCTCCTCTCTCCTGCTCGCCCTCACTCCTTAGCGCCATGTGTGTGTACGAGTGTGAAGGTATATCACAGATGCATCTCCTCTCTTCTGCTCACCCTCACTCCTTAGTGCCAGGTGTGTGTACGAGTGTGAAGATATATCACAGATGCATCTCCTCTCTCCTGCTCACCCTCACTCCTTAGTGCCATGTGTGTGTACGTGTGTGAAGGTATATCACAGATGCACCTCCTCTCTCCTGCTCACCCTCACTCCTTAGCGCCAGGTGTGTGTATGTGTGTGAAGGTATATCACAGATGCATCTCCTCTCTCCTGCTCACCCTCACTCCTTAGCGCCAGGTGTGTGTATGTGAGTGAAGGTATATCACAGATGCATCTCCTCTCTCCTACTCACCCTCACTCCTTAGCGCCAGGTGTGTGTACGAGTGTGAAGATATATCACAGATGCATCTCCTCTCTCCTGCTCACCCTCACTGCTTAGCGCCAGGTGTGTGTAAGTGTGTGAAGGTATATCTCAGATGCATCTCCTCTCTCCTACTCACCCTCACTCCTTAGCGCCAGGTGTGTGTACGAGTGTGAAGATATATCACAGATGCATCTCCTCTCTCCTGCTCACCCTCACTCCTTAGCGCCAGGTGTGTGTATGTGTGTGAAGGTATATCTCAGATGCATCTCCTCTCTCCTGCTCGCCCTCAGTCCTTAGCGCCAGGTGTGTGTATTTGTGTGAAGGTATATCACAGATGCATCTCCTCTCTTCTGCTCACCCTCACTCCTTAGTGCCAGGTGTGTGTACGAGTGTGAAGATATATCACAGATGCATCTCCTCTCTCCTGCTCACCCTCACTCCTTAGTGCCAGGTGTGTGTATGTGTGTGAAGATATATCACAGATGCATCTCCTCTCTCCTGCTCACCCTCACTCCTTAGTGCCATGTGTGTGTACGAGTGTGAAGGTATATCACAGATGCATCTCCTCTCTCCTGCTCACCCTCACTCCTTAGCGCCAGGTGTGTGTATGTGTGTGAAGGTATATCACAGATGCATCTCCTCTCTCCTGCTCACACTCACTCCTTAGTGCCAGGTGTGTGTACGTGTGTGAAGGTATATCACAGATGCATCTCCTCTCTCCTGCTCACACTCACTCCTTAGCGCCAGGTGTGTGTACGAGTGTAAAGGTATATCTCAGATGCATCTCCTCTCTCCTGCTCACTCTCACTCCTTAGCGCCAGGTGTGTGTACGAGTGTGAAGGTATATCACAGATGCATCTCCTCTCTCCTGCTCACCCTCACTCCTTAGCGCCAGGTGTGTGTACGAGTGTGAAGGTATATCACAGATGCATCTCCTCTCTCCTGCTCACCCTCACTCCTTAGCACCATGTGTGTGTACGAGTGTGAAGGTATATCACAGATGCATCTCCTCTCTCCTGCTCACCCTCACTCCTTAGCGCCATGTGTGTGTATGTGTGTGAAGGTATATCAGAGATGCATCTCCTCTCCTGCTCACCCTCACTCCTTAGCGCCAGGTGTGTGTACGAGTGTGAAGGTATATCACAGATGCATCTCCTCTCTCCTGCTCACCCTCACTCCTTAGCGCCAGGTGTGTGTACGAGTGTGAAGGTATATCACAGATGCATCTCCTCTCTCCTGCTCACCCTCACTCCTTAGCGCCAGGTGTGTGTACGAGTGTGAAGGTATATCACAGATGCATCTCCTCTCTCCTGCTCACCCTCACTCCTTAGCGCCATGTGTGTGTACGAGTGTGAAGGTATATCACAGATGCATCTCCTCTCTCCTGCTCGCCCTCACTCCTTAGCGCCATGTGTGTGTACGAGTGTGAAGGTATATCACAGATGCATCTCCTCTCTTCTGCTCACCCTCACTCCTTAGTGCCAGGTGTGTGTACGAGTGTGAAGATATATCACAGATGCATCTCCTCTCTCCTGCTCACCCTCACTCCTTAGTGCCATGTGTGTGTACGTGTGTGAAGGTATATCACAGATGCACCTCCTCTCTCCTGCTCACCCTCACTCCTTAGCGCCAGGTGTGTGTATGTGTGTGAAGGTATATCACAGATGCATCTCCTCTCTCCTGCTCACCCTCACTCCTTAGCACCATGTGTGTGTACGAGTGTGAAGGTATATCACAGATGCATCTCCTCTCTCCTGCTCACCCTCACTCCTTAGCGCCATGTGTGTGTATGTGTGTGAAGGTATATCAGAGATGCATCTCCTCTCCTGCTCACCCTCACTCCTTAGCGCCAGGTGTGTGTACGAGTGTGAAGGTATATCACAGATGCATCTCCTCTCTCCTGCTCACCCTCACTCCTTAGCGCCAGGTGTGTGTACGAGTGTGAAGGTATATCACAGATGCATCTCCTCTCTCCTGCTCACCCTCACTCCTTAGCGCCAGGTGTGTGTACGAGTGTGAAGGTATATCACAGATGCATCTCCTCTCTCCTGCTCACCCTCACTCCTTAGCGCCATGTGTATGTACGAGTGTGAAGGTATATCACAGATGCATCTCCTCTCTCCTGCTCGCCCTCACTGCTTAGCGCCAGGTGTGTGTAAGTGTGTGAAGGTATATCTCAGATGCATCTCCTCTCTCCTACTCACCCTCACTCCTTAGCGCCAGGTGTGTGTACGAGTGTGAAGATATATCACAGATGCATCTCCTCTCTCCTGCTCACCCTCACTCCTTAGCGCCAGGTGTGTGTATGTGTGTGAAGGTATATCTCAGATGCATCTCCTCTCTCCTGCTCGCCCTCAGTCCTTAGCGCCAGGTGTGTGTATTTGTGTGAAGGTATATCACAGATGCATCTCCTCTCTTCTGCTCAACCTCACTCCTTAGTGCCAGGTGTGTGTACGAGTGTGAAGATATATCACAGATGCATCTCCTCTCTTCTGCTCACCCTCACTCCTTAGTGCCAGGTGTGTGTATGTGTGTGAAGATATATCACAGATGCATCTCCTCTCTCCTGCTCACCCTCACTCCTTAGTGCCATGTGTGTGTACGAGTGTGAAGGTATATCACAGATGCATCTCCTCTCTCCTGCTCACCCTCACTCCTTAGCGCCAGGTGTGTGTATGTGTGTGAAGGTATATCACAGATGCATCTCCTCTCTCCTGCTCACACTCACTCCTTAGTGCCAGGTGTGTGTACGTGTGTGAAGGTATATCACAGATGCATCTCCTCTCTCCTGCTCACACTCACTCCTTAGCGCCAGGTGTGTGTACGAGTGTAAAGGTATATCTCAGATGCATCTCCTCTCTCCTGCTCACTCTCACTCCTTAGCGCCAGGTGTGTGTACGAGTGTGAAGGTATATCACAGATGCATCTCCTCTCTCCTGCTCACCCTCACTCCTTAGCGCCAGGTGTGTGTACGAGTGTGAAGGTATATCACAGATGCATCTCCTCTCTCCTGCTCACCCTCACTCCTTAGTGCCAGGTGTGTGTATGTGTGTGAAGGTATATCTCAGATGCATCTCCTCTCTCCTGCTCACCCTCACTCCTTAGCGCCAGGTGTGTGTACGAGTGTGAAGGTATATCACAGATGCATCTCCTCTCTCCTGCTCACACTCACTCCTTAGCGCCAGGTGTGTGTATGTGTGTGAAGGTATATCTCAGATGCATCTCCTCTCTCCTGCTCACCCTCACTGCTTAGCGCCAGGTGTGTGTATGTGTGTGAAGGTATATCTCAGATGCATCTCCTCTCTCCTGCTCACCCTCACTCCTTAGCGCCATGTGTGTGTACGAGTGTGAAGGTATATCACAGATGCATCTCCTCTCTCCTGCTCACCCTCACTCCTTAGTGCCAGGTGTGTGTATGATTGTGAAGATATATCACAGATGCATCTCCTCTCTCCTGCTCACCCTCACTCCTTAGCACCATGTGTGTGTACGAGTGTGAAGGTATATCACAGATGCATCTCCTCTCTCCTGCTCACCCTCACTCCTTAGCGCCAGGTGTGTGTATGTGTGTGAAGGTATATCACAGATGCATCTCCTCTCTCCTGCTCACACTCACTCCTTAGTGCCAGGTGTGTGTACGTGTGTGAAGGTATATTACAGATGCATCTCCTCTCTCCTGCTCACCCTCACTCCTTAGCACCATGTGTGTGTACGAGTGTGAAGGTATATCACAGATGCATCTCCTCTCTCCTGCTCAACCTCACTCCTTAGCGCCATGTGTGTGTATGTGTGTGAAGGTATATCAGAGATGCATCTCCTCTCCTGCTCACCCTCACTCCTTAGCGCCAGGTGTGTGTACGAGTGTGAAGGTATATCAGAGATGCATCTCCTCTCTCCTGCTCACCCTCACTCCTTAGCGCCAGGTGTGTGTACGAGTGTGAAGGTATATCACAGATGCATCTCCTCTCTCCTGCTCACCCTCACTCCTTAGCGCCATGTGTGTGTACGAGTGTGAAGGTATATCACAGATGCATCTCCTCTCTCCTGCTCGCCCTCACTCCTTAGCGCCATGTGTGTGTACGAGTGTGAAGGTATATCTCAGATGCATCTCCTCTCTCCTGCTCACACTCACTCCTTAGCGCCAGGTGTGTGTATGTGTGTGAAGGTATATCACAGATGCATCTCCTCTCTTCTGCTCACCCTCACTCCTTAGTGCCAGGTGTGTGTACGAGTGTGAAGATATATCACAGATGCATCTCCTCTCTCCTGCTCACCCTCACTCCTTAGTGCCATGTGTGTGTACGTGTGTGAAGGTATATCACAGATGCACCTCCTCTCTCCTGCTCACCCTCACTCCTTAGCGCCAGGTGTGTGTATGTGTGTGAAGGTATATCACAGATGCATCTCCTCTCTCCTACTCACCCTCACTCCTTAGCGCCAGGTGTGTGTACGAGTGTGAAGATATATCACAGATGCATCTCCTCTCTCCTGCTCACCCTCACTGCTTAGCGCCAGGTGTGTGTAAGTGTGTGAAGGTATATCTCAGATGCATCTCCTCTCTCCTACTCACCCTCACTCCTTAGCGCCAGGTGTGTGTACGAGTGTGAAGATATATCACAGATGCATCTCCTCTCTCCTGCTCACCCTCACTCCTTAGCGCCAGGTGTGTGTATGTGTGTGAAGGTATATCACAGATGCATCTCCTCTCTTCTGCTCACCCTCACTCCTTAGTGCCAGGTGTGTGTACGAGTGTGAAGATATATCACAGATGCATCTCCTCTCTCCTGCTCACCCTCACTCCTTAGCGCCAGGTGTGTGTATGTGTGTGAAGGTATATCTCAGATGCATCTCCTCTCTCCTGCTCGCCCTCAGTCCTTAGCGCCAGGTGTGTGTATTTGTGTGAAGGTATATCTCAGATGCATCTCCTCTCTCCTGCTCACCCTCACTGCTTAGTGCCAGGTGTGTGTACGTGTGTGAAGGTATATCACAGATGCATCTCCTCTCTCCTGCTCACCCTCACTCCTTAGCGCCAGGTGTGTGTACGAGTGTAAAGGTATATCTCAGATGCATCTCCTCTCTCCTGCTCACTCTCACTCCTTAGCGCCAGGTGTGTGTACGAGTGTGAAGGTATATCACAGATGCATCTCCTCTCTCCTGCTCACCCTCACTCCTTAGCGCCAGGTGTGTGTACGAGTGTGAAGGTATATCACAGATGCATCTCCTCTCTCCTGCTCACCCTCACTCCTTAGCGCCAGGTGTGTGTATGTGTGTGAAGGTATATCTCAGATGCATCTCCTCTCTCCTGCTCACCCTCACTGCTTAGCGCCAGGTGTGTGTATGTGTGTGAAGGTATATCTCAGATGCATCTCCTCTCTCCTGCTCACCCTCACTCCTTAGCGCCATGTGTGTGTACGAGTGTGAAGGTATATCACAGATGCATCTCCTCTCTCCTGCTCACCCTCACTCCTTAGTGCCAGGTGTGTGTACGAGTGTGAAGATATATCACAGATGCATCTCCTCTCTCCTGCTCACCCTCACTCCTTAGCGCCATGTGTGTGTACGAGTGTGAAGGTATATCACAGATGCATCTCCTCTCTCCTGCTCACCCTCACTCCTTAGCGCCAGGAGTGTGTATGTGTGTGAAGGTATATCACAGATGCATCTCCTCTCTCCTGCTCACACTCACTCCTTAGTGCCAGGTGTGTGTACGTGTGTGAAGGTATATCACAGATGCATCTCCTCTCTCCTGCTCACCCTCACTCCTTAGCACCATGTGTGTGTACGAGTGTGAAGGTATATCACAGATGCATCTCCTCTCTCCTGCTCACCCTCACTCCTTAGCGCCATGTGTGTGTATGTGTGTGAAGGTATATCAGAGATGCATCTCCTCTCCTGCTCACCCTCACTCCTTAGCACCAGGTGTGTGTACGAGTGTGAAGGTATATCACAGATGCATCTCCTCTCTCCTGCTCACCCTCACTCCTTAGCGCCAGGTGTGTGTACGAGTGTGAAGGTATATCACAGATGCATCTCCTCTCTCCTGCTCACCCTCACTCCTTAGCGCCAGGTGTGTGTACGAGTGTGAAGGTATATCACAGATGCATCTCCTCTCTCCTGCTCACCCTCACTCCTTAGCGCCATGTGTGTGTACGAGTGTGAAGGTATATCACAGATGCATCTCCTCTCTCCTGCTCGCCCTCACTCCTTAGCGCCATGTGTGTGTACGAGTGTGAAGGTATATCTCAGATGCATCTCCTCTCTCCTGCTCACACTCACTCCTTAGCGCCATGTGTGTGTATGTGTGTGAAGGTATATCACAGATGCATCTCCTCTCTTCTGCTCACCCTCACTCCTTAGTGCCAGGTGTGTGTACGAGTGTGAAGATATATCACAGATGCATCTCCTCTCTCCTGCTCACCCTCACTCCTTAGCGCCATGTGTGTGTACGAGTGTGAAGGTATATCTCAGATGCATCTCCTCTCTCCTGCTCACACTCACTCCTTAGCGCCATGTGTGTGTATGTGTGTGAAGGTATATCACAGATGCATCTCCTCTCTCCTGCTCGCCCTCACTCCTTAGCGCCATGTGTGTGTACGAGTGTGAAGGTATATCACAGATGCATCTCCTCTCTTCTGCTCACCCTCACTCCTTAGTGCCAGGTGTGTGTACGAGTGTGAAGATATATCACAGATGCATCTCCTCTCTCCTGCTCACCCTCACTCCTTAGTGCCATGTGTGTGTACGTGTGTGAAGGTATATCACAGATGCACCTCCTCTCTCCTGCTCACCCTCACTCCTTAGCGCCAGGTGTGTGTATGTGTGTGAAGGTATATCACAGATGCAACTCCTCTCTCCTGCTCACCCTCACTCCTTAGCGCCAGGTGTGTGTATGTGAGTGAAGGTATATCACAGATGCATCTCCTCTCTCCTACTCACCCTCACTCCTTAGCGCCAGGTGTGTGTACGAGTGTGAAGATATATCACAGATGCATCTCCTCTCTCCTGCTCACCCTCACTGCTTAGCGCCACGTGTGTGTAAGTGTGTGAAGGTATATCTCAGATGCATCTCCTCTCTCCTACTCACCCTCACTCCTTAGCGCCAGGTGTGTGTACGAGTGTGAAGATATATCACAGATGCATCTCCTCTCTCCTGCTCACCCTCACTCCTTAGCGCCAGGTGTGTGTATGTGTGTGAAGGTATATCTCAGATGCATCTCCTCTCTCCTGCTCGCCCTCAGTCCTTAGCGCCAGGTGTGTGTATTTGTGTGAAGGTATATCACAGATGCATCTCCTCTCTTCTGCTCACCCTCACTCCTTAGTGCCAGGTGTGTGTACGAGTGTGAAGATATATCACAGATGCATCTCCTCTCTTCTGCTCACCCTCACTCCTTAGTGCCAGGTGTGTGTATGTGTGTGAAGATATATCACAGATGCATCTCCTCTCTCCTGCTCACCCTCACTCCTTAGCGCCAGGTGTGTGTATGTGTGTGAAGGTATATCACAGATGCATCTCCTCTCTCCTGCTCACACTCACTCCTTAGTGCCAGGTGTGTGTACGTGTGTGAAGGTATATCACAGATGCATCTCCTCTCTCCTGCTCACCCTCACTCCTTAGCACCATGTGTGTGTACGAGTGTGAAGGTATATCACAGATGCATCTCCTCTCTCCTGCTCACCCTCACTCCTTAGCGCCATGTGTGTGTATGTGTGTGAAGGTATATCAGAGATGCATCTCCTCTCTCCTGCTCACCCTCACTGCTTAGTGCCAGGTGTGTGTACGTGTGTGAAGGTATATCACAGATGCATCTCCTCTCTTCTGCTCACCCTCACTCCTTAGTGCCAGGTGTGTGTACGAGTGTGAAGATATATCACAGATGCATCTCCTCTCTCCTGCTCACCCTCACTCCTTAGTGCCAGGTGTGTGTACGAGTGTGAAGATATATCACAGATGCATCTCCTCTCTTCTGCTCACCCTCACTCCTTAGTGCCAGGTGTGTGTATGTGTGTGAAGATATATCACAGATGCATCTCCTCTCTCCTGCTCACCCTCACTCCTTAGTGCCATGTGTGTGTACGAGTGTGAAGGTATATCACAGATGCATCTCCTCTCTCCTGCCCACCCTCACTCCTTAGCGCCATGTGTGTGTACGAGTGTGAAGGTATATCACAGATGCATCTCCTCTCTCCTGCTCACCCTCACTCCTTAGCGCCAGGTGTGTGTATGTGTGTGAAGGTATATCACAGATGCATCTCCTCTCTCCTGCTCACACTCACTCCTTAGTGCCAGGTGTGTGTACGTGTGTGAAGGTATATCACAGATGCATCTCCTCTCTCCTGCTCACACTCACTCCTTAGCGCCAGGTGTGTGTACGAGTGTAAAGGTATATCTCAGATGCATCTCCTCTCTCCTGCTCACTCTCACTCCTTAGCGCCAGGTGTGTGTACGAGTGTGAAGGTATATCACAGATGCATCTCCTCTCTCCTGCTCACCCTCACTCCTTAGCGCCAGGTGTGTGTACGAGTGTGAAGGTATATCACAGATGCATCTCCTCTCTCCTGCTCACCCTCACTCCTTAGCGCCAGGTGTGTGTATGTGTGTGAAGGTATATCTCAGATGCATCTCCTCTCTCCTGCTCACCCTCACTGCTTAGCGCCAGGTGTGTGTATGTGTGTGAAGGTATATCTCAGATGCATCTCCTCTCTCCTGCTCACCCTCACTCCTTAGCGCCATGTGTGTGTACGAGTGTGAAGGTATATCACAGATGCATCTCCTCTCTCCTGCTCACCCTCACTCCTTAGCGCCAGGTGTGTGTATGTGTGTGAAGGTATATCACAGATGCATCTCCTCTCTCCTGCTCACACTCACTCCTTAGTGCCAGGTGTGTGTACGTGTGTGAAGGTATATCACAGATGCATCTCCTCTCTCCTGCTCACACTCACTCCTTAGCGCCAGGTGTGTGTACGAGTGTAAAGGTATATCTCAGATGCATCTCCTCTCTCCTGCTCACTCTCACTCCTTAGCGCCAGGTGTGTGTACGAGTGTGAAGGTATATCACAGATGTATCTCCTCTCTCCTGCTCACCCTCACTCCTTAGCGCCAGGTGTGTGTACGAGTGTGAAGGTATATCACAGATGCATCTCCTCTCTCCTGCTCACCCTCACTCCTTAGTGCCAGGTGTGTGTATGTGTGTGAAGATATATCACAGATGCATCTCCTCTCTCCTGCTCACCCTCACTCCTTAGTGCCATGTGTGTGTACGAGTGTGAAGGTATATCACAGATGCATCTCCTCTCTCCTGCTCACCCTCACTCCTTAGCGCCATGTGTGTGTACGAGTGTGAAGGTATGTCACAGATGCATCTCCTCTCTCCTGCTCACCCTCACTCCTTAGCGCCAGGTGTGTGTATGTGTGTGAAGGTATATCACAGATGCATCTCCTCTCTCCTGCTCACACTCACTCCTTAGTGCCAGGTGTGTGTACGTGTGTGAAGGTATATCACAGATGCATCTCCTCTCTCCTGCTCACACTCACTCCTTAGCGCCAGGTGTGTGTACGAGTTTGAAGGTATATCTCAGATGCATCTCCTCTCTCCTGCTCACCCTCACTCCTTAGCGCCAGGTGTGTGTACGAGTGTGAAGGTATATCACAGATGCATCTCCTCTCTCCTGCTCACCCTCACTCCTTAGCGCCAGGTGTGTGTACGAGTGTGAAGGTATATCACAGATGCATCTCCTCTCTCCTGCTCACCCTCACTCCTTAGCGCCAGGTGTGTGTATGTGTGTGAAGGTATATCTCAGATGCATCTCCTCTCTCCTGCTCACCCTCACTCCTTAGCGCCATGTGTGTGTACGAGTGTGAAGGTATATCACAGATGCATCTCCTCTCTCCTGCTCACCCTCACTCCTTAGTGCCAGGTGTGTGTACGAGTGTGAAGATATATCACAGATGCATCTCCTCTCTCCTGCTCACCCTCACTCCTTAGCGCCATGTGTGTGTACGAGTGTGAAGGTATATCACAGATGCATCTCCTCTCTCCTGCTCACCCTCACTCCTTAGCGCCAGGTGTGTGTATGTGTGTGAAGGTATATCACAGATGCATCTCCTCTCTCCTGCTCACCCTCACTCCTTAGCGCCAGGTGTGTGTACGTGTGTGAAGGTATATCACAGATGCATCTCCTCTCTCCTGCTCACCCTCACTCCTTAGCACCATGTGTGTGTACGAGTGTGAAGGTATATCACAGATGCATCTCCTCTCTCCTGCTCACCCTCACTCCTTAGCGCCATGTGTGTGTATGTGTGTGAAGGTATATCACAGATGCATCTCCTCTCCTGCTCACCCTCACTCCTTAGCGCCAGGTGTGTGTACGAGTGTGAAGGTATATCACAGATGCATCTCCTCTCTCCTGCTCACCCTCACTCCTTAGCGCCAGGTGTGTGTACGAGTGTGAAGGTATATCACAGATGCATCTCCTCTCTCCTGCTCACCCTCACTCCTTAGCGCCAGGTGTGTGTACGAGTGTGAAGGTATATCACAGATGCATCTCCTCTCTCCTGCTCACCCTCACTCCTTAGCGCCAGGTGTGTGTACGAGTGTGAAGGTATATCACAGATGCATCTCCTCTCTCCTGCTCGCCCTCACTCCTTAGCGCCATGTGTGTGTACGAGTGTGAAGGTATATCTCAGATGCATCTCCTCTCTCCTGCTCACACTCACTCCTTAGCGCCATGTGTGTGTATGTGTGTGAAGGTATATCACAGATGCATCTCCTCTCTTCTGGTCACCCTCACTCCTTAGTGCCAGGTGTGTGTACGAGTGTGAAGATATATCACAGATGCATCTCCTCTCTCCTGCTCACCCTCACTCCTTAGTGCCATGTGTGTGTACGTGTGTGAAGGTATATCACAGATGCACCTCCTCTCTCCTGCTCACCCTCACTCCTTAGCGCCAGGTGTGTGTATGTGTGTGAAGGTATATCACAGATGCATCTCCTCTCTCCTGCTCACCCTCACTCCTTAGCGCCAGGTGTGTGTATGTGTGTGAAGGTATATCACAGATGCATCTCCTCTGTCCTACTTACCCTCACTCCTTAGCGCCAGGTGTGTGTACGAGTGTGAAGATATATCACAGATGCATCTCCTCTCTCCTGCTCACCCTCACTGCTTAACGCCAGGTGTGTGTAAGTGTGTGAAGGTATATCTCAGATGCATCTCCTCTCTCCTGCTCACCCTCACTCCTTAGCGCCAGGTGTGTGTACGAGTGTGAAGGTATATCACAGATGCATCTCCTCTCTCCTGCTCACCCTCACTCCTTAGTGCCAGGTGTGTGTATGTGTGTGAAGATATATCACAGATGCATCTCCTCTCTCCTGCTCACCCTCACTCCTTAGTGCCATGTGTGTGTACGAGTGTGAAGGTATATCACAGATGCATCTCCTCTCTCCTGCTCACCCTCACTCCTTAGCGCCATGTGTGTGTACGAGTGTGAAGGTATGTCACAGATGCATCTCCTCTCTCCTGCTCACCCTCACTCCTTAGCGCCAGGTGTGTGTATGTGTGTGAAGGTATATCACAGATGCATCTCCTCTCTCCTGCTCACCCTCACTCCTTAGTGCCAGGTGTGTGTACGTGTGTGAAGGTATATCACAGATGCATCTCCTCTCTCCTGCTCACACTCACTCCTTAGCGCCAGGTGTGTGTACGAGTGTGAAGGTATATCTCAGATGCATCTCCTCTCTCCTGCTCACCCTCACTCCTTAGCGCCAGGTGTGTGTACGAGTGTGAAGGTATATCACAGATGCATCTCCTCTCTCCTGCTCACCCTCACTCCTTAGCGCCAGGTGTGTGTACGAGTGTGAAGGTATATCACAGATGCATCTCCTCTCTCCTGCTCACCCTCACTCCTTAGCGCCAGGTGTGTGTATGTGTGTGAAGGTATATCTCAGATGCATCTCCTCTCTCCTGCTCACCCTCACTCCTTAGCGCCATGTGTGTGTACGAGTGTGAAGGTATATCACAGATGCATCTCCTCTCTCCTGCTCACCCTCACTCCTTAGTGCCAGGTGTGTGTACGAGTGTGAAGATATATCACAGATGCATCTCCTCTCTCCTGCTCACCCTCACTCCTTAGCGCCATGTGTGTGTACGAGTGTGAAGGTATATCACAGATGCATCTCCTCTCTCCTGCTCACCCTCACTCCTTAGCGCCAGGTGTGTGTATGTGTGTGAAGGTATATCACAGATGCATCTCCTCTCTCCTGCTCACCCTCACTCCTTAGTGCCAGGTGTGTGTACGTGTGTGAAGGTATATCACAGATGCATCTCCTCTCTCCTGCTCACCCTCACTCCTTAGCACCATGTGTGTGTACGAGTGTGAAGGTATATCACAGATGCATCTCCTCTCTCCTGCTCACCCTCACTCCTTAGCGCCATGTGTGTGTATGTGTGTGAAGGTATATCAGAGATGCATCTCCTCTCCTGCTCACCCTCACTCCTTAGCGCCAGGTGTGTGTACGAGTGTGAAGGTATATCACAGATGCATCTCCTCTCTCCTGCTCACCCTCACTCCTTAGCGCCAGGTGTGTGTACGAGTGTGAAGGTATATCACAGATGCATCTCCTCTCTCCTGCTCACCCTCACTCCTTAGCGCCAGGTGTGTGTACGAGTGTGAAGGTATATCACAGATGCATCTCCTCTCTCCTGCTCACCCTCACTCCTTAGCGCCAGGTGTGTGTACGAGTGTGAAGGTATATCACAGATGCATCTCCTCTCTCCTGCTCGCCCTCACTCCTTAGCGCCATGTGTGTGTACGAGTGTGAAGGTATATCTCAGATGCATCTCCTCTCTCCTGCTCACACTCACTCCTTAGCGCCATGTGTGTGTATGTGTGTGAAGGTATATCACAGATGCATCTCCTCTCTTCTGGTCACCCTCACTCCTTAGTGCCAGGTGTGTGTACGAGTGTGAAGATATATCACAGATGCATCTCCTCTCTCCTGCTCACCCTCACTCCTTAGTGCCATGTGTGTGTACGTGTGTGAAGGTATATCACAGATGCACCTCCTCTCTCCTGCTCACCCTCACTCCTTAGCGCCAGGTGTGTGTATGTGTGTGAAGGTATATCACAGATGCATCTCCTCTCTCCTGCTCACCCTCACTCCTTAGCGCCAGGTGTGTGTATGTGTGTGAAGGTATATCACAGATGCATCTCCTCTCTCCTACTCACCCTCACTCCTTAGCGCCAGGTGTGTGTACGAGTGTGAAGATATATCACAGATGCATCTCCTCTCTCCTGCTCACCCTCACTGCTTAACGCCAGGTGTGTGTAAGTGTGTGAAGGTATATCTCAGATGCATCTCCTCTCTCCTACTCACCCTCACTCCTTAGCGCCAGGTGTGTGTACGAGTGTGAAGATATATCACAGATGCATCTCCTCTCTTCTGCTCACCCTCACTCCTTAGTGCCAGGTGTGTGTATGTGTGTGAAGATATATCACAGATGCATCTCCTCTCTCCTGCTCACCCTCACTCCTTAGTGCCATGTGTGTGTACGAGTGTGAAGGTATATCACAGATGCATCTCCTCTCTCCTGCTCACCCTCACTCCTTAGCGCCATGTGTGTGTACGAGTGTGAAGGTATATCACAGATGCATCTCCTCTCTCCTGCTCACCCTCACTCCTTAGCGCCAGGTGTGTGTATGTGTGTGAAGGTATATCACAGATGCATCTCCTCTCTCCTGCTCACACTCACTCCTTAGTGCCAGGTGTGTGTACGTGTGTGAAGGTATATCACAGATGCATCTCCTCTCTCCTGCTCACACTCACTCCTTAGCGCCAGGTGTGTGTACGAGTGTAAAGGTATATCTCAGATGCATCTTTTCTCTCCTGCTCACTCTCACTCCTTAGCGCCAGGTGTGTGTACGAGTGTGAAGGTATATCACAGATGCATCTCCTCTCTCCTGCTCACCCTCACTCCTTAGCGCCAGGTGTGTGTACGAGTGTGAAGGTATATCACAGATGCATCTCCTCTCTCCTGCTCACCCTCACTCCTTAGCGCCAGGTGTGTGTATGTGTGTGAAGGTATATCTCAGATGCATCTCCTCTCTCCTGCTCACCCTCACTCCTTAGCACCAGGTGTGTGTACGAGTGTGAAGGTATA
Source organism: Saccopteryx bilineata (assembly GCF_036850765.1). Classification (NCBI taxonomy): domain Eukaryota; kingdom Metazoa; phylum Chordata; class Mammalia; order Chiroptera; family Emballonuridae; genus Saccopteryx; species Saccopteryx bilineata. The sequence continues at coordinate 108,388,519 of NC_089494.1, read as the reverse complement.
TCACAGATGCATCTCCTCTCTCCTGCTCACCCTCACTCCTTAGCGCCAGGTGTGTGTATGTGTGTGAAGGTATATCTCAGATGCATCTCCTCTCTCCTGCTCACCCTCACTGCTTAGCGCCAGGTGTGTGTATGTGTGTGAAGGTATATCTCAGATGCATCTCCTCTCTCCTGCTCACCCTCACTCCTTAGCGCCATGTGTGTGTACGAGTGTGAAGGTATATCACAGATGCATCTCCTCTCTCCTGCTCACCCTCACTCCTTAGTGCCAGGTGTGTGTACGAGTGTGAAGGTATATCTCAGATGCATCTCCTCTCTCCTGCTCACCCTCACTCCTTAGCACCAGGTGTGTGTACGAGTGTGAAGGTATATCACAGATGCATCTCCTCTCTCCTGCTCACCCTCACTCCTTAGCGCCAGGTGTGTGTATGTGTGTGAAGGTATATCTCAGATGCATCTCCTCTCTCCTGCTCACCCTCACTGCTTAGCGCCAGGTGTGTGTATGTGTGTGAAGGTATATCTCAGATGCATCTCCTCTCTCCTGCTCACCCTCACTCCTTAGCGCCATGTCTGTGTACGAGTGTGAAGGTATATCACAGATGCATCTCCTCTCTCCTGCTCACCCTCACTCCTTAGTGCCAGGTGTGTGTACGAGTGTGAAGATATATCACAGATGCATCTCCTCTCTCCTGCTCACCCTCACTCCTTAGCGCTATGTGTGTGTACGAGTGTGAAGGTATATCACAGATGCATCTCCTCTCTCCTGCTCACCCTCACTCCTTAGCGCCAGGTGTGTGTATGTGTGTGAAGGTATATCACAGATGCATCTCCTCTCTCCTGCTCACACTCACTCCTTAGTGCCAGGTGTGTGTACGTGTGTGAAGGTATATCACAGATGCATCTCCTCTCTCCTGCTCACACTCATCCCTTAGCGCCAGGTGTGTGTACGAGTGTGAAGGTATATCTCAGATGCATCTCCTCTCTCCTGCTCACCCTCACTCCTTAGGCCAGGTGTGTGTACGTGTGTGAAGGTATATCACAGATGCATCTCCTCTCTCCTGCTCACCCTCACTCCTTAGCGCCAGGTGTGTGTATGTGTGTGAAGGTATATCTCAGATGCATCTCCTCTCTCCTGCTCACCCTCACTCCTTAGCGCCAGGTGTGTGTACGAGTGTGAAGGTATATCACAGATGCATCTCCTCTCTCCTGCTCACCCTCACTCCTTAGCGCCAGGTGTGTGTATGTGTGTGAAGATATATCACAGATGCATCTCCTCTCTCCTGCTCACCCTCACTCCTTAGCGCCAGGTGTGTGTACGAGTGTGAAGGTATATCACAGATGCATCTCCTCTCTCCTGCTCACCCTCACTCCTTAGCGCCAGGTGTGTGTACGTGTGTGAAGGTATATCACAGATGCATCTCCTCTCTCCTGCTCACCCTCACTGCTTAGTGCCGCTGTTAGGGCCTTTGCTTCTGCAGTCACCGCCACACAGCCTGCTGTTGAGCCTGCTGGACCCCTGGAAGCCGCTGTGGAAGCTGGTGCTCCCTGTCTCCCTGCCTTTGCCTGAGTGGGACCCCTGACTGGCATGCCCACCCCTGCCGCCAGCTGTGCTTGCCCGAAACCTCCTTGCCCTTGAAGCCCCAGTGCAGATGCCATACCTTCCATGGGTTCGGGATCTCTGTTCGCATCTCTGATGCCCCCACTCCCTCCCCTCCTCAGCTTGGTTAACTTCTAAATCCTCATGTTCGGAGCACAGGGTTCAGGGCTCACCTCGGCCTTCGACTGAGGGTGGCATCTTTGACAAATTCAATGTCCTCATTTGTAAATGGGGATAACGGTGTCTTTCTGACAGGCTTGTTGAGCAAGAGTAAGAGTGACAGCAGAAAGGGACTGTGAGGCAGGGGATTTTACAGGGAAGCGCAAGTGAGAGTGGTTTATGTTTCACACCTCCAGGCTTCCCTCAGTGCCTGTGGTGTGGCCTCGGGACAGAACCCCGCTGTGTGACTCATCTCCGGAGGTCCACCGGTCTTGATGTTCTGCACACTGAGGATGGTGGAGGTGGGGCTACGAATACCGAGACTGTTTCCGCCCTATCGCACTGTAAAGTGGAGACGTTGGACCTGCCCTTGGCCATCAGACATGTAGCAGGCACTCGCTCTCAGCCAGGCTCCATACAGCTGGTGGTGGAGGCACCGGCTTCAGCTCTGAGACCAAGGCCAGCTGGAGACAAAACACACGTGTTCCTGCATGGTGTTCATTCACTGTCTGAGGGGCAGCCAGTGGGGAGGCTGAAGGTGCCCGAACAGGGAAGGCGGCTCCCTGGGGGCCTCTGAGATAAATGCTCCAAGGAAGGGGGCCGGGGGCACTCCCACCAGCATCTGGCCCAGACACGCTCTCTTCAATGACATCTTGACAAATGGCCTTGATAGGAAAATGGACTAAATAGGAGCCGAACAGGTCTACAATCCAAGACCCAAAAATTTCTGAAAACTGGAAACTTACTATAACTTATTTGGCAATAAACCTGGACCAACCTGATAGGAGGTTATTTATGGCAACTATCAAACTCAGTATGAAAATTCGTGCCTTTTGCTGCGAAGTGTGTGTGTGTGTGTGTTGTGTGTGTGTGTGTGTGTGTGTGTGTGTGTTTGTGGTTTCAGAATACTGTCCCAGAACCTGGAGGGGTAATTTGAAGCATACAGTAAGTAGATGCACTGTACTGCCTTCCTAAAACCTGAGAAAATATGAATTCCTAAACTGATACCCCAGGGTTTTAGCCAAAGATTGTCAGCCTACACAGGCCTCAGCAGGGAGGGACTTTCCTGCTGTCTACCTTGCCCTGTAGGCTCCCAAGCGAACGGTTTCCTTACAGGGGGCAGGCCAGCAGGAATCTTTGAGATGCATGCAGGGGGCAGCTGGGCCTGCAGCGGATCCCAGAGCAATCCCTTTCTCATTTCAGAAGTGTGTTTTTCTTAGCATTAGAAACACAGCATTACCTGCAGGGGCCTCTGGGCTGCATTAGGTAGGTGGCCGCACCACCCTCAGCGGTGAACACCCCAGGCTGCTCACCCCCCCAATACCTGCACACTCTGGGCCTTCTCTGCCGCCTCCCAGTATCATGGTGTGTGAGGAAAAGGCCCCACTGTCATGGGGTCCTGCGGGATGCTCAGGTATTAATGGGTGGGGTAGGCGATGGGTTTTCTATCTGAATGCCTTTCCCACATTAGCATGAGGACTTTGTTCTTTAACCCAGAGGTTTGACTAATAAAGGGTTTTCAAATAATGTGCTAGAAACTTAGGGAAACTATTCGGGGGCAGAAGAGTTGTTCTGATTGCTTAGTGCTGCTTAATAAACTACCCCAAACCCAAGTAGGGGCTTAAAGCAGCCATTTGATTCTGCTCAGGAATCTGGGGAGTGTTTGGCTGATTCATGTGAATTAGCTGCGTGGCTATATTATGTTGGTCAAAGTGGCCACCGTGCCTGCCCGGACTCAGGGAGGGAGGAAAGCAGACCCGCCTCTGATGAAGAGCGCAGGGTCACGTGGTCGGAGCGCACGGGAGGGGAGCCACCAACACCTTCTGGAAAAATGCTGTCAACACAGGAGGTCTCCGGGCAGATCAGACGCCCACGTGGAGGAAGCTGCAATTCCAGTCCAAAGAATTAGGATGGAGGAGACTTGTGGAGCAGAAAAGCTAAAAAAAATTGTATATATAGGCCGAGGAAAAGGAAGTGGGTGTTAGGAGGACCAAGAAGTCCATGCGCCTGCCTCTCCCCTCCACACTGCCCAGCCTCATCACCTACGCTTCTTGGACCCGTGGAAAACTCTTCTAACATGCAGACATCTTTTTCTTCTACTGGTAAATATAAAAGCTGTAATTTAGTATTAAGGCCTGCTGAAGCTGATGGCCAGGGCTCCCAAAGAGTTAGTTGTGAGATTGGAAGATGGCATGAACCCTAAGACCCTGGAGAATTAAGGAATTAAGGAAGGGCAGGAGGCACTCCTGGAGGGGAGGTGGTCAGGAAGAAGACCTGGCTGTCCCCATCTCCCAGGGGCACCGAGGGGACACTCACTGCTGGGCCTGGCACCTGCAGCTCCTCAGCCTCCCTCTCTTGCTCCCTGTGCTCACCCCCTCTGCCACATGGACCGCAGGACTGCTGACGTCTGTGAGTCAGAGGCTAGAGCTCCTCGTGGCAGAAACTTGGCTAGGTTGACAGGCAGGGAGGCAGCCCAGCAGGGGGCATTTTTGTATCTGTGTATTAAAACAGCACTCCTCTGGACACCTGGGCTTGTAGATGTGTAATTTTGTCTCGGCCTCTGCCCATCCCGGCACGCGTGCTATTAAAGGCAATCTCACCAGCACCGCTGCGCAGGGCCAGCTGAGAGCTACCAGTTTCCTGGCCGTCCAGGGACCGGGCTGTTGTATGCTTTCAGTCCAAGGGTGGTAAGGAATCAAAATTGAGTTGGGACTGGATGCTTTTCCTCAGACGACTTGTCTTTGAAAGGAGAAGAATCCCAGTAAACCTGAGGGATCAGTCCGACTGGTGACCCTCCTATAGGGTAGCCAGCTGCCGGCCCTCCTGCGGAGTGTCGGCTCATGGCTTCTCTGAGGTGACCGTCCTGCCGTGGCTGCCCTGAAGCCCGCCTCTCCTGCCTCCCCTTTTACTCTGTACACTGGGTCGGTTAAGGAGACATGGGCTTCTCTTTTCTTGTTTTTATTGGTTGAGTTGAGAGTGAGAGAGAGGAACATGGATCTGCTCCTGTATGTGCCTGACTGGGGATTGGACCGGCAACCTTTCGCTTCAGGTCAAAGCTCCAACCAACCGAGCTACCCAGCCAGGGTGAAATGGGCTTTTTCTATAGCCTGAGTTGAGATAGTAGGTCTTCTAGAAAATTAAAATCATATTCCAAATTCCCAGAGCAAAAGAAACACATTTTGGATATTCCATAGTTTTCTATTATTCACTCCATTGACTCTCTTCTTCATCAGTGGCAACATTCAACTTCACTGAAAAGCAAAGGAAAACGATATGGGTTGGCCAGTTCTGTGGACTGACAGCCGGGGCACAGGGGAAGGATCAGGGGTGTGGGAGACCCCAGAAGGAAACTGGGAAAGAGTGTCAGGGTGATTGGGGTGTGATGTGTGCAGAAGACTTGAACTTATCATTTCACTGATTGCCACGGCCATCTGTGAAGGAGGCAGGGGCAGTGGGACAAGTATTTTTTCTACTCTATCCTTTGGTGTCCTCATCAGCAAACTGGGCATAATAGGAATATCTTCCTTGTGAGGCAGATTAGAAGAGTCAATGAGATGACATGTGCAGAGCACCAAGAACAGCACCTGCACAAAGGGAGCGGTGAATGTAGTTAGTCAATGTCTTCTGTCACTGCCCCTCTTCCTGTGTAATGGAGGAACAAATGAGGGGCAGCACAATGCATCCAAGACGGAGAGGTAGAAAAGAAAGCCTGCTGTGCTATGTGCATTTGGGCAACACTGGGTCCTAATCCCAGAACAGCCAGTGGCTAGCCTGTGACCAAATGCTTTCATCTCTCTGAGCCTCGGTTTCCCCTCTGCAAAACAGGGTTGCAGTAGCCCGTTTCTAAGCTCTTCCAGCTAGAAATGTGATGAGGCTTCTTTGGAAAATGCAAGATCGAGTGGGGCTTTCCATCACACCTGGAAGAGAAGGAAGAGATGTGGGCAGGGGTGGAAGGGAAGACGGGAAAGCCAGGTGCTGGCTGGGGTTCCAGAAGCATCTGCATCATCTCTGGAGTCCCGCGTGAGTGGTCTGGGCGAGGGCCCTGTGTGGGAGTGCACAGAGCTGGCTGTGGCTCCAGCAGGGTGTGGGGCAGGGGTGGGAGGGAAGATGGGAAAGCCAGGTGCTGGCCGGGGTTCCAGAAGCATCTGCATCATCTCTGGAGTCCCGCGTGAGTGGTCTGGGCGAGGGCCCTGTGTGGGAGTGCACAGAGCTGGCTGTGGCTCCAGCAGGGTGTGTGGGCAGGGAGACAGGACAGCTGCAGGGAAGTACCTTCAAGTACAAGCCGTCACTGCCGTCTGTGCGGTTGTTCTGAGCTGCTTTTTGACATGTCCTTGATTCATGCGGTCAGGTCATCTCCTCTCACTGAGCCCTGAGTGATCTGGGGGCTCATTTCTTCCTTCGACACCCCCAGGGAGTGAGCTGGTGCGTTTATTCTTTATGCACATTGTACATCTAAGACCCCAGGGCAGTGCTGAGAGATGGCCCCTCAGCTAAAGGCGACGGCAATGCTGGCTGTCATAGTGAAGGTAGGAGGAGGCCAGAATCGGAATCCCATGGTCAGAGGTCATTGCTGCCTAGCTTGGCCTAGAGAGGGCTCATAAGGGGAGGAGCTGAGGGGCTTCATGGTTGGAGGGGCTTATGGCTTCCCAAGCCAACTGCTTTGTCAAGATGGGGAAACCGAGCCCTGAGCATTGATAAAATGCGTAAATCTGCGTGTTCTGAGGTGTGTGTGTGTGCATGTATAAGGGCTGTGGATACAGACACAAGCTTAGTATTTGTTAATTAAGGAGTGATGAGTCGTCTATGCAGAGTGGTCTGGTGTGCTCTGCTCTACGTCCCTGTCCTGCTCTCCCCATCCCCTGTCCTGCCCTTTCTCTCCATTAAAACATAAAAAACAAACAGAAAACCAGGGACACCAGGCTTCCAGGTGGCCTCACCTACGAGAGAAGCCTGGGCTGTGGGTAGACACTGTCCCCTCCTGTCTTTTACCTGAGCCGGGTGCAGGCCACCCAGTTGGACTCTGCATTTCCAGCCCCCCTCACAGCTCAGTAAGGCAAGTGACTGCATCCCAGCCCGGTGGTTGGTGGCAGAGTGGCTTATGCAGCGAAGGGCCCTCTCCTTAAAAGGAAGCTGCCTTTTCCCATGTTATTCCACCTTCCCATGGCCGGACCCCAGCAGGGTGCTGGAAGTCCACTTCCGCCTTGTGCCTGAGATGCTGTCATAAGGATGGTGAGTCCGGGTGACCACCTGGGCAGAGCCCCTTTCTCCTCTGGGTCACCTGTCAGCTTGGACTTTTTCAAGAGAGAAATACAAATCTTCTGTTTTAAGTTCTTGGTTTTTGGTCTTAGGTTATATCTTAGCACTGAAATAAATACTGTGAATACAGGGTTGCTGTGGCCGTGGGGGAGGGCTCTGTGATGGGTCTCAGACTGTGTAGTATTAAAGTATAGTGTGATCCAAAGTCTGGCCCCCTGACCTGCTCTGCCAGCCCCAAAGCCTGGGGCAAGGGGTGGCAGTGGTCATTTTACCTCTCCTGTCTCTGCTGCTCCTCTGTGACATGGGGGGCCTGCCCTGCAGGACTGATGCTCTCCAATGCTCTACCTGTGGGTTCCACTCTGGGTTCCACACTAGTCACTTTCCGGTTGAAAGACTTGAATCCCTTTCCTGGAAAGCTGAGGAATCAGACAGGTGGCTTGCGCAAGGCAGCTGCTTTACAGACTTCTAGGAGCTTGGTCATTTGTAATTGGAACTGTGATGGGATTGAAGGGCCCCCTCTTTAAACATCTCAGACTCCATCGCGCCCCATGGGGCTTAAAAACACAATATGAGAGCTTATTCCTGGATGTAGTAATTCTAGTCAGGAAGTCTCTCGTTAAAAAATAAGTCCTTTTTGTTCATACTTATCATTCACTCTACAAACATGTATGAATGCTGAAAGTAGATGTATCTAGCTCTGCTCTAGTTATCAGAGACTCAGAGTTGAATAAAGGTCAGGCTAAACCACTTCAGAATCCATGTGTGAGGGGTGTGTGTGTGTGTATGCATGTGTGTATATGTGTGTGTGGGGGGGGTGGTTGTGTGTGCACAGAAAGCATTCTGACAATTCTCCAGCCTCAGTGAGCCTACTATGAGCATCAGTGGGTCTAGGTATGGGGCCTGCATTAGTTTTTCTTTCTTCTTCTTTTCCAAGTGAGAGAAGAGGAGATATATAGACTCCCACATGCACCCCAACCGGAATCCATATGGTGACCCTCTTCTGGGGCAGATGCTCTGCTCATCTGGGGCCATGCTCACAACCGAGCTATTTTTAGCACCTGAGGCTGAGGCTGAGGCTCCACAGAGCCATCCTCAGCATCTGGGGGCCAAATGTCTTGAACCAATCAAGCCATGGCTGCAGGAAGGGGAGAGAGAGAGAGAGAAAGAAAGAAAGGGGAAGAAGAGGGGTGGAGAAGCTGATGGTTGCTTCTCCCATGTGCCCTGACAGGGAATCAAACCCAGGAGTCCACATGCCAGGCCAATGCTCTATCACTGAGCCAACAGGCCAGGTGGGCCTGCACTTTTAACAAGGTCCCAGGGGATGCAGATGAGGCTGGTGCAGGACCATATTCTGCACAAGAAGGCACAGTGAGACTCTGTGATGACTATTGCCACCCAGGGCTGAGGACTCACCAGAGAGAAATGACTGGATTTTCTGGGCCAGAGGCTGAAGGATTAGGAGGTTTCCCCAGAGGAGGCCTGGGAGGATGAATAGACCATCAACATCAGTAATAGGTATGAAGAATAGTTTATCAGACTTCTTACATTTTTTTCCCATTATCATTAAGAAGACACAGCTGCGAGTCATTTTTTGTTGGGTGTTGGCATGTGGAGAAAAAAGGAGACATTTATAGCAGCAGTTCTCAAACCTGAGTGTGCATTGGAACTTCCCAGAGGGTTTCTGAACCACTGGGTCCTATCCTTGAGTTTCTAATTTAGTGGGTCTGGTCTGGGACCCAGGAATTTATATTTGTCGGGGAGCACCCTGTGGGTGGGGGTGGTTACTGGGCATATCAGAGAGCAGGCAGAGAAATTCAGGGAGAGAAATCTGTCAGGAGGTTGCTGGAAGGGATTTTGTTAATTCTGGGCCGAGACTGGAGTCGTGGTCTGGCACAGCTGGTGTGGACAAGGCACTGCAAACTGACCACTAGGCTGTAGGCTGCCTAAGAGTGGGGACTGTGTATCCATCCACCCTGTATTCCTACCACCCACACGTGGAGATGTGGTCAGCACAGCCGACAGTACTTTGCTTCCTTCCTCCACCTTTCCGAAGCTGGCCACCTTTCAGGAGCTTGGCTGTAAAAATGAAGACTCCATCCAGTCCCACCAAACGTCAGTGGACACTGGAACCTTTGGGGTTCGTTGGCAGCTCAGGGGGCCCTGGAGCTTGGGCAGAGCCTTCATTTTCAAAGGCTGTGAGATGGGCTGGTTTGCAGCAGCCTCGTGGCAAGGGAGAGAGGAAGGGGCCAGCTAACATTTTGTTTGCCCCATAATCCACTGAGAAGAAAAAAAAAAACACAAGTGCTTGAATTAATGTTAATTCAATGAAATATTTTCCTAAAGTGATCCTTGGAGCAGCAAGATGAAGTGTTTCGTATTCTCACTGCCTCTGGCCAGCCACACTAATGGAAGGTCACTGGGGCTGCAGGATGAGGAATGCCACTAATTGCATTATAAGGGATGTTGGCCCATTAGCTCAGATGGAATTGTCTCCTAACACAGTCCTTTGGGGAGAGTGCTTTTTCTGGTGGTGGGGGCTGAGGTGGAAGAACAGAGAATTGAAAAGTAATTGAAATTTGCAAATGGCATTTCCTTGGGCCTTAAACAAAATGGGTTCCGTGCCTCCAGCAGGGGGCAGCAATGCATAGACATTTATTCTGGTCATGTGAATGGGAGCTCAGCATCTTCTCTGGAAGACCGAAGTGGTGAGGGTGGCTGAGGAGGCTTATGGGTGATTTCTAGAGCTGACAACACAAGATCTGTCACACCCACCCACTCCTCGTAAGCAAACCTTTGATTTTTCTCAGTATCCTGAGAAGTCAATAAATGTTTAGGTCTGCTGGGTTTTAATTCTGGAAATATTCTTGCAATCTTTTAGCTGCTTTGTGTAATTTAGAACTTCTACCATCTGACTTCAAATTATAAGTAAAGTAGGATCAAGAAGTCAGCTTTATGAATATGGTAGTTCAGTTGATAGATGTTTGAAAATTGTGATGCAATCTATCTGCTTCTCTAGGTGGAAATTTATTAGAGCTATAACACTGGGGAACAATTTTTGTTGCATCCACAGAAACACTTGTTCTTACCTAATTCGAGTGTGCTGATCTCAAATCTGACATTAGTTTTTCCCTGTAAGCTACAGTTTTTTTGCAATTCAAGATTTTAGGTTTTCATCTTATTGTAGAATTTTCAACATTTAGTTTAACATAATGAAGTACAATGTCTTCTTGGGCATCATCTTTGTGAAAATATAATAATTTATATAATGCAGTAAATACATTAATATACTAAAAGATATGATTGCATCAGAATTTGTCTACAATTTTGAAATAGAACATATTAAAACACTTATTTTAATCATAAAATTTGCGCAAAACTTATTTAAATTCTATTCAGGCAAAAACTTGCGTTTGTAGCTCTGTGTTTGTGTACTTGTTGAGGACAATCTCGTTTGATGCTCCAGCAGTAGTCTGCTCATCACTAATAGCTCCAAAATTTTCTGGAAACTTATCAAGGTGACTGTTCAGGAAGTGAATCTTAACGCTCATGTTGCATCCAATGTCGCGGAAAGCCAACAGCGTCCTTTGAACCAGAAGTCCATAGTTTTCTGCTTTTTTGTTGCCAAGGAAGTTCTTTGTAACTGCCACAAAAGACTGCCATGCTGCTTTCTCCTCCTTATTCATCTTCCTGGCAAATTTTTCATCACATATGATGGTTCGAATTTGAGGTCCATCGAATACACCTTTTATCTTCTCGAAAGACAAGGCAGGAAAAGCAGAAATAATACGTTGAAAGCATTCACTTTCTCTATTCAAAGCCTGAACAAACTGCTTCATTAAGCCACGTTTGATGAGAAGTGGGGTAAAAATGATCCTGTCTCGATTGACTATAGGTTCATTCACAATATTTTGCATCCCTACTTCCAGAGCTTCACATTTCAGCCACTCCTTCTGTGTCCAGTGTTTCTTCTGAGCTTGGCTGTTCCACAAACACAGAAAGAAGGATACTTCGTGAAACCTGTCTGTTGTCCTAGGAGAAAATTTACCGTTTTAAGATCCACACAAATGATCCAGTTATGCTCTTTATACTTCAGAAGGTCGAGGACAATTTTTATGTCATTCTAATCTTCTCACAGATGAGTTGAATAACCAATTGGAACCATTGCATAAACATTACTGCTGTGTAGGAGAACACACTTCAGACTCCCTTTAGAGCTATCAAGAAATAGCCTCCATTCTGTTGACTATAAGTGGTAACACCTAGCTGGCTGAGAAGACTACTGATATCATGACAGTAAACAAGTGTTTTTCTTCAGAAAAAAAGTCCACAAAAATTTGTTTACGCTTCCTGAAATGGGATACTTTAGCTGACCAGTGAAGTGCATTCTTTTCTTGAAGCCTGGAGGCTAATAACTCAACTGCTTTCTTTGATAGGCCCAAATCTCTTACTAAGTCATTCAATTTGGGTTGGCTAAACTGCTGAGGGGTTAATGACTGCTTGGCATCAGAAGAAGATCCTTCAGATTCTACAACCATTTCCTTGTGCATCTTATCAAAATATACTTGAGCACCATGTTTACTTTCTTCATCCTTAGAAGAAATAAAACCATTGAAAACTAGAACTGGGCCTGACCAGGCAGTGATGCAGTGGATAGAGTATCAGATTGGGATGCAGAGGACCCAGGTTCAAGGCCCTGAGGTTGCCAGCTTGAGTTCGGGCTTATCTGTTTTTGAGCAAAAGCTCACCAGCTTGGACCCAAGATCGCTGCCTCGAGGAGGGGGTTACTAGGTCTGCTGAAGGCCCGCGGTCAAGGCACATATGAGAAAGCAATCAATGAACAACTAAGGTGTCGCAACAAAAAACTAATGATTGATGCTTCTCATCTCTCTCCATTCCTATCTGTCTGTCCCCATCTATCCCTCTGTCTCTGTAAAAAAAAGAAAGAAAGAAAAAAAAAAAAGAAAACTGGAACCAGGAGTGTCTCAGAGTATGGGATAGGTTGTATTGCTGACGGAATATTAGGATATGTGATCATATGCCATTTTTTCTTGCCAATGCCCTTTATATGAATCAGAAATAACAGTCACTGCTGTGGTCCTTAGGTTCATGCTAAACCATGGGAATACCAAAAGGCAGTCCTTTGCGTTTTCCTTTTGTCCAGTCACAAAGCATTTCCTCACAATTATGACACACAATATGAGGAGCCCAATTCTTGTCTTGATCACTAAGGAGAACTTGAAATAGGCAATATATGCACATGTCACAAATGATGAAATATTGCGCCTTTGATGTTGAAGTGTGTAACAGCCACGTATATAACAGAAGGTGTCAGGACTATTCTTACATTTACGCCTACTCGAAGAAGCCATGATTCAATCTTAAAACAAAATAAGAGGGTGTTTTTATCAGATAATAAGTTTTTACATTTTAAAACAATTACAATTATGTAAAAGTGATGTTTGTCAAACATTAATTGCCTTATGGTTATGTTCAATCCAAGAGTCATTGCCCTTTAACTTTAATTTAAAAACCAATGCATGCCATTAACTGTAACAAAAAGAAATTAAAATTGCATAAAAACTAGAGTATGCACCAAAAAAAAATAGATTTCAGATTTGGAATCAGTGATGCAGAAATATATATATATATATAGAAACAGTTCTAAAACCTCATGCAACAGAAAATGAAAAAAAAATTGTTCCTCAGTGATTGATATGATATCCTCACACCAAGTTGGCTAACTTACTTGTTGATATCCATTCTAAGGTTGAGCAAGTGAGACTGACCAAATGCAAGAAAACAAATTTCAAAGAATAGTCATCCCCCCCCAACTTAGGGATAGAAAAAGACCTATTAGTTTGTCCATTCCTGAGACTGGGAACATGGCCCATAACATATTTTCTCAGCAATGTATCAGGTTTGTTTGTAAATGACTTTCATGATTGATGGCTTTGTCTACCTAGCTGGGCTGGGACGCTCTGTAGCCCAGTACACTTTCCTTTCGGGAAGCTACTCTCATCTTGTGTGATATTTCCCCTACCTCCCTCCGCCATTATCCCCCTCCCCAAGGTTAATTCAGTCCGGTTGTTCTTAAATGAAACACCCTAAATCCTCCTCCTCCCTTTCCCTGTCTTTCTCCTCGCCATTTAAACCCTTCAAGGATGTAATCGTCTGGAAAATATTTCAATCATCATGTCTCCTTTCCAGCCAACCAATTCCATTTGGTGTGCTCGTGGCCGCTTATGCTGAAGTGCAGTTTTTCACAGCATTGTTTTCTGTTTAAATATCGAACGTGCAGTGCACAATTGCTAAAGGTCTTCTGGAATATTCCACTAGGGTCTTGCCATTAACTAATATTTTGATGCAAAACCATCTCAGATTTTTATAGGAGGAAATGCTGTTGGCTTCCAGCACTAATTGGCTATAAATTTAGCTAAAGGTCCATCTTCCTTGGGAGTTAGACCATCTTCTCTGAGCTTAGTTAGGGAAGTGCCCTGTGTTAGATATTTAATGGGTAGACTTAGTGAATAAATATGTATTTGTAAGTGCATCAGTCCAGTCAAGTGAAAGGAATTTAATGATGCTAAGCCAACAAATATAATTTTTCTTGTTTCATACACTGTCTGGCCACATGTCAGCTCCTCACTTTGCCAGTTCTTGCGTCTATTACTAAACCTTGCTGAGTCTCAGTCTACTCAGTTGCAAAATAGGGAAGGCAGGGTCTACAGTAGAGGCTTGTTTTAAGGGTCAAGTAAGAGGTGTACAGTGTTTAACAGAACACATAGGAAGTCCCAAAGACATACAGTGAGTTTTTGCTGTTTGTTACTGTTTTATTTTTACTGCTGCTCCCATTGTTATGTGGTCTAAATCCCATGCCTGGCTGTTCTTCAAAGTACCTGCCTGCCTATACATTCTCCCTTCTCAACACACATTACTTAGGGACGTCTCCTCTGACCTTCAGACGAGGTCAGGTCCCTCTGTGACTCACTGCCATTGACGTAGGTGTGTGTGTTTGTGTTAGTGGCCCCTTCTAAGCACTCATCCCATTGTAATTAAATGGGAAGGAGGTTGCCATAAGCTGATGGAAATCATTGGTGATGTTTCAGTCTTGGACCAGCTGGCAAGTTTCCAGGCATTCAGTAAATACCTTACACTTTGATTTTATGAAATTTGGGGGTGTATACTAAACATTATATTTAAAAGTTAATAAAAAAGAAATTCAAACCACAAATATTGCAATTAATTGTTTTCTGTCTATATCCTCAGTTAGAATGTGAGCTTAATGAGGCTAGAGACTGAGTCTGTCTCAGTCTGCATGGTACCAGTGCTGGAATAGTATCCAGCCAGTTGTCAGTGGCTGAACGAACAGGTGGACAGATGAATGGATGAACTATATGCATGTCATTTCAGCCTTTTTCCTGTACCACCACCCTCAGTTCAAGTGCTCCTTTCTCCCGAATCCTATTGATTCTGTAAGCCTCAGAGCAGCCTCGGCCCCCTATTCTGTCCTAAATAGCCATGGCAGGAGCGCCTTCTTACCCCAAACCAGCCTAGGAAAGGCTCTCGGGCAGGAACTGGCTGCCCCTTTCAGCAGAGCCTAGATTGCCACACGCAGATGTGGACATTCTGCAAGCTGCAGTGTCCTCCTGTGGGACCAGAAGGGGGACACCTTTCTTCAAGGAGAGGTCTTATCATCTTTGGTGCCCAGAGCATGTCATGCCCAGAGTCAATGCATGGTAAAATGGAGTGTTTACCCAGCTTTGCCCCTCCATTCATAGAAGTAGGTTTCCTTAAGAGTCCAGTGTCTGTTTTACTCTTTAACATGACTGAAAAGTGTCAGGACCCTACCCCTATCTGGTTACTTTGTCACCTCACTTTGTGAATGATTTCCTTAATCCAGAGCTTCAGAATGACTTCCGCAATTACTCACCCTAAGAATCTCACACAACAAATGGTCTGGAACAAGACTTTTTTTTTACTTAACATACATTGATGCTGGGAAATCAGTGTCTTTGTAATGCTCAGAAACAACCTGTTTAATAATCCATCTTACATTTCTAAGAAGGACTTAGGTCAGGACAAACTGCCTACACATTCTGAAATTAGCCTGTCCTTCCTTCTGGGACCAGGGCACCTACTCAGCTCCTAGCCCAGGCTCCTCAAGGAGCCTGCGGTGTTACCAACAGATGCTCCGAAGTTTTTCTTGACTATTTTTCCACACATGTAATTTTGCCGATGTGACCACTGATCACTAGCATGATGGTTCCCTTCTACCTCCCGGCTTGATGAAGGCTTCTGTCGCTTTCTAGGACCCTGGCTCTGCACTATCCAATTTGAAAATTCTCCTCATGGCTAGGGGACATAAAAGTCCAGTTGGAATTTCAACACTTAGTTTTGTGTTACCAGATAATAAGACTTTATTTTTTTTTGCGATACAGCACTTGACCCATCAGTTGGTCTGTCTCTTTGTCTGCTGCAGGTGATTAGAACCTTCTTTATTGTCTTTCTCATGAGCCTCAGTGAATTCTGGGCTCTTAACTGGATGTGGTTCTTATAAGACCTTGACATATTTATAAAATTCATCCTGTCTATCATGCCTCCCTGTCCATCCTTGGACACACCTGACACACCTGAGCTGAATAGAGAGGCTTCTGTATAGCTTCGCTGCTTCCTTTAAAGGGGCCTCCTCTCCTGCTTTGTCTTTCTTCCTGCCCAGTGATCGTGTGGTCAGAGTTATGTTTTATAAGCAGGAAATTCTAATTACCGCACAGTGGCAGCTGGAGCAACTTATCTATACAGCCCTCCAAGCCCTTCAAAAGCAGTTGCTAAGAGGATGATGATTGTGTCAGCAAAAGTGGTATTAGTTTTCTCCCCTGGTGGGCGTGTGTGGAGGGCAGGAGAACCATTGAGCATGGTCAGGTTTCACTGGAAGGAGAAGAAGGCAAGTCAGGACAGTCAGGCAGAGGAGGCATAGCAACAGCAAGTAGCATGCCAGGCGAACTCTCCAAGCACTGGTGGCCCTTGGCCCTGCTCAAAACATAGAGGTGGCTGCTGGGGTTTGCCCTGGGCTTCCTTGCCAACTTTTTTGAGGGCTGCTCACAGATGCCAGCAGTGGCCAATCACTGGCTCCAGTGGGTGGAGTCAGGGACATCTCTCAGCCCTTCACTCACTAGAGTCTCACCCGTGCCTGTCTCCCAGTGGGGCTGTCAGTGGCATGTTGGTTT
This sequence comes from Saccopteryx bilineata, assembly GCF_036850765.1. NCBI lineage: Eukaryota > Metazoa > Chordata > Mammalia > Chiroptera > Emballonuridae > Saccopteryx > Saccopteryx bilineata. The sequence continues at coordinate 108,372,284 of NC_089494.1, read as the reverse complement.
GAATTCTACCATGGAGATGCCCTGGTGTCTCTCAGCATTGCTCACTTTCTCACACACTGGGTGTTGTGCCTTCTGTCCCTCTTTGTTCTACTCTTGGTTTTGTGGGTTCTATTTTTAATTCCTATAAGGCCATATGCTTCTCTGGGGTCACTAATCACTAGGGTAAGTGTCGCCCAGAGGGAACAGACTTGCCCCCTCATCAAGAACCCTCCTTTCCTTTCCCAATCTCAGCCCTTTATTGTCTCTACCTGTGTAGCTGCCATCATCTTCCCAAATCAAGATCTCTAGTTCCAGAGAGAGATGCTCCTTACGTCCCGTGACAGGAACCACTTCCATGAATGTGTATTCTTTGTATAATTTCTCCCTCATTGAAGCTAAAATATAGAAGTAAAGAGCTAGATGGAAATAATCACAGAATTAGAAAAGCCTCATTCTGCATCCCTGGCAAAGTAATTGGTTCAGGCGGTAATCATCAGGGGATGAAACCACCAGTCAAATGTCGATGGGGAGCTTTACAAGGGAAGGAGTCAAGTTGTCACCTCCCGGGTCCACTCATTGCTGATGGCCTCACCGAGAGAGGAACAGCCAGGCACCGGGCGTGTGTGTGTCCTGAAATGCACACCATTCAGCACCACCTGAGAAGTCTTGGCACAATAAGTTGAAGCTGGAGTTAATCAGTCTGCAAAGCTAACGTTCTTTTGTTAAACATTTAGGGAAGAGAGGAACAAATAAATTGACGCCACAAAGAAGTAGGCAAACACATTCAGAATATAGTCATTACATACAGGTCAAAGTCATAAAACTCCAGAGACATAACAACAAGATGTAACCAAGTATAATGTGGGTCTTTGTTTGGATACTGGTTGAATGGGCCAGTTGTGAGCCAGACAACTGGGAACACTTAAAATTACTGTTAATTTTGTTAGATAATTTGGAATTAGGGTGATGAACATATAGGAGTTTGTTGTACTGCCCTTCTATTTTTGAGTATGTTTGTTTATTTTTTTATATTTGTATTATATTTACATAAATATAAAATATAGATTAAAACAATAAAGCAAGCTGGTTAGTTTACTTTCTAAGAAGGAACATCCGATGTAAAATGATCAAAATGAGTTATCCTTCCTGACTTCTATCCCTCTAATTTTGATAAACTAGCCTTGTTTCTCAGTTTAAAAAAGAAGGGAGGTAGAAATTGTTAATAGTAGAGTGGTTGGAATTTTACAATAAACATGCATATTTAACATACTCTTTGTTTTATGGTGGAACCTGCAGACCACACAATTTCTTGCATACAGACACCACTTAGTAGAAATAGACTATGAAGACTGGAAGTGGGCTGCTATTCACCCACTTTTTCCTCTGAGCAAGACCACCGTAAGACCTTAAGTGGCAATGAGAATAGGTCTTCCTTCTAAAGTCCTCCTGAGAGGGCTCTACATTACCGCCCCAGCCACACAAAAATTAACAGCACTCACTGGCCAAAAAGCCTTCCTGAGAAACTGGGTGCTCCGTGGAGCCCTCCCCACCTTGTCCTGGTCATGGGGAAGAGGAGGAAGCCCTCTCTCCCAGAACCCTTTACTTCCCGAATGACTGGTGTTAACCACCTGGCCCTCTGCGACCTACTTCTCTTTTTGTTATTCTCCAGTCTTTAATCCTGTGCAAGGTTCTTCTCTGTGCCCCTGCTGTCCTTGTCCCTTCAGTGCTAGGGGGCTGGGAGCATCAAGAACAAGCTGAGAGTTCCCTGGTAGACTCCCACCAGCCTCACACCTTCTGGCCACTGTCTTTGGACTTGCCATTTCCCAGGACAAGGCTCCCTCCAGCCTCCGGAGGTCCTGATACTCCCCTCCCCTCTGCTGTCTGGAGACTGCGCTGCACTGGGAGGCCTTGGGAGGCTGGCTCCTACACTTCCAGAGTCCACAGTGTTGTGAAACCACCCAGAAAGTGGAGACATTTATAAACAACACAAACCCTTTTGGCCATGAGAAAGTGGCTTCTAGTCCTCTTCAAAGGGTTCCTGCAAAACAAACAAACAAAAGAACAAAAGCAAAGAGTTCCTGCAACGTGATGGGAGAGCCAAGGTGGGCCCCAGGTGTGGGGCCAGAAGGCGGGGCAGAGCAGGGCAGCCTGGTTGGGAGGTGGTGTCTACAGAACATCAGCTTCCCCACAGAGCTGAGACTACTGAGAAAGTGAGAGAGAGCAGGTGGGACAGTGGAGAGGACAGAGAGAGGTGGAGGAGGGGGATGGGGAGGGAACAGCACTGAAACATTAGCAGACCTCCATCTCTGAGCACACCAGACTTTCACACCATGGTAGGCAAAGAGTCCTAAGTCAAACCATCGTGAGCAGGGCAACTTCTATCCATCTGTGCTGCCCTTATGACCCTGTGGTACAGTATTCACTTTGCGGTGACTTCCACTTGATCATAGGCTCCTGAGGTAGGGAGCTGCTCCTTTGATCTCTGATTATCCGGCACTCATTCCATGCCTGGCCGGTGCCTGTGTCTCTGCACAGCTTTGACAGGCTTCGTGCATGTGTGTGGGTCTATGTGAGCTGGTTAAGGCAAGAGAAGACATCAGGGTGCCCTCCTGCAAGCCCACCAAATTATTCAGCCCATTTGTCTAGTTCAGAATTCATCAAGCAGAACAAAACAAGTTAAATCACAGAATAATAAAACACCATCGCTTGGACACTAATGAATATGCAAGCAGCGTAGCAAAGTGACGCACTGCACAGCCATCTATTGTAGATAATCTCCCTTCAGTGAAAGATCAAGGACAGAGCACAAAAAGCTCGTGCTGATTTTCGAAAGGGAAAGCAGTAACTAGCCAACGTGAGAAGGATGAATATAGGGAAATGCTCAGTCAGTCCCTTCGTGGTTCAGCGGTTCTGGACAAGGGCAGGCCTGGCTGAGGCTCCGGGACTCAGCAATAGCCCTGGACTGTGGGACTTTCCTCCCAGAAAACACACACAGACTCTGTGTTGCCTCTGGGATTTTGATGGTATGAAGCTGCCACCACCTTTGTTCCAATACACTTTGAAAAGATGGGTCATATTTATGAGCAAATACAGGTGGATTTGTCTTTTCAAACTTATGCAAGATATTAGAGTATTAACTATAGTGGCTGAAAAGCAGCCAGCGAATTAGGAAGTCACAGAAGAATTTTATGAGTTTTAAGATACTTTACTTCAGTTCACAGTTTACACAGAGTGTCAAATCTGAAGGGGACTCCAGGGCAGCTCAGTCTAACTGCTTCACTGTATACATGAGAAACAGGCCCATAGAAGAATAATGACTTGCCTAAGATCACAATGTTAGTGGTAGTCAGAGCTTGCATTTATGGTTGCTGACTTATGTGTCAGTGACTGACCCATTATACCAAGCTGCATTTCCATTCAGAGCATTTTTATAATGCTGAGTAAGCCGGGTTGTTTTAGTGAATTTTGCAAGCCTTTGGGCTAGATTTTACCAAGGTTAGTTTTGGAAAAGTGGCTTTGTTAAAACATTAAAATGTCTACTGTAGCAGTTTCCTCTGGTTTCAGGGATAGAAGATCACCTATGGAACGTTGTTGTAATAAGCCGTGGTTGTGATATATTGCCATCAGTGTTGTTTCAGGATGCTTTCAGCTGCAAGAAAGGAAATCTGACCACAATTGCTTGAATGAACATGGGTTCATTTTTATGGCCTAATAAGAAGTCTGTGTATAGGAGGCTCAATGATGTCAAGACCAAATATCTGATTCTCTTGGCTGTACCAAGATGACTGCTGCAGTTCTAGACATTATGTCCACATTTGATGCATGAAAAAAAGCCAAAGGAGTGGAGCTAGCTGTAACTTCTTTTACTAGAGGAGAAAACGCTTTCTCAGAAATGCCCAAGGGGACTTCTGTGAGGAATTCAATGGCCAGAATTGAGCCATGATGCCAAGAAATTAGAAGAGTGGGGGAACAGAGTAGCCCTACTTAGCTAACATAGACTAGAACCTGGGGCTGGACACATAACCAAGGTTTTCTAATGCTAAGAGAGACAAGGGTGATGGCTGTGGGTATTCCATATCACCCCAAACCCTCAAAGTCCCTGTGGGTACATGATACTTTCAGAGTACAAGTTTGATACAAGGATGTGCAGTGGATTTTTTTTTTTTTTAGGATCTGAGTCTGTGATCTTTTTATACCTTTAGTGAAAGATTACTTTAGTACCAAATACATATCTGAGGATAACAAAGCAATTCCATTGTTGGACACGTATAGCGTTCAGCCTGTGCAAACAATGTCTGGAACATTTTTTTCCCTGCAGGTTACTTCAACTTCAAAACCTAGGTTAAAGGAGAAAGTTTATTAAAAGTCCATTAAAGTAAACACTAAACAGGTCCTCATTATTTATTTTTTGAAGATTTTATTTCTTGATTTTAGAGAGAAGTGGGGGGAGAAAGAGTGGGGAGAAGCAGGAAGCATCAATTACTAATAGTTGCACCTGGTATGTACCTTGACTGGGCGAGCCCGCGGTTTCAAACTGGCGACCTCAGGATTCCAGGTCAGTGTTGTATCCACTGCACCACCACAGGTCAGTCTACACAGGTCTTTAAATCTCATTACATAAAAGACATAATTTGGTTAAGGTTGCTTTTGCCTAGGTATTTTAGCACAACTATGTGCTAGGTTCTCTTTTAGGCACTTGGGGTATATATATCAATGAATAAATACAAATTTCTGGACTGAAGAATGGATAAAAAAAATGGATATATATGAACAACAGAATACGATTCAGCCGTAAAAAGAAGAAAGAGATTCTGTAACATGTGCAACATGGATGAATCTTGAGGACATTATGCTAAGTGAAATAAATTGGTCACAGAAAGACAAACCCCGCATGATTCCACTTATATGCAGTATATAAAATAGTCAAATTCATAGAGTCAGAGAGTGGAATGGTGTTGCCAGAGGCTGGGAGGAGCAGGAGGTGTGGACGTGCTAACCAATGGGCATACAGTTTCAGGGAAGCTGGAAGAATACCTTCTCAGATCAGTGCGGCATTGCACCTGTGGTCAGCAATGGCCTATTGCCACTTAAACATTGATCGGAGGATAAATCTCATGTTAAATATTCTTACCACAATAAAATAAAATTTAAAAAGAAAAAGAAATGAATTCTGTCCTTGTGAGGTTTACCTTTGGGGTGCAAGGTCTTGGGGAGTGTATGAGCCAGGGCTCTCCTGAGAAACAGAACCATGTGTGTCTGGTGGGAGTGATTTATTTTAATTGGCTCACACTATTGCCTGACCAGGCGGTGGCGCAGTGGATAGAGCGTCGGACTGGGATGCAGAGGACCCAGGTTCGAGACCCTGAGGTCGCCAGCTTGAGCGCACCGGCTCATCTGGTTTGAGCAAAAAGCCCACCAGCTTGAACCCAAGGTGGCTGGCTCCAGCAAAGGGTTACTCGGTCTGCTGAAGGCCCGCGGTTAAGGCACATATAAGAAAGCAATCAATGAATAACTAAGGTGTTGCAACGCGCAATGAAAAACTAATGATTGATGCTTCTCATCTCTCTCCGTTCCTGTCTGTCTGTCCCTATCTATCCCTCTCTCTGACTCTCTCTCTGACTCTGTAAAAAAAATAAATAAATAAAATCAATAATTGGCTCACACTATTGTTGGGCCTGTCTCTGTCTGAAATTTGCAGGGTAGGCCGAGAGGCTGGCACCTAGGTTTGAGCGGATGTTACAGCTTGAGTCTGAAGGCAGTGAGTGTGGAGGCAGACACCCCTCTAAGACTACGGGGTGTCTGCCTCCCCGTAGTCTTACTTTTTTCTTATGGTCTTGCACTGTTTGCATGAGGCCAAGCACACATTATACAGCGGAATCTGCTTTATTTGAAGTCTGCTAATGTAAAAGTTAATCTCACTTTAAAAAGACCTTCATAGCATTATGTAATCTGGTGTTTGACCAACTATCTGGGTACTGTGGGCTCTCCCAGTTGACACATAAAATTGAGCATCACTGGCAGCCCAACAATGGAGCACAATAAATATGTAAAATTTGTAATTGCTTAGAAAACAGTAGCCGCTATAAAAAAATAGAGCAAAGTAAGTTACAATTTAATATAAGACCTCAGGAAGAATGCTTGAATGTAGGTAGAAAGACTGCCCATAAATCTTGAGTGAACATTTACTGCACGTCACGTGCTCTGCAGAGAGGTGGGAAGAAAGTCCCTGCCCGCGAGTAGGGCTGCAGCACTGGGCGGGATACAGTGCTGAGCGGCGGACTCCACGGGCACACAGGGATGCTGGGGCAGCGCAGCTGTCCTTGCTGCCTTCCTTATTCCTCTAGGGTAAGCCTAGTGGGAGGTCCAGGGGGCCAGCCTGATTTAGGTCAAGTTTGCAGACCTGGAGCCTGAGCGCAGGCCACCTGACTTTATTCCTGCATCTTTCTCTGGTAAGGAAGATCTGGTAGGCTTTGGAGTAAACCCTCTGAAAACCCCAGGAATGCTCTTGATCCAGAAAGGGTGAGTCCTTACACTGCATATGGGGAAATACTACCAGGCCTGGAGGAGGGTAACTAGCAACTGACACGAGGGGCCTGGGGTCCTAGCAGTGGGCAGTGCTTTGGCCACAGAGGACATTGGTGTTGTAGTCCCAGAAGGCACTCGTTGCCACAGCAAATAGCATAATATTCTGGAGAGAGGGCCTCTCTGGAGACAGGGCTGCATCCACTTCTGCTGCCCTCATTCACACTGCTGGAGAAGGCATTTCCCTCGTGGCCCAGGCCTGGGAGACTGTGCTTCACTGAGCCCTTGGGAGAAAGATGTGGTTGAAATGCAGGCCCAATTTCTAGGTGGACACGGGAGAAACTGATAGCAGTGGAGCCTGCAGGGAAGGAACCGGCGGCTAGCCAGGGACCCAGATTTCATATGTTTTGGTTTTTGTGCAAGAAACTGGATCATCTTAAACTATTATGTCACACAAGCTGACACCAGACTTTCCTGAAGACAGTGAGAGTTCCTTGCAAGCCTCATGCTGGATTACACACAGCTTGACTCAGCCCCTTATTAGCTGGGTGACCTCCCTTATCTGCACCAAGCTGCAGTTTCCTCACCAGGACAATGGCTCAACCGTGAGTTTGTGATGAGGAAGACTGAGCGAATGTGTAGAGACTACTGAAACCAGAGGGTTGTCTTGTCTGTTGGCCCCTTAGGTAGGCTGAAGTTGGCCACTGACACAGCCACAGGTCCCCAGCTAACTGCACTGATGACTGAGGTGACATCTTGCGTGCCCTTTATAACTGTTGTTCACAACCCCCGCCTTACCTCATCGACAGCAACCACTTCCTGTTCACTCGGCCTAAAAAGCTGAGGAAGGATATAGTATATTGAGAAAGAGGACATGTTAACATGCTGCTCTGGGGTTTAGAGGGGGCTGAAAATTTTGACTTTGCAGCCTAACTCATATTTCAAAGGATCTGTATGAACGTTCACCCCTCCTTAGACTTGTGATGTCTTAATAATAAGTAACATTACTTTCAAAAAACTTACTTTTAGCTAGTATGTATCTTACCTCCCCATAACAGTATGCTTCTTTTTAGAAAAGATTTTGTTTCATACAATTTTTTACCATTCTCAACTCCCACCCTCAACATGGCTGCCTTCGGTGACCGCCTCCAAGTACTTTTAGTACAGTGTATATGGGTTGTCTATTGCTGTGTAACCAATTACCCAAAACATACTGCTTTAACTCTCGCTGTTTGTGAGCTGTAAATCCAGATGGGCTTGGTTAGATGCTTCTGGCCCTGGGTCTCTTGTGATAATGCAGTCCAGTGTTGGTAGGGCTACAGTCATCTGAGGCCTGCCTGGGGATACAGGGCCCACTCACATGGCTATTGGTGTCTGCATTCTATTCTCACGGGCTTCTCAGTAGGGCTACTTGACTCTTCTCATAGCATTGTTGCTGGGTTCCCCCAGAATAAGTAACCCAAGAGACAAAGATGGAAGATGCAATGCCTTTTATGACCTAGCTTCAAAAGACAAACATTAGTATTTCTAAGCACTCGGTTGGTCACATAGACCACTGATGATTAATATAGGCGGAGAGGCCCTGGCCGGTTGGCTCAGTGGTAGAGCATCGGCCTGGCATGCAGAAGTCCCGAGTTCGATTCCCAGCAGGACACACAGGAGAAGCGCCCATCTGCTTCTCCACCCCTCCCCCTCTCCTTCCTCTCTGTCTCTCTCTTCCCCTCCTGCAGCCAAGGCTCCATTGGAGCAAAGATGGCCCGGCGCTGGGGATGGCTCCTTGGCCCTGCCCCAGGCACTAGAGTGGCTCTGGTCGCAACAGAGCGACACCCCGGAGGGGCAGAGCATCACCCCCTGGTGGGCAGAGCGTCGCCCCCTGGTGGGTGTGCCAGGTGGATCCCGGTCGGGCGCATGCGGGAGTCCGTCTGACTTTCTCTCCCCCTTTCCAGCTTCAGAAAAATACAAAAAAAAAAAAAAAAAAAAAAAAAAAGGAAAAGCTTTGATTTGTAACTTCTGCCAGTTTCCATAGTATCAGTGCTCCCCCCAGGGCCAATGACCGCCAGAGCCCCGGTGCTTCACAGCTGACTGCCATGCCAGTGCACGCCGGACCTGCACGTTGCTCTCTCAAGCCAGCTCTTCACCTGCCACGTGTGATTCTGAGAACACTGCAGCCCGGGTGGTGATGGCCAAATAACTTTAACGGCCAGCCCTTCGCATGCTGAGGCTGGCGGGCACCAGGCCTGATTTCATCCTCTTGAGAATGTTTGAGACTGTGAGAGGTGTACAGTGACAGGATAGGATAGTGCGGACAGCTCTACATGGCACAGGCAAATGCAAAATGGGAATTTTCTGTTTACATCTGCCCCCTGTCCCCTGGGCTCATAGCACCCCACCTCGTACAGACCCTTCTAATGACTACTCCTGGGCTTCTGTTGTAGTCAGGCTCAGCTGCCCAGACCATTCCCCACCCAAGCCCTCCCTGGACATCCTCCCTTGAAAAACTTCCCTCTCCCAAAGCTCATTGTCTCGAGGTGGGTGACAGAAGGCACTTTAGTAAAACTCATACGTTGAGCTGCCAGGATGGGCATTATGGGTATAATGTCTGAGAGCCTGTGGAACTTTCCTAATAGAAAATTCATTAGGCAATTCACCCTTTCGGGGTCTGGTGGCATCTATATACCACTCTGTACTGCTGTTTAGATTTGAAATTGCCTTTGAACTTGTAAGCTTCTTGAGGGCACACATTTGTGTGTGTGCGTGTGTGTTCCTCATAACATCTATCACAGGGCCCTGGGTAAAATAAATACTTAATAAACATTTAATGAGTTCTAAACTGGAATTCTCACCGTTGCAGAAAACATTGTCATTCTAACAGAGAGCTTCCGTGGCCTTACTACCAAAGAGTGAGTAATTTGGGAATTTCAATTACCATAAGAGAGACGTGGAATAAGATTTTTCGGTAGGAAGGCCTTTTGGGGCATCCCATAATGCTGCTTTTTGTTATGTAAAAGACATGTCCTCAGGAAAAAAAGGACGCAGGCACTGTAGTGCAATTAAAAGAAAAAAAAGCATGGCTTTCAAGGTTGGCAGAAGCTGACCCGGTGGGAGTGCCCCCCTTAAGAGCCTTTGTAGAATTGTGTGTGGGGTAATGTTCTTAGCCTCTCTGAGCCTTGGTTACCTGGTCTCAGAAATAAGACTAATGATAACCACTTTGCAGGTCTCTCATGGAGATAAGATAATCTGTGGAAAGTTTGCCAGAATGGAGCCTGCAGAGGAGCAGGCACACGTTAGCACCCTACTCCCTGTTAGAGGAAAATCCCTATGCTAGATGCAACCAAGTCCCCGTGACTCTGAATCTCCTGACACACTCTCATGTTCTGGTAGCACATGCTTTTATTATTATCATTATTATGTTTCTTTTTACTGTGAATGTCTAAGTTTTTGCAATTTCTTTCTTTTTTTTTTAATTTTATTTATTTATTTTATTTTTTTTACAGAGACCGTGAGTCAGAGAGAGGGATAGACAGGAACAAACAGATAGGAATGAAGAGAGATGAGAAGCATCAATCATCAGTTTTTCATTGCGACACCTTAGTTGTTCATTGATTGCTTTCTCATATGTGCCTTGACTGCGGGCCTTCAGCAGACTGAGTAACCCCTTGCTGGAGCCAGTGACCTTGGGTTCAAGCTGGTGGGCTTTTGCTCAAACCAAATGAGCCCGTGCTCAAGCTGGCGACCTCGGGGTCTCGAACCTGGGTCCTCTACATCCCAGTCTGACACTCTATCCACTGCACCACCACCTGGTCAGGCAGTTTTTGCAATTTCCATGACAATATCAGTGGCACAGAGATGAAAATGCCGTCCTACACAGAGTGACTGGCAGGTACTAATGAGTTGTGCAGGAGGGTGGGGAGGGGAGCATTTTGAGTATTAGCTTCCTTTTACCTCTGAACATTTCCAGAAGTGCTACCCTAATTAGTAAGGTGATAGGTTTGAGATCAAAGGGGTGGAGGCAGTGGTGGGATTCATAGAATTTAACAACTAGTTCTCTGCCCTAATGACCACTTTAAGTATAAAAAACAATATACCAAAAGTAGTTATTTCATGCATTTAATACTTAAATAAGAACACTAAAAGAGGTACACAAAACTAGATTATAGGAGTTTTAAAATATTAATAAAAAACATTAAATAATACCTAACAACAAAACAATAAACCTGTTATTTAAGGTATTTTTATATTGCTTTCTGATTGGTATCCTCACTTGCGATTTTTTTTCACCTATGGACAGAATGAACATTACTTAGAACACGCTGTTGCACAGACGAACATTAAAAAAGAGTAAGGAACGTAAATTTGTGATTTCCACTCTGGGCAGCTTCCCAGAAGCCCGCCTTAGAGAGACCCTGATTACAAGTGCCATTTTAACAACAGGGTTGTCGAACTCAACAAAAACTTCGGTATTTTTTTGCAGACCCAGTGTGAACCAGCTGAATCCCACCCCTGGGTGTGGGTGGATTTCACGGCTTTCTCTTTGCTTTCAAGGATCCTAGATTCCCAGGTAATTTAGCAGGTGTTAAGCCGTAGTGGTCAGGCACGAGTCCAGGTCTGGAAAGAACAAATCCAAAAGACAGGAGCAGGCCTGGAAGAAGAAAGTAAACTTTCAGCAGCATGCTCAGAAGGTTTCTTGGTCCATTAATGTTTCTTGGTCCAATTTAGCTATGAAAGGTATAGTGAAATGGTCTCTCTTGAACTGCTTAGACACATTCATTAAGAACCAACCATGTGACAAGTCCCTGGAGGCAAGAAAGAAGGCCAAGAGCCTGATTTTCTTACTCAGGAACTCACAGAGTAGATGAAAGGCCATTCATGGTTGTAATTTTGTGGAGCTTCCTGGATGTACTAGAAAACCTTCCTTGTAATCCGCAGAAATAAGTAGAGGGGTGTCCACACTTGGCGAATCAAGCGATGGGTCAGTTTCTGCTGGTCTGAAATGGTACCGCTTTTCTATAGAGCCATTGGGAAGAGAGCCTGCCCAAGACAGGGACCCAGGAGCGGAGTTCTCTGTGGCATATAAGCTCATCTGAGAGAGTGAGACGTGGCTCTTTGAAATTCTATAGAAAACAAATCCAGTGCTTCCCTAAGTTTTAGGGTACTATCAGGCAAATACAAGGTGAGGCCAGGGATTTGAGGCTTAAATGGTGACAGTATTTATCTTCGAAACAATAATGATTTCATGTATAAAGAAGAAAAAGATCTCAGTGCACGGGTTAGGACACTGAGCCGTTTCATTCAGTGAACATACAGTCACCTTCCAGAGTGCTAGCTCCACACCAGTCACTGTGTGGGCTGCTGAAGATGGTTGGAAGCAACATGGCAGCACCCAGATGGAGTCTACAGAAACTCAGCTGAGGGAGCAAATCGTTCTTCCCAGCAGGGTCTGAGGTGGGAGTCAGAGAGAAAGTAAGATTGACACAGAGGCTTAAGGGAGTGGAACTGTAAAGAAGACACGAGAGACCAGTGTTCCAAGCAGAGTGACTAGCACACACATTTCATGGCATATTTGAAAGGCAGCAAGAACTACACTGGAAACAGCCAGAGCAGTGGCTCTCCAATGGGAATGTGCATTGCAGCCACTGGGTGGGCTGGGGCAGGAGGTCTGGGGTGAGACCTGGGATAGTACACTTCTGACAAGCTCCTGGCTGATGGTTAGGCTGCTGGCTTGAGCCCACCCTTTGTGAAAGGAAGAGGCGGGACACGGGGTGTAAGAGTAAAAGTGGGGGTGGAATGAGGGAGGGTAAAGAGTGATGGCAAGGGCCTGTCACCTTGGGCTGACTGTTCCCCCTTCTGTGCTCCCGTTATCTGCCCCCCACCCGGACTGACTGGAGCCTCTGTGCCCTCCCAGCCTCCCCCCGCACTCATGCTGTGCACAGCCCTCGGGCTGTCCCTCTACCAGTCCTGACGGCAGTGACGTTACCTCAGTACTACTTTCCCTGAAGTCCCCCCGCACGCGTGCTGTGCACAGCCCTCGGGCTGTCCCTCCACCAGTCCTGACGGCAGTGACGTTACCTCTACCAGTCCTGAAGGCAGTGACGTTACATCTGTACTGCTTTCCTGAAGTCCCCCACACACATGCTGTGCACAGCCCTCGGGCTGTCCCTCTGCCAGTCCTGACGGCAGTGAAGTTACCTCTACCAGTCCTGATGGCAGGGACTTTACCTCAGTACTACTTTCCTGAAGTCCCCCCGCACGCATGCTGTGCACAGCCCTCGGGCTGTCCCTCCACCAGTCCTGACGGCAGTGACGTTACCTCTGTACTGCTTCCCCTGAAGTCCCCCCCACACGCATGCTGTGCACAGCCCTCCTGCTGTCCCTCTACCAGTCCTGACGGCGGTGACATTACTTCTACCAGTCCTGACGGCGGTGACGTTACCTCTACCAGTCCTGACGGCAGGGACGTTACCTCTACCAGTCCTGACGGCGGTGACGTTACCTCTACCAGTCCTGACGGCGGTGACGTTACCTCTACCAGTCCTGACGGCGGTGACGTTACCTCTGTACTGCTTTCCTGAAGTCTCCCATCCTTGCCTGCCATCGGGGCCTCAGCATAGAGTCTTGCCTTCTAGCTCATAGAGAGGAGAAAGGTTAGCGGATGGAATTGTCTTGTGATATGCCCTTCTCCCTTCTCTTCCCTGCTCCCTCCACCCTGACTCCTCTTCCCCCTGCTGACACTGCATCCTCTGCTCTTCTCTGGGCCTCCCGTGAGCCCCCAGTTTCTCCACCTCTCTCCTCTTTCAGGTACCTCCCACCTCTTCCTTCCCAGCTCTCTTTCTTCTACAGCAACATGCTCAGGGTTGTCCCTTCTTACACTCACCCCACTGAGAAAATGGCCTTGATCCTGAACCCCCATCTAGCTACCATCTGACCTCTCCCCTTCCTCACAGCTTGATTCTTCAAAGAGCAAGTACACACCTGCTGTTTCTCTACTTCTTCTCATCTGTCCTCACAAGCTGCCACCATTCGATGGATGCTTGCCCTGCTCTGCTGACATGGTTTGTCTAAAGTTCAGTGTGGCTTTCCACTTGCCCAGTCCAGGGGTTTCAGTCCTAATCCCCTTTGTCCTTCACAGCACTCCACCGTATTGACCACTGGTGCCTTGAAGCCGTGTGTCCGTAGCTCTCCAGATCCTGTCTCCTGGGTTCTTTTTTATTTATTTATTTTTTGTATTTTTCTGAAGTTGGAAACGGGGAGGCAGTCAGACAGACTCCCGCATGCGCCCGACCAGGATCCACCCGGCATGCCCACCAGGGGTGATGCTCTGCCCATCTGCGGCATTGGTTTGTTGCAACCAGGGCCCTTCTAGCACCTGAGGTAGAGGCCATAGAGCCATCCTCAGCACCCGGGCCAACTTTGCTCCAATGGAGCCTTGGCTGCAAGAGGGGAAGAGAGAGACAGAGAGGAAGGAGAGGGGGAGGGGTGGAGAAGCAGATGGGTACTTCTCCTGTGTGCCCGAACCCAGGACTCCTGCATGCCAGGCTGATGCTCTACCACTGAACCAACTGGCCAGGGCCTCTTCTGGGTTCTTATTGGCCCTCTCAGCCTTATTTCCTGGCTCCTCTTGCATCCAGTTTTTACCAGCTAATGTTTCCCAAGATTCCTATCTTAGCTTAACTCCTCTCTAACTCTAAACTCTGCCTCTCCTTGAGTACACCTGGAACTTGAACCACTCTTTTTGTGGGCATGAATCAGCCTTCTGGCCCTCATCTCTCTGTCAAGACCAGGGGTTCCCAAACTACGGCCCGTGGGCCGCATGCGGCCCCCTGAGGCCATTTATCCAGCCTCCGCGGCACTTCCGGAAGGGGCACCTCTTTCATTGGTCAGTGAGAGCAGCATATTGACCAGCTCATTAGCCAAAAGCAGGTCCATAGTTCTCTTTGAAATACTGGTCAGTTTGTTGATTTAAATTTATTTGTTCTTTATTTTAAATATTGCATTTGTTCCTGTTTTGTTTTTTTACTTTAAAATAAGATATGTGCAATGTGCATAGGGATTTGTTCATAGTTTTTTTATAGTCTGGCCCTCCAATGGTCTGAGGGACAGTGAACTGGCCCCCTGTGTAAAAAGTTTGGGGACCCCTGGTCTAGACTATTGTAAAAAGGAGAGTTTCTATTATAGGAATGCAAATGCCATACATATCACTGGATCAGAACACAGAGTTTGGAAACAGACCAAGTGTTAATGGAGGATGATTACCGTATTTTTCGCTCTATAAGACACACTTGACCATAAGACACACCTAGGGTTCTAAGGAGGAAAAAAAGAAAAAAAATATTCTGAACCAAATGGTGTGTTAAAATATTTAATAAAATATACCACAATAATATTTCAACAATGTAAACTCAACAGCAGTATTAACAACCATTAGCACTGTTACTAACAAATGAGAAGAGACTTTAATGTTCAAATACTAAGGCCCTGTATCGGAAGGAGCTCTGGTATTTGGAGGGAACGGCCGCATCCCCGGTACCACTTCAGTCTGTGGCATGCTCAGTATCCAGCCTATCTGAACGGCTGGGCTCAGGAGCACGATTTAGCTGCGAAGATGCAGCGTAAAACCCCGGGAAAAGGTGAGTGTTTATGGGCAATCTAGAGGATAGTTAATCTACTGGCCTTGGATCCAGGACCAGCCATTCAGGTTGTTGTTCTTCTTTAAATCAGGATACCCCCCTGCTGCTGCACTAGGGAAAGTCCAGTTATATTTTACTCTAATGTCACTACATAGGTAAACTGCCTGGATTACAGCTGGAATAAACTGATGGAGATGAGCAGGATAGCCTGCTCCCTCTGCTGCTGCTTTGCCTATGCTCGCACTGGCTTCCCAGCTCACTGCACGTGCCTCACACCTTTGGCCCCTCCCCTATCTGCCAGCCAGTCAGCCAATGAAATGCTATGAGGCTGGCAACAAGTGACGTCAGCACTTCACCCAGAGCTCCAGCAGCTGCAGCGCACCTCTCACACCTGCCCTGGATGATGCCAGATGAATGCGCCCACACAAAGTCTCTGGCCTTCCCTCCTGTGCTGCATGCAACTGTGGAAACCGGAACCAGGAGATCACTCAGCAGATGCCAGGGTTCCGCACGCTGCTGTGGCGGGTATGATTACGTTGGCGCTCATTCTACATATGTTTACTGGTGCAGCACCCTGCAACAGCTAACAAAAATGAACATCGCTCCATAAGACGCATGGCATTTTCCCCCTATTTGGGGGGGGGGGTGTGTGCATCTTATGGAGCGAAAAATATGGTATATAATTTTACCAAAGATCTGTCTACCACAGGACTCTTACAAACTGGTGCTTTCCTTGAGCACTTCAAGTTAACGCCCAGCTTACAAACATTCAGGGTGTGTGCACATGCCTCACAAAGGTGGCCAGGCTGGGCCTGACTTCCCGCTTGGAACATGGGTACGGGGTCACCTGGAGCACTGATCAAACAGGCAGGGGCTCAGGCTCAGCAAGGCAGCCCCTGGCCTGACCCTTCTCCCCAAGTTCCAGGAGGTTCTGATCCCTGCCAAGGCTTTGCTGAGGGTGATCACTGTCTGGCTATGGTCAGCCCCACCCTCTAGCTCAGTGCTTCTCAACCCTGGCTGCATAGTAGGATCCTGCATGAAGGACTTCCAGAAATCCCAAGGTACAGGCCTTACCCTAGGTCAATTAGTTGAGTATCTCTGGGAATGGGACGCTGGCCTTGGTTTGAAAAGCTCCCATAGGATCCTCCGAGGTAGCCAGGAGTGGAGGTGATGATCACGCCTCTAGCTCACGGGCTCTCAAACTTGGCTGTATGTGGGCATCACATGAGAGCTTCAACGAGTCCCTGCTGCCTGGGTCCCGCCTCCAGACATTCTGTTGTACTTGGTGTGGGAGGCAGCAGGCCGTGGACCCTAGGATTTGTAAAGGCTTGCAGGCCGTTCTAATGGGCAGCCATGCATCAGAGCCATAGCTGCACTTCATCCTTCCACAGCCCCTAGCAGAGCCCATTTTACCTTGAAAAAAAAAATCCATTGTCATGAGAAGATGAAAAACCCAACCTGTCAGGGACATATTTGTCCTTCTGGCTGACCTGAAGTGGCGGGGCAGGAGCCCCCTTGGAGGAACGGTTATCGTGCGGGAGGAAAAGTGGCAGCGCTGGTTAGTTTACAGATGAAGCCTGTGACACGGAGGGCCCAGCTGTCTGTGCCACCAGCTGAGCAGCCCCGCGTGCCCCAGCTGCCTGAGTGACCCCAGCCGCCTCCACAGGTGCCGTCCCTCCCTGCAAACATACAGAGTGGCATTGCTAATAATAAACAGGCCTAATAGGCTCAGTTATTGGAAATTTCTGGGTCATTGCTAATGGCATTTCCCTCCCTTCTCCTTTCATCCTATGTTGAAAATAATTTTCTCTTTCTACTTCTCTCTTAATAGATGTCAAACCTGAGTTAGTGCCCTGTTCTGTGTAGGTGGGCTGCAGACAACACTACTCCCCTCTACCTCATCTCATGTGTCAAGTTGGTGGCTGCCAGCACCATCTCAAAAGGAGACATTCTGTGTTGTCCAGAAAACATTCAGGTGGTACTACACCCCATCTAGCTTGACACACAACACTAGGGGTATACGCCCCAGCAACTACGCGATTCATGATGAGGATTCTCATATGAAACTTTTTTTTTAATGAAGATACTC
The DNA here is from genome assembly GCF_036850765.1 of Saccopteryx bilineata. Taxonomy (NCBI): domain Eukaryota; kingdom Metazoa; phylum Chordata; class Mammalia; order Chiroptera; family Emballonuridae; genus Saccopteryx; species Saccopteryx bilineata. The sequence continues at coordinate 108,355,070 of NC_089494.1, read as the reverse complement.
ATTGGTTTATTTGGATTTTGAATTTAGGAGAGTGGTTCTGAAATTGGACTGCACTCTGGAATCACCAGGGAGCTTTAAAATGCTCATGATGGTCCACACAGATCCTGATTTAATGGTGTGACAATTGACCCCTGGGGCCATGGGATTTTGAAGAAACTTCCCAGGTGATCTTGGTGTTCAGTCAAGATTGATACTACTGGTATTTGTCAATAAAGGAGATTGACAAAGAGAGGAAAAGGACACCCACAGAGAAACCTCTCTCAGGCCGCAGTCCTCCTCAAGACTTCCTGTGGACCACAGAGGTGTTTGGCCCATTTTGATTCTCTCTGAGCACATGTGGTTGGATGAGTTTTCTAGGAGACAAAAAGCAAGGGTAGGCCACAGAAAAATCTTAAAGCCAGGAGTGTTTCTTTGCAGGGTCCTCTTGTCTCTCTGGAGTATTCCCAGAGGGCAGCGGTCCCTCTCTCTCACTATACTCCCCCTCTTCCACGGCTCATCAACCTTTTCAGAGTGCGGTTTGGGTGCCATGCATGCAGCAGACAAAGCTCAGTGCTGCGGTGAGGCTGGCTGGGAGGAGTGGGTGACACACAGATCGTCGGTAGCATATGAGCTCCTGAGGTTTAGGATGAACACCGGGACGCCCTGCACTGTGCTACTCTCCTAGGGAGACACTCCCTGGTCATAGTCTGTGGCTTTGTCCTCCCTCAGCTCTCCCTCTGTGAACGTCCACTTTCCACGAACGCTTTTTGTCCTGTATTCCATGTCTGTCGAGTCCTGCCGATGGAACTGGCTGTGACAGCCACAAGTGATGACCGTCCCAGCTCCATTGCCATCGGCCTTCTTTCCTGCCAGCAAAACCCAGATTTTCCTTTGGCATCTGGCCTGGGGGTAAAACTTGATTAGTCCACACTGTGGTTTTCCACTCTGGCTGTGCATTAAAAACACCTGAGGTATTTTCTGGGGGGAAAATGCTGATACTTGACCCCTACTCTCAGATATTCTGATTTAAAAGCTACCAGGTGATTAAAATGTGCAAGAGGATTGAGGCTCATTGGTCCAGAACAATCACGGTGTTTCCATCCCTTGCTAGTGCTTGTTTCAGGATTGGTAGGTGATGGCATTTTGGCCAATGGAACATGAGAACACAGGGGTGGGGGTGGGAATTTGGGAAAAGGTTTCACACGTGTAGGAAGGGCTGTTCTTTCTTTCCTCGTGGTCTTCAGAGTTGCTGGGTAAGAATGAGATGCTTGGAGCTGCTGCAACTATCTTTTCTGACTGAGTGCGCCTGGCAGAGGGCAAAATTTCCTACAAAGAGAATTGCAGAGTGCAATGTTAAAAAGTACCGAGGTCTTAGCAACGTCATTGAGTTGCTAAATCAGTCAAACTGGGAAGCTCCCCAACCCCACCAGGCTTCTTGTTCTGTAAGGCTGCCTGTTCTACTCAGCCTTGCAGCAGGCCAGAGTAGGACGCCCGCCATGATCCCAGGCTCTGCTGAACATGCACTGCTCCTGGGCTGAGTGTAGATAGAGTTCCTGCAGCTCTGATGGAGCCCTCACTGAGCATGGAGGCGCCTTCAGAAACTGGTGAGTGCTTTGTGTGGCGAGTGGAGATGGTAGAAGTGTTGCTGGGGCCAGGCAGAGTGGGGCTCAAACCCCGGTTACTGACTTTGTGAATTGAGTCAGTCAAGCTCCGCATGCCTCGGTGTATCATCTGTGTGATGGGGTAAACATCTCCCTCGAAGTGTTGTTACTATAGTTCATTAAATGGATTTAGCATGCTGTGTGTTTTTAGTATTAGTAAGTGGGAGTCTTTACTATCCTTGATATACTCTCTCTCCTTATGTGGCATTGAGCAAGAGTTGAAATAATCGAAAAGAATGAGAAGTGAGATGGTTGATTCTTGTAGGCCTGACTATTGCTTCAACAGTTTAGAAAGACTGAAAAGTGTTTCCTGTCATCCCCTCCTCCTGGAATCTACCTAAATTGAGCCTGATTTTCTAATGTAGCATGGATGCTGATATTCCTGTAACTGAGCTCTAGTCCAGCTCAGGCAGCTGATGAGCTTGATTGATACTCGGAGCCTATAACTGCCTGGTGCTGGTTATGCAAAAAGGCAGCTGCTGAGCTGGGGATCACCTTTTCTCTGAGACTGTACCCCACTTGGCACAGGAGCTATAATGGTGAGAGGGGCCAGTAGTCTGTCCAGGAGGGGTCCTCCAGCTTTGAGGCTGAGCCCTGGAATCCAGGGCCACCTCAATTCAGGGTGCTGACCACAATCAGGTGAGGACACCTCACCTTCCCCTACAGCTGTCAACCCCAGCTCATGTTCTGGGAATAGGAATGGGGATGTAGTCTCAGGCCATAGTCTCTAGTTGGCTCTAAGGGGCTTACCTGGACATACCACAGGTAGGCCTTCTGCTCAGTGCTCCGGGGTTCCTGTGGGCTTTCTGAGCAGAAGCTCAGAATCTTAGCTGAAGGAGTAAATTTTTCCCAAATAATCTTAATTCAGTACTTTAAATTCTCACTTCCACGTTCACCCCATTCTATTCACCAGGTCCCTGGTTTATTTTCCAATTAAAAAATGATTAAACAGAGGCTTTCTTCCTTGTGTTCAGATTTGAGATATCTTCTGACTTCATGGACAGTTTGTATCTATCCTGTGACCAAGCAGGCGAGGCACCGTTGAAGTGTCTGCTCACAGAAGAGTCACGTCTTGATTCAGTATTTAAATTCAGGATGGTTCAAGTAATATCACTATGTAGTGAAATATTGATCATTCTGGCTGTGATCAGGTAAAAAAAAATGTGTTTTTTTTTTAAATTCTATAACCCAGGCCCTCCTCCACAATTCGTGAGAATAGAAAATTGAGTTAAAAACAAAATTCACCAGAGGTCCTAAAATGAAGATCTTTGCATAGGAAGAAAAAGGACTCTAAAAATAAGCAGGTAGACTGAACGGGCAATTAAAACCAAACTGTTGGGCATCTTAATTGAAGTTCCATTACCCTTGTGCTGGAAGTAGATGACTAGGCACCGGCTGGCGGTGGGAGCAGGGCCTTCCTCTGGGACAGGAGAGGCCCCTGGAAGCCACCCAGTGCCCTGCCTGGGGCAGCGGGCGGGGCCTCGCCTATGCAGCAGCAAAAGAGGCCTGGTTTCAGTCTCTGAGAAGGTTAAATCCCCATAAAAGACAGGACATTTGATACAAGATGTCTAATTAAGTGCTAAATCGTGGCACAGATGTCAAGTGCTAGCAGAGCCCAGATGAGAAGATGTATGAGTCCTGTAGTATCCTGCAAATCCTGGGGAGGATGAAGGATCCCAGCCATCCTGAGGAACGGGCTACGCGCCTGTGGCCCGGGCTGGGCAAGCCAAAACATGAAACTGAGCAACACAAGGGGTGCTGAGCAGGTGTCCTGGAGTCGTAAACAGTAAGTCAGTGGTGTGGGGTCCTCCCAGGGAAATGGCTGGCTAGCAGTACCTCCCCAGCCAGAACTTGTTCCATAACTCCCTGTGAGGTGCTCATGCATACTTCTTCCCTTCAGCCTTCCTGGGTACCTGGGAGTATGGGCCACTCTGGTGGCCTTTTCAGGCCTTCCAACCCAGGAAGGCTCATACTGCCCCTCTGCCCCTCTCTCCAGCTTCCCCATGCCCTGCTGCTTACCCATGTCAGCACCTCTTACTCTGGACACCTGGTGATTATAAGTCCCTTCTCCACAGGCCTCTAGGACAAGTTCCTAAGTGGCTAGAAGTTCAAGGGGAGTCGCCACTGGGTGCTTGATTAGTTCTTCCTTCTTTTCTGACTCCCAGGACTGCCGAACCAGCAGAAGCTTGGGCACCACAATTGCCCCACAGTTTGGTATTTTGCCTGAGAGTTTTATTTGTCAAAAGTCTTGGAGTTGGAAGAGAGAGAAAACTCATTCTAAGATTTATTTAACATAGGAGTTCAGGTCTGGCTGAAGCCAGGTGATCTCGAGTGTCCATAAGAGACTGTTGTGCTCCATCAGTCTTGGCCCTTTCTCCCAAGTGGTAGCAAGAACGGCCGTCAGCAGCTACAGGCCTCACCTCTGCCAGCTAGTCATCCTGCCTGAACAGCCCTCTTCCCCAGAGTCCTAGAGGAGACATCACAGAATTGATTGTGATTTGTCTGCCTGCGATCATCAACTCAACCCTGAATCATTTTGGCCAAGGAAGTGAGATGCCATCATTGACCAGCACTAGGTCGTGTGCCCAGTGGAGGGGCTCAGGACAAGACATTTCCCTAAAGATGTGTATCTGTTACCAGAACAAAGAATGCTGATCAGACCCAAACTGATGTCCTTTCTCCCGATGGCCGCCAGCTGTTCTGCCCAGTCGTTGCTGCCCCACTGACAACAAATAAGGCTGTGACTCTGACTTCTATTCACTGCCCTTCAGAGATGCTCCGAGCAAGGCCTGAGGTTTCCGGCTAAGGCAACAGATGCGGGCTATGGGGGAAAAGGGAAAGTAAAGATATTTTCAGAAATTTTGGAAGTCTCCCTTAAAAGCCTCCTTTTTCTCCTCTTCCCCTGGTTCTCATCTCTTCGGTAGCTGAAGCTGACCAGAGAAGCTTTTGTGATCACCCAGTTCACTGGCTGTTTCTAATTGTGTTAAGCGACATCTTGGATTCCCAAATAAGAAAAGCAATCAGGGAGGTTTCAGAGTGATGTGGAGAGAGAGAGGAAGAGAGAGGGCCAGCAAGTTCAAGTGGTACATTTGCACAAGCACAGAGTATCAACCTCCCAGCAAGGTTGGTGGACAGGGCCTCAGGCAGGCAGAGTGGTAAGGAGAAGGTAATCAAAACCACTTGCCACTTTCCAGGGAGGCAGACGGGGACCAAAATGGAAGCAACACCTAGAGAATAAATTGGTTTTTGCTCTTCCTTTTAACCCCGAACTTTGTTCCCCTGGGTCCCTCCCATCTGATGGATTGACTGACAAGGGGAATGGGCCAGGAGAGGATTCCACATATTCTGAGCCCTGTCAGGGGATTCTCAGAAGCTAATTGAATGTGAATGCCCGCTATTGCTGACAGAGGGAACAGGGGAAGAAGAGAATTACCTTCCGCCAGGGACCTTTTAGGAGCTGAGAGAAAAACCCAGTGGTAATAAAAGCCTCTTGAACTTCAGTTTAACATCTTTGGAGCCCCAGCAGAAGTTAATTAAGTACCAGATTTTCATTATTTTTCAAAGTATTTATTGCTTTTCTGCAATCAAGAAATTTAAAACTATAAAATTTTAATTGGCATAATTTTATCTGTTCACTTTTATATGTTGATATTTTTATTATGTCATGAATATTGTAAACCATTGCCATTTTTCCAAGTCATCAGAAAAGATTATATAACATTCCAGGGTAATGATATATCATACTATATTGCAATATTTCTTTCCCTTTGGTCAGTTCTGTTGTTTCCAATATTTTAAAAGTTGTTGCAGCTTACATGTAGTGCTGTGTTTATTCATTCTTGCCAGCATTAAATGTTATTTAAAAAATCTGTTGTCAATTTGATAGGCATAATAACTTCTCCTTAATTCACATATCTTTGATTACTACTCAGGATAAATATTATTTTGAATGTTTATTGGTCATTTGTATTTCAACTTCTGAAAATCTTTATGCTCTTTGCAGATTTTTTTTTTTTTATTGAGGCAGAGAAAGAGACAGGAGGGGAGACGAGAGGCATCAAGTCATGGTTGCATCACTTTAGTTGTTCATTGATTGCTTTCTCATATGTACTTTGCTGGGGAGCTCAGCTGAGCCAGTGACCCCTTGCTCAAGCCACCTGGCGACCCTGCACTCAAGCCAGCAAGCCCACGCTCAAGCCAGATGAGTCCATGCTCAAGCCAGCAACCTTAGGGTTTTGAACCTGGGACCTGAGCATCCCAGGCTGATGCCCTATCTACCAGCACCATCAGGCACAGATTTTTCTTAATAGTGAACAGCAATAGAGAGAGAGTGAGAGAAAGGGACAGATAGACAGAAAGGGAGAAGCATCAGTTCTTCATTGTGGCACCTTAGTTGTTCATTGATTGCTTCCTCATATGTGCCTTGACCAGGGGGCTACAGAAGAGTGAATGACCCCTTGCTCAAGCCAGTGACCTTGGGCTTCAAGCCAGTGACCTTTGGGCTCAAGTCAGCCACTATGGGGTCATGTCTAAGACCCCATGCTCAAGCTAGTGATTCTGCGCTCAAGTCAGATGAGCACGTGCTCAAGTTGGCAACCTCGGGGTTTTGAACCTGGGTCCTCCACATCCCAGTCTGACACTCTATCCACTGTGCCACCCTCTGGTCAGGCTGAACAGGACATTTATATTAATATATTTTAAAAGATGTTTACTTATGAAGAATATTAAAAGAATCCTTTAGTTTTATTGCTAACATTTTATTTTGTTAATGAAAACTTTTTTTGTAAAAGATATAACTGTTAAAAAAAAAGATATAACTGTTATTTAATAAGCAATAATTTATAGTTTGAAGAGTAGTATATCCATATAGTTCCAGAGTTGACAGTGCTGACAATTATCCAGTGATCTGCCCGTCGCCTAGTCTCCCTCCTGAAGTCACTCATTGTTACCAATAGGCAGACTTTCTTCTAGACATTACAAATTTATAAATAAGTTCTACGTTCCTGTCTCCTTCTTAGACAAATAGGTGACATCTACATTCTTCTACATCTTTTTTTCTCTTAGATTTTAGAGTTCATTTTTTATCAGGAAATAAAGAGCTTCCTTATTCTTTTTTTTTTTTTTTTTTTTTTTTTTTTTGGAAACACAGTATTTCATTGAATGATTTATGATCCTTTTCTTTTTTTCTTTTTTTTTTCTGAAGCTGGAAACGGGGAGAGACAGTCAGACAGACTCCCACATGCGCCCGACCAAGATCCACCCGGCACGCCCACCAGGGGGCGACGCTCTGCTCTGCCCACCAGGGGGTGATGCTCTGCCCCTCCGGGGCATCGTTCTGTTGCAACCAGAGCCACTCTAGCGCCTGGGGCAGAGGCCAAGGAGCCATCCCCAGCGCCCGGGCCATCTCTGCTCCAATGGAGCCTCGCTGTGGGAGGGGAAGAGAGAGACAGAGAGGAAGGAGAGGGGGAGGGGTGGAGAAGCAGATGGGTGCTTCTCCTGTGTGCCCTGGCCGGGAATCGAACCCGGGACTTCTGCATGCCAGGCCGATGCTCTACCACTGAGCCAACTGGCCAGGGCCTGATCCTTTTCTTATCTATGAAAATTTTGAAGTGTTTTCTAGTCAGATCTAAAAATTTTCATTTATAGTTTTATCCTGTGAGCCCTGACTGAGAATTGAACCTGGGACATCCACATGCCAGGCCAATGCTCTACCACTGAAACAAATGGCCAGGGGAAGTTTTAAGGGTTTTTTATGTACACTACATACTAGACCTTTATTGGATATGTGTTTGTAACTATTTTCTCTTATTTTTTTTCCTTTTATGCATTGTGTTTTCTGTGTCAAGACTAAACCTAGCCCTAGATCTTTAAGATTTTCTTCTAAAAATTTTGTAGTTTAGCAGTTCACATTTTAGTTTGTGACTTATTTGTGTTAATTTTATGTATGGTATGAGGTATAAGACAGTATTTTGGGAACTTTCATTTGTTTTGGCCTATGATTTTCAATTCTTTTAGCAGCATTTGTCGGAAAGGCTTTTTCCCATTGAATTGGTTTTTGCAAGTTTAAATGTGTAAAAAAAACCAGTTGAGCATATTTGTGTGGGTTTATTTCTGTTTTCTCTATTATGTTCTATTGACTATATGACTCTGCTTTTACCAATACTACACAGTCGTGATTATTGTAGTTATGTAAGCCTTGAAATAAGATAGTTGGATTTCTCTCACTTCATTCTTTTTTAAAATTGTTTTAAGATATTCTAGTACCTTTGCCTCTTATAAATATCAGAATCATCTTGTCTATATCAGCAACTATCAACTGGTGTGTTCCCCAAATTTTTAAAATATGTAATACCTGACTATTTAGTCAGGAGCACTGTCTTCCTTTCATAAATGACAACAGCCAGCCCAGCAATAGCTGTCCAGTGTGAATACCCTGTCTTGAACCATAACTATATGATAGAGTTGCAACTTACTGGTCATGTTGCATAATAAGTTTGCATCTGGTAAGTTAATTCTTAGTATCAGAAATCCTTATATAAAAGTATAGACACCTGATTTTTTTTAAAGTCGCTTTGGAATGGGAAGGGTAGCTTGTTACTATTTTTATTCTATGTGATTTGTAAATCAGTCAAAATTATACCTATTTTTTTGTCGGATCAGCAAAAAGAAGAACTCTATTTTTTGGTGTGCTGCAGAATTTTAGTAATTAGTTTATGTATGCCATAAGATGAAAAAGGTTGAAAATCATTGGTCTATATCAATAAAAACTGTTGTGGATATTTTGAAAAGAATTGCATTAAATCTGTATATCAATTTAGGTGAATTGACATTTGTACTGTGTTGAATTTTCCAATCTATGAACACAGCATGTCTCTCCATTTATTTAGATTGTCTTTGATTTCTTTTATCAGCACATTGTGCAGTTTTCAGCATACAAGTTGTATGTGTGTTTTATTAGATTTATATCTAAGTATTTCTCTGAGTCATTTTAAATGGTATTATCTTTTAAATTTTGGTTTTTCATTATTGCCTATGGAAGTGTGATTGATTTTTGTGTTGTTCTTGTATTCTGTGACTTTGCTAAACTCATGTATTTGTTGTAGACTTTTTTTTTAAAGATGCCTTGGGATTTTCTAACAAGCAATCATGTCATCTGCAAACAGGGACAGCTTTTCTTCTTTCCAATTTATATGCCTTTTACTTTCTTGCCTTGCATTACTGCCCAGGGTAGAATTTGCAGCACTATATTGAGTAAGAGTGGTGAGAATAGACATCCTTGCCTTGTTCCCCATTTTAAAGGAAAGTATTCTGTTCTTTACCATTAAGTATATTATTAGCTGCCGGAATTTGTTTGTTTGTTTGTTTGTTCTAAAGAGTCTCTTTATCAAGTTAGGAAATTCCTATTTCTATTTTTCCAAGAGTTTTTTTTTTAAAATCATGAGTGGGTTTTATTTTTTTGCCAAATGTTTTTTCTACATAAAATGACATGATCATGTTATTTTACTTCTTTAACTTGTTGATATGGTACATCTATTTTCAAATATTGAATCAGCCTTGCATTTATGAAATAAAACTTGCTGTTCATACTACATAAATTTAAAAACTATATTGTTGAAATATATTTTCTACTATTTTTTATGGATCTTTATATCTATGGCTGTTATTGGCCTTTAGTTTTTCTCTTTTCTGTCTCTGTCTGATTTGGGTATCAGGGTGATAGTAGCATCACAGAATTAAGTGGGAAGTGTTTCTCCACTTGTTTTCTAGAAGAGATTGTGTAAATTGCTATAAATTTTGTAAACTTTTGGTAGAATTCTTCAGTGAAACAATCTGAACTTACAAATTTCTGTTAGTGGGATTTTTTAAAAATTAAAAATTCAACTTCCTTAATAATTATAGAGCTATTCAAATAATCTATTTCATCTTGGATTAGTTATACTAATGTTTCTTGAGGAATTTGTCTATTTCATTTAAGTTGTTAAATGTATTGTGTAAAAGTATTTGTAGTATTCTCTTATTACTTCTTTGATGTCTAGAGTCTGTAGTAATATCCCATTTTATTCAGACCCTGTAATTTTTATCCCCTTTTTTTGTTGTTAGTCTTGATAAAGATTCTCCATCTTTATTGATATTTTCACAGAGCCAGCTCTCTGTTTCATTTTTCTCTATTCTGTCTCTGCTTTCAATTGCATTTATTTCTGCTCTTATATATTTATTTCCTTCTTTCTGCTTTCCTTGGGTTTATTTTTATCTTTTTTAGGTTCTTGAGGTAGAAGCTTAGATCATTAGAGACTATCCTCTTTTTTAATGTGTGCTTGTTTAGTGCTATAAATTTTCCTCTCAGTATAGCTTTAGCCATGACCCACAGATTTTGATATATTGTCTTTTCATTTTCATTTAATTTAATCAATGTATTTTTTAAGTTCTCTTTGGTCCATGGATTATTTAGAAGAACGTTGTTTACTTTTCAAGTGTATGGAGAGTTTTCTGTTATCTTTCCATTACTCATTTCTAGTCTTATTTCAGTATGGTCAGAGAAACTGCATAATTTAAGTTCTTTTAAATTTGTTGAAGTTTTTGGGGGGCCCAGGATATGGATTATTTTTGGTGTATGTTCTGTAGTTCTGTGGGAACTTGAAGAGAAAGTGTATTCTTCTGTCATTGGGTGGAATGTTCTGTAAATTTTTATTAGATCCTGTTGGTTAATGGTGTTGAGTTTTTCTATATTATTGATAATTTTCTCTAATTCTGTTATTTGTTGAGAGAGGAGTGTTGAAGACTCTAACAACAATTCTGGATTTGTATTTTTTCCTTTCTGTCTAATCAATTTTTGCTTTGTTGTTAGATGTTTATCTTTGGCAGACATTTTAATTATAATATATTAGGAAGTGGTCTACTACATTTAGTTGACTAAAAATTGAGTTTTCATTGTTATATTTCTGAGCAAAGTTTTTTTTGGAATCTATTGAGAAATTATGTAATTATTTAATTTATGCCTGAATAAGCCTTCTTCAGCATGAAGTATGTTTCATTTTTCAACTGTTAACATTCAAAGTTCCAAGAGGGAATGAAGTGGCTGGGTTCTTTGTGAAGAGACCTAAGGGTTTTGTTACATTGGGATGATTGGTTGTGAAATACCTGAAGTTTCAGTCTGCTACTCAAAGGTTGGCTTAATTAATACTAGGTTAAAAAATACTTTTGTTAATTCAGAAATTTTGAAAATTGTGAGTTTTACAAAAGGCAGTGTTAGCAAGATGAATAAAAATAGGAGGTTTCGAGGCAAATTTTGGGCTTTGCATCCTATAGTTGGTTAGATTTATTTTCTGTGTAGCTTTAGGACAGTTGTATGAAGTCTAATGGTTTTTTCATCTATGAAATGGGCGTGAAACTTGTCAGGATCATTTTAAGGGTCAAGTGGATAACATAGTGATAATACTAAATTCTTTTTTTTATTATTTCAGTTGGGAAAAGGGAGCACACTAATGAGTTTGGAATCGGCTTTACTTCCCAGTCCTAAAAGGTTTTCTCGCCATAGGAACTGTGTCCTTTTAGTTGATGCGAATGCATTATATTGGTCATAGGGACACTTAACGGGAAAGTATGGGTGGCTGGGAAGTAGTCAGTTTTACCAAGTTGTGAGTCAGAAAATCATCTTTAGAAAGTGCAAGTATGTTTCCTTGTGTACTTATCACACTAATTGGCCAATTGTGCAGAGAATCTCTGCCTTTCACTAGGTATACCTTAGTCATAGAGAGGTTCAGCCATGTCCCACGCCAGTTGCTAGGACCAAATGCCATGTGGGCTATTCAAAACCAGCTTTGTAATTATTCCCTCTGATTAGATATGTCGAGAATTAACAGCAAAACCAACTTCTCCTTTAAAGTGATATAAAGATGTTTGAAAACCCAACAACTCACTGGGGCAAAAGGACAGCTTGGAAGCCTTGGGTGAACCTCTAAGGAAGAGCAGTTTCCACGAAGACTCGCCCAGTATCTCAGTTCCACAGTGACTTTTTCTCTGCAGGTTTCATTTTGTTAAATCATTTTGATTGAACCAGAGCCTGGAGCAGGAAAGGGCAGCTGGCAGGAAATCTTTAAATCTTCTATCAGGTGTTTGTTTCCATTTAACACCGTACTCAGCTGGGAGTCTTCACAAGAAATGTGGTGACTTTTTTTTAGGAGGAGAACAAACTTGGTTAAATTTATCCAAACACCTAATAGGTCCAGGGGCTCCAGGAGCCAGTAAGACCTTGCAGGTATTTTAAAAAATTACAAAAGGACAAAAATATTCCCTTTGGCTGCTGACATCATTATCTTTTCTCATGCCCCTTTCCTTCCATCTCTCTCTTGCTTTCCACATCAAAGATCAAGAAACTAAAATCAAGTGTCTGGGACAGAACCAACCCCACAGATTTCAGAGCGTGACTGCCAGTATTCATGGACAATGCAGTTGGATCACTAGGGAGTGAGGCCCTTAGGCCCATAGGCAAGATAGATTGAGTCTCAAAGTAATTGGAAGGAGGCAAAATATTTAAAGAAACCAAACTGTTTTTCAGGGAAAGAATGATCACCATTGAGAATCTTACAAGTGGCTAATGAAGTATGGTGCTCCCGGGGCCCATCTTCCTGTGGGAGTGATTCATTTTTTTTAAAACTAGTTACCCAGATTAGAATATATGTAGCATGAACTCTAGTTGTACTGAGTTCTTATAGGACTGTGGCATTTTTACTGCAGGTGTTTAAAAAACGAAAGTATTCAAATAAGCTACGGCAGATGGCCCAGTGGTTAGGAGACAAACTGCTGATTTTGTCTTTGCCTGTTGGCTACTGGAATCATCCGGCAGACATCTGAGCCGGTGATTAAATGACAGGTGTGCTGAAAACCAGCCAGCTGTCCTCTCCTCGGACCTGTTACAGACCATCTGTAGGTGGCCTGACTTGGTGTGAGTCAGAGGTCTGAATGATGAGTGAGGAGGAAGAAGAGTGAGGAGGAGGGTGGTGTGGCTCCTTGCAACAACTGCGGAGGACCATACTGCTTGGGGGAAGAATTGTGCAGGGAAGAGGATGTGCTGAAGGTGCTGAATAAAACCCTTCCCGCCTGAGTGAGAGAGACTGAACGTTAAAGATCCTACTGACCTCTGTTGGTGTATCGAGTCACGATTCTATAAAGAAGAAATCACACAATATAATCCTTACGTGATTTGCAACTCGCTTTTTAGGCAGGCTTTATTTCAATTCTGCATGAAGCCTAGTCTTGTCTTAGATCTGCTCACAGGAACCACTGAGTGTTTGCTGGCTCTGTGCTCCAGCTCAGGGGAATGCTGGGGAAGGACAATGCAGACCAGCGGCAGGACTTGGCGAGCCCACACAGAGCCTCGCCGAGCCCAGGGCCTTATCAGCAGTGTTTAAGGTCAGGCTGATGCAGCATCCCTGAGGCCTGGGAGGACACTTGTCTGGGACTCCCAGCAGGAGTCCCATTGACTGGCCAGTGGTACCTCTTGGACTCTGGCTAGCTGGGCCAGGTTCGCACACCTCTTTCTGACCTCACGACTTAAAGCAGTGAGTTTTCCAACTGTGGTTTGCAGTACACACAGAGTGAGTTGTGACATCGATTTGGTGGTTTACAGCAAGCATTGGAAGAAAGTGCAGTTGAGTCCAGGATCGGAATTCTTCACAAGTGTACACACCACTTCCTCAAGTGCACTCCAAGTATGCCAGATCTTTGTTTACTGGGGGGGGAATACAAAATGTCTTCCTTTACTGTGGGTCCAAAAGTTTTAAAGCTATGGGGCTTTCTTCCTAGCAATCACTACATATATATACCCCTCAAAGTAAATATTTCCAACCCCCAAAAGTCAGGGGAGACAACTAGAAGAATGCAAGTCACCCAGTCAATTAAGGATGATGCCCTTATGGCAACCTTTGAATTCAGAAGGGCTGCAGGCTTCTGAGGAACAGAATGGTAGAGGAAAGAGAGGAAACATTTCAGTTATCACTGCATATAACAGAGGACCCCAAAACTTAGTGGCTAATTAAGTGTAGCCCGTGTGCTATGCTGATGCTGATAAATTGTGTGGGTTAAGGGTCAGGACAGGGCACAGGCCGTCTCTGTTCCTCCATGTCTGAGGCCTCAGACAGGTGATCTGACCAGGGTGCGAGCTGTGGAGGTGTCTTCACTCACACAGCAAACAGTTAAGCTCCCCATCTGCAGGACCTGAGCTGCGGTGGGGAGAGCCTGGGGCGGCCTCTCCATGCAGGTAGGGACGAGGCGGCCCCTTCTGACCTGGCCGCAGAGGTCATTCCTGCTGTGTTCTAATAGTTAGAAGTAAGTGACTGAGGGAAAAGACACAGCTCCCATCTTCTAGGGAGAAAGTGAAAAAAAAATTGTGAAAAAGTTTTTAAATGCCCCATGCAGTTTTTTCCCCTTTTTTTTGGGGGGGGGGATATTATTTTAGTGTTCTTTGAAGAAAAGGCTGTACTCAAACATGAAGGGACAGTGACCATCAGGCCAAGGTATGAGGGCAGATGGCCTCTGTGGAGAGGGAAACGGGAGACCTTGGGACAGGAGAGCTGCCATCAGAGAACAATTTATATTGGAAGTGTTAGACAGTTAGAGGGAAGGCATCCCGTGGGAGGCCTGAGCGTCACTCCTCTAAGGCAAATAGACTGTCAGAAAGCACTTACCTAATTACTAGACGAGCCTGTGAAGAATACCTACTGCTAGCCCTGTCTGGGTTGGCTCAGCGGTAAAGCATCAACCTAGCATGTGCAAGTCCCAGGTTCAGTTCCTGGTCAGGGCACACAGGAAAAGCTAACATCTGCTTCTACATGCCTCCCTCTCTCCTTTCTTTCTCTCTCTTCCCCTCCCACAGCCATCACTCAATTAGTCTGAGCACCTCAGCCCAGGTGCTGAGGATGGCTCTGACAAGCCTTCACCTCAGGCGCTAAAAATAGCTTGGTTGCGAGCATGGCCCCAGATGGGCAGAGCATTGGCCCCAGACAGGGATTGTGGGGTGGATCCCTGTTGGGGCACATGCATGAGTCTGTCTCTGTATCTCCCCTACTCGCACTTAAAAAAAAAAAAGCCCATTGCTGAGCAAGGGTTGGCGTTAGGCAGTAGTTTTTATCCGTCAGTCTGCAGACTGGTGCTGGTCATTTCATGCTAGTCCGAGAAAGAGTTACCCACCCCAATGGTTAAAAACCACTTAAGGCAGTGATGGGATTCAAATAATTTAACAACCGGTTCTCTTCCCTAATGACTGTTTTAAGTATAAAAAATGATATACTGAAAGGTAGTTTATTATTTCATGCATTTAATACTTAAATAAGAACAATAAAAGAAGTACACAAAACTAGATTATAAGAAAGAGTTTTAAAATATTAATGAAAAAATATTAAATAATTTTTGACAAAAAACAATACAAGTTGTCACCCTCTGGTTGTTTGGCACTTTTTCCAGTGACATTATATGTTTGTTTACTGAAGTAACAAACATGGAGAAATTAAAATATAGTATTTCATCATTAAAATATAGTAGGTATAATGAGTTTTATGAAATGAATAAATAAATATTACAAGCATAGTTCCATCAAATTTTTTTCACCTACAGATGGAATGAACATTACTACGGGCACTTAAAATACGCTGTTGCACAGATGAACATTAAAAAAGAGCAAGGAATGTAAACTTGTGGTTTCCACATTAGGCAGCTGCCCAGGTGCCAACCTTGAAGAGAACCCTGATTACAAGTGCCATTTTAACAACCAGTTCACCAAACTCAACAAAAAATTAGTTATCGGTTCTGCCAAACCAGTGCGAACCAGCTGAATCCCACCAGTGACTTAAGGGTTACCCAGGGCTTTACTCCCTTCACAGAAAAGCCAGGGTTGTACTCAGAAGCAGGTAATGTGGGCCTGGGGTTTTCTGCTCCATTCTCAGGGAAGCCAGATAGGCTGGTTCTGACCTGGGAAGAGAGAGCTGGCCAAGTTCATGGTTACATTTTAAAAGAGAAGTCAGTGCCTGACCTGTGGTGTCACAGTGGATAAAGCATTGACTTGGAACGCTGAGATCACTGGTTTGAAACCCTGAGCTTACCTGGTCAAGGCACATATGGTAATTGATGCTTCCTGCTCCTCTCTCTCTCTTACCCCCCCCCCTTTAAAATGAATAAATAAAAACCTTTTTAAAAAAAAGAGAGAGAGAAGATAAAAGGACGAGGGGACTAATCCACTTCACAGTCTTCTAAGTAAGAGTACCCTGTTTTGAAAAGTCGACAGGCTCCCAGGCAAATGAGGCTTTCAGAGGCAATTTAGTCGGAAATGGGATGCCTACTACACAATTACCGAACAGTATTTGCTATCACACTGGAATAATCCTTTTAATCTAGATGCATTCATTTGGATCATCTGCAAAATCCAAATCATGTGTATAAACTTTTAACAATGGAAGAGAGAGTTCCTGGAGGCTCTGATTTCCACGGATCTCAAAAACCTCAACAACCTGGATTTGGGGGTAGGGGAGACCCAGGCTGTGCTGTCTGCCACCATCTACTTGCTGGGTGGGGGCCAGGAAGGCCATTCATATGTGGCAGGCAGTTAGACAGACATGGAGATGGTAAGCCAGGTACAGGTCAGAGCAGAAAGCCCCAGGTGCCTAGCAATGGGCAAAACTGGGAAACAAGGCCCTTCCCCTCCCTGGGGTGACCTTTCCTACACTAGCCTATGACTGGTTCTGCAGTTCTGACAATCCCCTGACCTCCTCTCGCCAGCAGCATGCTAGTCTTGCTGGCTAAGCCCCCTTAGAGGGGGAGACACACAAGGGGGCCCAGAGAATAGCCCTTAAGCATTAGGCCTCCAGGACAATGAGGTTCCGATCCACATCAAATATATCTAGGCCTCAGTTGTGGTTCAGCTCCAGGCCCAGAAAAACAGCAAAACCAGATAAGCGACACCTCAGCTGACATTAGGATCAGCTGCATTGACTTATGACCCCGGCCTTAGCCAATCAGCAGAGACCATAACTGTGAAAGGACATGGAAAACTGATTATTCTATTGAGGTCCTCCCCTGAGACCTCCAGATAAATACCCTTAAGAAGGAGGACCCAGTGGCTCTCTAGGGAACCCATCCCTTCTTTCCCCGGGGTGCTCTCCCTCCCTGGGGCACCCCCATGTTTTTCCCATCTGCCTCCCCCCCCCCACATGTTACCTGTACCTTTCTCTCTCCTAAGCTCCAGGGGCCCTTCTTTTGCCTTTGTAAGTTCCCTGAACCCGTTTCTTCTACCTCTCACTTCTACTTCTGTGACTTTTTTTTTCTTGCAAGGTAGAGAAAGAGACAGGAATGAAGAGAGATGAGAAGCATCAACTTGTAGTTGCATCACCTTAGTTGTTCATTGATTGCTTCTCACACATGCCTTCATGGTGGGGAGGGGGCAAAGGAAGACTCCAGCTGAGCCAGTGAGCCCTTGCTCAAGCCAGCGACCATGGGACCATGTCTCTGATCCCACACTCAAGACAGCGACCCCACGCTCAAGGTGGTGAGCCAGAGCTCAAGCCAGCAGCCTCAGGGCCTCAAACCTGGGTCCCCAGCGTCCCGAGTCGACGCTCTATCCACTGCACCACCACCGGTCAGGCATACTTCTATGACTTTCTAAGTAAACTTTCTTTTATAGTTTGAGTCTTGGCTCTGAATTCTTTCCTAGCCAGAACTCAAGTACCCAGGTTGCTAAACCAGGATCCCACCTGACCCCACCTGTCTACCACCTGGAGCTGTTCTTATCACAAGCACAGACTCCCTGAGAGGACTCAACACACAAACACACCACTGTTTTGCACTGCTTTGGTATCTCCACACCCTTTAATACATCAGAAGCTCCTATATAAATAAGTATAAAAACCTAACAGACAGACTACACCAACTTAAGATAACGATTCCCACCAGCTACTTGGGGTTCTCCCTGGGCTCTTGGAGAGGGGTCCCACGATCCCTGTGCTCAGCCAGGCTCACTGGGAATCTTGGTCCCTGAGCCATCCCGTAACCTGCCATTCCCCCACTCGCCTCCCAGAACTCGGGCTTGCCTCCACCCTGGGAGGGGAGTGCCCCCCGGCCCTCAGCTGGCAGCCCTGATCTTACTGAAGCAGCACCCCGGTGCCACATGAACCAAGGTGGGGATTTACTTCACTCTGGGGTCTGGGTGATGGATGTGAGCTGCACTGGCACACGTTTTCCAACCCCCTTGAAGTGGCGTTCTCTGTACGGTCCATGCCTAAGGGTCTGGTCAGGCCTGCCCTACAGGAGGGCTCCTGCCCCCGCCAGTCCCCTGCTCCCGGCACCCTGCCTGCACAGTGCCTGGAGCTGGGCCAACAGGATGCACAGGGCCGGGGGACTGTTAGCTCCAGATTTGGACGTACATTTCCTTGGCACTCCAGCGCCCTGGATGGTGGGGGCTCCTCGGTTGGGCTTTGGATACTTTTATTTTGGGGTGGGGGAGGGGATGGAAGAAAGAAAAATCAACTCACAGTAATCGGGCTCTTGGATGGGTTTTTTTTTTTAATCCCTCTCTGAGAGCGACTAATTCTTCTGCAATACTTCATTACCACGCCCATTAGTGCTCTCTGATTCCCGCGGCTGTCACCTACGGAAGCTGTAGCCCCCGCTTTGTGAGAACATGGGCTCTGTCTATATATGCTAAGAGCACGGATGTAGCATTTGGTGTCCCTCAAAGAAAGACAGTAAAATGTCTGTGCTATCTCCGCCAACACTTACAGAAAAGAAAAGGAGGGGAGGGAGCCACCAAAGAATAAAGCAGTCCACTTGCAACATTTCCAGCCAGTATTTATAGACGAGAGCAGTCAGTCGGTGATTCCAGCAGCGCGGCGCCAGATGCACACCGTGCATTCTGCATTATTCAGGGCGCCCCACTGCAGAACGGTCTGGTGTGGGGCGAAGCCCACCGAGGGGAGGGGAGCATGCTGGCTTACAAAAGGGTTACTCCTGTCCTGCCATCTCCTCCTCACAGGAACTGCACATACCATCTGCTGTCCTCAGTGTTTGGCGGCTCCCCTGAGGGTTCACCCAGCGCAGGCACCATGAAGGGTTCCCTGGGAATCCTATGTGGCATTGAACAAACTAGCAACTTTTGCTCCTGCCTTCTTAGGTATCAGTCAGATTGTTTCCACAGCAAAGCTGCTGGGGTTGCCTTGACAAACATCACATTCCATGTTTAAACCACATATATAGCATTGCTTCTCGGCCTTTTGGCTAAGATCAAGTGTAAACCATATATATAGCCTTCTGGCTTATAATTAGAGATATTATAGGGGAATTGATTCAGACATTTGTTTCGTGGTACTCAGAATATAAGGTTTGGAATGACTGGTACTGGCTGAAGTGATGGATGTGTGGGACTCTTGATTTGTTTTTATCCTCTGCCTGGTTTAAAATGACTTTTCAGCAATTTTTCCAGCTTCTTCCAGAAACAATGGTTACTTTGGTTCTTTAGACTTTATCAAGTTACTGCCCATTAGGAGGGCAGGAAGTATCTGGCATACTTAACTCCTTGCAGTGGGCATCTCTCAGATTGTGTCAAGAGAAAGTTTGGACACTGAATCTGCTTTTCTGCTCGTCAGCATTAAAAGATTGACAATATGTTCCACAGTTTAAAAAAATGCTCAAGTTTTCCAGTGGGAATGACTTTTCACAGCTTTGGTTCAGGAAGAATTAGGGTGGCCTGAGGCAATTCTGACCCTGGTTGATCCCTGTGACACTTTGCCAGCACTGTCCCTGCTGAAAGAGGAAGCTGTCCAGTGTTGCAGTGAAGTTGTGCTACTTTTTTTTTAAGTGTTTCCAAACAGAAAAAATCATGGAAACCAAGATTCCATAGCACATTAGGAGACCTGTAGCTCTTTAGTGATTCCTTTAGTTGTTTTTAGCTAATTCTCTGTTATAATAGACCAATAACCAGGATACTGTTATAAAATAGCTGCCTCTCATGGCTGAGGCCAATGTTAGGGTTCAGGGACTTCATAAATATGTAAATGTTTCACATCACTTGGCCTTGAACTATTGTGAAGTAATTGAGAGAAATAATGAGAGGACCTCTCTGTTTTCCTGTTTAGGTTTATTTTTAACAAATGTTAAAATAAGTTACTTTTTCCTGGAAGCTCCCAGTGATGGAAAATAGAGGGCGGGTTATTTGTGACAAAAGCAGTGAATGGAAACCAGCTTTGGTGAGCTGTGCCAGGGTCTCTTACACAGGGCTTTCATTTGAATGTAGCGCATGAAGTCTGGGATCTGGCATTCCATTGTGGGCTTCAAGGGTTAGCCTAGGAAAGCAGGTCTCCTGCTAGAGAAGACGGCGGTGGGGGGAGGGAAGCGGTGGTGGTGATGATGAAGAGAAGATGGTGTTTGCGAAGGCATGGAGTGGTTAGCCATCTTTGGCACAAAGGCTTTTGGGGACTGGCCTGGCTCCTGTCTGAACCCCCTGTGTAGGGGGTTTTCCTCCTACATATGCGTTTCCCCTTCAGCAAGCAGTGGGAGGTCTGCCTTCTCTGGTGGGAGGAAAGGGTGGCTAAAGGAAGACTGTTTCTCTACTCTCAACACTTCTAACACCAAATGTGTGGGTTTTCCCCAACAAGCAATTCTCCAGTTCTCTGTGGAGTGTCCTACAATTTAATTCAGTCTGACATTAACTACCCAGAGTTAGCACAAACCTTACAAGTCAAAGTGTCTTCAGTCCCAGAAGACACCTCCCTACCCACTTCGGATGCCACTCACAAGCAGTGCTTCACAGATTGCTCAGACTTTTGTCCTACACAGGACTCCCGTGACCACACCCTCGGGTTTGATAATTTGCTGTGACAGTTCAGAGAACTTAGATAAACCCTTTACTTCTATTTACCAGTTTATTATAAAGGATATTGAAAAAATACAAGTTAACAGCCAGATGAAGAGATACATAGGGCCAGCTGTGGGAGGGTCCAAACCAAGGAGCTTCAGTCCCTGTGAAAGGCAGCACCCTCCAGGCATGTGTGTATGTTCACCAACCCGGAAACTCCAATCCTCATCGTTCAGGGTTTTTATTGGAGTCCCATTACATAGACCTGACTGATTAAATCATTGGCCATTGGTAATGAAACCCTTCCAATCTTCCAGACATTGGTTGGAGATGAGAAGGGGGCTGGAAGTTCTAAACCTCTAATCACATGCTTAGTTCTTCTGGCAACTAGGCCCCATCCTCTGAGAGTTACTTTTTTTTTTTTTACAGAGACAGAGAGAATCAGAGAGAGGGATAGATAGGGACAGACAGATAGGAACAGAGAGAGATGAAAAGCATCAATCATCAGTTTTTCGTTGTGACACCTTAGTTGTTCATTGATTGCTTTCTCATACGTGCCTTGACTGTGGGGCTACAGCAGATCGAGTAACCCCTTGCTCGAGCCAGAGACCTTGGGTCCAAGCTGGTAAGCTTTGCTCAAACCAGATGAGCCCACACTCAAGCTGGCGACCTCAGGGTCTCAAACCTGGGTCCTCTGCATCCCAGTCCAATGCTCTATCCACTGCGCCACTGCCTGGTCAGGCCTGAGAGTTACTTTGTTAGCATAACTCAGGTATGGTTGAGAGGAGCTTATTATGAATACGAAAGACACTCAATTTACCCCTGTCACCCAGAACACTAATTGCAAGGATTTTAGAAGCTCTGTGCCAGAAACCTGGAGGAAAGTCAAATATATATTTCTTGTTCTATCTTAATATTAAAGTGGCCAAGGCTGTTATTTCAGTTACTATTGCTGCAAGACAAACTACCCCAAAATTTACTGTCTTAAGCCAACTCCCAATTTATTATGCTCATTGTTACTATGGGTCAGGAAGAGGTACAGTGGAAATGTCTTATCTCTGCTCCATGATGACTGTGACCTCAACTAGGAAAACATGGAGGCTGGAGGCTGACTTGACATCTAGGGGCTAGGATTATTTGGAGGCTGCTATATTCACTTGTGTGGGACTTTCGCTGCTGGTACAAGTGACAGTACTACTGTCACTTGGCTCCTTCATAGCATGGTGGCTTCTAAAGAGTCAGTCTTAAATCTTTTGACATTGAGGCTCACTGCTCCAAGCCTGAGTGTGCAGGTGAACAGAGGCTGCATCATGTCTCTGTGGGGCTGCAGAGGTCACAAATTGTCATTATGACCATACAATTGATAGAAGTAGTCCCAAGCCCACCCACACTGAAGGAGAGGAGATTGTAATCCACCTCTTGATGGGCTGTGACAAAGTCACATTACAGATCACCTGGGATGGAAACTACAGTAGGAGCAACCTTTGGAAGACACAGTCAGCCATAGGTAGGAAGGTAGAGGAACCCCAGGGCAAACCTGGCACACTCTTGCTCCAGCCTTACCAGAGCACCTATGATTTAGATTGTTTCCACAATGCCAAACCAACTGATTGGTTAAGCTGATTAATTTATTTTAATCCATCAGATTAGTCATTTGGGGTTGTGTAAGCCACAAACAAATTGACTGACCTAGAACTTTTTCACCTTGCCTGTGACTGTGTTGTGTTAGGTAGCTCCAAGTGGGGGTCACAGCCAATGTCTGTAACAAATGCTCAGATGGGCTCTGGCCAGCGATTCTTCCCCCTGCCCTTCTGCCTCCTTGGTTACTGACTGGTTACCTGGCAACCAAGTCTCTTCCACATCAGCTTTGGAGCCAGGAGGCTCAGCCTTCCCTTCCCAGCTCTCATCTCCCATGGGTCACTGGGGACTGGATGCATAATGAGATTTTAATTGTCCCATAGTATCTGATCTTTTCTGTGTGCACATCTTCTAGGCAGAGATGTAATTTCAATTAATTTTGCTTATCTAATAAAATTTTCATATCCTGTAAGCTAATTTCATTGGACGAATGGCTGCCATGCTCCTCTTTGAGTTCCAGCCTGGATATGTTATCCAGGGCAGAGATCTGCACACTCCATCACATCAAAGAGCTCCTGGGCCGTATGTGGAGAAGTGGCTTCTTTCCCTAGATGGAGCTAGTTGTAGGACTTTTCCTTTTTTTCTTTTCTTCTTTATTAATACTTGTAGAGCTTTCCCAAAACCTATTTGTGTTTATTATGTATCAGATCAGGATGTCAGTATTTTCTAAACCAAAGGTGTCCCCTTGCTTTAAGTGTCAGACTCATAAAGATTAAAATTATACTTAACTTGAAGTTCTTCCTTTTCTCCTTGCTTCTGCAGGATATGAGGCAGCTGTATCTCAGAAATGAGCTTGAGTCTCTGTTTTATTAAGGGAGGTGAAAAGATGGGAGGCATTGTAATCTGCTATGTGGGGCAGGGAGGAAGACTAACGTCATTCTCAGTAATCCCTATGCCTGTGTCAGCTCTTGTTAAAATTCATTTGAACAGCAAATAGGCCTGTGTAAAAATTAAGATGCTCCCATTTTTCCCCATTGATAGAACTAAACTACAAACTGAGTTTATTATTTTCTTGTGACATGGTACTGAGTTTGGTCAAAACCAAGGAAAATTTTGAAGGTATTGAAGAACAGAAAGTCAAATTCAAAAATGCTGAAAGGAAATGCTTAAACAAAATGCATACTTGGTTTTCACTGCTAGAATTTTCTAGCTAACAAGTTTATTTCTTATCAAATCAAGAAGAGAAATCCAAGGGACAGGAATGAAAAGGAAAGGCAGAAGGAGAAAACAGAACTAGTGAGGTTGAAAATGCTCACACATATGTGAGTGTACGCACGCACACGGATGAAAGGCACCAAGAGAACCAGCCCCAGGTTCTAGTCCAGACTGCCACTAGTTAGCTATGTGACCTCAGACAAGCACTCAACCCCTGTTCCTACATGGGCAGAATAATACCAA
The DNA here is from genome assembly GCF_036850765.1 of Saccopteryx bilineata. NCBI lineage: Eukaryota > Metazoa > Chordata > Mammalia > Chiroptera > Emballonuridae > Saccopteryx > Saccopteryx bilineata. Next base: position 108,331,562 of record NC_089494.1, on the reverse strand, counting down.
TTTTGGATTCAAAGCCATGTGAGTGGGTATTGCATTGGGATTGCAAGTTCAGACACTGAGTTAGGGACTTGCCAGAGGTCAGGAGATTGTAGAAAGAGAAACTTGTATTGATGATGTCACCCAAGCCCAAGCACTCTCTCTCCCCTTTGCTGTCAGCAGTGAGAGTGCTTCCATTTCTCAGGGATGGACTTAACACTTGGAGAGACAAGAGGTATAAAAGCTCAAGGGTCAATTTGATTACAATGTGAGTGTAGAATAAAAACCATACCTCTTATGCAGACCCAGTGTTTGTATCCAGAGATCAACACATTCATAGTGGATACGCTTGCTGCAGGAAAACTAAATTGGACTCACCCATTCACCTTTGGGAAGACATTTTGTTTTTTTCTGTTTGGGGGGGAAGGGACAATTTTGAATAAAATTGCTATAAACATTCACATATAAGTTTTGTGTGAAGGCTGATTTTCAGTTCACTTAGGTAAATAGCTGGGGGTGGAATTGCTGTGTCATATGGTAGGTGTATGCCTATGCCAGTGTATGATTGGCTTACAGCCCAAATGTCTTCCAAAGTTGGTATTCCATTTTGCAGGCCCACCAGCAATGAATGAGAACCTAAACCACACTCGAGTTTACTTACTGAACAGGGATTCATTCATTTGTGCAATAAATCTTTATTGATATTCACTCCATACCAAGGGTTATTCTAGAGATTGAGGGTGAAATAGACAAAAAATTTTAACATCATGGATTTTATTGTCTAATGGGGGGATAAGAAAACAAACAAATACTACAAATATTACAAACATAGCATGCTAAATGAGCATTGGTGCTAAAAAGAAAATTAAAACATGTAAGTGCAGTTTTCAATAGGGTCATCAGCAAGGGCTCATGGAGAAAGTACTATTTAAGCAAAGAACTGAAGGACATGAGGGAGTGAGCCATGTGGGTGTCTTGGGAAAGAGCCTTTCTGGTAGAGGTCATGGGAAGTTAAAAAAAAATGTTTAGGGTGGGTGCATGCCTGGTGTGTTCAGTAAGGTTCATGGTTGAGCAGTTAGGGAGCAAAGGAGTCATAAATGAGGTTAGAAAGAAAAATAGTGGTGAAACTAGGTCTTAAAGGGCTGTAAAGAAGAATTGGTCTAGTTCTTGGAGTTGGATGGAAGCCATTGGAAGGAGAGAGTGAGCTGAGGAGTGACATCAGCTGACTAAGGTTTTGAAGGGCTCACTCTGAACAGCAGACACTCAGGGGCAAGATTAGAAACAAGGAGGATGGTTAGAAAGCCCAAGTGAGAGACTTTGGCTTAAACCAGGTGAAAGCAGTAAAGATGTGATGAGTGAGCAGATTCTGGAGGTAAGTTGAAGTTGGAACCCACAGGATTCTTAGGCAAACTGGAGGGGAGGGTTGTAACGGGAATAGCAGTATCAAGGTACCTGAAGTTGAGCGGAACTTCTTGAAGGCACCGTCTTCCACAGCACTGTCCTCACATCAGGGGTGCCCAGGGTTACCCTCACTTTCGACGAGCTGGCTATAGCTAGGGATTCCCATGACCATTCTCAGGCTGGTAATTCACTAAAAAGACACAGAGCTCACTGCACTCATGATAAGTTTTATAACAGCAAAAGGATACAAATTAAAGTTGCACTGGGTGAAGACTGCATGGACTCCAACTGTAAAGTTTCTTCCATAGGAAACCACTACCCCATCAACACACATGTGTGACAATGTGCAGAGTATTGCCAACCAGGGAGGCTTACCTGAGCTTAGTGTCCAGGGTGTTTCCTGGGCTTTCTCTGGGCGTGACTGATTGGATTGTTGCCCACATGACTCATTTCTAGCTCTCCTCCCCTCTCCCTGGATGCCAGGCTGATATCATGGTTCTCAAAGGCCTAAACCTCTAATTACATGTCTAGTTGTTCTCGTACAACCAGTCCCATCCTGAGTTATGATGATAGTCTTATCACTCTGGAAATTTCAAAGGTTTATAGATTAACTCCCAGGAGTAAGGAACAAAAACCAGCCAAATTCTTTATTACTCGCAAGATAACATCTAAGCTTTTTGACCTGAACAAGCAGAATAACGAGGCTGCCATTAACCAGATGGTGGAGAGTGAGGAAGCAGATGGGATCTACAACAGAGATATACTTAAGACTTGGAATCCTGGGACCTGTGGCATTGGAAGATGGACCCATCTGGTTCTTCAGGGGTCATTTCTGTCCTCTAGTCCATCCATCTCTATTGCTTAAAAAACTATCCCTCCCATCTTGCCCCCTGGCATCTCATCTGGGTCACTTTGATTGGATATCTGGGTGTCCCCAAACTCTTTACAGGTAATCTCTGGTTTGATGCTTTCAGGAATGGTGAATCACAGGCAGCATGGGTGTGTCTTATTACTGATTAGCAATCAGGTGACCTTCTGCCATTTGCTACCATATCATTGGGGAGTACTTCACACTTAGTGTGTGTTGCCTTCAAACTGCCTCTAACTAGAGACAGAGGGCAGGTGATCCTGACAAAGTCATTTTGTTACCAGACATGGGCCAGCATCAAGGCAGGTCTGCCAGACTGGTCTGAAAATGGGTTCTTGTGAAGTCGAGAGAAAAGCATTTCGGGGACACATGCATAGGACTTAAAGTATGGTGGTGAGATTTAATGGAATCGTGCACAGGGCATAGATGCCCAAGAAGAGTCTGTTGCACTGTCTCATTCACGACCAGGAGCTCAGCTTCTTCCAGCTGTGGAAGAAGCCCATCCTCTGGGCCTGCAGGCCCACACTTATCTTCACCACGCCCAGCAGGAGGGCCAGGGCCCAGAGACACTGCCATCATCCCAGCATCGGCATTCAAAGCATTAGGAGTCTAGCTTAATCTCTTCCTCTCCACACAGCACAGCTATTACAGAGAGAATGTGCGAATGCAGCTCAGGCCTTTGCTAAACTAACTGTATTTCCTTGGGTTGGGAGAGAGCAGGCTTTCTTTCAAACTAACCAAACTGTGCAGGGCCCTGACCTTATCCAACCCTTTTCCTGGATCTTCTGGGATTCTGAATCTTATCCTATCTGATCCTTTTCCCAGACTTTCCCAGGCTAGTCTCCTCCCCTTTATGGTTACTGTTTTGGCTCCTACTGAGCATGCCTCAGCAAAGTAATTCCCCTTTCACTGGTTATCCCTCTTCCGTAACCCCTGCTAACCTCTAGTTGTTCCCCAGGGAGACTGAAAAACCAGTCTCTCCTGCCTGCCTGGGAACTAGTCCCTTTAGTGAGGATGTGGCTAGCCTCTGGGTGTCTATGAAGCTGCCCCTTCCTAGTTAATCAGGGTTAATGTCCTGTTCCGTTTGTTCCCTTACTTTGTTAATAACTACCTTCCTACCTATTGTAATAATTTCAGTCTTCTGGGGTTGTTTGTCACATTTTATAAAATGGGAATGTTGAATTTTATGATCTTAAATCCTTTTGGTTAAAATGATATCTGAGTCTAGCTAGAGCCTTGTGTTGCTGTTGGGTGTGTGTGAGTGTGCCTGCACCTGTGTGTCTTACCCCCTAAATAGATAGTAATATATGTTAGGGGCTTTCAGCACAGAATAGACCTGACTTTGTGTGCTTCTGTCTAATATTTCTTTCCTATATCCTTCTGGTAATAGAAATTGGCACACAGGCCCTGGCTGTTTTGTTCAGTGCATCAGGGCATCAACCTGGCATATGGACCTCCCAGGTTTGATTCCTGGTCAGGGCACACAAGAGAAGCTACCATCTGCTTTTCTCCCTTTCCCCTTCCCCCTTCTCTTCCTCTTCTCCTTTCCCTCAGGCAGCCAGTGGCTGAGTTGGTTTGAGCATCAACCTGGGTACTGAGGTTGGTCCAAGCTCATCAGCCTCAGGTACTAAAAATAGCTTGGTTGATTCAAGTGTTGGCCCCAGACTGGGTTGCCAGATGGATCCTGACCAGGGAGCATGTGGGAGTCTGTCTTACTATCTCTCCTCCTGTCACTTAAAAATAAAAGAAAGAAAGAAAGAAAGAAAGAAAGAAAGAAAGAAAGGAAAAGAAAAATAAGTTGTAAATTCTCACTTAATATTTAGTAGTTGTGAATTAAACCAATTTAAATCCCTCCCTTGCCCCTGATCCAAACCAAACAATCTGGACTCTGGGTTTAGAGCATTTCAGGTTCTAAGAAATTTGTATAAAGTATCAATTTTTATCTTTATTCTTTGTGTGCATGTGTGTATATAGGGGTACACACACATAACTGAGGAAGAGAGAAATTTAGAAAGGTAAGATGGAAAGGTGAATCCTAGAGTCAGTGTCTGGCTGACTTTTATCCTCAATCCACCAACCATGAACTGTCTTGGTAGAATTACTGTCACTATTGTGTGCATTGTGTTTTCATCTGTAAAATTAATCTAATAATAGTACTTACTTCCTAGGGTTGATGTGAGCATTAAACAAATTACCGTTTGTATAGGGCTTGACGCACTGGGAGTAGTGCACGGCCGCAGTGAAGGCTGCACAAGTGGCAGTCGTTGTTGTCTGGAGGTGAATTAACTTTCTTTTAGGTCAGGATGGAGTCAGGACTGACCAGAGGGACAGTAACACTGTAGTACAAATCTCAAGCAGTTGGCACCCTGTTAAGGTTCCTAAGGGGCCTAAATTTGGTTCTTTCCAGTGAAAGATGAGTTTCCTTTCTGTTCCATCAAAGCAGAACAGGCCTCTGTCCTGGATCTCCAGGTGGCTCCAGGTGAAAGTGTGTAGAAGACCTGGAGGAACAAGAGCACCTCCCACAAACATCCCCTGCCCCCAACACACACACACACACACACACACACACACACACACAGACACTAAATATTATTCCAAGTGCATCTCCTACTAGTTGTGAGTTCAAGTCTTTAGGCATAAAGGTTGGTTCATTCCATTTTTATGAAATAATTCTTCATGTGTGGGGAGAGTGGGGAACCAGCTTAATATCCAGATGCATTTAGCCCTCATTATGACCCAATTATCACAGTGTGCAATTTTTTGTGGCAATTAAAGCACATTTCTGGGAAGACAAGATGGCGATGGAGTAGGCGGACGTACCAACTTCCACCTCCCAGAACTAAAGTGAATTGCAAATTAATTTTAAGAATCATCATCTGGAAAAACCAACTTTGGACTAAACTAAGAGGACTCTTCAACCAAGGAACACTGAAGAAGCCACACTGAGACTGGTAGGAAAAGCAGAAATGCGGAGAGGGCTGCCCAGCTCCCCAGAGCAAATGGCAGCCAGGAGAGGCTCGTGTGGCGGGAAGTGAGTTTAGCAGAGAGGGTAGGGTCCTGAATCCCAGGAACAAAGCCCCAGCCTGCAGCCCCAGAGCCTAGAAGAGGCATATAAACAATATTTAGATGTAAACAGACAGGATACTGTTTGTGAGAAAGAGACTGATTTCCCAGACCCAGGACTCTTCTTAAAGGTACCATGCAGAAAACTTCTCTCACAACCACTCACCAGGGCTCCAGGGGATGGAGAGAGAGGAGAGTACCAGAGTAGCAGGAAGAGAGTGTAATCTAGGAAGCACAGGGAGAAACATTTTGAGATACAGCCACCCTAACCCCTGAGACAAATAACTCCCCAAATATGAAGAGAATATTTCCCCTGGAAACAGCAATACCAGCAAAGGGAAGCAGGACACCAGCCAAACAAGCTCTCTTGTGGCACCCAGAGCAGAGTCACTTAGAAGGAGGGAGCTTTTGGGACTACAGTAGTGAGTGTTAGGGTCTAAGCTACAGCGCCCCCACCCACATGGCTGAGGGCTCCCCTGAGGGCAGGCAGCAGTGGAACACAGAAGCACAGTTCTGTTGGCAAGGGCGGAAGCTGGCTGGCCATAACTGAGGCCCAGGTGTGAGCTCAGTCTTGCCCAGCTGGGGAGGAGGGGATGTGCAAAAGTGGTCAAGCCCAGCTGTGGGCCGCCTGAAATCCAGCCTGCCAGGGAAGGGCAGGAGCCCTGGAAGGGGCAGAGACCCACCCTTGAGCAAGGACACAGGAGAACAGCCTCCCCCCGCGCGCCCACGGAACCGAGGCTTGTAGCCTGACTTGGGAGCCAGTTCCTCCCACAGGGATGGAGCCAAAAGCCCAGAACAGGCAGAGTCTTGCTACTGAGCATGGGCATGCAGTCCCGCCTGGCCTGTTGAGCCAAGGCTTGCAGCCATCTCACGAGTGGGCTCCTCCTGCAAGGGCAGGGCAAAAGCCCAGAATCAGGTGGAGACCCACAGCTGAGCAAAGGTACTCAGCCCTGCCCTCAGGGCCAAGCATAATGCCACCCACAGGGGCAGGGCAAAGGCCAAGGCCATCGAGGCTTGTACACCCGAGCACGTGATCACAGCCACTCCCGTGAAAGAGAGGCGGAAACCACAGCAACAGCCCCAGTGGGCAGGCACCAGAACACCTATACCTGAACGCCCTAGGCAGCAACAGCAGAGAGGGTGGCGGGCCTGCAGACAGACCACACCTAGAGAAAACAGAGGCCACACCCAGTGGACTCCAGTGGCCAAAACCTTCTTTTACACAGACAAAATAAGAAGGCAGAGAAATGCAACACAAATGAATCAAGAGAAATCCCCAGAAAAGAACTTGAATGAGTCAGATATAACCAAATTACCAGATGCAGCGTTTAAAATAACGATTGTTAGGATGCTCAAAGATATTAGAACAACAATAGATGGTCAATACGAACACCTAAATAAAGAGATAGCAAATATAAAAAAGGACATTGAAATAATAAAAAAGAATCAGTCAAAAATGACAAATACAATATCAGAAATAAAGAACACAATGGAAGGAATTAAAAGCAGGATGGATGAAGCTGAGAATGGAAATAGAGAGTTAGAGGACAAAATAAATGAAGGCATGGAAGCAGAGCAAAAAAAAGAAAAGAGACTCAAAAAGTCTGAGGAAACTGTAAGAGAGCTCTGTGACAACATGAAGAGAAATAACATTCACATCATAGGGGTTCCTGAAGAAGAAGAGAAAGAACAAGGGATAGAGACTTTGTTCAAGCATATCATAGCTGAAGAAAACTTCCCTCAATTAAGGCAGAAAAACATCTCACAAGTTCAAGAAACACAGAGAACTCCATTAAAGAGAAACACAAAGAAATCTACACCAAGACACATCATAATTAAAATACCAAAGCTAAATTATAAAAAGAAGGGATTAAAAGCTGCTAGAGAAAAAAAGACTATCACCTACAAAGGAGCCCCCATAAAGATGACTTCCAACTTTTCAACAGAAACACTTAAGGCCAGAAGGGAATGGCAAGAAATATTCAAAATAATGCAGAACAAGAAGCTACAACCAAGACTACTTTATCCAGCAAGGCTATTGTTTAAAATTGAAGGAGAAATAAGAAGCTTTCCAGAGAAAAAAAACCTAAAGGAATTCACTACAACCAAACTAATGGCACAAGAAATGCTAAGGGGCCTGTTGTAAACAGATCAAAGGAGAAAAAGAATATAGCAGAAGTGGAATACAGTATTAAAGAATAAAATGGCAATAAACAACTACATATCAATAATAACCTTAAATGTAAATGGATTAAATGATTGATCAAAAGACAGGGTAGCTGCGTGGATAAGAAAACAGGACCAATACATATGCTGTCTACAAGAGACACACCTTAAAACAAAAGGTGCACATAGACTGAAGATAAAAGGATGGAAAAAAATATTTCATGCAAATGGAAATTTAAAAAAAGCTGGGGTAGCAATACTTATATCAGACAAAATGGACTTTAAAACCAAGGCTATAGTAAGAGATAAAGAAGGTCACTACATAATGATAAAGGGAGCAATCCAACAGGAAGATATAACCATTATAAATATCTATGCACCTAATATAGGAGCACCCAAATATATAAAGCAGACTTTGATGGATTTAAAGGGTGAGATCAACAGCAATACTATAATATTAGGGCATTTCAATACCCCACTAACATCACTAGATAGATCCTCAAGTAAGAAAATTAACAAAGAAACAGCAGACTTAAAGGACATACTAGATCAACTCAATTAAATAGATATCTTCAGAACCTTTCACCCTAAAGCAGCAGAATATACGTTCTTTTCAAGTGCTCCTGGTACATTCTCTAGGATAAACCATATGTTAGGGCACAAAAGCGGTCTCAACAAATTGAAGAAGATTGAAATCATATTGAGCACTTTCTCTGATCACAATGGCATGAAACTAGAAATCAACCACAACAAAAAAACTGAAAAATACTCAAACACTTGAAAACTAAATAACATGTTATTAAATAACAAATGGGTTAACAATGAGATCAAAGAAGGAATTAAAAAATTCCTAGAAACAAACAATAACGAACATACATCAGCTCAAAATTCATGAAACACAGCAAGAGCAGTCCTGAGAGGGAAGTTCATAGCATTACAGGCATGAACTAGAAAAAACACAAATAAACAACTTGACCCTGCATCTGAAAGAACTAGAAAAAGAACAGCAAATAAAGCCCAGAGGTAGTACAAGGAAGGAAATAATAAAAATCAAAGAAGAAATAAATGACACAGAGGCTGAAGAAACAATACAGAGGATCAATGAAACCTGGACCTGATTCTTTGAAAAGGTAAACAAGATCGATGAACCTTTAACCAGACTCACCAAGAAAAAAAAGAGAGGACTCAAATAAATAAAATTAGAAATTAGAGTGGAGAAATAACAACTGACAGAAGAGAAATACAAAATATTGAAAAAAATATTATGAAGAACTGTACGCCAATAAACTAGACAACCTAGATGAAATGGACAAATTCCTTGAAACATATAATCTTCCAAAAATTAATCTGGAAGAATCAGAAAATCTAAATAGACCAATTACAACAAATGAGATTGAAATAGTTATCAAAAAACTCCCGCCTGACCAGGCGGTGGCGCAGTGGATAGAGCCTAAGACTGGGATGCCGAGGACTCAAGTTTGAGACCCCGAGGTCACCAGCTTGAGCACGGGCTCATCCAGTTTGAGGAAAAACTCACCAGCTTGAACCCATGGTCACTGGCTTGAGCAAGGGGTTACTTGGTCTGCTGAAGGCCCGCGGTCAAGGCACATATGAGAAAGTAATCAATGAACAACAAAGGTGTCGCAATGCGCAATGAAAAACTGATGATTTATGCTTCTCATCTTGCCATTCCTGTCTGTCTCTCCCTGTCTATCCCTCTCTCTGACTCTCTCTCTGTCTCTGTAAAAAAATAATAATAAAGCTCCCAAAAAAGAAAAGTCCTTGGCCTGATGGCTTCACAAGTGAATTCTACCAAATATTCAAAGAAGAACTAACTCCTATCCTTCTCAAGATATTTCAAAAAATTCAAGAGGAAGGAAGACTTCCAAGCTCCTTTTATGAGGTGAGTATAATTCTGATTCCAAAACCAGGCAAAGACAACACAAAGAAAGAAAATTATAGACCAATATCCCTGATGAATTTAGATGCTAAAATCCTCAACAAAATATTAGCAAACCGAATTCAGCAATATATGACAAAAAATCATACACCATGATCAAGTGGGATTTATTCTTGGGAGGCAAGGCTGGTACAGTATTCGCAAATGAATCAATGTGATTCATCACGTAAACAAAAGGAAGGAGAAAAGCCACATGATAATTTCAATAGATGCAGAAAAAGCATTTAATAAAATTCAGCACCCATTCATGATCAAAACTCTCAGCAAAGTGGGAATACAGGGAACATACTTCAACATAATAAAGGCCATCTATGACAAACCCACAGCCAACATCATACTCAATGGGCAAAAATTAAAAGCAATCCCCTTAAGATCAGAAACAAGGCAGGGGTGCCCCCTTTCACAACTCTTATTCAACATAGTCCTGGAAGTCCTAGCCACAGCAATCAGACAAGAAGAAGAAATAAAAGGCATCCAAATTGGAAAAGAAGAAGTAAAACTATCATTATTTGCAGATGATATGATATTGTATATAGAAAACCCTAAAGTCTCAGTCAAAAAACTACTGGACCTGATAAATGAATTTAGCAAGGTGGCAGGATACAAAATTAATACTCAGAAATCAGAGGCATTTTTATACACTAACAATAAATTGTCAGAAAGAGAAATTAAGGAAGCAATCCCCTTCACCACTGCAACCAAAAAAATAAAGTACCTAGGAATAAATTTAACCAGGGAGATTAAAGACTTGTAACTCGGAAAATTCTAAAACATTGATAAAAGAAATCAGAGAAGATACAAACAAGTGGAAGCATATACCGTGCTCATGGTTAGGAAGAATAAACATCACCAAAATGTCTATATTACCCAAAGCAATTTATAAATTCGATGCAATACAAGGCCCTGGCCGGTTGGCTCAGCGGTAGAACATCAGTCTGGTGTGCGGAAGTCCCAGGTTCAATTCCCAGCCAGGGCACACAGGAGAAACGCCCATCTGCTTCTCCACCCCTCCCCCTCTCATTCCTCTCTGTCTCTCTCTTCCCATCCCTCAGCCAAGGCTCCATTGGAGCAAAGATGGCCCAGGCGCTGGGGTGGCTCCATGGCCTCTGCCTCAGGTGCTAGAGTGGCTCTAGTCGCAACAGAGCGACGCCCTGGATGGGCAGAGCATCGCCCCCTGGTGGGCGTGTTGGGTGGATCCCGGTCGGGTGCATGCGGGAGTCTGTCTGACTGCCTCCCAGTTTCCAGCTTCAGAAAAACACACACACAAAAAAAATTCAATGCAATACTGATTAAAATACCAATGACTTACTTCAAAGATATAGAACACATATTCCAAAAATTTATATGGAACCAAAAGAGAACACGAATAGCCTCAGCAATCTTGAAAAGGAAGAGTAAAATGGGAGGTATCACACTTCCAGATATCAAGTTATACTACAAGGCCATTATGCTCAAAACAGCCTGATACTGGCATAAGAACAGGCATATATTGGAGTAAAGACAGCCTCTTCAACAAATGGTGTTGGGAAAATTGGACAGCTACCTGCAAAAAAATGAAACTAGATCACCAACTTACACCATTCTATTCACAAAAATAAACTCAAAATGAATAAAAGACTTAAATGTAAGCAGTAAAACCATAAGCATCTTAGAAGAAAACATAGGCAGTAAGCTCTCTGACACCTCTCACAGCAATATGTTTGCCAATTTATCTCCACGGGCAAGTGAAATAAAAGACAGATAAACAAATGGGACTACGTCAAACTAAAATGCTTCTGCACAGCTAAAGACAATAAGAACAGAATAAAAATACAAACTACACAATGGGAGAATATATTTGACAATGCGTCTGATAAGGGGTCAATAACCAAAATTTATAAAGATCTTGTAAAACTCAACACCAGGAAGACAAACAATCCAATCAAAAAATGGGCAAAAGAAATAGACACTTCTCCAAAGAAGACATACAGATGGCCAGTAGGCATATGAAAAAATGCTCAACTTCACTAATCATTAAAGAAATGCAAATTAAAACCACAATGAGATATCACCTCACACCAGTCAGAATGGTGCTCATCAACAAAACAACACAGAGTAAGTGCTGATGAGGATGTAGAGAAAAGGGAACCCTCCTGCACTGCTGGTGGGAATGCAGACTGGTGCAGCCACTGTGGAAAACAGTATGGAGATTCCTCAAAATTAAAAATCGAACTGCCTTTTTGACCCAGCTATACCACTTTTAGGAATATACCCCAAGAACACTATAGCATTGTTTGAAAAGAAGAAATGCACCCCCATGTTTATGACAGCATTGTTCACAATAGCAAAGATCTGGAAACAGCCCAAGTGTCCGTCAGAGGACGAGTGGATTTAAAAGCTTTGGTACATATATACTATGGAATACTACTCAGCCATAAGAAATGACATCGGATCATTTACAACAACATGGATGGACCTTAATAACATTATACTGAGCGAGATAAGTAAATAAAAAAAAAAAAACGAAGAACTATATGATTCCATACATAGGTGGGACATAAAAATGAGACTCAGAGACATGAACAAGAGTGTGTGGGTTATGGGGTGGGTGGGAGGAGAGGGAATGTGTTGGGGGTGGAGAGGGGTACAAAGAAAACCAGTTAGAAGGTGACAGAAGACAATTGGACTTTGGGTGATGGGAATGCAACAGAATCAAATGGCAAAATAACCTAGAGATGTTTTCTCTGAACATATGTACCCTGACTTATCAATGTCACCCCATCAAAATTAATTTAAAAAAACACATTTCTGCTCCTACTGAGACCAAGTGATGAGAAGCAGTCAAGCCTCTATGGCAGTAGTTCTCAAACTTTTTGAAGTCTGGGAGCATTTAAAATCCTACAAATAATTGTAGGCACACTATTTACAAATTTCTGAGAAATATAACAATTAAGTCAAATATTAAAGAAAATATATATAGGCCCTGGCCGGTTGGCTCATTGTTAGAGTGTTGGCCTGGCATGCAGGAGTCCCAGGTTTGATTCCCGGCCAGGGCACACAGGAGAAGTGTCCATCTGCTTCTCCACCCCTCCCCCTCTCCTTCCTCTCTGTCTCTTTCCCTTCCGCAGCCAAGGCTCCATTGGAGCAAAGTTTGCCCGGGCGCTGAGGATGGCTCTGTGGCCTCTGCCTCAGGCTCTAGAATGGCTCTGATTGTGGCAGACGCCCCACGATGGGCAGAGCATCGCCCCCTGGTGGGCGTGTGGGTGGATCCCGGTCGGGCGCAAGCGGGAGTCTGTCTGACTGCCTCCCCATTTCCAACTTCAGAAAAAATACAACCCCCCCCAAAAAGAAAAAAATATATAAAGTCTAAGCATGCTTTTATGGTAATTAAACAAAATAAATATGACAAAATTAAATTTATTCTGACACTAAAAAACATTTTTATGTCACATTTTTTGAGTTATGCTTTTTAGAATTTATAAAAAAGGGGTTAAAAAATTAAACGACAAAAAAGTTATCTTTTTATATATATAGATACATTCTTAGTAAGATTTAGTAAATTCAGCAAGTCCCAGCACCAATATGTTAAGTTTTTTCATTTTTGAGACTTGTTTGGAGATTCTAGCGAGGAAGCGCAGCTATTTGTATACCCTTGACCAAAGAACAATCCTCTCCTCTCTCGGGAAAGGTCATCCTCTTTGAGCACGCAGCTTCGGGAGGGATGCACATGGAGCGGTGAGGGAGGAAGGGGACACCCGCCTAGCCATCCAGATCAGCCGAATTAACCCTGACGATCAATGGGGTGACAGATGTCACAGCCAGATTGCCCTCTCATCCTCATTCTTGTGTTTATCAGAAACATGAGCCTGATGTGTCCTATTGATCAATGTTTGGACATATATTTGAAAGGCAAACTCCCATTTCCTTGTCAATACATTGAAGAATTCCTCTCTTTTTACTCTTAATTGTGTTGAGCAGTGGTCCCCAACCTTTTTTGGGCCACAGACCAGTTTAATGTCAGAAAATATTTTCATGAACCAGGCTTTAGAGTGGGATGGATAAATGTATCCTGTGACTGAGACAAGTGTCAAGAGTGAGTCTTAGACCAGGGGTCCCCAAACTTTTTACACAGAAGGCCAGTTCACTGTCCTTCAGACCATTGGAGGGCTGGGATATAAAAAAAACTATGAACATATCCCTATGTGCTCTGCACATATCTTATTTTAAAGTAAAAAAACAAAATAACAAATACAATATTTAAAATAAAGAACAAGTAAATTTAAATCAACAAACTGACCAGTATTTCAATGGGAACTATGGGCCTGCTTTTGGCTAATGAGATGGTCAATGTGCTCCTCTTACCACCAATGAAAGAGGTACCCCTTCCAGAAGTGCGGTGGGGGCCGGATAAATGGCCTCAGGGAGCTGCATGTGGCCCACTGGCCGTAGTTTGGGGACCCCTGTCTTAGACGTATGTAACAGGGAATCTGGTCATTTTTTAAAAATAAAACATTGTTCAGACTTAAATATAAGTAAAACAGAAATAATGTAAGTTATTTATTCTTTCTCTGCGGACTGGTCCCAAATGGTCCACGGACCGGTACCGGTCCGCAGTCCAGGGGTTGGGGACCACTGGTGTTGAGTGCAGAAAAGCCCCACCATACACATTATCTTAACTTTACACCAAACAAAGGATAGAAGAAACTTGCTTCCAGTCTTTCCCGGGAACATGGGGGGGGGGTAGTGTAAACAATCCAGCACCACAGCTTAACAGCCTTTTGCAACCTAATCAGGCAAGTGAGGTGGAAGGTTGGGCAGACTGTCAGCTTACAGCCAATTCCTCACACCTCTGTCCCCCAAAAATCCAAACTCCAAAAACCCTGTTGGTTTTTTGGTTCCCAACAGGCATGTATTTCTCAGGAATACTATAGAGAGCTCCTGGAAATCTTCTAGGGTGCAGCAGTGTGCCCTGGGACACACTTTGAGAAGCACTGCTCTATGGTGTTGCTGCAGAGGCACAAGCCACTGGGACAGGTTTGTAATGAAAACACTGGGGGAACCTGATAACTGTGCTCATGGGCTTCCTTAGCAGCCTCTTCTGTTTGATTGATTTCAGAAAAGAAAAATAAAATGGAGCTGCTGCTATGAGTTCATTTTGGGAAGCCTCCATGAACTTAGGGCTTTCAAAGCAGCCAAATCATCCCCCTAACTCCCCATGAAGAAGCAATTTCTCCAGGTCCTGGGAGCCCTGCTTCCTCTCCTAGTGGGCCTGCTCCCAGCACAGTGCAAGAATATCTTCAGGGTTCTGGAGACTAATCGTGTGGGAAGGAAAAAGACCAAGGGAGGCTTTAAAAACCTGGGCTTATTGCCCCACTGAGATTTTATTTCAATTGTTTGCAAAGTGCTGCTGACTGGCCTTTTGGGGAGAGGTTGTATGAGTTTGCTCATTTTCTTTGGGTTTTTTTTTTTGTTTTTTTGAGGGTTTTTTTGCTATGAAAATTCCCTTCTTTTTTCTTTTCTCTATGTTGCCTGTGTCTTGGGGCTTTGTTCTCCTTAAGCTTTCTCTTCTCCATTCCTCTGTTCCTCTCTTTGTTTTGTAAAAAGAGCCTCCAGCCCATAGTAAGTGCTTAATAAATATTGTTATTTAGTGTTTTCCCCTAGCCATATGGATTTTTGCTTAGTTTATCAGTTTCCTTTCTTTTTGTTCTTCTATCTTGTTCCCTACCTCCCCTGTCCCCATCACCTGAATTATCTCCATCAGTCTGGTACTGTCTCTGTTGGGAAAATGGCTGTGTTAGACTTGCTTGCTGGTGTACTGGTTGCAAGTACTTTACTTGATTAGTGTGTGAGCACATGGCAGAGGCACGTGTGCACAGTCTATGTAAGGCTATGGGTGCTTGCACTCAGGGGTGACTGTGGATGGCAGATTGTGGATTGCCTGCCCACCACTGTGAGGGACCGTTTTTTGCTGTTTTCTTTGCCTAAGAGATTTTCTCTGCTTGTTTGCTCATCTGCCTATTATGAGAATCGATTGAACAGCAATGACCCAATGCTTTTCGACTCTGTAGTTTTTCTACTGTCTGCCTGAATCCAATGTGGACCTGCCTGGCCTTGGACACCAGCATTACATCTAGTACAGTGAGCAGAATTCAGAACAGTTTGGTATGGAGCCGCCGACAGCCTTGAGGGATGGAATAGAGGACTGGCTGTTTCCAGTGGCTCTCCTGTTGGGGACCATGGGCTGGGTGTTTTTTACAATCCTGTGAGAAGAAACGAAGAGCTCTGTGCCTGAGGCTGCCTGAGGTTGAAAGCTCCAGGATGAGCTGCAGACCAGTGGTGGTGACGGCGTGCACTGGAACGAGCACGGGAGAAGGGAGGGTCCAAGAGCTTCAGTGTGGTGCAGGCTGAGCTGAACAATGGCACTGGCAGCTGTTGGAAAAACAGCTGCAGGTTTGGGGAGCTCAAGTTCCAGGCTCAGGCCAAGAGCCGGCAGCCTCACAAGCTGAAGCAGGCTCTGAGGATAGAGCAATATTTGTGCCAGCGGAGTGGCTCTGAGTTAGCAGGAGCAGGTGTTTCTGACTCTTCTTCTTCTTCTGAGGGGGAGGCTCGGGCTGAAGCTGCCATCTGCAGACTCAGAGCCTGCCAAGAGCACCTCAGGGGCAGCCCATCAATGTGGTGACACAGACGGTGGCAGATTTGGGAAACTGGAGACAGCACAGGACTGTGAGGCTGTGTGGGCTGCTGCCCATGCTGCCCCCTGACGAACAAGGGGAACAGGCCTGTAAAGGCTACCCGAACACAGATGTGGATAGACCTGATTGTGGCCGGGCCGATAGGGAGAAATTGGATGGCAAGTCTGATAAAATCCTGTTAGCACTTGTGGTGTCAACTTAAGCTGCGACAGAGGTTCCAGTCGCTGAAAAAGCGGGGAAAGCTGGCAGCCCCAGCATCTGCCAGGAAAATGGCTGATGCCGGGTTGCATGGTTGCAGATTACTTGTTGGAGTCAGCTGAGGGAGAGGAGATCCCCAAGGCCCGTTATCCCAGTTAGACTAGGAGGGAAGGCTGAGGGACCTGTCCAACGTAGATAGGAAGTGGGCTGGAGGTCCCATGTGAAATTGGCAATTCACTGGTCCCTTCTAATGTGCAGCAGGTGTTGGCATTAGAAGGTAATAGGTGCTTTTTTTCCCCAGCAGCTAAGAGAACTGTTAAGTCAGCACAGGCCTTGAATGTGTTTAACACCCCCCCCCCCCAGGCCCTGTGAGCTTGCTGAGAGGCAATGGACAAAGCACTTATGGAAAGGTGCTGAGGTCCGTTAACAAAGAGCTGTATGATTAGTTACCTGTAATGGATCTTTACCGTGGTGATGTGCAGAAACAACTGGGCTGTCTATCATGGACTGATCATTGAGTGGTATAATGGACTCTTGGACTGTGACCAGAGGGGGGCACCAGCTTTCTTGCTGAATGGACCCACCGCTTGTAGACAGTACTATGAGAGACCCTGATGGGGGAGATGGCACCTGTGGAGGCCCTCCTGCACCATGAAGCTGCTCTCATCCAGTTGCAGAGATGCACCAAGGACATTTTCTTCAATGGATACAGCCCTGGACTATACAGGCCCTCCCACTTACCGTGGGGTAGGGAGTTAGAGGTGGGCCTCCAGTTCATACTCTGGGCAAAGTGCTTAGGGAGACATTGTAAAGGGCATCTTTGTAATTATTGTTTACCTTTTGCTGTTGCTGTAGTCTCTATTTGTTTTCTGTCATGTAGATTGTGAAGCAAGCAACCCTAAAGGGGTGGAATGTTGTGAAAACCACTGTGTTAGACTTGCTTGCTGGTGTATGGGCTGCAAGTACCTTGTTTGATTAGTGCATGAGCACATGGCAGAGGCACGTGTGTATAACCTATGTAAGGCTATGGATGCTTGTGCTTGGGGGCGGGGTGAATGGCAGATTGTGGATTGCCTGCCCACTACTGTGAAGGACCACATTTTTGCTCTTTGCTTTGCCTGAGGAGAGATTTCCCTGCCTGTTTGCTCATGTGCCCATTGTGAGAATCTATTAAACGTTAATGGCCCAATGCTTTTTGCCTCCACAGTTTCTCTACAATCTGCCTAAATCCAATGTGGACCTGCCTGCCCTTGGACACTGGCATTACAGCCTCTCACCCAATTTCTGCTCCTGACATAGGTCTCTGCCCCCGCCCCACATACACACTTCTGATTTTAATCCCAGTACTCCCCTCGCCCTCCTTTTCTTCTCCTTGCCTCTCTTAAGGTCTCCACCTCTGTTTTCAGGTTCCCTTTGCCCCAGTGCTTCTTAACCTTGCCTGGGAACATTGTAATCACAGGGGAAACATTTGAAAAAATTTTAATGGCCAGGCTGAATCCTAGACCAATTAAATCAAGGTTTATGGAAATGAAACTGAAGCATCAGTATATTTTTGCAGTTCCGCAGCTGATTCCCGTGCATAGCCTGGGCTGAGAAGCGCTGCCTCACTCTTGATTGGAACATGTGTGCTGTGCAAAGCAGGTTTTGTGATGCTGTGGCTTAGCAAAGATGTCTCCAGGTGGTTTCCTTGATATGCCTCACTCTTGCATTTGATGGAATGCATTTCCTGTCCTGCTCATTTCCAGGGTGGGTCCCGGGGTCTTTGCCCTTCCTTCAAAGTTGTAAAGAGCCCAGGTCAGAAATGAAGGAGAGGTGAGACCAGGCTTGGGTCAGAAAGGGAATCTCAGAGGAGCTTGGAATGTCGCCTCAAGTTTAAAGGAGACCCTGTACTCCTCACCTTATCTAATGTTGTGTCCAAATGCAGAGAAACAGTAAAGGCACAGCCACAGACTGGAACTTCTAGTTTTCTGGATACTCGAGTGGAAATTGGCTTGGGTTGGGGTCAGGCTTTGTTGAGCAGGATAAATGCCTTTTTGGAATGTCAGCTAGCCTGTCTTGGTTTTGTGTGTGTGTGTGTGTGTGTGTGTGTGTGTGTGTGTGTTCAAAGAGAGTTAAGAACATTTGCTTCACTTAAAGGACATTCCATAAGAAAAGTCAGGCTTCTGCTCAGTGGTCTCTGAAATCACTAGCACTTTGTCAGGTAGAGAAGGAAGCAGTGGATCCTGAATTGTCTTGGAAACCTTGCCTGGTAGGCTGGTATTCTGGGGGTTTTGCCAGGCTGAGCATGTTGACCAGGGGTCCCCAAACTATGGCCTGTGACCGCATGCAGCCCCCTTAGGCCATTTATCCGGCCCCCGCCGCACTTCCAGAAGGAACACCTCTTTCATTGGTGGTCAGTGAGAGGAGCACATTGACCATCTCATTAGCCAAAAGCAGGCCCATAGTTCCCACTGAAATACTGGTCAGTTTGTTGATTTGAATTTACTTGTTCTTTATTTTAAATATTGTATTTGTTCCCGTTTTGTTTTTTTACTTTAAAATAAGATATGTACAGTGTGCATAGAGATTTGTTCATAGTTTTTTTTATAGTTCGGCCCTCCAACAGTCTGAGGGACAGTGAACTGGCCTCCTGTGTAAAAAGTTTGGGGACCCCTGGTGTGGACCCTGCTAACTACTCTAAAGGGAGAGGCATTTGGTGTGTCATTTTCTCCTCTGGACGAATGTGCCTTGACCATTAATAAGTCAGTTGAGAAGTATCTGGTAGCCGTAAGGGAGCTCAGGTTAAAAAGGTAATATGAATATGATTGCGGAACTTCCTCTACGAGCTTCAGGGGTAGGGACTTCCAAGTACTGTAGCTTCACTAGGCAGAAATGTCCTTAAATCCAAAACGCAGGAGAGAGACTGCCTGTTCCATGATGGCTCACACTGATGGGCTCCATCCCATGCCTGAAGCCCAGCACCCACGCATAGGGGACAGCTTTAGTTCCTTTGACTTGGTCATCCTGTGCTGAGTTACTGAACCAGCACAGCCCAGCTGAGCTCACTAATCCACCAGGCACAGTCCCTGAGACTGACCAGCAGTGAGCTGGACCAGCAGGCAGCCCCACGCAGCCTTCCCAGGCTCGGCAGCACCTTAACTGCCCCTGGCCTCCAGCTCAGGAGCTGATGCGTTGGTGGCAGCAGCTTTTAAGGCTGAGAATTCACTCTCCTTGCAGAATGTGACCTTATCTTATTAGTTCCTAGGCACCACCTAGCGCATGCAGATGATTTAAGGCCTACATTACTTAGGGCATTGACTGGCATGTATTTATTAAAACGGTTTTGCCAGAGGGTGCCACGGTGAAGCCTAGTGAATTATCAAGGAAGATTTGTAGGAAAAGATCATGATTCCCAGGCCCCACCCCCTCAGCTTGATTTGGTTGGACTGGGGTGGTGAGTATTTTTAAAGCAATTGGTTGCTGCTGTTTTTAAAGGTGGGTCAGGGGTGAGGACACCAACGTGGTGGAAGCACATGGAGAGGGCCCAGGACAGCGGAGTCCTGGCGCTGCAGGGTCAGGTGGCGGTCTTGCAGCACAGCAACGGGAAGGTCAAGTGGGGGCAGGCTGGAAGAAGCTTCAGTGAATATCAGAATTTCAGAAAACCTGGACATCAGAATCCTCTAGGTGGACTGAAGTTGCCTTTTATGGGGGGGGGATAGTAGGCATCAAAATAATGTTGACCCGCATCTGTGTTTGAGAACCATTGGACAGACAATCTCGGGGGTCTCTGCAAGCTAGAAAGTCTAGGGCCAGTGGTTTTATATAATCAGCACCTTGCTTGTGTGGGGGACCCAGACAGACATCTAACAAGGTCCCTGTCCTCAGAGAGGTAGCCCCTCATTGGCACAGGTGTGGGCACTGGGAGAGTGTCTGAGCACGGAGACAGTGGGGCAGGCAGCTCAGAACCCACGGGGAAGTGAGATGGAAGACACACCGAGGCCGCTAATACGGGAGCGGGAGGGCTGACGGGTGGCCCGGACCCTTGTCGTGGACGCAGGTGGAGGACAGTGAGTTCTCTGTTTCCTCCAAAAGCTCTTGAGGACAGAGGCAGATTAAGGTCGGTTGAGGTCCTGGGCACAGGAGAAAATATTGGGCCCCTTAAAAAAAAGAGGGAGAGAGACAGGGAAAATAAAAATACAGGTTAACCATATTTTAAAATAAATAAAAAATATTACGTATTATTAATGTTAAAATTGCACATATGAAACCAAACTTGATGTCATTAGAAAAGAGTGTAAAGTTGAGGTTTTGCGGGGTCCTTCAGAAGTTGGGGCCCAGGGCACGCGCCTGGTGTGTCCGCCAGTAAATCTGCCTCTGCTCGAGGGCCTGGTTGTAAGGGGAGTGGGGGAAGAGGCTCTTGCTTGGGGGGGTTGGCAATGCCAGTTTTGAGAAGACTGTATTTCTAACAGGACTCCAAAGCAGCTTGTGGGGTTTTCTTCCCCACCAGCTTTACACTTTTTAAAATGTAGAAGAAAATATCTGTTAGATATCTGTTTAAAAAGAAGAGAAAAAATGCCTCTGGTGACCCATAATCAGAAGAACCGAGTGAACTGTTTGATTTGACATGTTTTCCCAGGAGAAGGGATGGCTAGGTTGTTCTCCTACCTTGTTCTCTCCCGAGGTCTGTCTTTGCAACACTTTTTGTGAGGCAACTGACCAGGCTAGCCAGAGGCGGTGTCTGCACGGGAAGGCGGTGTCTGCGCGGAAGGCAGTGTCTGCGTTGAAGCCGGTGTCTGCGCGGAAGCCGGTGCCTGTGCGGAAGACGGTGTTCTCTGCATGGGACTGGAGCCCCTTTTCTAGACTGCTCAGATCCCAACCTCAGCATCCCAAGCTACACTGTGCCGTTGTGAGCAAGCAAGTCACTCCTCCCTGGGGGGTCTGTGTCCACATCTGGAGAAAAAGAGGGAGCTGTTAGGTGATCTCTGAGGTCCCTTCCAGCTCTGATACATCCTCACTCAGACATAAATGAGCTAATTACTTATGGGGAACAAAATCCAGAGCTCATGCCCCACCCTGGGCGTGCACATGGGTGCGAGGTCTGGGCGCGAGGGCACTGTGGCTTGCCCAGCCCCTCTGGGTTGCTAGCAGGTCCGGGACTGAAGGACCGTCACGTATGTCTATGCAAGCTGGGCCCATTCAAAGGCTGAGGTGGACTTGGAATCAGCTCCAATTTCCCTTGCCAAGCTGGGCATGCCCTGGCGACATCACCAGGGAGCTGGCATTTGAGGTCACTCCTAATCACCCCATAGGTTTATCCATGGATGAGGTATGGGAAAAATATGCTTCTTAGATGCTAGGCGGGTATGTCTGCCCCTCGATGCTGTCCATCCCATCAGCTCTCCGTTTCACGACGGAGTCCCCCCAGACGGCCATCCACACCTGTCTACACTTCGGAGGCTCCTGTTCTCTTACCTAAACAAAAGCCCTGTCTGTCTACAGGTAATGACAGAGGGTGTGACTTTGTGTGCATCTGTGTGTGTATGTTATTTTTTTTTAATGCATTCTTTTAATATATATATATATATTTTTTTTTTTTTTCAGAGACAAACTGAGAGTCAGAGAGAGGGATAGATAGGGACAGACAGACAGGAACCGAGAGAGATGAGAAGCATCAATTATCAGTTTTTCATTGAGACTCCTTAGTTGTTCATTGATTGCTTTCTCATATGTGCCTTGACCGCAGGCCTTCAGCAGACTGAGTAACCCCTTGCTCAAGCCAGCGACCTTGGATCCAAACTGGTGAGCTTTATGCTTACACCAGATGAGCCCACACTCAAGCTGGGGACCTCGGGGTCTCGAACCTGAGTCTTCTGCATCCCAGTCCGATGCTCTATCCACTGTGCCACCGCCTGGTCAGGCTCTGTGTGTATGTTATTGAAATTCACTGAAATCAGGAGCTAGTCATCAAAATCTGGAAATGTTGACATTCTTTTTAACAAACTCTTTTTATGCCCACAGCCTTCCAAAGGCCACTGACTCCCGGCTAAGGGCAGAGAAGGCACTGGTATTTAGGCCTGATTTTTAAACATTGCTCTTTAGTGACAGCAGAGTGTTGGGCATGGGAAAGGGGCAAGACAGGGAAAGACATGCACACACTGGAGGATGTGTGCATGTGTGTAAGTGTGTGTGCTGTGGTGAGTGTGTAGGTTTGAATAATTTTACTTCAAAACCCAGCCTAGACTTGCACTTTCCAGAGCCTCTTTCCCAACCAGGCACACTGGGTTTGCATTCATCCTCTCCCCACCGCATGAGCTTCATAGCAATAGTGAGTTTGCTTTTGCTCTGAGTTTCAGGCTGTTCCGTGTGTGTGCAGAATAACATATCTCATGTGGAACAATCAGGTTAGGCATTGTCCCATGGTGTCGTCATTGGTGACACTGCCTCCTTCTGTCCTACTATGGCATGCAGCCTGGTAGATAATTGAGCCTTTGCTAGAATTACTTAAAAATAAATAAGGCGAGTTCTTTGTTTGAACTACTGCAACTCTAAGAACTGCCTATCAGAAACTCTGGCTATTGTTGAGGGCATTCATTATTGCCCACAAACCTTTGCATTCTGAGCTATAACAACATAAAGGACACTGGCTTTGGCATCACAGGAAGCTGAGCCAACGGCTCTGGGGAGAGAACATAGCCCATTCACAAAAGGATCCAATTAAACCCAGGATACAGCTCCAAGCTGGGAGCTGCAGACATAAAGATGAATGTAACTCAGCTCTTGAGAGCTCTGCAGTTTGATGGTGGAGATAGACTTCTGAACAACTAACTGTAAACTAGAAGGGTAAATGACTTTTATGTACAAGGTTATGTAGAAAGTTTTGTGAATACATAGAGACAGGACCAAGTTTATCTGGGCTGCTTAAGTAAGGCCTCTCAGAGGAAGGGCAATTTGCATTAGATTTTGCAGGATGACTAGGAGTCTTCTAGGCAGAGAAGCAGTGGAAGACAATTTTTCAGACAGAATGAACTGAACGAAATCGAGACCTGTAAAAATGTGTGGTGTTTGGAAAATGAAGAGCGGCTCAATACGGCTGAAGCTGAGGATACATGTTTGGGCAGGTGTGGAGAGCGAGGAATTGAATTACATGATAATAATGAACATTTATTGACTGTTTACCAGGTATCAGCACTTTACATGTTACTCATTTAATCTTTAAAACATACATATGATGCAGGTACTGTTTACCTCATTTTATTTGGGGGGAAATTGAGGTACAGTAGAGGAGGACTTAGAAAAGATATTTTACCAAGTTTACATAGTTAGTAAATGAGACGAGGCAGCCTAACACCAGACCTTGTGCCCTCTGCTAACCAAGTGAACTGTGCGTCTTTTACTAACTATGCTGTTAGTTTGTGAATATTGTGAAAGTCCTGGGGGCTCAATGGACAGGGTTAGGGAGGCATGGCTTCATGGCAAAGGCATCAGAAGGAGGTAAGTGGGGAGCAGTTAGGTGGGGTGGGGTAGGAGGAAGTAGGAAGACATCCCAGGCAAGGAAGGATGCCATGACCAAGATATAACGCGGCATTGAACACATTCTCTGGCCATTGGCCCGGCCCCTTGGTTAGTGACTCAGTTCTTAGCACAGCCCAAGTGAACATCTCACTGGAAGTTCCCAGAGCATCTCTGCTCTCTAGAAAGGCCCAGGAAACTCAGGTCTGTTCAGTTTCCCTCTGGTCCTTCCCCTCACCTCGCTAGGGAGATAGGGAGATCAGTCAGGCCTACAAAGGGAAACACGTTCCCACTGGAGATCCAGGAGACTTGGACATGCAAAGGGAAGCATGTTCCTGCAGGAGACCAGCAGACAATCATCCCTCTGCTGTGGGAGGTCTTTAAAATGTGCTGTCTACCAACCATCCCTGGCGGGCACTGGTGTTACTTGGCAGGGGGATTTAATGACTCCAGCAGGGCCTGGGCCTCGTGATAAATCCCTGAGGGGTGTGCAGCCACCAGCAGCAGAAGGTTCCAGCTGCACACATTTAAATAAGAGAGACATCAGGGTAGGGTAGCAGAGGCCAAAGAGAGATTGCTCCCCAAGTGAAATTGAATTTTGTTGGAGTTAAATTGAAATGCTGAGTTGTATTTTTACAAACATATTCATGGGCTCAGCTGTCACTTTCATTTACTGGGCTTGTCATCTGAGCTGGGGCAAGCTACCCAAGCCATGGCCTCCCCAGCCTGAGAATGCAGAGCCTCGTGCCAGGGGCTGGGAGTGCAGGCATGGGAGAGTGTGAAGGGACAGCCGCCAGAGGAGGGTCTCATCTGCAATCTGTCACTTCTTCTGAGGGCTTCTCCCCAAATCTGGCCAAGGAACTCCCAAATCAACATTATAGCATGACAGAAAGAAGCCTCTAGTCCCACAGACAGAGGGTGAAGGCCTGGTTAAGTCCTGTTGGTAGCTGTGGGGACATAGGTGAGTTACTGAACCCTCTGTGCCTCAGTTCCTTCATTTATATAATGGGTTAAAAAAGAATATTGCTCTTAGACTCTTACAGAAGAGCTAACTGAAATAGAACATTCCAAATGTCCAGGTGGTAATAACACTTTAATAAAGGTAATTTTTTAAAAAATCATGTGCAGTAAATGAGTCCTATATCAGGGTAACTAGGAAGGCACTCATATTTCATGCTAACATGTAATCCACTATTTGCAATTTCACCCTTTGGAATGCATTCCTCATCCTTAGGCATTGCTTATTTGAGACTTCTTTTTAAAGATTTTTATTTATTGATTTTACAGAGAGAGGAGAGGAGAATGGAGCAAGAAGTATCAACTCATAGTTGCTTCACTTTAGTTGCTCATTGATTGCTTGTTGAATGTGCTTTGACGGGGCAAGCCCAGGGTTTTGAACCAATGACCTCAGCATCCCAGGTTGGTGCTCTATCCACTGCGCCACCACAGGCCAGATGAGTCTTCTTTATAAAGTCACATCTGCTTGTGAGTCAGTTGCAGTAAGAAGGAGGTGGGGAGGACCAGGTTAGGGAGCATGGTGAGGACAAAAGGTAGGAAGGGCAGGTGAGGGCAGCATGGATGGGGAAGGTGAGACAATCTTTATAATTTTGTGGAGACAAAGCCCTGTGTAGTAGCATCAAAGGTGGGGGTCACCAGGTTAGGAAGGTGAGATCAAGGGCTCTTGGGGGCTCCCCTTGTGGGTTTGTAAGGCTCTCTATAGCAGATGGCATTGAGAATTTCATGAACTGAAGGAACGGTCACCAGGGAAAAGACTCAGTGATGAGTTTAGGGTTGGCCTGGCAGGTGTGCCTGTGGGTCTTTCAGGGTGATCTGGAGAACGGATGTGGGCAGGAGGCAGCAATGCTTCTACTGTCGCTTTTAGGGCATGAGTACTTGTTTCTTTCCCGAGGGTGGCTGTTAGTGGAGATGGTGCACAAAGGGTGACTTGAACAATGTCAAGGGGGAAAAGGCAGTGGCAGAGCTGAGATGCCAGGGCTTGCTTCCAGAGTCATGGCCGAGGAAACTCAAGGCCTGGGGTCTCTGTGCCTGAGCTTTGTGATCTGGACACATGTCTTCATCCCTGGACCTTTGTTCTTGTGTAATGCAGGAGCCAAATGAGAAGAACCAGGGGCCTCACCCTGGGGGCCAGGAGCAGCAAAGTGCACACAGGTGCCTCCAGATGGGGTGGGCACTTTCTGTCTCATTCAACCTCAGGCTGAAGCTCTCGCTGTTGCCTTACTCTTCACCTTTTCCCAGGCATCGTGCCTCAGAAAGCACTTGACCCCAAAATATACCGAATAGATGATCTCTGAGGTTCCTCTGTGCTCTGCCCTGCCGGTATTCTAATGCCTTACCTTATGCCCTCAGCTCTTAATGTGGGGATTCTTAAACTGGGATTCTTTGACCAATAGGATTCATGGGACAGAATTTAGGAGATTTATGAACTTGGCTGGAATAGAAAAAAACTCCTATCTTAGTTTTTATAAACTCCTCTTTGAGATATAACAATTCCCTACCCTATGAACCTAGGTAACAAACCACAGTAATATTAGCAGGACCCGCCATTCTTCCACCAATGGAAATCACAGGTATTTTCATGTCCTTGTATTGTTCCTCCCTCACAAATCTGGAATGGGCTAGAGACATGCTGTAAACAGCAGAATGTCGCTGAAATAACACTATGTCAGTCTTAGACTTAGCCTTAAGAAAGCCTGACAGCTTCTACCTTCGTGCATTTTGGGGGGCCCTGAAATTTATCTTGTCACACTGCTGGAAACACACCACATAGACACGTCATATCATGGATCAGCTTTGTGGAGGTGTGGAGGCCCTGGCACTACAAGGAAAGAGAGAACATCCTACCACCCCAGGGCTGGAGCTGAGCTCAGCCTGCGAGCTATCCCCGCCAAGAGGGGAGATAGAAGAGGCAGCCCCCAGACAACTGCAGCGGCATGTGAAACAGAAGAACCGTCCAGTTAAGCCCAATCCATCCACAGAACTATTCAATATGAGACCTATTTAAATGGTTTTTATTTTAAGCAGCTAAGTTTTTGAATGCTTTGTTAGGTAGCAGGAGACAATTGAACAATAGTGATAAATTATCTGAGTCTCAAAGAGTCTGAACCAGTTTGAACTCCCCCCACCTTAACAGGCACTGGACGTCCTTCATGTGCCAGAGGGGTGTGACTACCACTTCCCAAATGAAGACCTGGTAACAATGTTCACAGTGAACTGTGAGTTGGCAGGCACTCCTTGAACCCAGCTGTCAGACTGTTCAATGTGAGGAGCTCCTGAAACTTTTTTTTTTGAAGGGGGTAAGGGAATTACCAAAATACTTTATTCAAAATGAAAGAACATAAGTAGATGATTTGGTACAAGATAACTTGGAACTTTTTAAGAATGGACTCAGACTTTGGTTGGAGGAAAGACTGGTTACAGCCATGTGAGGTACGCACAACATAAGAATTCTAGGCACAAAGTGTGACTGAGGCACAGGAAAGGCCCTGAGAGGAGAGAAGGCTGGAACCTGACCTCAGAGCCAGGGAAAATCTGGAGTAGCTGAGGAAAGTGGGGAGGGTATCCATGGAGGAGAAGACTTTGAGCAACATTCACAAGCCAAGGCAGTGACAGTTAATACTATGTCTCAACTTAGCTGGACCATGGTGCCCAGATATTTGGTTAAACATTATTCTGGATGTTTCTGTGAGGGTGCCTTTTTTTGTTTTTTAAAATTTTATTTATTGATTTTAGAGAGGGGAGAGAGAGAGAGAGAAAGAGAGAGAGAAAGGCAGGGAGGGGGGTGCGAGAAGCATCAACTTATAGTTGCTTCTCAGATGTACCTTGTCTAGGCAAGGCCTGGGCTTTGAACCCGTGACCCCAGCACTCCAGGTTGATGCTCCATCCACTGTTCTACCACAGGTAAGGCTGTGAGGGGTTTTTTTTGGATGAAATTTACATTTAAAATAGTGGACCTTGGGTAAAGCAAATTGCCCTCCCCAATATGGATGGGCCGCACCAATCAGGTAAACAACAAAGACTGAACTCCCCCAAGGAAGAGTGAATTCTGCACAGATGACTTTCAAAATTCATCTGCAACATCCACTTTTCCTGGGTCTATTGCAGACTGCCTTTGGACTCCAACTGCAGCTTTCTGCATCTCTGACCTGTTGGCCTCCCTCACCCATCATAGTTTGGACTTGCCAAGCTTCCAATTGCATGAGCCAAGTCCCAAAAATAGCTCCCTTTTTCTATATATACATACATATCCTATTGGTTCTGTTTTTCTGAGAACCCAGAAGAGGAGGAGGAGAACCCAGAATGGGGGGATTATTTTAGTAGGAGAAGAACTATGAACAAATTCACAGATCAGGGCTAAGCTTGCTCAGAGTACAGTGAACTCCCTCTGGAGTTGAGGATTGTGTTGTCCATTTGAGAATTTTCAAGGGGTCTTTAGGACCCACCATAGAGGTCTTAGGTGCCAGTTTTGAGGGTTTTTTCTTTTTTTTTTCTTTTTTTTTATTATTATTTTTCTGAAGCTGGAAACGGGGAGAGACAGTCAGACAGACTCCCGCATGCGCCCGACCGGGATCCACCCGGCACGCCCACCAAGGGCGACGCTCTGCCCCTCTGGGGCATCGCTCTGCCATGACCAGAGCCACTCTAGCGCCTGGGGCAGAGGCCAAGGAGCCATCCCCAGTGCCCAGGCCATCTTTGCTCCAATGGAGCCTTGGCTGCAGGAGGGGAAGAGAGAGATAGAGAGGAAGGAGGAGGGGTGGAGAAGCAAATGGGCACTTCTCCTATGTGCCCTGGCCAGGAATCAAACCCGGGTCCCCCGCACGCCAGGTCGACACTCTACCACTGAGCCAACCAGCCAGGGCTGGGTTTTTTTCTATTGGTGAGGGAACAATGGACAGTTTAAACAATCAAATTTAATCAGAAATGTTCAGCGCATGTCCAATTTCCTCGCTCTCCATTTCTATTATAATTCAGATTATGCTATCATCCTTTCTTTCCCCTGTAGTTAACCAAAATGGTCATGTTTAACCATCAAGTTATTCCTGAAATCCTGGAGCCTCAACTCTCCTTGTGCAATCCCAGAATGTCCTGGGGTGGGGTGAGTAAATTCAGGGTTGGACTACAAGAAAAGAGAAGGCTACCACTTCCTTTCTAATGCGGTGGTTTGCTACTGTCAGGGAAAGACATTTGAATGGGACCTTGCTCTAGTCTTGTTTGTTTTCTTCACTAACTCATTGTCTGAGAAAGCTATGGAAGGGCTGGGTCATGTGGATGAAAGTTTCCATGGTGAGCATAGAAAGGAGGCAGAGTATACGTGTGTAAAAGTGATGTGGGTCTCATTTTATATCTCAAGTATTAGCTAGCTCTAGGCCGGGAGTGGCCAACAGTTTTTGCCCCTGGGCCAGATTAGAAAGAAAACTTTTTTCACGGGCCAGATGAAATATTAAAATTAAAAAATGTTAAATTCAAAGACAATTCATTTAAGTAAACAAAATTTTATTATGTAATTTGTTTATGAGTAAATATAAGTAATTTAGTACAACAAATTAACAAAAAAACTAATGTGTCGTGTTGAGGCACTTTGCATCACCTATTTTCTTTTAATATCTGGCTCTATACTTGTAGTAGCCATTCTTGACACAGCCTCCAAATGTAAATCGTTCAATCTTGATCTTGTACTTTTATTTAGATTCATTAAAGAAAAAGTTTGTTCACAAATATAAGTTGAGCTGAAGATTACTAAAGATATCATAGTTTATGTATAACGATTTAAAAGTACCACTTATTTCATTTCCACCGTGTGCCATGCAGAAAATGTTAAAAATTTAATCGCAGGCCGCATAAACTCATTACGTGGGCCGGATCCGGCCCGCGGGCCGTATGTTGGCCATGCCTACTCTAGGCTGTAGATTTCAGTGGGTGACAGTAGTTGCCAAATGTGCATGATGTTACTTGTTTTGTTTAGAAATTCTAGCTTGTCCTTTTCCTGTCCTTTGCTAAGTTTCTGTATTCATTCACTCATTCTTCATTCATTCATCCTATATTGAATGAACCCCTGTGGAAAATGTATTGAGTTGACCATTCAGCTCTGTCCCAAAGGAGTAGGAACACAGCATTAAAGGGAAAGGAATGGGGAGGTAGCTCTAGGCACTGCAGGACATGGTCTGCAATTCTATTTCTAATGGCCTTGGGGACCTGTATGAGTGGGAGGCGCCTTCCACACTGATGCTTGTCTAGAACTTAGAGAACCCTGATGGAGTGTCTCTCCTGCA
Organism: Saccopteryx bilineata; assembly: GCF_036850765.1. Classification (NCBI taxonomy): domain Eukaryota; kingdom Metazoa; phylum Chordata; class Mammalia; order Chiroptera; family Emballonuridae; genus Saccopteryx; species Saccopteryx bilineata. The sequence continues at coordinate 108,301,484 of NC_089494.1, read as the reverse complement.
GTTCAAGTTATCCTTGAGGTCTGACATCAACAAGAGGCAGATTTTATCTGGGAAAACAAGCTGCTCATCCAAAGAGAGATGGCTGTGAGAGAAAAATTCTCCCAGTGCTGGTCCTGTTGACTTATGTTGCAAAGGAGAACAATTTCAACACAAAGCCGTGCTTTTCCTCGAGCTGCCGATGCCACAGAATGGCTGTAAGCTACAGAAACCTGTTCCTTATGGCACGTACTAAACCTGTCAGGGATGCTGGTTGGATTTTAATTTTACGCTCTTGGCAGGCAATCAGGGTCTTTAATAGTATGGAGGCCAGAGGGAGGATGTTTCAAGACAGTAAGATCTTATCATAGAGTGCAATTAATGAATAATTATTAAAACCCAGAAATAACTGGGAAAGAAGGCGAGAGGCGGCAAAGCAATTCTCTGGTTTCGGGACTGTAATGAAACCTCCAGAGAGGAGGAATATGATACCCAGTTTCATGCAATTAAATCTGCCACGCTTCCCTTCACTGCAAGATCTGTGATTTAAAAAGGATGGGGGAAAAAGACCATCACTTAAAAAGAAAAAATGAGTCATTTGTTGACAACAAAATGTTTTTCTTTTTCAGTTTGATTTTCAGCATTTGAGTAGTAATTACACTTAGAATAAAATAATAACGACAACAATGAAACACCTGCTCCTTGAAGTCAATTTCTTAAGAGTGGGCAGCAGAGCTGGGGCGTGCCTCCGGCACTGGTGAGAACTGTTAAATTGTTGAACAAATTCACTGTGTGAGCTGCACAGGTCCCAGCTGCCATAAAGACGGCCTCACACATGTCTTCGGAACACACATCCTGCGGCTTCTGTCTTTCCCAGGCCCAATTTGGCCGGCTCCTTGCTGTCAGGCTATTTCCTCATGGAGGTTTGACTCCCACTGTTTCCTTTTTGCCTTAGCTCTAGAAAACCCTGTCATCTGTCAAACGGCTGTTTACGGTTCAAACGGCAGCCTGCTGAGTGGTTCTGTCTCTGGCTGGCATTCGGGTGCTCAGGCCACCGCTAAGCAGGTACACTTGGCTGCCGCACTCCCTGACCTCCTCAAAGAAGAAAAGCCATTGCTCATGCTGGCAGCGACCACAGACAGGGCATCTAGTCATTTCTCAGCCATTTCAGCTGCTCTTGGGCCCCGCTGGGCTGCCCAGAGCATCTAGGGTCAGCTCACCTTCAAGCAACCATTAGCTCCCTCGCAGCGACGCTGGGCCTGGACCAAGGAGAGCAGGTGGGAGCCAGGAGCCATTGAGATGGCATTTTCCTGGCGTAGGGTTGCTCATTACTGATGGCCATGGTGCAGAGCTGGGCTTTCGCTATTGATCTCTCTGCAGCATTTCATGAGGCCTTCCAGCACGTGGGGCCAAGCAGGGCTTCAAAATAAATAAGAGATAGATAAATAAGTAAATAGGGGTGTAGAGGGGTGCTCTTTACAGAGCAGCGAAGGAGTATGTATTCCAGTGTGCCACATTGTTCACAGGCACCTGGGATGTCTAACTGAAACTCAACTGTGGGAGGGCACGGGAAAGCAGGTGGTGGGTTCGAGGTCTGCCAGCCATCAGGCCCCTTGGGACGGGTTGGACATGCTGTCCTCTGCCCCGATGATGGGAATGGGGCTGGGAGGGAAAGGGTCAGTTCGTTTCTCCACAACCCTTGCCAGGCCAGGCGCCTTCCCTGGTCAGAATACTGAGAGCTGCTCCAGAATGAGCACTTGCTCTGTAATGATGGTGTCAACCCAGCTGGCACATGCACATGCACATGGGAGCTTAGAGGGGCAGTCATTTGTTTACAGTCATACAGTTAGGAACCAAGGGGTGTAACTGGATTTGAACCTGGGTCTAGTTGAACATCTAAATCGATGTTCTTGATCAGTCTTCTAAATGGCTTCACAGGCAGACGCAGCCTACCCCTCCCAGCCTTTCTCCAGCAGGGGGAGCCTCTGTGCATTAAGTGCCACCTGGCTCAGCTGGGGTCCCGTCACCGCGTTCTGTCACTGACACACCAAGTCCACTGGGTCCCAGTGCTTGCCCCCACCAACCTGACAGGGAGGGCCACAGCTCTCAGCGGCACTTCTATTGTGTCCTTGTCCTAGAATATCCCTCCAGAGTCACTCCTGCGACACCACAGCCAGACTGACTCTCCAGCTTGATACCGTAGTACAAGCCCTGCTTCCTCCTCCTGCAGTGCCCTCTCCTCTCCACTCTACTCTCATTTCTACCTGGTACCTTCCTGTTCAGTCCCCAGGACGCAGTTTAAACCACCCTTTCCTGAAAAACCTTTCTTGATGTTACAAGAGTCTGCCAGAGATTCTATCACAACTCATACTGTGTTTATGGTAAGGATCTGGTTACCTGCTGCCCTCGGTCACTGGAGTCACTGGACAAGTGATGAATAGGGATACTGTACCCCTACTCAAAATGCTTATCTGCTCTTTGTGGCTTATTTTTTTCTTTTGTTTGGTGCTAACTGGTCCAGAATGGCCTTGGCTTCACCCTTCAGTACTAAACCTGTCAAATCACCAAGTGTTCTAGACACTGTCATCACACAGGAACATTCTGTGTCACTTAAGGTAACATCAACTGTGTTGGGCAGATAAAATATTTTATGCTCACTTTGTTAAAGATGGTGCTGCCTACATGGAAGCCTGTCACCCAGGTGATATTAGTTGCCCTTCTTGCTTGGGATGAGCGTGATTGTATTAATGTGTGTTGGGGGAGGGCTTTCGCGCCAAAATGTTTTAAAAGGAAGAAAGATCACGTTGTTCCAGGGAAGAGGGATTATATTCTAGGAGGAGAACAGAGAAAGGCCATGTGGAGGAGGACAGGAGAAGCAGCCAAGATGGCAGAATGCTGAAGGAGAAGCCAGTTTGTGCAGAGAGAAGGAGATGGGGAACAGAGATGAATAAGGCTAGTGAGCTAGAAACCTTTGATTCTAGGAAACTCGGATAAGTCAGTAGCTTTGTGAGCACTGAATGAGTGGGTTTTGAGCCCATTGTGTGTTTTTACTTGCCTGCCAGGTGCAAGGTAGGATTAAAGGTAATGGTCCACCAGTTCTTGGCTCTGTTGTTTCATTACCAACTGTCCAAATCTAATGCAAATCTAAGCCAGGCAGCTGTGATAGTGGCCCTGGCTGCTGGTTTTACAAACTGCTATAGCAGCTCCAAAATATATCATGTATGATGGCTTCATAGAAGTTTATCTCTCACTCTTGTAAAATCCAGGGTAGATGTTCCTGATTGGAGGCATCCCCAAATTGATGATTCAGAAACCCAAGCTCCACCTTGGAGCTCAGCCATAGTCAACACATGGGTCCTAGGGTTCATTTGAATAAAGACAACAAAAGAGTAAAGGGTATAGAGCAGTGGTCCCCAATGTCTTTTGGGCCACAAACCGGTTTAATGTCAGAAAATATTTTCACGGACCAGCCTTTAGGGTGGGATGGATAAATGCACAAAATAAAATTATGCGACCAGCGTAAAAACTGTGGCATTTTTAAATATAATTGTCGAACTTACGAGACAAGCATCAAGAGTGAGTCTTAGACGGATGTAACAGAGGGAATCTGGTCATTTTTAAAAAATAAAACATCATTCAGACTTAAATATAAATAAAACGGAAATAATGTAAGTTATTTATTCTTCCTCTGCGGACCGGTCTGCGGCCCGGGGGTTGGGGACTGCTGGTATAGAGTAACAAACAGGTTGCGAAACTTCCAGGGTCAGGCCTGGGGGTGGGGGTGTACCATGACTCTGCCTTCACTCCACTGGCTAGATCAGAGGGACATGCCTCATCTCCAGGGAGGCTGAGAGATGTAGCTCCCTGTGCGCGGTTTCTGATACACTGTTTACTTGGCCGTAGCATGTCTGCAGGATTTTGAAGCACCAAACTTCCTTCCAAGTGCCCCTTCTTAATCCCTTATTGAAGAAAATGTTCACTTTCAGTTCACTCTACCAATGACTATTATCGCATGAGTTCTAGTTATTTGCAACCTAAAAAGCTGCAGAAGGACTGGCATCTAGATTTATTCAGCCTCTTTTACTTGGTAGTTAGAGATTCCTGAACATGCCAGGCAATGACGATTGATGGCCAAGTTGAGAGTGACTCAGGTAAGGCACTCTCTGCCATCTCTCTCCTCTCAAAACAGCCCATCACTTGATTTTTTTTGTTTGTTTGTTTGTTTTTAATTTTTTTTTTAGAGAGAGAGGGATAGACAGGGACAGACAGACAGGAATGGAGAGAGATGAGAAGCATCAATTATTAGTTTTTCATTGCGTGTTGCAACACCTTAGTTGTTCATTGATTGCTTTCTCATATGTGCCCTGACTGCAGGCCTTCAGCAGACCAAATAACCCCTTGCTGGAGCCAGCGACCTTGGGTTCAAGCTGGTGGGCTTTTTGCTCAAACCAGATGAGCCCGCGCTCAATCTGGCGACCTCGGGGTCTCGAACCTGGGTCCTCTGCATCCAAGTCCAACGCTCTATCCACTGCGCCACCGCCTGGTCAGGCAGATTTTGTTTTTATTTCAAGTGACAGAGCAAGTGCAAGTTTAGGTGAGACATCATTATACCTCAGAACTCTCAGGGAGGACTAACCATTTGCATATCTCAGCTTGACTCAATTAAGCTTCTCTATCCATCTCTTGTGGTTGTTATGACCAATTTTCTTCTAAGAAATTGCTCTAAAGGCTATTTGAATACCCACTGTACTGAAATGCAAAACAGGAGCTTCCTTTAAGACATGGCCCAAAGAACCCTTCCAAAAAACTTCATTGGCTAATGCCATTCTACTTCATACCACTTGGACTCCCAGTGTGCTCAGCAAGTGGACCTGAATATTGAAATTGACTTGCATTTGTTCCAAAGCAATTTCCTTCCCTGGGCATCTATATGTAGTAAACATCTTGAATTTCCCTTTCTCAAGAGCAATTAATAAAGTGTTTAATTTGAAGCAACATTAGCCTTTATCATGCTGAATCACTTGAATGCCCCTATTGTTGTAAAGTAGTGTACTTTAATCTGTGGGTCACACAGAGACACCAAGGCAGGTTACAGAAGAAATTTTGAGGAGTTTATTAATTAACTGGCTAGCTACACAGGGCACAGTCCCAAACCATGTAGGCCTCATACAGTTCTGAGCCTGCTTTTATACAAAATCAAGTACTGGTTGGGGTGGGTGAGGAGGGGCTTGTGACCCCTTTGTCCAGAGGTGTAAATCACTCTCATGACTTTAGGATGGGAGGGTGAGTCAGTGTGTAGGAATTCCTAATTAAGGTACAAAACATAGTTTTCTAAGGTTTTCAGATAAATCCTATCTTCTATGCTCTGTGTGGCAAGTGGCCCCAGGCACCCTTTCAGAGAATTCTAGGAATTAGCTGAACTATGACTAGGTGACCCAGTTGTCCTTGTAAGCCAGGAAGCTCCTGCATTCTTCTCTTTCCATTCTCTACAGAAAGGAGGGGTAAGGGGGCCTGACTTTTCCTTTTTAAAATGGCATTGCTAATACTAAGTTTTACAGTTCTCTGGCACCTTATCACATTCCCCACTGGTTATATCATGGGTCAAATCCTTGACTCATTCTCCTCTAGGGGGAGTATAAGTACCTTGGGGGATCATTAATCCAGAGTTCGTTGATGCACAGTGATCTCTGTCGTGCTTGTTATGCTGTTCATTAGCAGTGGCAACAGACACAGACCTATCAGGCAAGTTCCTAGGAGCAGTAAGGCTGCTCCTATTAGGGTTTTGAACTCACCAAAGGCTGAGTACCATCACCCCATAAGGCTATTGGGGTCCCAGTCGTGTCAGACTTGCACAGGCACATGTGCCAGTTTTGTCATCTTCTCGACAAGGTCCTCAACTGCCTGGCCCTGGTCATCTATTTGCAGGCAACAATTAGTGAGACTGAATTTCCCACACACTCCTCCTTCTGCTGCTAACAGATAGTCTAGTGCCAACCTGTTTTGGTAGATGGCATTTCTCATCTGAGTGTGGGGTCACTTGCTGATGTGCAGGGAAGGTTAGGGCTCTCCCAGTCTCATTGGTAATAATTTCCAAAACTGCCTGCAATCAGATAATCCAGTTTAACATGTCAATGGGGGTGCGGTACCCCCAAGATCCATCCTGTGCCCAGGTGGCAGGTATTGGATTATCCGCTCTGGGGGCCATTCATTATCTTTCCAGTCTCCTATTTGGAGTTTCCTCTTTACCTGTTGTAAGGGCTGTGGAGCTGGGTTACCAAGTAGTTCCCCTGTTTATGGAGGCGAGAGGATAAATGAGGGCTTTATCGTACCTATCACACAGCTTCCTTCCCAATTTCTGGGGAGGCGGGTATAGGCCCTGTTCCCACAGATCCAGTAAAGTCCACGTGGTGCTATCCAGTCTCTGGCCCTGCCTGGGTCCCGCCAGGCTCCAGTTAGCTCAGGGGAATCTGGTCAACGGATTTCTCTCTCCGTCTGGTTTCCCCACCACACACTTTACTTGGAGGTGGCATTATAGTACCGTTGTCCAAGGCAAGTCAGTTCCCCAACTGATTCAGTCAGATCTCCTCCGTAGAGCGTCAGCCTGGCGTGCAGGGGACCCGGGTTTGATTCCCGGCCAGGGCACACAGGAGAAGCGCCCATTTGCTTCTCCACCCCCCCCCTTCCTCTCTGTCTCTCTCTTCCCCTCCCGCAGCCAAGGCTCCACTGGAGCAAAGATGGCCCGGGCGCTGGGGATGGCTCCTCTGCTCCAGGCGCTAGAGTGGCTCTGGTCGCGACAGAGCGACGCCCCGGAGGGGCAGAGCATTGCCCCCTGGTGGGCAGAGCGTCGCCCCCTGGTGGGTGTGCTGGGTGGATCCCGGTCGGGTGCGTGTGGGAGTCTGTCTGACTGTCCCCATTTCCGGCTTCAGAAAAATACAGAAAAAAAAAAAAAAAGAAAGTGAGCATAATATATTTTATCTGCCCAACAGAGGGCCGGACTATAAAAAAAAACTATGAACAAATACCTATGCACACTGCACATATCTTATTTTAAAATAAAAAAACAAAACAGGAACAAATACAATATTTAAAATAAAAAACAAGTAAATTTAAATCAACAAACTGACCAGTATTTCAATGGGAACTATGGGCCTGCTTTTGGCTAATGAGATGGTCAATGTGCTCCTCTCACTGACCACCAATGAAAGAGGTGCCCCTTCCGGAAGTGTGGTGGGGGCCGGATAAATGGCCTCAGGGGGCCGCATGTGGCCTGTGGCCGTAGTTTGAGGACCCCTGCCTTAGTATTTTCTGGTGCCTCTGGGTCTAGGGGTGTGTGGGTCAAATAAGTTTGCAAATATGATGTATATGTTTGCTTGCTTATAGTTTGTATTGGAGGACAGGCAAGGTCTTTCTTTATAGCCTAAGTCTTAGTTTTAAGACTAAGCTTTTCCCACCCTTTTAATACTAAGATCTTCTCAACACTAAACTTTTCCCCACACCCTTGACTGTTGCATGATGTGGGATGGTGCACTTTTATGAGGAATGCCATTTATGCATCAGGTAAGTGACTTTGTATCAGAGACTTCCTTATTTGTATATTGTATTAAAGGTTTTGATTTCTACACTATAAAATTGGGCAGACCGGGGACTCATGCTCTCTCTCAGTTCCTGAAATTAGCATTGCAAGGAGAGGCAGCCAAGATGGCGAAGTGCTGAAGGAGAAGCCAGTTTGTACAGAGAGAAGGAGATGGGGAACAAAGGTGAATAAGGCTGATGAGGTAGAAACCTTTGATTCTAGGAATACTCAGATAAGTCAGTAGACTGAATAAGTCAACCCTGAATGGAAAGGGAAGTGTTTTTCCACTGTGTGTATTTCTCGCCTGCCAGATGCAAGCTAGGATTAAAAGTAATGGCCCACCAGTTCTTGGCTCCGTTGTTTTATTATCTGTCTGAATCAAATGCAAACCTGCATGGGCCAGGCACCAGAGAAGGAGTACCTTGGCTACTGGCCTGACAGGGTGCATAAACTCTGTAAGCTTTCTATAGTCTAAGAAAGCTGTGGGGGTCTTCTGAGGATCCTGAATAACTTCTGACATCTTAGACAACTTTATGGTTCTTTTTCATAGTATCTTCCCTGATCCTGGCTAACAGAAACTGGTGGAAAGTGTCCAATATTTTCCCACTTGCTTGGGTGTTAGAGTCCCGCTTAGGCCAGGCAACCAGAAATATTTTCTCGAGGTGGCCTCGGTTATCTTAAGTGGGGCAGCATATGTACAGTACAGAGTCTAACAGTCCTGTTGGGCCTGAGGGATCCCCGAGAAAGGGGATCCTGAGCTCTCTAATTCTATAGGTGACTTGGGAAAAAAAGGATTTAAACTATTTCCTATTACATCCATGCCTCAAATTCTAAAAATCTAGTTAAAACCACCAACTGAAATGACCAATATTTTATAAAATAAATATTACACTCAATCCTAAATCCCTTTTACATTCTAAGAAAACATACCTTATTTATGCTGTAACTTTATGCACCCTAACAGAAAATGTCTAAAAAGCTCAAGAGAAACAAATTTATGTTCACATCTGTTGGGCAGATAAAATGTATTATGCTCACTTTGTTAAAGATGGTGCTGCCCACGAGGAGGCCGTCGCCCAGGTGATATTAATGTGTGTTGGGGTGGGTTAAAGGCAGGCAGAATCCTTGTAGCCTGGGGCTTGGTTTTGGGATTAAACCTTTCCTACCCTTTTTGATGTAGGGCGGTACAATCCAATCATGCCTCAGAGAAGTGACTTTGTATTAGAGACTTCCCTATTTTGTATATTGGATTAAAGGTTTGGATTTCTACACTATAAAATGGGGGCAGAACGAGAGCTTGCTCTCTTGGTTCCTGAGATTATCATTAGAGGAGAGAGCAGAGCAGAGAGCAGAGAGTAGGCCACGTGGAGTAGGCCAGGAGAAGCAGCCAAGATGGCGGAGTGCTGAGTGAGATGCCAGTTTGTGCAGAGTTTGTATCTGGGATAAGGAAGGAGATGGGGAACTGAGGAGAATAAGGCTGGTGAGCTAGAAACCTTTGATTCTAGGAAACTCGGATAAGTCAGTAGCTTTGTGAGCACTGAATGTGAGTGGGTTTTGGAGCCCAGTGTGTATTTTCACTTGCCCACCAGGTGCAAGCTAGAATTAAAGATGACAGCCCATCAGTTTTTGGCTCCATTGTTTCTTTACCGACTGTCCGAATCCAATGCGAACCTGCATGGGCCAGGCTGCTGTGTTGGCGGCCTTGGCCACTGGCCTTACAACATCCTTTAGCCCTTTTCATCTGGGCACAAAACTTGAAATGTTTTCTACTACCACACTTAGTCCTCTATTTTCTCCCTTCCATTCACTATGTTGAGAATTCTACCGTTAAGCCAATTAATAGTAATATTTGTCACTCTGGATTTGGTGACCTAACATTGAACAATACTGCTTCTATGGTCCACAGTTCATGAGCACACTGGACCTTACCAGTTTAACTGCTTCAAAAATGATAAGCTGAACATTTGTATACCATATAAAAAGATATCATTAATAATCATCACATTCCCTAATATTTAAACCAAGATTTCAACACCACAGGGCTATGAAATAGTAAATAAAAAGGAGAACTAACAAAAGACTCTTGAAATAATATATACATTTCCAACATAGAAAATATTTTTCTACAACAACGGATCCTTGGTACAAAAAGAAGTCTTTGTATTTAGCAGACTATGCAATTTTATCTGCCTCATCATTAGTACAAATTTAGTACAATTTACAATAAGAGGATTGTAAACTACTACTCCAGTGAACCATGATTTACTGAGAAAAATAAGGAATGGTCAAAATGCACTCACTATTTTGTAGCTACCCAGCTGGCATAAAAGAGCTAACCCTCTTTTTGACCCACAGTGCTTTATATTATTAAAGTCACTATAAGGGTCGGGGTGCCTGGGATTCCTGGTGTCCGAAGAGGAGCAGGTGCTGGGAGCTGCGTGAGGGTCACCACTTGGCATCGCTTCTTGGAGCATAAGTGAGCACAGCGGGGCCCTGAACACTATGGAGGCAGCACTATCACTGCTGCCGCTCCCCCCCCCTTTTTTTTTCCCAATTATGGCTTCTTTCTCTGCCTCTTCTTCAGCAGACATTAGCAAAACAATGGCCCCTCCCAAGCAGGAATATAATTCAATCTGCCACTTGCAATCAACTGCTCTGCTCTGAGTGGCTGCCCAGCGCTATTTTTAACAATAAAAGTAGCAAACTAAAAAAACACAAATTTTACAAACTCATTTTCCCAACAGTGGGCTATTCTAGTTCACATGAAGTCCTCAATTTCCCTGGGGACATAGTAACCCTATAATCCCCTGAGAACCCTTTCTCACAATTCTTGACCATCATGGCTAAAGCAGTGGGTTTCCCCTGTGAACCTCATGCCTCCCACGTAAGACAACAATTAGGCCACACAAAAGATTTGGGGAAGGGTAGGGGAAATTTGGAGGGGACCCACACTTGCTTTGGCCTTGTGGGAGAGAGTCGGAACCCTCTCTTAGTGTCAGTCTGGTTCATTCCGCACTCATTCTCTCACACAACTTCTCACACACCATTGGAGGAAGACAAGTAACTACCCCTAACCTATGGAGGGTCCATGTGACTTTCCTGTCTTAGGGAGGGGAAGGGGAGAGGCAGCCAAGGGTCTGTCCCTGATAATCCCATCACCAATAATCTGATCACTCATGATCCCATCACTCATTCTCCTTCCCGAAGCTGCAATTCATTTCAAGGAACTGATAATCAGCAAGGTCCACACCTGCGGTTTGTTATTTTCCAAACATTTCCATCTGGCCTTGTTCCCTTATTTTTCTCAAAGGTTCTTCTAAAAAAAAGCTCTAATCTTTTCTATTTTTCTTCTTAATAGTATTCCTACCCTGTATCTTCCAAATGGGTAAAACTTCTTTGGGTCAGTGTTGGTCAAATAAGTTTGTAAATATGATATATAGGTTTTCTCGCTTCTAGTTTGCATTGGGTGTGGGGGACAGACTGTAAGCAGGCAGGGTTGTTATACCCTAAGGCAGGGGTCCCCAAACTATGGCCCGCAGGTGCATGCAGCCCCCTGAGGCCATTTATCTGGCCCCCGCTGCACTTCTGGAAGGGGCACCTCTTTCATTGGTGGTCAGTGAGAGGAGCATAGTTCCCATTGAAATACTGGTCAGTTTGTTGATTTAAATTTACTTGTTCTTTATTTTAAATATTGTATTTGTTCCCGTTTTGTTTTTTTTTACTTTAAAATAAGATATGTGCAGTGTGCATAGGGATTTGTTCATATTTTTTTTTATAGTCCGGCCCTCCAACGGTCTGAGGGACAGTGAATTGGCCCCCTGTGTAAAATGTTTGGGGACCCCTGCCCTAAGGTTTAGTTTTAAGAATAAGCCTTTCCCACCATAAATGACTTTATATCAGAGACTTCCTTGTTTGTATATTGGATTAAAAGTTTTGATTTCTACACTATAAAATGGGGCAGACTGGGAGCTTGCTCTCTCTCAGTTTCTGAGATTAGCATTAGAGGAGAGAGCAGAGAAAGGAGAGCAGAGAAAGGCCACGTGGAGGAGAGGAGAAGCAGCCAAGATGGAGGAATACTGAAGGAGAAGCCAGTTTTTGCAGTTTGTACAGAGAGAAGGAGATTGGGAACAGAGGTGAATAAGGCTAGTGAACTAGAAAACTTTGATTTTAGGAAACTCAGATAAGTCAGTGGCTTTTGGAGCCCTGAATGAAAAGGGAAGTTTTTCTCACTATGTGTATTTCTTGCCCACCAGGTGCAAGCTAGGATAAAGATGATGGCCACCGGTTAGTTCTTGGCTCTGTTGTTTCATTACCATCTGTCCAAATCAAATACGAACCTGCATGGGTCAGTCAGCTGTGCTAGTGGCCACAGCTACTGGCTTTACAGTCAGTATGTAGCTATCTGAAACTAGATTCTACTCTATACTTCCTCCAGCACTCTCTTAGGTCTTTAGTTAGTTTTTAGCTTTAAGCAATATAATATTTCTATGAATTTTGCTTTTTATAATTTGTGGGCTTTAGAACAGTTTTCTCAGAGTTGCCTTTCAAAAGTGACAACCATCTGCTGAGTCCACCTTGGGATATTTGCTCTCTGTAGTATAGGCCAGTCAGTATAAACCCCTGACTAGGTCAGACCCAGAGATGGAAGAGGTTTCCCTCAGCTTCCGGAGGACGGCCACTAAACCATATGAAGTAAACAAATTTCCCTTCACTTTTGCCCTTTGGTTTTAAGCCAGAAATTTCCAATTGAAATTACACCAGAGATTTTCCTGATAAACAGAGAAACCTACAAAACATACAATTTATTATTTACATTTACACTTGACTTTTAGGCACAGTTCAATGGACAAGGGAAAGGGGTGCCCCATCAGGAGCCTCTCAGGTGCTCACCTGGCTGCATTCCTCACAGGAGCTTAGACACCTCTTAGCATTGGTGGGTCAGTATAAAGCCCTGACTAGGATCAGAGAGTGTCTGATACCACCACAAGCTGTATGAAGATCACCACGGAACCGCAGGTTTGAACCCACTCAGACTCTGTAGTTATTCACCGTGGAGCCACAAACCTGAAACTCAGGTGCAGGCACCAAAGATCTTCACTCACACACCAGTCACTCAGGTTTTCAGACAGAAACAATAAAAGCAAAGAATGAGATCTCGACGTGGACAGACAGCACAAAGGTGTCCCTGGAAGTCTGAGGCAGGACTTAGTCCTCACTAATGTCTTCCCTGAGAGCACAAACAGACATCCTCACTAATTGTCTTTCCTGAGAGCACAAACAAATGTGTCTCAGGAAGTCCCAGGCAGGACCTAACTCTCTGCCAACATCTTGACCCTGGAGAGCCTATTGCATAAGTCCGATCGCGTCTGATCCTTTTTCTCAATAGTTCCAGATTGACTAGTCACAAACAGAAAAGCTAGAATTCAAAACAGACAGAAAGCTAGAATTCAGTAAAGCAAAATATTTGCCTTACTTACCTCCAGAGGTCAGAATTTACACTCCTTGATTTCTCTGCCAAATAGTCAAATTTTAGGGACTGGGGGTGTCTGCTGTGAAGTTGTCTGAGATCCACAGGAAAACTGGAGCCCTGGAACATCTCAGGGTACCCCTCTTAGAGATCCAGTGGGGTCAGGCTACCTTCAGGAGAGGCCAGCCAGTCTGAGTGTCTCTACCTGGTGACGCGGAACACTGGTATCCCAGACAAGCCCCCAAATGTTGTAAAGTACTGTACTTTAATCCGCTGGTTACATAGAGACACCAAGGCAGGTTACAGAAGAAATTTTGAGGAGTTTATTAATTAACTGGCTAGCTACACAGGGCACAGTCCCAAACCATGTAGGCCTCATACAGTTCTGAGCCTGCTTTTATACAAAATCAAGTACTGGTTGGGGTGGGTGAGGAGGGGCTTGTGACCCCTTTGTCCAGAGATGTAAGTCACTCTCATGACTTTAGGATGGGAGGGTGAGTCAGTGTTTAGGAATTCCTAATTAAGGTACAAAACATAGTTTTCTAAGGTTTTCAGATAAATCCTATCTTCTTTGCTCTGTGTGGCAAGTGGCCCCAGGCACCCTTTCAGAGAATTCTAGGAATTAGCTGAACTATGACTAGGTGACCCAGTTGTCCTTGTAAGCCAGGAAGCTCCTGCATTCTTCTCTTTCCATTCTCTACAGAAAGGAGGGGTAAGGGGGTCTGACTTTTCCTTTTTAAAATGGCATTGCTAATACTAAGTTTTACAGTTCCTTGGCATCTTATCACATTATAACCATAACTGAGCTGCTCATCTACGCACATACTTACACTGCAGAATTATCAGCCTAAGGGCAAGTAAATGCCTGAGTTCAGTGTGCAATTCCTTTTGCTCAGAAGTTCATCCTGCTCGTGTCTGCTCTAGCGTCTCTCCATCCATCCAAGGTTGCAGTGCCCTGCATTGACTTGCTCTAAGTACTCCAGCCACACCTTTTTTTTCTTTCTTTCTTTTTTGACCCACAGCACATGCATATTTTTCTTCTCTGGTTCCTGCTTCTTTGACCATCTTCCCCCCACCCCCACAACACACACACAGTAGTCTTAGTTAATTTGTTCTTCACTGACAAGAGAAGTGTGTGTTTAATTGTCTGACCCTGTGGTTTTAATTCAGGTCCTATTTTAATCAGTTCCTGCAAAGAAATCTTTGCTACTCTAAGACATGGGGTGCTCTATGTTTCTTTCTAAAAGCTATCTTTCACACTTAATTCTTCAGTTCTTATGGAACTGATTTTTATGTATGGTTTCCGGTTAGGTGCTAAATTTATTTTTGCCATTCAGAGATCCAATAGATCAACCACTGTGTATGGAAAAGTCCATTCTTTACCTACTTCCCTGAAGTATCACTTTGTTATAAATCAGGTGACCATATATTTTAACTATATTTCTTGATGTTCTGTTTTGTTGTCAGTTTGTATATTCTCATGCTAATATCACACAATCTTAAGTATTATAATTTTATAATAGGTCATGATATCTGGTAGTTCATATCCCTCACCTTTGTTCCTCATCTTCAAAATTACCTTGATTATACTTAGCCCTTGGTATTTCTATATAAATTGTGGAATCAACTTGTAAATGTCTACAAAATAACTGCAAGGATTTTGATTGATCTCAAATTGATCTGGAAGGAGTTTATATCTTTATAGCAATGAGTTTCCTAATTCATGAACATCATATAGGCATTTCAATTTAAGATTCACTTAATTTCTCTCATTAATGCTTTATTTTCAATGTATAGGTTTTGCTAATATTTTTTTAGATTTACTCCTAGATATCTGATTTTTTTTAAATGCCATTGCAAACTGTAACATTTAAAAATTGACTTTGTATCTAGAGACTTTGTGAAATTCGCCTATTAGATTCTCTGTAGATGCTTTTGGATTTTCTGTACACAGTCATGTAGTCTGTGAAAAATAAGAGTTTTATTTCTTTGTCTTTAATCCTTTTACTATCTTTTTTCTTGTCTTGTTGCACTGCCTACCTGCTCTAGTTTTGTCACACTCCAAATAGACACTTGTGCAAGGATAACAAACATGTCTATAAAACTTTTTTTTTAAACTCCCCTCTTTTGTAAGATTGTCTATGTGCTACTGCATCCACCTGGACAGCCCTATCTGCCCTCATTTGGCTTAGGAAAAATTTATGTACTCTTTAATACATAAATATCTCAGCTTAAATTTTTTCAGAAAGATTTCACTTATCCCTCTGAGTCTGGGTATAGAGAGTGGGAATTGCCTAGTATCAAGGTGATTAAGCACAGCGCTTAGGACACAAGGCTGAAATTGCTTATATATGAGTTTGTCTCTCCCACTGAACTATAAGCCCTTCAAGGGCAGAAACTCTACAATGCTCATTACTATAGTACCATTACTTACCACAGTGCCTAGCATACCATAAGCATTGCATAGATGTTAGCTTATCAGGATCCTTATCCTAATCCTGTCTTCACCCTCTTCCTCTTCATCTAGATACTGAAGAATGGCCCCCATCATTATCTGAGCCCAGGAAAGTTTTTGAGTTATCTGTCTTTTCCACTAAACTGTGATATCCTCAAGTGTAAATATTGTATCTTTTATGCTTACATTCCTAGTGTTTCACAGGGATCTGCCTCTTATCAGACACCTAACAGAGGCATGAATGAGTGAATGAATAAATGAATAAGTTGATTGATGAGGGGTCCTTGCTAATTGAAACAGAAGCCTATACAGAATGATTGGGATAGCAACCTGTGATACACTGCAGAATTATAATCCTAAAGCCAAAATGAGTGTTTTAGTTCACTGTGCATTCCCCTTACCCCAGAAGCTACTCTTGCTGACAATTCTCTCATCTCTTTCCACCTTTCCAGAATTGCAGTGTCCTGCATGGCTTCCTTAAACCACCATCATAAGCTCCAGAAAACTCAGGCTAGATACTTTTCTTCTTCCAAGAATCGAAACCACTTATCCTAATTCTTTACACTCTCCTTCGGCATTCTTTTTTCTCAGAATTAAAGTTCGCTTCCATCTTTATGCCTTTCTGTAGACCAGGCATCCCCAAACTATGGTCCGTGGGCTGCATGCGGCCCCCTGAGGCCATTTATCCAGCCCCCCCGCTGCACTTCCAGAAGGAGCACCTCTTTCATTGGTGGTCAGTGAGAGGAGCACTGTATGTGGCAGCCCTCCAACGGTCTGAGGGACAGTGAACTGGCCCCCTATGTAAAAAGTTTGGGGACCCCTGCTGTAGACCCATGTCTCTGTCTCTTTCTGCCTTGATTTTCATCACTAGCTCTTCTCCCCACCTGAGTCTGTTGCTTTGCTATTTCAAAACTTGAGATACACTTTTTTTTTTTTTTTTTTGTACAGAGAGAGGGATAGATAGGAACAGACAGCAGACAGGAACGAAGAGAGATGAGAAGCACCAATCATCAGTTTTTAGTTGCAAAACCTTAGTTGTTCATTGATTGCTTTCTCATATGTGCCTTGACCGTGGGGCTACAGCAGACAGAGTGACCCCTTGCTCAAGCCAGCGACCTTGGGTCCAAGCTGGTGAGCTTTGCTCAAACCAGATGAGCCCGCAATCAAGCTGGTGACCTCGAGGTCTCGAACCTGGGTCCTCTGCGTCCCAGTCCGATTCTCTATCCACTGCGCCACCACCTGGTCAGGCAAAATACACATTCTTAAGTTTTTAGACATTATGGAGTTAATCACATATGCGGGGACCTAGAAGAGCTTGGGAAAGACCTATTTTTCATGCTCTGACATTGGGACCCATCATAACTCAGCCAGGAGTTCACAACCCAGAGACCTGCATTGCAGAATGGAGCTCTGTAGGACATCTCTCCAGAATCCCTCATCTTCCACTGGCAGGTGACTTCCCCTCCTTCAGCCTTCCCTGGAAGCCTGCCTCTTGTTTGGTGTTGCCTTTCTACAAGGCCTCATTGCATGTTGTCTTCCCATCTGAAAACTCAGTTCTATATCTTGTGATGGTCAAGCAGCTGGGCAGCTCCTGACAGGGTCTGCTTTATGGGAGGGGTCTGCATGTGTTAGTGCCAGCTGACTGGAGACTTGCAGGGAGAGAGGGGCTGGGCCAATGCACCAGTGAGGTCAGGGCCTTGTAAATGCAAGCTCTTCCTCTAGGCCTGCAAGTCACTAACTGCAACTTCTTTCACCCCTTCTCCCTCTTCTCTCCCCTAGATAAACATGTCTGTTCAGCTACAGTGACCAGTTAGTTGCTTCTCCCTGAAGCAATATATCTAATCAAACCCTGTTTGATAGATGTTAACTACTAAAGCACTCTTTTGATCTAGACCAGGACTATGGTAAGGCAAGCTAAGCACCTAGGATAGAAAATTTAAGGAGATGTTCAGTCTTCGGTACTGACCTTGCACCTCGCATGTCTCTGAGAGGGGGTTGCCTCCTTAATTTTTTGCCCTAGGCACCTCACTTGTCTAACCTAGCCCTGGTTTTGATTCAGATGTTTTCAGCAAGTGATCCTTCAATGCAGACTAAGTAACCATAGTGAGATTCACAGAGTACAGAAAGCCCCTTCCCCTCCAAACCTTCCCTTTTACCTTTCTACTGCACCTTGAAATGTTTATTAGTCCAGATTTGTCCTTGTAAGAGCTGCTATCTGTTGAGAGTTTGGTACCTTCTGGGTTCTGAGCTAGGTCTGCTCTTAGTTATGATTGATCATTCTCTTGGCAACCCTGCAAGGTTCGTGTTGATGCCAATTTTTCAAATGAGAACACAAGCCATTAGAGATGGTTGTTTGCCCAGCTAAGGAAAGGCAGAGCCAGGGTCTGGCTCAGATCTGTCTGCCACCCCGGCATTCTCTACTCACTGAGCTGCCCTTACACCCAAGAGGGCATCTACTGAGCAGAAAGAAGCTATTGAGTTTCTCAGTGGCAAGGGTTTGAGTGTAGGGGAAAGCAAAGGGCTCAAGAAAGGAAGATCGAGAGGAGATTCTGGAGTCAAGGGAAGGGCACAGAAAGCCCGCTCTCCAACTTGACCTGTTCCTAGCAGGCTGTGTTACCCTGGCCAGAGAGGACTGTACTGGGTCAGGCCAAACCCCGTGAATTCCTTTGGCAGGAGGTAGCCCAGCCCACCTGCCTGGACCCCCTTTCTGCCCTACTCTCTATAGTCTCTCAGTGCCCAGTTCATGTTCTCCTGTCCTGGACACATTTTACTCCTTTTTATTATTATTATTAATTTTAATGGGGTGACATTGATAAATCAGAGTACATATGTTCAGAGAAAACAGCTCTAGGTTATTTTGCCATTTGCTTATGCTGCATTCCCATCACCCAAAGTCCAATTGTCTTTCGTCACCTTCTAACTGGTTTTCTTTGTGCCCCTTCCCTACCCCAACACCCTCCCTCTCCTCCCCCCACCCTGTAACCCGCTCGCTCTTGTCCATGTTTCTGAGTCTCGATTTATATCCAACCTATGTATGAAATCAAATAGTTCTTAGTTTTTTCTGATTTACTTATTTCACTCAGTTAAATGTTATCAAGGTCCATCCATGTTGTTGTAAATGATCCGATGTCATCATTTCTTATGGCTAAGTAGTATTCCATAGTATATACGTACCAAAGCTTTTTAATCCACTTGTCCACTGACGGACACTTGGGCTGTTTCCAGACCTTTGTTATTGTGAACAATGCTGCCATAAACATGGGGGTGCATTTCTTCTTTTCATACAGAGCTATGGTGTTCTTGAGGTATATTCCTGAAAGTGGGATAGTTGGTCAAAAGGCAGTTCAATTTTTAATTTCTTGAGGAATCTCCATACTGTTTTCCACAGTGGCTGCACCAGTCTGCATTCCCACCAGCAGTGCAGGAGGGTTCCCTTTTCTCCACATCCTCGCCAGCACTTATTCTGTGTTGTTTTATTGATGAGCGCCATTCTGACTGGTGTGAGGTGATATCTCATTGTGGTTTTAACTTGCATTTCTCTAATGATTAGTGATGTTGAGCATTTCTTCATATGCCTTTTGGCCATCTGTATGTTCTCTTTGGAAAAGTGTCTATTCATTTCTTTTTCCCACTTTTGGATTGGATTTTTTGTCTTCCTGGTAGTAAATTTTACAAGTTCTTTATAAATTTTGGTTATTAACGCCTTATCAGACGCATTGTCAAATATATTCTCCCATTATGAAGTATGTTTTTTTATTCTGTTCTTATTGTCTTTACCTGTGTAGAAGCTTTTTAGTTTGATATAGTCCCATTTGTTTATTCTGTCTTTTATTTCACTTGCCTATGGAGACAAATCAGCTAACATATTGCTGTGAGAAATGTCAGAGATATTACTGCCTATGTTTTCTTCTAAGATGCTTATGATTTAATGGTTTCCATTTAAGTCTTTTATCCATTTTGAGTTTATTTTTGTGAGTGGTGTAAGTTGGTGGTCTAGTTTCATTTTTTTGCAGGTAGCTTTCCAATTTTCCCCAACACCATTTGCTGAAGAGGCTCTCTTTACTCCAATGTATGTTCTTACCTCCTTTGTCAAATATCAGTTGTCCATAAAGGTGTGGGTTTATTTTTCGGTTCTCAGTTCTGTTCCATTGATCTATATGCCTGTTCTTATGCCAGTACCAGGCTGTTCTGAGTACAATGGCCTTATAGTATAACTTGATATCCGGAAGTGTGATACCTCCCATTTTGTTCTTTCTTTTCAAGATTACTGAGGCTATTCATGTTCTCTTTTGGTTCCATATAAATTTTTGGAATATGTGTTCTATATCTTTCAAGTAAGTCATTGGTATTATAATTGGTATTACATTAAACTTATAAATTGCGTTGGGTAATATAGATATTTTAATGATGTTTATTCTTCCTAACCATGAGCACGATATATGCTTCCACTTGTTTGTATCTTCCCTGATTTCTTTTATCAATGTTTTAGAATTTTCCAAGGACAAGTCTTTAATCTCCCTGGTTAAATTTATTTCTAGGTACTTTATTTTTTTGGTTGCAATGGTAAAGGGGATTGCTTCCTTAATTTCTCTTTCTGACAGTTCATTGTTAGTGTATAAAAATGCCTCCTCTGATTTCTGAGTATTAATTTTATATCCTGCCACCTTGCTGAATTCATTTATCAGGTCTAATAGTTTTTTGACTGAGACTTTAGGGTTTTCTATATACAATATCATATCATCTGCAAATAATGATAGTTTTACTTCTTCTTTTCAAATTTGGATGTCTTTTATTTTTTTTCTTGTCTGATTGCTGTGGCTAGGACTTCCAGAACTCTGTTGAATAAGAGTGGTAAAAGGGGGCACCCCTGCCTTGTTTTTTATCTTAAGAGGATTGCTTTTAATTTTTGCCCATTGAGTATGATGTTGGCTGTGGGTTTGTCGTAGATGGCCTTTATTATGTTGAGGTATGTTCCCTGTATTCCCACTTTGCTGAGAGTTTTGATCATGAACGGGTGCTGGATTTTATCAAATGCTTTTTCTGCATCTATTGAAATTATCATGTGTTTTTTCTCCTTCCTTTTGTTTATGTGATGAATCACATTGATTGATTTGCAAATATTGTACCAGCCTTGCCTCCCAAGAATAAATCCCTCTTGATTCTGGTGTATGATTTTTTGTCATATATTGCTGAATTCGGTTTGCTAATATTTTGTTGAGGATTTTAGCATCTAAATTCATCAGGGATATTGGTCTATAATTTTCTTTCTTTGTGTTGTCTTTGCCTGGTTTTGAAATCAGAATTATGCTTGCCTCATAAAAGGAGCTTGGAAGTCTTCCTTCCTCTTGAATTTTTTGAAATAGCTTGAGAAGGATAGGAGTTATTTCTTCTTTGAATATTTGGTAGAATTCACTTGTGAAGCCATCAGGCCCAGGACTTTTCTTTTTGGGGAGCTTTTTGATAACTGTTTCAATCTCATTTGTTGTAATTGGTCTGTTTAGGTTTTCTAATTCTTCCAGATTAATTTTTGGAAGATTATATGTTTCAAGAAATTTGTCCATTTCATCTAGGTTGCCTAGTTTTTTGGCATACAGTTCTTCATAGTATTTTCTTACAATATTTTGTATTTCTGTTATGTCAGTTGTTATTTCTCCACTCTCATTTCTAATTTTATTTATTTGAGTCCTCTCTCTTTTTTTCTTGGTGTGTCTGGTTAAAGGTTCATTGATCTTATTTACCTTTTCAAAGAACCAGGTCCAGGTTGTATTGATCCTCTGTATTGTTTCTTTAGCCCCTGCTTTGATCTTTGTTATTTCCTTCCTTCTACTAGCTCTGGGCTTTACTTGCTGTTCTTTTTCTAGTTCTTTTAGATGTAGGGTCAAGTTGTTTATTTTAGCTTTTTCTAGCTTCTTGAGGTATGTCTGTAATGCTATGAACTTCCCTC
The DNA here is from genome assembly GCF_036850765.1 of Saccopteryx bilineata. NCBI lineage: Eukaryota > Metazoa > Chordata > Mammalia > Chiroptera > Emballonuridae > Saccopteryx > Saccopteryx bilineata. The sequence continues at coordinate 108,280,069 of NC_089494.1, read as the reverse complement.
TCAGGACTTCTTTTGCTGTGTCCCATAAATTTTGAGTTGATGTATGCTCATTATCGTTCATTTCTAGAAATTTTTAAATTTTTTCTTTGATCTCATTGTTTACCCACTTTTTATTTAATAGCATGCTATTTAGTTCTCAAGTGTTTGAGTATTTTTCAGTTTTTCTGTTGTGGTTGATTTCTAGCTTCATGCCATTGTGATCAGAGAAAGTGCTCAATATGATTTCAATCTTCTTAAATTTGTTGAGACTGCTTTTGTGCCCTAACATGTGGTCTATTCTAGAAAATATACCATGAGCACTTGAAAAGAATGTATATTCTGCTGCTTTAGGGTGAAAGGTTACGAAGATATCTATTTAATTGAGTTGATCTAGTATGTCCTTTAAGTCTGCTGTTTCTTTGTTAATTTTCTTACTTGAGGATCTATCTAGTGATGATAGTGGAGTATTAAAATCCCCTACTATTATAGTATTGCTGTTGATCTCATGCTTTAAATCCATCAAAGTCTGCTTTATATATTTAAGTGCTCCTATATTAGGTGCATTGATATTTATAATAGTTATATCTTCCTGTTGGATTGCTCCCTTTATCATTATGTAGTGACTTCTTTACCTCTTACTATAGTCTTTGTTTTAAAGTCCATTTTGTCTGATATAAGTATTGCTACCCAAGCTTTTTTTTTTTCATTTCCATTTGCGTAAAATATTTTTTTTTCCATCCTTTTATCTTCAGTCTATGTGCATCTTTTTTTTTAAGGTGTGTCTCTTGTAGACAGCATATGTATGGGTCCTGTTTTCTTATCCACGCAGCTACCCTATGTCTTTTGATGGATCATTTAATCCATTTATATTTTAAGGTTATTATTGATATGTAATTGTTTATTGCCATTTTATTCTTTAAAATAGTATTTCTCTTTTGCTATATTCTTTTTCTCCTTTGATCTGTTTACAACAGGCCCCTTAGCATTTCTTGCAGCATTGGTTTGGTTATAGTGAATTCCTTGAGTTTTTTTTTTTTCTTGTCTGGAAAGCTTTTTATTTCTTCTTCAATTTTAAACGATAACCTTGCTGGATAAAGTAGTCTTGGTTGTAGGCTCTTGTTCTGCATTACTTTGAATATTTCATGCCATTCCCTTCTGGCCTCAAGTGTGTCTGTTGAGAAGTTGGAAGTCATCCTTATGGGGGTTCCTTTGTAGGTGATAGTCTTTTTTTCTCTAGCAGCTTTTAATATTTTCTCTTTATCACTTAGCTTTGGTATTTTAATTATGATGTGTCTTGGTGTTGATTTCTTTGGATTTCTCTTTAATGGAGTTCTCTGTGCTTCCTGAACATGTAAGATGTTTTCCTGCCTTAATTGAGGGAAGTTTTCAGCTATGATATGCTTGAACAAAGTCTCTATCCCTTGTTCTTTCTCTTCTTCTTCAGGAACCCCTATGATATAAATGTTATTTCTCTTCATGTTGTCACAGAGCTCTTTTACAGTTTCCTCAGACTTTTTGAGTCTCTTTTTCTTTTTCTGCTCTGCTTCCGTGCCTTTATTTATCGTGTCCTCTAACTCACTGATTTGATTCTCAGCTTCATCCATCCTGCTTTTAATTCCTTCCATTGTGTTCTTCATTTCTGGTATTGTATTTTTCATTTCTTACTGGTTCTTTTTTATTATTTCAATGTCCTTTTTTATATCTGCTATCTCTTAATTTAGGTGTTTGTAATGATCATCTATTATTGTTCTAATATCTTTGAGCATCCTAATAGTTATTTTAAACTCTGCATCTGATAATTTGGTTATATCTGATTCATTCAGGTCCTTTTCTGGACCTTGACTCATTTGTGTTGCATTTCTCGGCCTTCTCATCTTCTCTGTGTAAAAGAAGGTGTTGGCCAATGGAGTCCACGGGTGTGACCTCTGTTCCCTAGGTATGGTCTGTCTGCAGGCCTGCCAACCCCTCTGCTGTTGCTGCCTAGGGCCTTTGGGTATGGGCATTGCCGGTGCCTTCCCACTGGGGCTGTTGCAGTGGTTTCTGCCTTTCCTTCATGGGGTGGCTGTGATCACATGACCTGGTGTACAAGCCTTGGTGGCCTTGGCCTTTGCCACTCCCCCGTGGGTGGCATTATGCTCAGCCCTAAGGACAGTGGTGAGCAACTTTGCTCAATTGCGGGTCTTCACCTGTTTCTAGGCTTCCACCTCACCCTTGCAGGAGGAGCCCACTCTGGAACAGCTGCAAGCCTTGGCTCCACAGGCCAGGCAGGACTGCATGCCCATGCTCAGTAGTGGGACTCCGCCTTGCCTGGGCTTTTGGCTCCACTCCCACGGGAGGAGCCAGCTCCCAGGTCAGGCCACAAGCCTCGGTTCCGCGGGCGGGGCAAGGTTGTGCTCCTGCGCCCTTGCTCAAGGGCCAGTCTCCACCCCTTCCAGGGTTCCCGCCCTTCTCCCACAGGCTGGATTACAGGTGGCCCGCAGCTGGGCTTGACCACTTTTGCACGCTCCCTCCTCCCCAGCTGGGCAAGACTGAGCTCACACCTGGCCCAGTGGTGGCCACCCAGCTTCCTCCCTTGCCGGCAGAACCACACTTCCATGTCCCGCTGCCACCCGCCCTCGGGGAGTCCTCAGCCGTGTAGGTGCGGGCACTGCAGCTCAGACCCTAAGACGCACTACTGTACTCCCGAAAGCTCCCTCCTTCTAAGCAACTCTGCTTTGAGTACCACGGGGGAGCTTGTTTGGCTGGTGTCCTGCTTCCCTTTGCTGATATTGCTGTTTCTAGGGGAAATATTCACTTGAGATTTGGGGAGTGACTCGTCCCAGGGGTTAGGGTGGCTGTCTCCCAAAATGTTTCTCCCTGTACCTCCTAGATTATACTCTCTTCCTGCTATTCCGGTCCTCTCTCCCCGCCCCCCGGAGCCCCGGGTGAGTGGTTGTGAGAGACGTTTTCTGTGTGGTCCCTTTAAGAAGAATCCTGGGTTTGAGAAATCAGTCTCTTTCTCACAAACAGTATCCTGTCTTGTTTCCAGCTAAATACCATTCATACACCTCTTCTAGGCTCTGGGGCTGCAGGCTGGGGCTTTGTTCCTGGGATTCCGGACCCTCCCCTCTCTGCTAAACTCACTTCCCGCATTGCGAGTCTCTCCCAGCTGCTGTTCACTCTGGGGAGCTGGGCAGCCTCTCCGCATTTCTTCTTTTCCTACCAGTCTCAGTGCGGCTTCTTCAGTGTTCCTTGGTTGAAGAGTCCTCTTAGTTTAATCTAAAGTTTGTTTTTCCAGATGATAGTTCTTAAAATTAGTTTGTAATCCACTTTGGTTCTGGGAGGTGGGAGTTGGTACGTCCGCCTTCTCCAGGGCCATCTTGTCTTCTCATTTTACTCCTTTTCAACCAGCAAAATTCTGCTACTTCCTCAAGGCGCACTGCAAGCCTTACCTCTCTAACAAACTCTTCCACCTTTGCTCCGCCCGGCCCCATCCTCTTGCCATCGGTCTTTATTCTTCTGGTTTCATGCGATCTGCTATTGCAGGGCTGGCTTTGATGCAGGTTCTGGTCCAGTGTGAGCCCCTGAGGGCCTGCTTCCATGCATCTCAGCAGCGTCTAGTGATGCCTGCACACACCTGGGATTTCCTTTACACCATCCTAGAGAGGATGCTTTTTCCAATAAAGTTGTTGAAAAGAATCAAAGCACATATAAGTATACAAGGTGGAAACTGAAACTCTTCCTCTCCCTATTCCACTGCCCAGTGATGTCCACTGTTGAGTCCAATACCCTGTCTTCCAGAAGTTTCTGCACACAAACACAAATGTACAGCAGACACATAATGTACATTTCTTTGTTTTTTTTTTCCCCCAAATAATACAGTCAAACTATGCATATGTTTTGTGGGTTCCTTCTTCTGCTTAACAGTTCAAGGTAGCTTTGGGTCTATTTCAGTACACACGAAGTTGTCTCATTTGTTTACCAGCTGTGTGTGGACGAACCATAATTATTAAATATTTTCTGTTGGTGGGTATTTGGGTTGTAATATATTCTTTTTCTGGTATAAACTTTCTTACACTAAAATATTTGCATAGTTATTTTCGCAGCTCAAAGTCCTACCAGATGGCGTTCCTGGCGGAATAGCACATATCTTTGGTTTGGAGGGTATTACGAAGCTGCCTTTCAGGAGGCTGGGCAGGTTATCTCTATAACTGGTGGGTGGGAATGTTCCTCCCTGCTCCGTACCTGAACATCATCAGTATTGTATGTTACCAAGCTTTAAAACTTCTGCCATTGTGAAAGGTAAACATGAGATTACTCTTTTGATTTACATTTCTTTCATAGATCAGCAAAGTGAATTAAATTTTTTTATATTCATTGCCATTAGTATTGTCTGTTCATGTTCTTTGTCTATTTCCCATTTGGTTTATTAGTCTTTTCCTATTGATTTCTAAGAGCTCTTTTTATATTGGGTCAAATTGGCCTTTGTCCTATGTATAGGAAGTATTTCTCCAAGGTTATTTTTTTAAATTTTCTATGGGTTATTATTATTATAATTAATGAAAGCCTTTTTATAAGTAAGTACCTTTTTAGAAATTTAGATTTTCTTTATTGTAAAATAAGAGCATAAGCTTTGAACTTCAATCTGAGTTCAAATACAGGCCACACTGCTTACTCTGTAAACTTGCACAAATCCCTTAACCTCTCTGAGCCTCAGGGTCCTCGTCTCCTCCTGACCAGTTAGGCTGGGTTTAAGTGAGACAACGGCGGAGAGTAAGCATGGACAAAAATGGATGGAGCTGACCTGCCCGAGAACCACCTCGGGAAGTCCGAAGGAGATTGTCTCTGGCTCAATGCTGCCTTGCTCTCCCTCTGCTACCCTCCTGTGGTTCTTCTCTGAAATGCATCTTCTTAGTCTAGGGGGTTCCCCCAAACGAGCCCCTCCTTTTCCTGCTCCTGTGAAATCCGGGTGAATAGATCCTGACTGTCTCTTCCTCGATTAATAGAGGGGGTGGGAAACAAAGGCATTTCCTGAGTTACACGTCTGTTCCTTCATGGAAGGCCATCTGCCCCTGACAAAGGTTGCCCCACATTCTCCAATTGACATCCCTGAAATTTGCTGGAACTTATCCTTCTAGCCTTAGATCAATTTGCTAGAATTTTCAATTTTCAAGTAGTTCATTCCCTCTTTCGCCCAGACTAGTAATTTCAGGGGCTGTATTATAATTTCAAGATGTTGTTGTGGAAGCATTACAAAACATTAAAGTATATGTAGTCTTAAGTTGTCACTTAAGATTATTGTGGGAAATTTCTGGATCATAAATGTGGCAGTAGGTTGAGAACACAGTTTCTATTCTGACTAAATGAGGACGAAGAATAAAGAAATGTTAAGTATGCAGCCAGGGATCACGTGTGGGTGGCAAGGAACCCGGGGAAAATGAGGCCCCTCTGCCTGGGTTTTCCAGTCATTGTTCCCCTCACATCCTCCTCCTATTTCTTTTTTTTTTTTTTTTTTTTCTGAAGCCGGAAACGGGGTGAGACGGTCAGACAGACTCCCGCATGCGCCCGACCAGGATCCACCCGGCACGCCCACCAGGGGCGACACTCTGCCCACCAGGGGGCGATGCTCTGCCCCTCTGGGGCGTCGCTCTGTTGCGACCAGAGCCACTCTAGCACCTGGGGCAGAGGCCAAGGAGCCACCCCCAGTGCCCGGGCCATCTTTGCTCCAATGGAGCCTTGGCTGTGGGAGGGGAAGAGAGAGACAGAGAGGAAGGAGAGGGGGAGGAATGGAGAAGCAGATGGGCGCTTCTCCTGTGTGCCCTGGCCGGGAATCTAACCCGGGACTTCTGCATGCCAGGCCGACGCTCTACCACTGAGCAAACCGGCCAGGGCTATCTTTCTTTATCTTTGTTTCTATCATTAGCATTGCCCTCACCCAGTCTTGCAATGACTTTAATGGCCAGCTTCACTTAATACCAAGCTGTCTGACCATAGTCACTGAGGTTCCCATGGGACCACAGGCCCTTAGAACGTGAGAGAAAGGCCGAGAGTACCAAAAGCCCCTGGGACCAGTATTGGGGGCCACAGGGCTCTGCCTCTGTGTGCCTCTTTGGTTTAGGGCAGGAATCCAGCAAGAATGCCTGTGGGGCTCTCTGGGGTCTGCAGGTGTTGTAGCTGGAGGGATTGCTGCCTACCAGCCAGAGCGCCCCCCCCACCCCCCATGGGTGGCTGCTTAGAGTCAGCCATCTGGCCTGGGAACCTGCTGGCGCAGCATTCTCGCCATCCGCCTCTGCTCCGAGATGCTGGCTGCCACCTCCAGCCCCGTGTGTTCCCACGGTGCTGGGTTCCTGGCGCGGCTTCTGCAGCTCAGACTACTTTCTTCTGGACTTGAGGCTTCTTCAGCCTGGCACGGGGTCCCTGGAGGGCACACGGGAACTCTCTAACATGGAGGACTTAGGGCCTCCTTGCGGTGGGATTGGCACATGTAGCAGCAATTTTGGGCAGTGGGCTGGGTGGCTGAGAAATGCAACAGAAGGTTTTGCAAATGTGAGTCATGTCCCCACTCAGGTTTCTGCTGTGCTTGGTGAGCATGAGATGAGCTATCTCCAGGAGGAGGGAGCAACTAACTTCCTCCCTCCAGCCACTAAGGGCCGAAGCCAGCCAGCGGGTACACAGGCCACAGGGGAGATTTGCTCACTGTGGGCCCAAGGGCTCTGTCACTTTTGGTGTCCTAGCTGTTCCATCACCTCAGTGCTGAGTCTGCCTGCTGTAGACCCCTCCTTCAGCCCCCATGCCTTGCCCAAGTGAGCCCAGGAGTTCCCAAGAACCCTTTTGTGACCAGTGCCTTTTCTGGTGGGAGGAGAGAGAAGGGGCGGGTTTCTTTCTCCCGTGAATGCAGTCCACAGCCCCCTTGCCTTTGCACAAGCACCTTGGCATCCTTCCACTGGCTGTTTACAAGATGCCCTGCTCCCTCACTCTCCTTCCTTATGGGCCAGAGTCCCACGGGCCTGGGTGGGTGGGGCAGGGAAGGGACAAGCCAGCTGTGCCTGGCACTGATGAGTATTGAATGAGTGAATAACTAGGCCATACTTTGTCATTTCAGCCCTTTATCAGGCTTGATGCAGCTTTGCCTTTTTCATCAGAGGACTGTGCCCTGCTGTCTACTTGAGTTTACATGTCTTTTGAGAACGGGAACAAGTTCTGCTTACTCTAGACTCTACTGTATCAGTACCACTGTCTGGAGAGGTTATTGGAGCCTGGGCCTGGGGCCCAGCTCTGGGCCTTCTGAGCCAGGCACAGCCCACGTTCTGGGGCCTTAGAAAGCCTTGAGCACTTGGTACCCAGGGGTCATTTGCCCAGCTGGACATTCCTAAACAAAGAGCTTCCCAGAGGCTGTGGAGCCAGTGGCCTGCTGTCCCGTGTGGTACCCCTGTCCTGCCAGCCCAGTTCCCTCCTGAGACGGGCCTCAGCTCCCTGCACAGCTGGCTGGAGGGTAACAGCAGCAGGGCCTTGGATGAGTACACCCTTTACACGGGCGGCCTTCCAGATTGGCTCCCGATGCTTTGTTTTCCTCAACACCTTGTGATATCTGACAGCAGGCAAGGGACATTCTGAGAGGGGAAGGGGCTTCACTGGCCACCCAAACATCTTCTCCCACCTTCCTCACTATACCCTCTCTCCATGCAGTTTGCTGAGATGAGCTCAGAGTCCAGGCTGGCCCCAGGCCCACTGCGGAAACTGCCCCGCAGGGTCCACTCCCTCACTTATTGGGGCCCATGTTGCTCAGAGCCCCCCTCTCCTGGATGGGATCCACTGTTCTATGCCAGCCAGGGACGGCCTGGACTGAGGGTTCTGCTTCCACAGGAAGTCTTTCCTGCTCACCCCCAGTGCCTCCTGGAATCCAGACACTTCTCTCATCCCCTTTCTCTCTCTATCTCTTTCTCTCTCCATCACCAGTGCGTCCTATTTAACTCATCGAACATAGCCTTTCAGTCTGTATATGCCCGCCGTCCCGGGAAACCTGGGAAGGCCTCCTGCATAGCACTGCTGCTTTTGTGCTTTTCCTTTGGACCCAGAACCCTCTCCAAGCTTCCCTGGAAGACTTCCAAGTTCCCAACTCACGTCTGCAGCTGGCTGGCTGAAAGTTGGTCCCTGAGCTCAGGAGAATTCCCTTAGCTCATTACCCAAGTGTCTCTCAAAGAGCAAGTTAACAGGGAAAGAAGAATGTCATTGCTGCTGCTGCAGGTGGCCGTGACATTGAGCTCACAGCTCCCCATGCCTGTGCCTATGGCTGCTGGTGCCCAAGGTCTGCGCAGAGCGGGTGGAGAGGGGCAGCTGCACATTTTGACTTATGATAAGTGCTGTTACATTTTGTCGTCTAATTGAGTCATTTAAAGGGCCTGTTTTGCTATCACTGTTGCCAGTTTTTTATGGGGTAGGCAGCGCCAGGAAGCTCTCTATCACCTGGGCACATGACCCATCTACTCTAATAATTGCCAAGTTGCCATGTGGAGGTGCAAATAGGGGAAGTTGTGGTGCTGTGGAAGGGGCAAGAAAGGTAGAGGCAGAGAGACCAGGATTAGACCCCTGACTTCGTCCCCTCTGGATGGTGTCTTTGGATGATTCAGTGTTTCTAAGTGGCTTGAATGGTGCTGACTTCCGAGGTTATTGCGAGGACTCATTTGTAAGCACCGACACTGGGCTGTGGACCAGTAAATCCAGGGTAGCCTTTTGGTCCCTTCATCCTAAATAAGGAGGCTTCTTGTTCCTTCCCCTTTCATGGGGTGCTAGTGTTCGAGAGGTTGTGTCGCAGAGCTTGGGCTGGAGACGATACCCAGCTCTGTGCAGGCTTGCTGGCCCCGCTGGCCCCCCAGGGGGCAGGGCGGACTCCTGGCTGGGGACAGTCCTCTGAGAGGCTTGTCCAAACATTCAGAAGGCAGCGGGTGCCAGGTGGGCAATGAGGAGCCTCAGCACAGACTTTCAGTGATGCATCTGAAGGCCCACAGGTGGAAGAACCCCAGGCTCCAGGCTCCAGACATGGCCAGGAAATCCTGAGGGGGAGCGATGGAAGAGTGAGTAGGGGACGGTGGGAGGAGGGAGAGTGGGGGGACAGGCAGAACAAAAGAGTTGTGCAGGTGCTGCTTCAAAAGGCAGGGACAAAGTTAAAGCTTCTAAAGGAAGCTAGACTATCCCCTTCACCCCTCTTTTTCACTCCACCCTCCAAAGAGAGGAAGCCAAGAGTGGCCGCCATGCACAAGCCTTGGCCCAGAAACGGGACTCGGGGGCAGATTGGGTGCTGGTTCTGCCATCAACTAGCTGTGTGGCTCTCGGTAAACTTCCTAACTTCCCTGGTCCTTGCTTTTCTCCTTCATAAAATGAGAGGGTTAGATGAGATATCTCTGTTGTCTCTTCTAATTTTAAAAAGTGTCTGTGGTTATTCAAGCACAAATTTCATAGCTCTTACTGTTGGGATTGCTTTAAAGATGGGAAACCAGCACAACTGCCTTAGGAAGGAGGCTTGATATTTTCCCCTTCATCTGGGAAAGAGTCGAGAATTATGGGAAACCAGAAGCAGCCTGGCGGCTGATGCTGGGATTGAGGATCAGCCCCTCCCCACTTCTGCCCATGGCAGCCCAAGCCTTGTCTACCTCCCAGGAAAGGGCTTAATTTATAGCTCAGTACTGCGAGTGAAACGAGCTAAGATAACCAGTGTGCCTCTGTTAGTGTGCTAGGGCCACCATAACTAAACACCATGGACTGGGTGGTTCAAACAGCAGACATTTATTTTCTCACAAATTTAAAGGCCAGAAGTCAATTTAAAATTTAAAATCAAGAAGTGAGCAGGTTTGGTTTCTTCTGAGGACTCTTTCCTTGGCTTGCCGGCAGCCTCCTTCTTGCTGTGTCCTCTCATGATTGATCCCCTCTATTGTCTGCATCCTGGTCATAGCAGATTAGGGCCCACGCTAATGAGCCCATTTTAACCTAATGACCTCTCTAAAGACCCAGTCTCCAAGTACAGTCACGTTCTCAGGTACGTAGGGTTGGGGCTTCAATATATGAATTTGGGGGAAGAGCACAGTACAGCCCATAACAGTGGCCATGACATTTATTGTCCATGCTGGAATACTTAACCCTTTGAGTAGTGAGGTTTTCTTCATGCTCGCTGACCCTCAGGAGTGAGTTTTTTCAAAAAATGAAATTAGTTCCTGTTACAGTTTTATTAACTTAAAATCATGTTTGTTTGATAACCAATTTATGAAAACAAGAAGAACATACATTTGCCTTTTTTATATGTTGCCTTACACATTTTCAAAATAAATATTTTTGTATGATTGTACTCTGGATGATCAGGAGACAAAAGGATGTACATCAGGAGTAGTCAACCTTTTTATGCCTACCACCCACTTTTGCATCTCTGTTAGTAGTAAAATTTTCTAACTGCCCACCGGTTCCACAGTAATGGTGATTTATAAAGTAGAGAAGTAATTTTACTTTATAAAATTTATAAAGCAGAGTTACAGCAAGTTAAAGCATATAATAATAATTACTTACCAAGTACTTTATGTTGGATTTTTGCTAAGTTTGGCAGAATAAATCTTTATAAAACAACTTACTATAGTTAAATCTATCTTTTTATTTATACTTTGGTTGCTCCACTAGCGCCCACCATGAAAGCTGGAGCGCCCACTAGTGGGCAGTAGGGACCAGGTTGACTACCACTGACATACATGAACATTCATACTGAAAAGTACACATATTTATGAGTTTACAGCTTGAACACACTCACATAAGCATTATCAGTACCTCAAAATCTCCTTTTGTCCCCTTGCATTTATCCGCCCAAGAGTAACTATTATCCTGACTTCCAACACCATACATTAGCTTTTCCTGTTCTTATACTCTGTATATTGAATTATGTAGTATGTAATTTTTTGTGTCTGTGTTCTTCACTCAACATTATGTTTGTGCAATTTATTCCTATTGCAGGGTGCACTCTGCTGATTCTCACTGCTGCATGTAGTGTGTAGTGTGTAGTATCCCATTAGGCAAGTATCCCAGTTTATCTACATATTCTACCGTTGAGGAGCTTTTGAGCAGTTTCCAGTTTGGACTGTTACAGACACAGGTTGTTACAAACATTGGTGACATGTCTTTAGATGGACATATTTTATGCATTCCTTTGGGTCCATACCTAGGGGTGGTGTTGCTGGGTCATAGGTTAAGCATATGTGCAGCTTTAGTATCAGCTACCAAATCCTCTCCCAGAGTAGTGGGACCGATTGAGACTCCCAGAAGCAGTGACTATGAACATTCCAGTTGCTCCATATCCTTGCCTATACATATTTTTTATTTCATGCATTTTTATTTTAGCTGTTATGGCGAATGTGTGATAATATCACATTATAGCTCAATAAGCATTTCCCTGAAGCATCTTTCCCTGAAAAATGTATGGAACATCTTTCTATCTGCATAGTCTCTTGTGAAGTGCCTGTTCAAGTCTTTTGCCCATTTTTTCCTACTGCATTTTCTACTTTTATCTTGTTGGTTTGTAGGAATGCTTTTTATATTCTCTGCAAGTCCCTTGCTGATTCCGGAACAATTTTGAAAGGAAAGTAAAAGGAGGGAGCAAATGATAAATAAGCTGGGACAAGTGTCATAAACCAAGATCATCTCAGGCTATTCGGACAAACTCAAATGATCAACACACAGTGTGTTCCAGTTTTAACAAGATTTAAAAAGGAAAATGCGAGGACACCAAGGACTCACGTAAGAAAAAAATTTTAAAACCTTTGTTCGTAGTGCATAGTTTTACAGAACTCTTCCCCTCCCCCTTCTTCCTGTATCATACTTCTGAAGACGTTTACCTTCAGAGTCCAGTATTGGGATGAATTCTTATTCCCAGTGGGACTGATTCAGCATTCAGCTTTCTTTCTGTCCATGATATGCCTCAGGTTTATTAAATTTCTGACATTTTATGATCTTCTTAGTCCAATCCAACCTCTAATTTTATTAATGAAGAAAAATATCTTGAATAGTTAAATGACATCCCCAAGGTCCTACAGCTGGTTAGTATAGAACTTGGACTAGAGTCTAAGGCTGTTGTGCTTTCTTGAAAGGCATTTTGATAAGTATTCAATGGTTAAATCAACCCATAAGTGCCTTTGATTGTGTGCAAGGCCGTTGCAAAACAATTGATATTTTTTGCAATATTGGGAGGCAGAAGGAAGGCATTGACCTGAAAGCCAGCACTCTCCTTGATTTCTCACTGACCGAAAAATAAAACTGCTGAGTAACCTCTAATACTACTTTTCACTCTAAGTTCTACATCCAAAAATACCTTGCACGAGAGAAGAGAAAGGTTAGCTGTGTGTGTGTGTGTGTTAAACAGGAAACAAGTAAATAAGTATAGATTTCCTATGAAAGGAAAGGATTGGGTTGCAAGAGAAAGGTGAGAAATCAGGCTTCAGGTAGGTAAGGACCCATCGGCAACAGTGACAGCTCTCTCTTTTATTTCAAATGCACAAAAGAAAATATTCATTTACAGAAAGATGGGTTCAGGTTATACCTGAGAGACTAAGCGGTGTTACTTAGGGAGACTTGGCGAATCTCTGCAGGTCACTAAATTAAAGACATTTATATATGTAATTGGGATTATTATGGTTGGAAGTAAGCAAACCATATTCAAAATGACTTAAACAGAATCAAGTAAGAAAAAGATTTATTAGTTCATGTAATTACAAAAAGATAAAAGCCCATGAGTAGATCTTACTTGTTTCAGGCCTGGCAGAATCCAGGCTCAAATGCTGAAATACCCCTACCCTCACCCCTACCTTGTTATCTCCTCCCCCCTGCTCTCCTTTGCATTGGCATCACTCAAGGAAGGCTCTCCCATGTCTGGTTGTCATGGCTACAGGTTTACAGGCTTATATTTTTCCTGGTACAGCACCCCAGTGGGGTATTTCTCTCCCAGTGTTTCTAGCAAATGTCCCAGGTTGGCCTGACCAGTCCCATGCTCATCCCTGAACCAGGCACTGTGGCTGATCATTCCTCCCTTCATTATCTAACCAACTTTGGGGATGGAGAGCAGAGTCAACTCCCAACCTGAGCTTCAGGGATTGAGGCAGGGAAGGTGCTTCCCCAAAGGACTATCATGGTGCTCTTAAGGGAGGAAGGGAGGATTTAATTCTAGGCAAGTACAAAACCTAATACCTACTTTACTATCTGTGATATTGTGATTTATAATAAGAACTATTGTGTGTATTTGGTCTTCATCTCCATTTCTGGCATAGAGCTCCTAAAAACCTTTGAAATTTCTTAAGTGATGAGGTTAATCAGGGTGCCTTTTGTTATGTTAATGTGGTGACTTTTGGAGATCACCTCTGAATGGGGGTTGATTGCCAGAACCAACGATGTGATTAGAAAGTTGGAAATGTCAGTCCTACCCCTAACCTTGGGAGGGGGAAGAGAGGCTGCTAGAGCTTTAGTCCAATCACCAATGGCCAATAATATAATCAATCATGCCTATATAAAGAAGCCTCCATAAAAACCCAAAAGGCCAGGGTCTGGAGAACTATCAGGCTGGCAAGCACATAGACCTGTGGGAAGAGTGGACCCCAGAGAGAACATGGAAGCCCCACATCCTTTCTCCAAACCTTGCCCTAAGAACCTCTTTCATCTGGCTGTTCCCAAGTTCTATCTTTTTATGAAAAACCAGTAGTCTAGTCTGTAAAATGTTTCTCTGAGTTCTGTGAGCCACTCCAGCTAATTATTGAGCCCAGGTGGGGGTTGTTGGAACGTCCAGTCTATAGTCTGTTGGGCAGAAGTCCCTGGGCTTGCGACTGGCATCTGAAGTGGGGGTAAAGGGGCAGCCTCGTAGGACTGAGCCCTTACCCTGTGGGATCTGATGCTGTCTTCAGGTAAGCAGTGTCAGAATTGAGCTGCATTGTAGGCTCCCTGCTACAACGTTAGTGCAACCCAAACACAGAGTCGTGCAGACTCCCATGCTTGCGGCAGGATGCTGCTTTGGCAGAGATACTACTTTGTCTTTCCCTCAAACCCAGAGTTCTAAGAAACAGAGGAAGGGAAATAACAGTTATTAAATATCAACATGCCAGGTATTGACATACAACCTCATTTTACATTCTAATCATCCTGTAAGGAAGGCACTAAGTTCCCAATTTTGCAATCAAAGGAGAGGATAAGGAAGTTAGGTAACTTGTTCCTCGGGGTCATACTACTAGTCTGTGAAGGATCCCAGTTCTCAGCTAGGGGTCCTGATTCTAAAACCACCTCACTAAGCAGCACCACCTTCTAAACCATGCTGCCTGGAGCAGCATGAGTCATAAACGGAAGAGCTGGAAGAAAAGCTTGGCCACGGTAAAGGAGAAAGGGGCTGGGCTTGGGTCCTGCTTCTTCCTAGTAGCTGGCCAGCTGAATGGTTTGGATGAGTCTCTTGCCAGCTCTGGACCTCCCTTTCCTGATCCATTGTGTGGAAGGTAATGGAGTTGGACAGATCTGTAAGGGGCTCCAAAGTCACATGTGACCGGCCGTGGTCAGGTGAAGAAGGGTGCTGGCTGTGCTGGCTCTGGCCTGGGCAGACACACGCTGAGGGAGCTTTGCAGTGGTACTTTGGGCTTTTGACCATGCTCAGTTCCCAACATGCACCAGGTCACCCTGGCCCTTCATGCCCATGGTTTTGTCCTGGTGCTCTGCCTGTCCCCTCAGATTCACCTCACAGCCTGTACTCCCCCCACCACACACCTAGACCTGCTCCTTCCAGGTTGACACCCTCAAATAGAGCCTTGCCCTGCAAGCACTTATTCCCAGAGGGGTCCCAGCATTTCCAGAGCTGATGCCCAGAGGCTCCTGCCGTGCTGTGCATTCCAGCCTTCCTTTCCTGGGTTGGACTGGTTTGCTTAACTTGTTCAGTCTTCTGTATCTTTCTCCATCCTTTCCTCAATTCAGCTCAGGATGCTTGCAGAACTGTCATCACCTCCAACCTGAGAGACCTGCAAATCCTAGCATGGTACGAGGCAGGGCCCTGGCAGCAGAGAGGAAGAGTCCCGCCCCCGCCCCCAGGGCCAGGAGGCGGCCTTCCTGAGGAAGGAGGGAGCTGTCCCTCTGCCCTCCTTTCCTGTCCCTATCCAGGTTCCAAAGCAACCTGAATCCACTCTATTCCGTGCACATCTTTCTGGGATGGAGTTAGGAAAGTTGTGGTATCTGATTTTTCTTCTATCAGTTCACAATCATTTTTCTAAGGACAATTACCCTAAGCAGTAAAGTGATGTATATGGATATATGTTTGTGTTTGTGTGTGCATATAATCAGAGCAGTAAGATTCCAGTTTATTCAGGATGGGACTTTGCCACATATATTAATAAGATACAATTTTTTTTCAATATACATGCGTTGAAGCCCTATGGTGCTATACCAGTCATGGGTTGATGGTGGGGACATGGTCTTGCTCTTTAGGCGCTCATCATGAGCCAGGCATGGACAGTCATCATTAAAATAGTATGGTTGTGCTGTCATGGAAGCAAGGACAAGGTCTGGGGAGCTTCCTTTTCTTGGAACAGTCAGGGAGTCCTTCCCAGAGGAGAGGGTTCTTGAGCTGGTAGGGGTTTGCTGGAGTTCATCCTGGGCAGAGACACGTGATTTGCCTTAGAAATATGAACTGTTTGGAAAAGCTGGCACCTGGGGCTCAGGGGTAGGGGAGTGGTGATGAGGTTCAGAGGACAGACACCAGACAGGTGGCGAAGGGCCTGGACATGACACTAAGAAGCTTTGGATGCTGCAACACAGGTCACATGTCAACTGGGTATCTTGTTAAAACGTGGATTCTGATCAGCAGGTCTGAGGTAGAGTCTGAGAGTCTGCATTTTCAATAAGCTCCCAAGGGAGTAACCAGAATAAAGGCAATTAGGTATCACCAAGGACTTTACTTAAAGGAATGGTCATAATCCCTTGAATTTGGGTACCTGAAAAGACTAGAAATCTTAAGTACATTGTCTAATTGGTGCAATGTTCCTGTGATTTCTGTCACCCATAATTTTTAAGTGAGGATCCTGGAGTGCAGGGAAGTTAAACAACCAGGAGTTTATAACTGGAAAGGACCTCAGAAATCTAAGTGGACCCTTCATTTGACAGGTGGGGAGTCTCCTGTGTCCTGTCTGAGGCTCTGCCAGGTCTGAATGCCCAAGTGTTTGAGATTCGAATGTGTTGCCCGGTTTCGCACATCCTGGACAGAGGCTGGATGAAAGTCTTCCGTCCAGCCTGGGGAAGGTCCCGGGCTGCCTCCCTCTCTCAGCTCAGCTCTGGGAGAGGGTGTGAATGGGATTTCTGGAACAGACAGCTACAAACATGGAGACAGGATGCTGGGGTGATATACTTCAATTTGTAAACACCCTGGATTGTAAAATCCCAGATTTTAGGTTTTCTGTCTTCCACTCATTAACTTTGGAACCTGAAACAAATCGGGTTCAATGTAACCCACGTTACCCTTTTCATCAGTAAAAATAGGGCTCGCAGCCCCTACTGCCTCTATCTCACTACCTGGTGGGAATGTCAAATCAGCAGGTCTTCCCACAGGTGTTGTGCATCTACCATGCGTCAGACCCAGAACAGGACAGAGCTAGCCCCTGATGGCATGGAGCACACACACCTCAGAAAACTGACACGAAAGACACATGTTCTCAGTTAAACACAACAAAGTGTGCTGCGGGAGGCCAGCAAGTATGAGGTAATGGCGTATAACGTAGGGCTCCACATGAGGCCCAGGCAGCTGCCCAGAGGGAGAGGCATTTCAGCAGAGAAATGTCAAACAGTAAGGACACGCAAGGTGTGAGGGGAGGGAGCCTGGCTGGTGGAGGCCCAGGGCAGGAGGGGGCTAGCTGGCAGACTCCAGGAACCAGAGTGAGGTCTTGAGACAGGCCGAGGTGTTGGGGCAGACATGGTAACCAGGGAGGGTAATCGCGGTAGACGGAGACTGTAAACGAGGTCAGATCTTGCAGGACTTGTTAAGGATTTGGCACTCTATTCTAAGGTCAATGACAAGCCATTGAAAGGTTTTAAGCAAGGGGTGACATGAAATTTTGAATTTAACAAGCTGATCCTGGCTCGAGTGGAGAGTGGCTTGGGCAGGAGGAATTTGAAGGCAGCCAGGTAGGAAGCTTGTGCCTCGTCCCAACGTGAGGTCATGGCAGCCGCCGTCTGGGAGTGGGGTTGGTGACAGTGAGACAGAGATGGACTGAGGGGTACAACTGACAGGCTGAGCCACTGACTGAATGTGGGAGCGAGGGGGGAGGAAGACAGGATGGTGTCTAGGTTTTCAGGTTTCTGGCTAGAGAAGCTCAGTGACCGGGTCAAAGAAAGTGAAGAGATAAGCCAAAAAATGTATCCACATAACACATAGATACAGACAGACAACAGAGTGGCAACAGCCAGAGGGAAAGGAGGGTAGAGGCAGGGGAGGAGGGCAAAGTGAGGGGAGAAATGGGAGCAGAAAGAGACTTTGCTTGGGGCGGGGGGGGGCATGATGCAGGGTGTGGATGGTGTTATATTAAGTTGTACACTTGAAAACATGTATAGTTTGGTGAACCACATAACTCAATAAATTTAAAAAAAAGCTCAGTGGGCAGAGGTAGAGTTTATCAAGATTGGAAGAAGTAGAAAAAGCAGGTGGGTAAGTGACTGGTCATTAACTCCCTTTGGTCGCGTCCCATTACAAATGCCAACAAGCTCTCCAGCCATGATGTTTAATAGACAGTTGCTCTAGGGCAGTGGTCCCCAACCTCCGGGCCGCGGACTGGTACCGGTCCGTGGGCCATTTGGTACCGGTCCGCAGAGAAAGAATAAATAACTTACATTATTTCCACTTTATTTATATTTAAGTCTGAATGATGTTTTATTTTTTTAAAATGACCAGATTCCCTCTGTTACGTCCGTCTAAGACTCACTCTTGACGCTTGTGTTGGTCACATGATACATTTATCCGTCCCACCCTAAAGGCCGGTCTGTGAAAGTATTTTCTGACATTGAACTGTTCCGTGGCCCAAAAAAGGTTGGAGACCACTGCTCTAGGGTGTTTCTGTCTATGGATGCTGACTGAGGCTGGTGACAAAGTTGACTTGGGAATTGTATATCCTAGCAATGGGCTTTCAAGTCAGAGGTATGGAGACGGTGCCCAGGGAGAGGACTGGAGGGGCTAAGGCAGCACCTGGAGGTGCTCTGCCACTTGGTGCTCAGCAAGTGAGGGAACAGGTGAGGACTAGAATGAAAAATGACACCAGGTGAACAACTAAGGTGCTGCAACGAGGAATTGATGCTTCTCATCTCTCTCCCTTCCTGTCTGTCTGTCCCTAGCTATCCCTCTCTCTGACTATCTCTGTCTCTGTCAAAAAAGAAAACAAAAAGACACCAGGATGCTGTGAGTGTCGAATTGGACTGGACTTACTAGGTGTAATAACAATGTGCATTTCTGACAGCCACTGCTACACGTGGATAGTTAGGATTGTAATAAACATTCCCCAAAGGTTTTTTTGCGCCTATTAAAAGAAAATCCCACCAGGAGGAAATAATTTTTATCATGTCATGCAACAGTGATTTCGTTTTCAAATCATTAACAGGGCGGCGTCCTCATCCGATGTCCCCGCACAAAGCCCCATTTTAGAGGCTAGTACCATCTTTTCAACTCTCCTGCGAGCTTCACTGATGTCAGCTGAGACCCTCAGCTCTAAATCAAGCACAGTCCGAGCCTGGCCCCAGCATGAACCTCTTCAGTATCTCTCCTATCAGCTGATTTTATTTTTTGCCTTCTGTTCTGGCATTTGGCTATAGGTTGTTCCAGAATTTCTTTGCTAAGTTACATGGTATGAATAGATAACAAGGAGCTGAACTCATTTTTTAATTTACTTGGAAACCAAATTTTAGATTGTATTGTATTTATGGGGAGGGGAGAGCCAGCCTGTTAATGGGTGAGAATGATCTTCAGCTGTGAATGTAAACGAATTTTCAGAGGAAAGTATCTTTCTGCAGGCTCTTCTGTACAAAAGAGTAGGAGTGGGGTGGAGGTTTTTGCCTCCCGTGAAATAAATTCAATCAAAAGCAGACATTCTGCAGGAGTATAGCCTGCCAGACTCCTATTAAGAGCTAGTTTGCTTCTGTGAATTCCATCAAGCTTGTCTCATCATAATAGAAGTTTACTGCGTTCACCTTACCTATAAACAGGCCCTTTCCAGAGGGATACCTTTCCTTGTCATAGAGATGTGTTAGACGGGGTCTTTATTTCTTGACAGCTGAGATTCTATCCTTCACCATGACACTCACAGGAAATTTATTTCTGAACTTGTGGCCATTGAATTAAAATGCCTTAATTTGAATTTTGGACTCAGGAAGTATTTGATTTTTGATCCTCTGAGGGGTTCCCCAATTGAGGGCAATGAGCCGGGACAGTGTGTCCAAAAGCATGGATTCTGGACCAGGCTTCCCCAGGGCCTAACTTCGGGCCCCGCCCTGTCATTTAACCTATCCATTCTCAAATTTCTTATCTGTATCATAGCAATGGAAGGAAGGCTATTTATGTGGGGCTTTTTCTAAGGTTTAAACCAACAGGTGTAAATTACATACTTAACAGTGTCTGAAATACCCATGCACTGTAATAAATTTAGTGGTGTTACCCCGTTAGGCAGCTGATTGGATTGTGTGATGAGTAGACTGAGCTGCCATTCATCTCAGTGCTTTGTGTGCATGTATCTCCTTTAGCATTTCTTATAATAATTCACGAGGTCCATACTGTTATTTTATCCATTTCACAGAGATGTAAGTCCATAGCCACAGAGCTGGGAATAGCAAGGCTGAGATTTAAACCCAGGTCTGTTTGCCTCCAAATTGCTGCCCTTACCCCCTCTCCTGTACCTTAGCATAGAGCCTGTGGTACATGGCCACAGGGCAGTGAGCGAAAGTATGGGTGTGTGCCCATGGATGGAGAGAGGGTGGAGGAAGGAATCAAGGACCAGGTCACTGAGAGTGGAGGTTTTTCTAGTCTAATCGACCAGATGATCAGGAGTTATGCCCCCCTGTCATTTGTCCTGGAGAGGAATTGTGTGAGATTGGGGAGTTGGGGAAGGGCTCAGGGCTTCCATCATCCTGGGGTTGGGAATTTCTCCTTCCTCATCCTCCACCTCTTGCTTCTCTAGCATCTTTCAACCCCAAATACCCTGTGTGTGCATTGGCGGAAGGATAAATGAGTCAGGGCCCTAGGGCAGAGTGGCAGGAACCCCGTGTCCAGGTAAGTGTAAGAACAGTGGCCTAGAAATCTAGAGACACAACTTTTGGCTCTCTCTCTGCCAGTGACTAGCAGAATAATCCTGGTAAAGTCATGAAGTTTTTCTGGGCTTTATCTTTGAGTAGGAATAGAAGGTGTCTGCTGTCCTGTGGTTCTAGTCAGCCTTCTTCTAGATCTCTGGCCCCTGGCAGCTAGCGTGGTGGCAGTGAGGATGTCGGTGGGGAGGAGGTGGCGGAGATGGTGGAGATGGAAGTGGTGGTGATGACAGCAGAGGACATGATCATGGAGGTGGTGATGGTCATGCCTAGCAGCAGGCATGGTACTTAGCACTTTACATCCATTATCTTGTTTAATAATCCCAGCAGCTCTTGTTCTCTCCATTTTATGAATGGGAGCCTGAGTTTTAGAAAGTAAAGCTAGTCATCTCTTGGCAGGTGGAATTTGCTCTATCTGGGGAAGCTGGAGAGGCCAGGGAACATGTTATAGGGAAATCCATGATCGGCGTAGAGCTGGAGGGGAGACTGCCAGGCCGTCATCATGTTCTGCCCTCCCCGGACTCTCTCCCTCTACAGGTGGAGTCCAAATGGAAATGCAGGGTCAAAATCGCAAGATTTCATTCGCCCAAGGCCGCACAGCACATAGAGTGGAAGTAGTCTCGTACTGCCTTTTTACCAAGTGCTCTTCGAGGTGCTCTCTCCACCTCTGTGAGCTTCCCGTGGGCTGCACACCCCACCCTTCTGCTTTGGGTCTTCATCTGTAGCCACTCTGACAAAGACTCGTAGCATCTGCTGAAGGCAGGGTCTAGGCAACTGTCAGTTTAGAGGGCCCCTGAGGGGACATATTTTGGGACAAGTGAATATCTTCCAACATATTTCTTTGGTAAATATAGCTTTTCTGTTTCACCTGTTGACCTTCACCTCTACTCTTTGTACTTCCATGAGGCCATCTTGGAGAGAAGCAGAAAAATAATGAATCTTAGTGTAGAGAGCTCAGGGCCTGGTGTAGCACAGAGGGTGGGGGACCAAAGCGTGTGGCCACGGAAGGCGCGGTTAGAAAACAGAACTCCTCATCCGTGTCTAGACCTGTTGGTCTTGGCGGTTCTGGGACCTGAGGTTCTGTTCTTGCTTGAATAAGAAGGTGCTCCCAGCCTGACCAGGCAGTGGCGCAGTGGATAGAGCATCGGACTGGAATGCAGAAGGACCCAGGTTCGAGACCCTGAGGTCACCAGTTTGAGTGCGGGCTCATCTGGCTTGTGCAAAAAGCTCACCAGCTTGGACCCAAGGTCGCTGGCTTGAGCAAGGGATTGCTCGGTCTGCTAAAGGCCCGTGGTCAAGGCACATATGAGAAATCAATCAATGAACAGCTAAGGTGTCGCAACGAAAAACTGATGATTGATGCTTCTCATCTCCCTCCATTCCTGTCTGTCTGTCCCTATCTATCCCTCTCTCTATAAAAATAAATAAATAAATAAATAAATAAATAAATAAATTTTAAAAAAATTAAAAAAAGAAGGTGCTCCCTTCTTTCAGTTTCCGCTCTTTCCTCCTCTTCTCCTCATGATGGGGAATGGAAATGTTCTAGGCACTGGGCCCCACATCAGGATGGTTAGGGCTAACCCTCTGGTCAGGGAAGCTGGCTTCAAACTGATTCCATATACATTAGGTAAATGCATGCATATTAAATGCCTCTTACCCAGCTCCTCACCTGGGACCTTCAGTGCTCTTGCTCCCTCCATCCTTTCTACCTATGTTTATTGAATAATTGCCATGTAAAGATTTTCTGTTATGTGCTGAGGATACAGCACTGAAGATGGAGAGTCCTGCCTTCATGAATTTATGGTCTAGTTTACACTGAAGTATTATGCTGGTGGGCAGGAGTAAACGGGGCTAGTGAACTCATAGAATGGTGCCACAATTGGCCCACCATCAAAGCTGGAACACCCACTAGTGGGTGGGAAGGACCAGGTTGACCAGCACTGCAAAAGTGTGCGGTTTTTATAAAAAGGCTCACCATCACTGCTCTAGAAGATTTCCAGGTGCACCCTATGGTATTCCAAAGAAATATGTGCCTGTTAGGGACCAGAAAACCAACAGGGTTTTTGGAGTTTAGAGTTTTGGGGGACAGAGGTGTGGGAATTGGCTGTAAGCTGACAGTCTGCCCAACCCCCCACCTCACTTGCCTGATTAGGTTGCAAAAGGCTGTTAAGCTGTGGTGCTGGATTGTTTACGCTACCCCCCATGTTCCTCGGCAAGTTTCTTCTATCCTTTGTTTGGTGTAAAGTTAAGATGATATGTATGGTGGGGCTTTTCTGCCCTCAACACAATTAAGAGTAAAAAGAGAGGAATCTTCAATGTATTAATGAGAAAATGAGAGTTTGCCTTTCAAATATATGCCCAAACATTGAAGAAATTGCTAGGACACATCAGGCTCATGTTTCTGATAAACACAAGAATGAAAAAACTTAACATATTGGTGCCAGGACCTGCTGAATTTACTAAATCTTACTAAGAATGTGTGTGTGTGTGTGTGTGTGTGTGTATAAAGATAACTTTTTTCATTTTTTTATTTTTAACCCCTTTTTTATGAATTCTAAAAAGCATAACTCAAAAAATGTAACAAAAATGTTTTTTAATGTCAGAATAAATTTAATTTTGTCATATTTATTTCATTTAATTACCAGAAAAGCACGCTTGGACTTTATATTTTTTTCTTTAATATTTGACTTCATTATTATAACATATTTTTCAGGAATTTGTATATAGTGCGCCTACAATTATTTGTAGGATTTTAAATGTGCCCCAACTTCAAAAAGTTTGAGAACCACTGATCTGAACTGATACCACAGAGGCGTAGCCCAGCCATCACGTGACCCACGGCTTCCCCAGCAAGTATGGAGGCGCCATGATCCTCATGACCACCAACCACCCCTGGGCCATGTGTTCTGAGGGAAGAAGCATAGAAAGCCCCACACAGGTGCATACAATTAATAGCCACATAGAAAAATATTTATTTAATGGGTTCCAGTTAATCATTTACCATGCAGACATCAAGGAATAGTCACTAAACAACAAAACAACAATGGTGACCCTAAATGCTGCTTACTTTTAGTGCAAGTGGCTATCCTACAGCCCCCGACAGGACTTGTTTTAGAAATATATATATCTGTTATTGTGGTAACTCACAATGTTTCTTATACTGAAGCTTGTAGAGCAGAGAGATGGCTGGAATCCTGGACAAATGGCAGGCCATTTGGAATCTGGGCCTCCGTGTGGTGGTTGGGGCCACAGTGGGGAGAGTGGCATTTTCTAGGACTTTAATCAAATAGCTGGGGCAAGGATGGGATATCAGAGCATCTGTCTTCCTGGACAGGAG
This sequence comes from Saccopteryx bilineata, assembly GCF_036850765.1. Classification (NCBI taxonomy): domain Eukaryota; kingdom Metazoa; phylum Chordata; class Mammalia; order Chiroptera; family Emballonuridae; genus Saccopteryx; species Saccopteryx bilineata. The sequence continues at coordinate 108,256,458 of NC_089494.1, read as the reverse complement.
CAGCCATCTGTGGCCTTTACATCATTTTAAAGCTGTGGCCTGTGTCCTCCGAAAACTAAATCCCAACAACTCTCTATCTTCTCCTACAGAACATTTCTCAGCAGGAAAGAGGGCAAGGAGTCAGATCATTTTAAATGAGGGTCATTAAGCTGTTGGGCCACTGGCGAAGTGACCACAAGCTGTCCAGGCAAGATTCGGCCAAGCCAGAGGGCACAGGGAAATGAGACGGCTTTCAGGGCACAGCCTACACCCGTGTCCCTTACGTCCTGCCTGAGTTACTTCCAAAGCCTCTCCTCTTCTCTCTTTTGGCAAACTCAGCAATGAATGGTGACCACGTCCCAGGAATCCACCTGTTAGCTGTGAAGGGACTTGCCTATGGCCGAAGAGTCACCTTCTCAAAGTCATCCAAGAAAATACTGGGAAGGGAAAGGGTGTCTGCTGGCAATGTAGGCAAGGCAGTTTGATTGGTGGTGATCTTTGGAAAAGATGGACGGGAGAAGGAGGAAGAAAAGCAGAAAGAGAAGAAAGGATAGATTCCATTGGTTTACCTGCTGGAGAAACATATAAAGAAAGGCAAAATGGAGGGAGACAAGGAAAGAAGTAGGAAGAAGGGAGGAGAGAACAGAGGGACAAAGAAGAGAAGAAAGGTAGGCTAGGCAGTAGGACTGGGGCGGGGATGGGGGCTGTGCTTAGGACTGAGACGGACTGGTGGGGGGGGGGGCTATCGCGGAGAGGAGCTAGAGGGAGGGGCTCTTGGTTACCATCCACTCAGACTGCAGACATCGCTGTGATGCTTCAAAGCAAGCACAGAACAGTGAGTGCAGGCCCCCAAAATGCCTGCATATTTGGGCTCTGCCTTAATTGGTCTAGTGGTTCTCACATTGGAGTGTCAGAGTCAACCGGCAGGTTTATTAACTCCCGACTGCAGGACTACAGCTCCAGACTCTCAGTTGGCGCCTGACATGTGCCTTTCTAACAAGTTTCTAGGTGAGGCGGGTGCTACTGTTTCAGGACTCCCTCTTCAAGAATCACTGTCTTAGAGGTTAGAGACAGGCCAAGGTCGGTGTTGATTTGGGGTCCTTGTGTGGGACAAAGTCAGTGAGTGAGAGCAATGTCTCAACTGGCTGGCAGAAGCAGACTGGTAAACACAAAAATATAAATCAAGAAAGTGCTTCCCTGGCCAGCTAGCTCAGCAGTAGAGCATCAGTCCAGCATGTGGAAGTCCTGGGTTCAATTCCTGGCCAGGGCACACAGGAGAAGCACCCATCTGCTTCTCCACCCTTCCCCCTCTCCTTTCTCTCTATCTCTCTCTTCCCCTCCCACAGCCAAGGCTCCATTGGAGCAAAGTTGGCCCAGGCACTGAGGATGGTTCCATGGCCTCCGCCTTGGGCTCTAGAATGGCTCTGGTTGTAAAGGAGCAATGCCCCGGATGGGCAGAACATCACCCCCTGGTGGGCATGCTGGGTAGATCCTTGTAGGGCACATGTGGGAGTCTGTCTCTCTGCCTCCCCACTTCTCACTTCAGAAAAATACAAAATAAAAATAAAAGAAGAAGAAAGTGCCAAAACCTTTTTCTGGATGGATTTGTCTCTTCATGGCTTCTTATTCAACTAATCACATGCTTCCTGTCTACTGGCAATTGCTGTAAAACATCAGTGACAAGCAGATGTTCCTCACCCTCCTATATGTGGGGTAATCTATTGTCCCCAAAACCCGATGGAGTGTGCTCTAACTGTCCTCCTTTCCCACCTCCTGCCCCTAACCGCCCCTTCGCCTTGGTCACACTGAGCCTCGCAGCTCTCAGAAGGAAGGTCATCATGGCATCGCTCCACCCCGTGCTCCTGCTGTATCTGCCTGGCTGCTGTTATCAGGCTAACTCTTCCTCTCCTTTCATTTCTCTGAGTGTCCCACCCTGTGTGAAGGGCAGCTAGCCCTTCTCACTGCTGCCACTGTGCTCTGCCCAGACTGTTCTCATGACCCTTGGTAAACAGTCACCAGGCTGTGCTGCTTCATCCTCCTCCGCTTTGTATCATTAGTGCCTCGGACAGGGTCTATAATAGATTGCAGCCAGTCAAGAACCATTTGTTGAGTAAATGAACAAAGTCCAGAGAACTTAAATTGGGGGGGGGATGGAGAAACTATACCAATCACAGGAATCCTAAAGCATACTCAACACCCTCCTCAGCACCCCCATGGCTTTCCTGATCCGGTTAAATGGGACTCCAACACCAGATAGAAAAGCAAACCTTGGGATTTCTTTAAATCATGCAAAATATCTTTGATTGGGGAAAGGTCAAATTTCCAGATTTTTTTCTGCTTAGCACTAAGTATTCTTTTCTAGAAGGTGCTTATGTAATATACACGGATGGACAGATAGATGGATGGAAGAGTGGTTGGATGGACAGATGGATAGAGTTCTCGTAGGTTTGGTCACCTTGGTCATCAAGTCATGACCTAATATAATTTTTTTTTCTCTGGATATTCTTCAGTTCCCTTTGACCAGACTTCAGAATAGGGTGGGGTGGGGCATACGTGTGCCGCAGAGCCTTGTTGCGTGCCTGCTCCTGAGGGACCTGGTTCTAAAGCTGAGTCCGGACAGTCTATGGTGACGTGCTCACTCTGCTGCACTCTGTGATGGCCCTGCCTCCCACTGCGGTCCACACTGTGACTGGTCAGCACTGGAGCCTAAAACTGAAAAACAAAACTACATTTAAATATGATCGACTTGTAGCCCTAGCCAGTTGACTCAGTGGTAGAGCATCAGCCCAGTGTGTGGACATCCTGAGTTCAGTTCTTGGTCAGGGCACACAGGAGAAGCACACATCTGCTTCTCTAACCTTCCCATCTCCTTTCTATCTCTCTCTTCCCCTCCCACAGCCGAGGCTCCATTGGAGCAAAGATGACCCGAGTGCTGAGGATGGCTCCATGGCCTCTGCTTCAGGTGCTAGAATGGCTCCAGTTGCAATGGAGCAACACCCTAGATGGACAGAACATCGCCCCCTAGTGGGCATGTTGGGTGGATCCCTATCGGGCACCTATAGGAGTCTGTCTTTCTGCCTCCCCGCTTCTCACTTCAGAAAAATACTATATATATATATGATCAACTTGTTTGTCAGTGTGGGTGGACTCTGGGGTCCTGAGCAAGCACAGTGAAGTAGAGGGTACTCTGCCACCCTGGCCTGTATGCTCCCCAGTGAATCACTTTGTCTCATTTCTGACATTTGTAGGACAAGGGAGTTCTGTGGCGGGTCTCTCTCCCTGCTTCCCACTCTCTGATGACTCTGGGAGGGGTTCTGGGGTACATACAAATATCTCCCTTCACTTGAAAAGTTAGAGGGGATAAAATGGACCACAGTCAGGTGGCGGCATAGCTTAGTGCACTTCTGAAGACTGAACTCAGAAGGCTGACTGGCACGCTGCGGAAACGTCAGGCTTCGGTGCGAGGTGCTGCCGGACATCTGCATTACTGCTGTGGTTGAAGCAACTTCTCTGCCCAGAACGAATCTGTGTCGTTGGCTAATGGCTCTTGTCATTTTAGTGTAGTTATCAAAGAGGAAAAATGGAAGTACTTAATGTGGAAAAAAGATAAAGTATAAAGGTATTTTTTAACTCCGAGTGCAAAGCTGTCTGGAGTACAATACAGATCTGTCAATAATTCAGTTAAAACTGTTTACCTGCTTTACACGACTGGGTTCAGTTCACTGATCTTCATTCAAGTTCACACTGAAGTTATTTAACTGTGCTGCACATTACGCTGCACAGACCAAAGTGTTATAGATTTTTTCCGAATATAATATACAAGTCCAAATTGATTGCAGCCAAATATAAATTTAGTCAAATCTTTAATATGCTCTTTAAGGCATCAATAAGGCATGGGACTAGAGTTAAACCAGTTGCAAGCAGCCAGAATAAAAACACTTTGTATGTGATATTTATTTCCAACAATGTGTCATCTAAAACAATGAACTTTTTTTTTTCTCTTTTTCAAATATAAAAGTGAGCAATTACCTGCCCTTATAAGATGACAAGGATGCTGGTTTGGTACTTCCTCCCCTCAGCAGTCTGGCCTCTATCTCATTGCCCACGGGCACACACCTCTCATTAGTTATTGGCTGTACCTATATGCCCAGTGCTCCCTTTCCTTAGAACAAATTATCTTTCAAGGCACAGGAGGGAAAGCACTAGCCATTTCCCTACCTCTAGCTGAGGCAGGGGCAGCATATTCCAACAGCCTGACTAGGTATTTAGCACAATCTATGTTATTCCAAAATGACTAGGCAAGGTTTAGAATGAACAATGCATAATAGAACTCTACTTTCAGAACTCATTAGGCTTTAGATATAGGGAAGGATTTAATGTTAAAGGACAGGACACATGTGTTCTACACCATGGCTGAGAGCTCATACCCAGCAGTAAGACCAGGCATCAACCTTGGTTGTATCGTCAGAGTCCGAGGATGATAAACAGGCTAGGTGGAGTCTCCTTGGTTTGACAGGGCTCTCTGGGAATGAGGCTGGGAAGGGGGCAGCTGGGACTATGGGACTAGGAGGGAATAGGGAGCCCTGCTATTCTGAGGAGGGGCTGGGAAGGAGTACTTGAACCTGTGCTGTAGCCACTAGCCACCTGTGGTTGGCCCAACTGAAATGCACTATAAAGCGTAAAAGCCACACTGGGTTTCTAAGACCTAGTATGAAAATAACACACAAAACATTTCACAAATAACATTAGGCTGATTATGTGTTGAAAGTGCATGTGAAGTGATAATATTTGGGGGATATTGAATTTAAGAACCTGTTGTTAAAATGGACTTCCCTGTCTCTGTTTACTTTTTGAATGTGGTCACTTGAAATTTTAAAATTACGTGTGGTTTACGTTATATTCCTAGTGGACAGTGCCACTTTACATAGTGGGATTCCAGCTCATGTTTATTTTCTTGTTTTCTGTATTTTCAAACTGAAAATGTAAGAAACAGACAGTGTCTTTGAGAAAAAAGAGCATATTTTGGATTTTGAAGTTTGGAAAGCATATATTATAAATATAGCATGTGGGCAGCTAACCTCCTCTGGACTCAACTTCACCTGTACAACGAAGACAATAACACTTTGATCTTACCAGGTTATTATCAGAGTGGAAAACGCATAGGAAATGAGCAGAGGATCCTTAGTGCAGAACCTGACATGGGAAAAACTCAATAAATATTTGGCATTATTCTTGGTTATGTCTCAAGACCTGTCGATGCCTAATCTTTAATCCTGGTCCATTTCTAATTCTGTTCCTTATCTCTCTTGCTCTCCATGTTTTTATTTGATGTCATAAATACCTACTTCTACACCCAGAAGCTGAGATGTTCCCTCTTTTTTTCATCATGGAAGAATCTCAGGCCTGGTTCCCTATGTTCTGCTACTTGTTCAGATGAAGTTGCTCCTCACCACCTACTTTAGCTCATTTCAATTTCAGAGCAAGAATTCTATCCTGGCTAAAACTACAAGCCAGGGCACAGCTTTTCATTGCCCCGTCCTTTGCTCCATACTGGGATGCTGGGGTCTTGTTTTTACTGACCTCAGCTTCTTTTGATGGGATACTCAATCAAGGACATGGCAGGCAAAGGGGGTGAGGGTGACAGAAGTGTAAGGGTCATGCAAATAAGAGCTCAATGAATCAGGAGCAGAGATAGGACGGAAGAATACTTTTATAGTTTCTCTCCACTTCCCCGCATCCCGGGCCTTCCTTTCTCACTGTCTTTATTTTGCTGTCTTTATAAGCTGTGCTGTGTTCAAGCCATGAAAAGTGAAAATGGTTCTTCTCACCTTTCAGATACTCACAGCCCAGAGTATAGCCTCCTACAATGTAGCACATATCTAAACCCTGTGTTCAATTTCCATACTCGAACCATGGTCGGCAAACTCATTAGTCAACAGAGCCAAATAGCAACAGTACAACGACTGAAATTCCTTTTGAGAGCCAAGTTTTTTAAACTTAAACTATATGGGTAGGTACATTGTTATTAATTTAATTAGGGTACTCCTGAGCTGGCCAAAGAGCTGCATGTGGCTCGCGATACGTGGTTTGCCGACCACGGCAGGACATAAGGCCTCAGGTGAAGATGGTTGTACTTGTTCTTTGAAATTTAGTGGCAGAGAAGAGAAAAAAAATTAAAACTTTGTGAAGCCATAGCTTCCCAAAGTATGGTGAGCTTCCTAGCTCCTTCTCAGCTAAGGAGGCAGACCGTGCAGTCGAGCCTGTGTGGGATACAGACAGGAGGGATGACTTAAGAACATACACCCGTGCAGCTGGGAAAGGTCTCCAATTTCCTCAGAAAGAAAGTCTTTTTTTTTTTTTTTTAATTCAGTGAGAGGAGGGGAGGAGGCAGAGCCAGACTCCTCCATGTGCTCAGACCAGGACCCACCCAGCAAGGCCACTAGGGGGTGATGCTCTGCCCATCTGGGGCATTGCTTCACAACTGAGTTCTTCTTAGCACCTGAGACAGAGGCCATGGAGCCATCCTCAGCACCAGGGGCCAACTCGCTGCAATCTAGCCATGGCTTCAGGAGGGAGGGAGGGAGGGAGGGGCAGACTGAAAGAAAGAGAAGAGGGGGAGGGGTGGGGAAGCAGATGGGCACTTCTCCTGTGTGCCCTCACTAGGAATTGAACCCAGGACATCTACACACTGGGCCAATGCTCTACCACTGAGCCAACTAGCCAGGGCCTGAAAGTCTTTTTTTGTTAAGTCAGAGAACTGTTCATTTGTGTTCCCATTCAGCAACTGTAACTGGGTGACTCAGAATATACTCTTAAGCAGATCTTTTTTGCCTTCTCATCATATCAATATGTAACTTTTATTTTTAGATTTACTGAGTGTTCTCAGGGTAACAAATTCAAAGGAAAGAAATAAGCAAATTGGATTTATGTCAAGCTTGGGCTGAGGTTTGAAAGGTGAAACCCTCAGAAATGGGAGCAGTTTCTAGGGTGCCCTCTTTGCTGACAGCTGCGGTTTGTCCAGGGTTTGTTTTGGGGGAGCTGGGTTAGTTCAGTGCAGGGAACACATCTAAGGCCACCCCACTGCCAGGCAAGGGATGCTCAGGCGGGTGCATGCAGGAGGACTGACCATGGATGTGTAAACATGGCTGTTTTTCCTGGAGCATTTATTAATGAACTCTCTTCCATGAATCAGAAGCAGGAAGGGACCACTGCCAATGATAGCTTCCCTGTGGTTTCCTGGAAAATCAGAGTGTTTGAAAATGTCAATTTTCCTTATTATTCAAACTTAGGAGAGGCATGAACCATTTCTGGAAATCCAAAAACATGCCTTTATGTTGTTCAGCTCTGCTCACTTACATTCTGGTCTCTTGCCCAACCCCCACCCCCTTCCTCGAGAGAAAAGAGCAAATGTACTGCTGATTTCTGATCTGATGTCTCTTGGTTGTTTTGTGTGTGGGGAGGGAAGGAGAGTCACTGCAGAATAAATGCTTATGAACTTGTGATATCAGTTGTCTGTGGCCTAATAGAATCCTTCTGTCAGAGGTCATAAAAATAGCAATGACTGTAAGTTAGAATGCAGATATGCAGGCATGCAAACACATATCCTTGCAGGCAGCTTCGACTCTGTGGACAGGGCTCCTGAGTCCTAGCTCGCTAGAGTCTGATCGTTCCTGGCTGTTGACCAGGCAGCTCAGTGACACAGGGCAAAGAGCATGTTACTGGCTGCACTGGAAGGAAACTTCATATTTTCCCACTGTGTTTGGATAATTGTCTTATTTAAAAACATTTGAACAGAAACAGCAGCACTGTTGCAGATGTGTTATAATTATAGGTGTGCACACCAAGTAAATACATATATGCCAAAAAAAGTTCTCTGTAACAGGCTAGTCCTGATTTTGCTTCCCTAGAAAGTAAGATTGATGTCACTAAATATGCTTCTTTGTTATCACTTCCATTTGTCTTGAAAATATCATCAGGTCTTCCTTATGCAGACATTCTTTAAATGCAAATGTCTCATCTGATATGGCTATACTGTATATACATCTATTTAAAACAAACAAACAAACAAAACAACCAAAGACATAACTAGATTAATGGGCTACATAAAATGCTTTCTGGATACACAGACAATGAAAACATGTTTAAAAGGAACAGGCATAAATAAACTTTGGAAAGCATTTAATGGTCTTTAACATAGTCACTCCCCTAGCTCTGAAACAGTGTTAATTTTTTTTTTCCACTAGTGGCAAAAGAAGCTGTCAAACACAACATTGAAAAATTGGTGCCATTTCCTGGCTAGTAAGCAGAGAACTGAGGGGCTAAGTATGTAACGGTTTTTGTTGTTCTCATGCTGTATTTCTCTCTCTCTCTCTCTCTCTCTCTCTCTCTCTCCCCCCCCCCCCATCTTGCCTGCTCAGGGCTGATCGTTTTGACGTTGGCCATCTGCTGGATGCCCAACCAGGTTCGGAGGATCATGGCCGCCGCCAGACCCAAGCACGACTGGACGAGGTCCTACTTCCAGGCGTACATGCTCCTTCTGCCTTTCTCGGACACCTTCTTCTACCTGAGCTCAGTCATCAACCCGCTCCTGTACAACGTGTCCTCGCGGCAGTTCCGCGCGGTGTTCTGGCAGGTGCTCCGCTGCCGCCTGACCCTGAGGCACGCCAACCACGAGAGGCGCCAGCGCACCCTGGCCGAGTCCTCCGCGGGCAGCGCCCGCTCCGCGCGCCGCCCGCTCATCTTCATTGCTTCCAGGCGCGATTCCTCGGTCAGGAGAACTAACAAGGTTTTCTTAAGCACTTTCCAGAGCGAGGCAGAAGCCCGGCGGGAGTCAAAGACCCAATTGAGTTCCGAGTCACCAGAGCCCAAGTCGGAGATGAAACCAGTCAATTCTGCAGTAGAAGATGGTTTTCAGGAGCATGAAGTGTGAATGTCAACCAACCGTCCCCTGATGAAAACATTACCCTCCCACAGCAGGACAAAATAACCTGCTCCCCCATCAGGGAAAGGCGTGGTATCCTGGGTCCTTGGGAAAGGCAGATGTCCACTTAAGTGTCTTCGAAGGGCTGCCTGCCACCCAGACTCTGGTTACAGACGGGAACGCTGACTCTATCCCCTCTCTTCTTTTAAGTACGCACTGAAAACTGAGGCAGACTGCATTTCTTCAGAGCTTATGAAAATGTTTTACACTGAGCTCTTTCATTATTTGCAAAGGAACTAAAAGGGAACAGACTCCCTACCCAGAATCAAAGGACACCCGGAAGGTCTCGTGGCGCGGGGGCGAGGAGCAAGGGTCAGAAGAGCAATGCAGGAGGGGCTGGCACCTGGTTCAGCAGTGTGCCAAGAAGAGGGCTAACTTGAGGAGCAGGATGGTGGTGGGGAGCCCTGGCTGGAGGGCTGAGGCTGAGCTGCTCCGTTTCTTGGGCCGGGGCCCGTTGCACAGAGGGGTGTTACAGCAGCTGATGCACACAGAGTTGAGTTTCCCCGGGGAGCAGAAGGACTGGTACCCGGCCGAGGCGATGAGGCAGGCTGCGGACGAGGCACACGACTTGCGGTACATGATCCCTGCAACACAGACCCGAAGGAGCTGGGTTAATGTGCACTGGCCCAGGGGCAGCCCTCTGAGCCCAGTCCCAGTGTGTCCTCCTCCTCCTCTCACATCCCACTAACTTGGCGGGGCCAGGGAGGTGCTTTTGGTCGCTTCCTGAGCCCCCCAAAACACATGAGGGATATGGTAAAGAAGTTAGTCATTATTTAACCACTTTTGACAGAATTGCCCCAAAAGTTATGAGATGCAATGCCGGTGAATAATTAGCTATCAGAACCAAAGTCCACTCTTAGTACTAAATATAGGGGTTTTTACTTTTTTTTTTTTTCGGTTCAAATATTTCATGCCAAAGAGGACCACAAGTTGTGTATCTAGATCTCCTCTCTATTAGTTTATAAGTGACCAGAGATGGTTCTCAACTACGTAGTTATTAAATCATGGAATTTTCTGAATAAAGACCAAATCCCAATGGGAATAAATCAGTTCCCTACTGAAGGGGCCCTGAGTTTTCCCAAGTTTGAGGGGATCCACTGGGTTACGCTCATGTAACCCAGAGGTGGCCTGGCTGACCTTGTGTGCAAAGCAGCCTTATGCTCAGGGCAGCGCTTTGCCCTTAGAACATATGGTCATCTGCCCAGTCAGCGTCACCCAGCTAGCACTTAACATGCACCATGCAGGCACATAAGGGAGCCTCCTGGAAAGAATGGAGGGTCCATCTTAAGGAATACATGTGTCATGTCCAAACTGTGTCATGACCATCAAATTGGGGTGTTCTAGATAATCAGATGAATTCTTAAAGCTGGAAGTTTACTCAGTTCAAATAATAGCTATGCCAGGTACCATTTGGAGAGATATAGTGTCTTTGATCACTCACTGCCCACCAGGGAAGCCCCATGATCATTCCTGTTTTACAGATGAGATCCCCAAGGTAAGAGAGGTTTAGTTAACTTGCCCAGAGTCACACTACTAAAAAGTAGAGCTGCTGGAATTTGAACCTAGTATTCTGGCTCCATGCCATTAAGTCTATATTACTGTATAGCAAAGCAACTAGTCAATAAAATATAAAAATGTTTTTGTTTTGGTTTTTTTTTTGGAGGGGTGGCTTTACTCTGAAGATAGCTTGTGTGTGTGTGTGTGTGGTTATTTTGCAGCAATGATTCTTTTGTTGAGATATAACTGACAGAATTGTTATTTTGGGTCAAATACTATGTGGTAGCAGTGCTGCCCTGCACCGCCGAGGCGTACATGCCAATAGCAACCAGGGCACCTTTCCCCCTGACTCCCTGCAGGTATGTCTGCAGGTGTGCTTTGGTGTGAGGCTCCCTTTTACCCCTTGACAATGGCTGCTTTGGATGCTGGAGAGATACAGTTAAAGACTTAAACTGCCTAAAACTTTCAAGAAGGAGATAAAGAAATACCTTAGATTTACATTAAAACATGCAACTTTGTAAATTGACTTTTCTAACACTATTAGAAAATTCTGGAATCAGCTGCCTGATAAGACAATGCCCAAGGACAGAGGATATATGTGAGGGGAGAGAGGAGACACTCTTTAATTTCTAAGGAACGTGTTACATACTGTAAAAGGCTTTGCCCATTTCTACATTTCCTATCCATTGCCAATTTTAGGAAATTAAGTTTTGCCATCTTCTTATTCTTAAATATTAAAATCACTATCATTTGCCAGTTCTGCTTCTGTAAACTTTTACCTTTAAATGAATGTTAAAAATTCAAAAAAGTTTACTGAATATATTTTTTTCATTGTAGAAAAATTCAGACATTCGGATAAAGTGGAAATGCCCCTTGACCACCCCTTCTAATGCTAGGTTCTCCTCAGAGGTAAACACTCATATCAATTTTGGGTGCCTCCTTCCAGGCCTGTTTCTAGATATTTACAAGTGTGCCCATGGAGAAACTCTGTGTGTGTGTGTGTGTGTGTGCGCGCGCGCATGCACAATTTTGTTGACAGCACCACATCCTACATGCTATTCTATAATTTGCATTTTTACTTAGTAATATGGCTGAGGATTTCTTTTTAAGCCTAACTTTGCAGGGCTAAGTATCAGTAATGAGGTAGGTTAATTATATAATGCATGAGGGGAACCCTGATTTTTGCAAGTGCCACCCAAGGGACACCTCCAGATTGCCTGGCTCTGGTGGCCACCAGGGCTTAATACTTGTGGTACCACAGGACTATATTTAATTTGCGTTCTTTGAAAGCTACTTGAGGGTCTGGCTTTCAATAAGCCTGAATGTAGAAGCTGACTGAGCTCCTCCCCTTTGAGATACTGACTGGTTGTGGCACATTCTAAACTACTGAGAGCTACTGAAAGTAAAATAGGTGACCTGGCCAGAAAGCTTGGTTGGCTAGAGCATCATCCTAAAGCACAGAGTTGCCATCTGATCCTGGATCAGGGCACACATAAGAACAGATTGATGTTCCGGGGTGTGTGTGTGTCTCTTCCTTCCTCTCTCTTTAAAATCAGGAAATTTTTAATAATTAGAAAGAAACACTGTAATCTGATGTAAGAAGTGTTCAGAAATCCTGTTTGCATCCTTTATAAAAAATAAAATAAGTGGCATGGGCCATCACAAAGGTTTGAGAGAAACCAAGAGCTAGGGCAGGTTTGAACAATAAAGTTCATCTACACAAGGCCAACCCTTCAAGAATGGGAGAGATGGCTGTTTCATCTAATTCCTAGAAACTAACACAGAGAGTCAAGCAAAATGAAGTAAGAAAGGAATATACTCCAAACAAAACAAGATAAAATTTCAGAAAAAATACCTGTAATGAGACTAAGAGAAATAATTTACCTGATAAAGAGTTCAAAATAATGGTTCTAAAAAGGCTCACTGAACTAGGGATGAATGGATGAACACAGTGAGAATTTCAACAAAGAGATAGAAAAATAAAGTACTAAAGAGAAGTCACAGTAGTGATGAACAGAATGACTGAACTGAAAAATACACTAGAGGGTTAAACAGCAGACTAGATAAAGCAGTAGGGTCAGTCAGCTTGAAGATAGAGCAGTGGGACTCAGCCAATCAGAGCAGTCAAAAGGAAAAAGAATGAAAAAATGTAAGACAGCTTGAAGGACAACATCAAGCAGACTAACATTCACATTATAAAAATTCCAAAAGAGAAGAAAGGGAGGAAAATGCAGAAAATTTATTTAAACAAGTACTGACTGAAAACTTCCCTAACCTCGGAAGGAAACAGACACAGAGATCCAGAAAAACAAGAGAGTTCCAAATAAGAAGACCCCAAAGAGACACATACCAAGACACATTACAATTAAAATATCAAAAGTTAAAGACGAGGAGAGATGCTGAAAAGCAGAAAGAGAAAAACTTGTTACATACAAGGGAACCCCCATTTGATTATCATATTTTTCAGCAGAAACTTTTCAGGCCAGAAGAAAATGGCTTCACAGTGCTAAAAGAAGGCAACCCCCTCCAATCAAGAAGACCATACCTGGCAAAGTTGTTATTCAGAACTGTAAGAGTAATAAACATTTTTAAATGAGTTTCCTGGACAACTAAAAGCTAAAGGAGTTCACCACCACTAAACTAAAATTATAAGAAATGTTAAAGGAATTTCTTTAAGCTAATTAGTAATAAGAAACCATGAAAAGTAATGAGATCTCATTACTAAAGGAAAATATATAGTAAGGTTAGTGGGTTAATTCCTTAAAGAGCAAAAGGAGTATGAAGGTTAAAAGACAGTTGTAGTAAAAATAACAAATAATTAGTTAAGGTATACACAAGATAAAACAGATGAAAAATGTAAAAAGAAAAACAAAATATACAGTTTAGGATGTTTTCAAACTTAATTTGTACTCAACTTAAAAATACTGTTATAAATATTAGTTGTTATATGTAAATCCCATGTTAACCACAAAGCAAAAACCTATGAGATAATGAGAAAGTAATTTAAGCATACCACTAAAGAAAGGCATCAAGCCACAAATGAAGAGAACAAGAAAGTAAAAAAGGGCCAGAGGAACTAAAAAATAGACAGAAAACAACAAAATGGTAATAAGTACATACCTATCAATAATTACTTTAAATGTAAATGGACTAAATTGTCCAATTAAAAGACAGAATGGCTAAATGGATTTAAGAAACAAAACCAAAACCCATCCATATGCTCTCTACAAGAGGCACATTTCAGTTATAAAGACACACACAGATTGTGAAAGGCTGGGAAAATATATTCCATGGGGAAAAAAGCTGAGGTAGCTATACTTAGGTCAGACAAAATGAACTTTAAAACAAAGACTGTAAAAGAGACAAAGATTATGTATTATTAGATAATGATAAAAGGTCAATCCAACAAGAGAATAAAACATTTGCAAATATTTATGCACCCAACGTAAGAGCAGTTAAAAATATAAAGCAAATATTAACAGAGCAAAAGAATGAAATAGCAATACAATAATAGTATGGGACTTTAATATACCACTTACATCAATGGATAGATCATCCAGACAGAAAATCAATAAGGAAACATTGACCTTAAAAGACACATTAGAAAAGATGGACTTAACAGATACAAACATTCCATCCAAAAGCAACAGAATATACATTTTTCTCAAGTGCACATGCAACATTCTCCACGATAGATCATATGTTAGGACACAAAATGAATCTTAAATGTAAGAAGATTGAAATCATATCAAGCATGTTTTCTGACCAAATGGTACAACACTAGAAACCAGTTACAAGAAGAAAACTGAAAAATTCTCAAATAGGTAGGAATTAGCATGCTGCTGAACAACTAATAGATCAACAAACAAAAGAAAAATAATAAAAAATACCTTGAGACAAATGAAAGTGAGACAAGATACCATAATGTAAGGGACACAGCAAAAGCAGTTCTAAGAGGGAAGCTCATAGTGAGAAAAGAAACAAAAATCTCAAATAACAACTTGACATTATACCTCAGAGTACTATAAAAAGAAGAATAAATGAAGTCCAAAGTTAGGAGAAGGAGGAAAATAAATATCAAATTAGGAATAAATGAAATAGAAACTAAAAGGATCATAGAGAAGATCAATGAAACCAAGAGCTGGTTCTTTAAAAATATAAACAAAATTGACAAATTTTTAATGAGGCTCACTGAGAAAAAAAAAAGAAGACTCAAATGAAATCAGAAATGGAAAAAAAAGATCTACAATAGATGCCACAGAAATAGAAATACAAAGGGTCATAAAAGATTATTATGAATTATTGTACACCAACAATTATATAAGCTATAATAATTAAAAATTCCTAGAAACATAACCTTTCGAAACTGATTCATGAAGAAGTATAAAATCTGAATAGACTAATTACTAGTAAGGAGATTAAATCAGTATTCAAAGACATCCCAACAAACAAAAGTCCAGGACCAGACAGCTTCACAGGTGAATTCTATCTAACATTCGAAGAATTAATACCAATCCCTCCTGCCCGACTGGTACTGGTTCAGTGGATACAGTGTCAACCTGGGATAAGGACAACCCAGGCTGGAAAGCCCGAGATCGCTGGCTTGAGTGCAGGCTCACCAGCCTGAGTATGGAGTCACTGGCTTAAGTGTGGCATCATAACATAATCCCATGATTGCTGGCTTAATCCCAAAGGTCACTTGCCTGAAGCCCAAGGTCACTGGCTTGAGCAAGAGGTCACTGGCTCAGCTTGAGTCCCCCGGTCAAGGCACATATTAGAAATAATCATTGAACTATTGCATTGCTACAACTACCAGTTGATGCTTCTCAACTCTCTCCCTTCCTGTATGTCTCTCTCTCACACACAGACACAGACACACAAAATCAATCCTTCACAAACTCTTCCAAGAAATAGAAAAGGAAGGAACACTTCCAAACTCATTTTACGTGGCTAGCATTTTCCTGAAACCAAAACTAGACAAGGATACCACAAGAGAGGAAAATTACTGGCCAATATCCCTGATGAATACAGCTGCAAAAATCCTCAACAAAATATTAGCAAAGCAAATTCAACAATATGTTAAAAGGATTAATACATCATGATCAAATGAGATTTTATTCCAGGGATGCTAGGATGGTTTGGCATCCCAAATCATTCAAGGTGATTCACCACATTAACAATATCAAGGATAAAAATCGTATCATCTCAATAGACACAGAAAAAGTACATGATGATATTTAATATCCATTCACAACAAAGTGTGTATAGAGGGAACATATATCAACATAATAAATATAATATACCACAAGCCCAAAGCTAACATCATACTCAACATTGAAAAGCTTTTCTTCTAAATTAGAAACAAAGCAAGAATGTCCACACTTACCACCTTTATTCAACATAATGTTGGAGATTGCTAGCTGAAGCAATTAGTCAAGAAAAGAAATAAAAGATATCCAAATTGGAAAGGAAGAAATAAAAATGTCACTATTTACAGATGACATATTATATACAGGTATATTAAAATCCTAAATATTCCACAAATGAAGAACTAAATGAATTCAGTAAAGTTGCAGGTTACAAAATCAATACTGTATACAAAAATCTGTGATGTTTTTATACATTAAAAATGAACTATCAGAAAGAGAAATTAAAACAATTTCATTTACAATTGCCTCCAAAAGAATAAATAGCTAGGAAATATGGAAACAACCCAAGTGTCCACAAACTGATGAAGGGATAGAGAAGTGGCATATGTGCACAATGGAACACTCAGCGTAAGAAGGAATGAAATCTCTCCATCTGCAGCAGCATGGGTTGACCTGGAGGGCATTGTGATGAGAGAAATAAGTCAGACGGAGAGAGACAAATACCATGTGATCTCATTTACATGTGGAACCTAAAACAACACCAACTCACGCTCATGGATACAGAGAACAGTTGCCAGAGGTGGACGACTGGCGTGGGGGAGAATGGGTGAAGGGGGTCCAAAGCTACAAACTTTCAGTATAAAATAATTAAATCATGGGGATATAATATTCAGCATGGTGACTAGTTAGTGTTATATTGCACATTTGAAAGTTTCTAAGAAATAAAATCTTATAGGTCCTCATCACAAGAGAAATTAAAATTATGTATGCTGATGGATGTTAAGTAGACTTACTGTGGTGATCATTCCACAGTATATACAAATATAAAATTAAAAAAATAGAAGTGGACAGTTCCTTCCTTTTATCTCCCTCCCTTCTTTTTAAAACTATTTACTTAACTAAGGAGTCCATACTCCTTACTATATCCCATATACAATTTTAAGAAAGCTCTACAAATGTTATCTAAAAATATTAACTTATTTAATCATTGCAATTACTCTAGCAATAATGGCCATTTACAGATGGTGAAACTGAGGCAGCGGGAGGTTAAGTAATTTGCTTAGAGGCCATGCAGGTAATTATATGGAATAGCCAGGATTTGAAATCACAAATCCCGGTTTTAGACTCTCTGCTCTTAAAAAGTCTGCTCCGTTGCCTAACAGGGTATAATATACTTACATTGGGTGGTAAATGGCAAAAATTACAAACACATACATATATTTTGTATAGCTTTGTACCAAATATTTCTGGGAGAGTATAGAAGAAAGAGACAATGTTGGTTGTCTCTGGGTAGGTGTATTGGGTGGCCATAGGAAAGAGTAGGAAAGAAAACTGTAGACCCTTTATTGCCATTGGAAATTAGAACAATGCAAATGAAGAACTTTTTTTTAACCTTTTAAAATAAACCATCCTCCAGAAGAACCACTTTATCGGGCAGGCGCTTTCTTTTTCCCAGTGTACCTGTCCCTTCCGGCTGTGTCCACCAGGGGGCTCCTGAAACAAACACACCCTCAAGAAGAGAGCTACAAAGTTGCCCCAAAGCCCAAACCTCAGGGTCACAGGGCAGAGGCCCTTGTGTTTGTCCATCTTTCCATTTTTCTTTTAACCTAGCCCCTTTGAGCTTAGATCTGGGCCCAGGAGGGCAGGAGCTGCAAGTAAACCAGAAAGGGACCTCTCATGGACTGCTGCTGGACTGTAAAACGGCCTAAGAGCAATTGGGGAGGATTGTGATACTTAAAATGTGCAAGTCCAACAGTTCCACTTCTTGGCATTTACCCTTTAAAACACACTTTCATGTGTGTGCATCCTTATAGGAAAAAGGTACATCTGTACTACGGAGTGTTCAGCCTCAGTTGAAAGTGCAGAGCTCTATATTGATCTGGCTCAATTTACTGATCATTGAATTATTCCTATATTTTTGTGGTTCTCCATAGGTGAAAAAATGAATTTCCAAATGACCTATAAATAAACCATTTATGTAAGAAAAAGGATACAAAGCAATACAATATGTGCTGTTGCAGTGTCTGTAGGGGTGTGTGTATGTACACACCTCTAAACAAACTCAGACAGAAGGGTCAGGCTTACACGTGAGCAGTGGCAGTCCCTTTACGGCTGGGCCACAGTCAGAAAGCACTTTTGATCTGTGATATCTGAATGTTTGACAGTGGGAATGCATTCATGGATTGCATCTGTGATGACAGCCTAGTAGATATAAAAAGTATAAACTCAACTCTGAGCCTTGGAGCACGTAGCGGCGCATGGCACTAGGGTAGCACCCAGGGTCCACCTCACTCCAGCCAGAACACAGCCCAGATTCATGGCACCAGAGCTCTGTGTGGCCTCAGTAGCACCGCGGGCAGAAAGTGGTATCTGGGCTGTGACGGGCCACAGACTTGGTTTTCTGCAGCTTTATGGCTTTCCTGGGGCTTCAATAGCCGCCCACTGCAGGATGAGGCAGTGTCCGAGGGCCAGAGTGAAAGATGTCCCCAGATAGCTGAGGGAGGCCCCTTTCCTGCATGACTTTTAATCACTTCTAATGCACTGCTGATTTTACTGTTGTATCTTTATTAATGGAATGCAATGAGAACAGCACTGGGCACATAATAAGAGCTCAATAAATATGGAATGAATGAATGAATGAGTGAAAGAAGGGGGAGATGACAGAAGGAAGGACCATTTGAAGGATATCCTGTAGTCCCATGATAGTGGGTGCTTTTCTGACTAGTTACAACTGGGTAACAGAGGTCACATAAAGCTAAAACAAACTCTCAGTCTTTGGTTGGCAGAGGCAGGGCTGTGAGAAGCTGTGACTCGGTAATGGGGATTCAGACCCAGAGCTAGCAGGCTTGGCAGGATGAGGAAGGGCCACCCATCAGCGTGGCTGGGCTAATCCCTGCTTGGGTCGGCTCACAGCCACTCCACCCGCAAGGCACAGAGGTGGTTCTGCCAGGGCCAGCTCACTTCTCAGGGCTCTGATCTGCAGACCAGAAGTGAGCCTGTGGAACACACCACCCTATAATACCATATTAATCAAGGCACCCAGTGTTTCAAACTTGAATCCTCTTAAGTCTTTAGAGAGGTGACGGGTTCCTGGGGGCTCTTGGATTCAGACTGGTGGCTACTCTCACTTAAAACATACCACAAATTGTGCACTTCAAGGAAGTCAGACATGTTAATCTGTCTTAATTAGGATGTGAATGATAGGCATGCTGAGGAATGAAGAACAAGGTAAACATATTTCCAGGGGAGCTTATTCCACTGTAGCTGACTGTACTTGTTCCCTGGGACCTGTGATATTTGACTTTGAAGGAAATATCCTTTGAAGAAAATGCTCAAAACATAACACATGGAAATAAGGGAAAAGGAATTAGACCCTTTGTAACCTACACACTAGATTTAAGTATATATTTGGATTAAAATGCATTCAAATAAATGGTACAAATGCATTCTGTTACATTGTGTGTCCTCCTTATTTCACAGACACTAGAAACGATCCTTTCAAGTTAAGTGAACTATGTGTAAGGCACTCGGAAAAACACCCAGCACAAAGCAGGTTCTATGTAAGGGTTTGCTATTGCTGCCATCATCATCATCACCACCACCACCACCACCACCACCACCTGACATGAGGCACTTTCTGATTCACCCTCTCAATTCACATAAGTAGCTATCTGTTGAGTTTATGCACATCATGGTACATCACTCAGAGGGGACAGTGACTTTGATCCTAATTAATTGGTTTGCGCTGACATTTAAAATGACTGGTTCCTCTTTCCCCCCCAGATGTTCATACTCTATTCCACTTCCTTCTGGACTATATTTGGCCACGTTTTCGCAGACATGTTAGCACTGCATTGAGAAGGAGGGTCAATGGCAGGCAAGGAGATGGGGCTGAAGGAGGGAGAGAAAGAAGTGTTGGAAGTGGAGGTGGATGCTGGATGGCCCCTGTCTCCTTTGCTGCAGCAAGCATTCCATCAGGTGTCGGGCTGGCTTTGCAGGGCTGAATTATTGATTACACAAGGGGAAGAAGAAAGATGGTGTTTTCTCTTTGTGTGAGTCCAGCTCTTACTGCTTGCTCCTGACATAGCTGGGTCACTGCAGGTTGGGCACCAGTATAAAAGGCACCTGCAACAACTCTGCCTGAAGTCAGTCCACCCAGCAGGGGTCTCAGCTTTGGAAGTCCACATTACTAAGAACAACAACATAGTTCCAAGACTGGCATTAAGGCCCAGAAGCCTCAGGCCAACCTGCCTGGCAGCAGACAGGTTGAAAACCTGTCACTGTCTTGAATCACTGGTATAGCGCTATTCCTTTGGCCAAAACTCCCCTTTATCAAGGTTCTTCAGGAAAGGTGCCCACTGCACAAGTAGGAACAGCGTGAGCACTCCAGTAGGCGGGAGCTGCTCAGACAGCGGCTCTCATACCTCAGCGTGCAGAATTTCCTGGGCGGTCCTTAAATACACAGACTCCCGGAGCATCCTCAGACGATTCTGATACAGGAAGTCTGAACTTCCATGTTACCACCTGGGGGGGAGCAAGCACATGCAAACTCTAAATGCACACTGTAACTTACCCAGGGACCAGTCTTGTCCCTACCTGCAAAGATGTCATTCTGCATGACCACCCAGCTCCTGCTCTGCTGTGCCTAGGGGTCACCTCTGACACCTAGATGGTACAGTGAGAAGAGGGGGAAACAGCTGGTCTCATCTTCACTGCTGTCCATGCTCCTCCATGACATCTGACCCCTTTCTACCCCACTGTCATGACTGGCCTGTCCTATCAGACCATCAGATGATGCCATTCCACATGTTCACTGTCAGCCACTTAGCTCACGGTGAGGTCCAGGGCGCTCCTGGAGGTGATCAGGGAGGTGCTAGTTTGGCCACTGCCCACTAAGATAGTTTCCTCTCTTTGGCCCTTTAATATTCCATGGGGTTGACTTTCCCTGTTCAAAACCAACATCGTCTCCGGCAAACTTCCATTCCAGGTGTTGGCACACGTTTTCTATTATGGGTTAGATGGTAAATATTTGGGCCTTTGCAGGCCGCACAGTCTTGATCACAATTCCTCAATCTGATATTTTATCATGGAAGCTGCCATAGTTACTACGTGAACATACAGGTGCAGCTGTGTTCCTAGAAAGCTTCATTGACAGGAACAGGCTGGATGAGTCAGCTTGGGCTGCCACAACAGAAGATCCCCGACTCTGCACGGCTTAACAACAGAAATTTTTCTCACAGTTCTGGAGCCTGGAGGGCTACGATCAAGGTCAGGGCAAATCAGGCTTCTGTCAAGAAGCTCTTTCTGGCTTGTAGATAGCTGTGTCCTCATGTGGCCTTTGCTTGGCACACGTTCAGAGAGGTAGAGAGCTCTGGTGTCTCTCCCTCTCTTATAAAGATACTAGTCCCATCAGACAAGGGACCCACCCTCAGGACTTCATCTAGTCCTAATCGCCTCTCAAAGGCCCCATGCCTCCAAATACCATCACACAGGACTTAGGGTTTCAATATATAAAAGTTTTAGAGCTACACATTTGGTTCATTACACAGAGACAGATAAGTATAAGAGGTCATAGTTTGCTGACCTCTGTTCTATTCTATCAAAATTCAATCACCTTTACACTAAAAATCTGACCCCTCTGCCCAGTCGGTCCTCCCCAGTTCTGTGATGGAAGCAAGCTCCCAACAGTTGGGAACATTTGCTCTTTGAAAAATATCAGCAGAGATCTCTCTGGGCTCCAGGGGTGCTGAAGATACTCTACCAAAGGTCTTTGCAAAATTGATAGTATTTGTAGAATCTTTTCTTCATATTTTAAAATATTTTAAGTTATACTGCTTCTTTAGAAAGTATGCTCTTCATGGTCTACACTAACCCTGCAGTTGGCTTGGAATCACAGGGGTGAAGAGAGTTGCTTCATTCTAACAGGAGACACAGCCACAGCTCGAAGGGAAAAGGAGCAAAGGCAGACTGAGTTGGAGCCACTAACTGAACGCCGTTTCCAGCATGGGCAGGATGAGGTCTGCTGAGTAAAACCTGCATTTAGGCGCCCTATGGCTATATATTTCAAGCCAAAACCCTACAGGGAAACTGGAGCAGACCCCCGCCCCCACGCCCACCCCCAGGTCTGAATCGGTAAAGCTGTGTCTTGGAGCGGCTCTCTCTGACTTCCCTGTCGCAAGTGCCTGGTCCTTTCTTCAGAGGTCCCATATAAGCAGAAGCCCCCGTTTATGTAAGAAGCCTCTTTCGTTTCAGCAGGTCTTGTTTCCTGCAACAGCCTTGTTTAAACCACAGTGGATGCAGAGTGTGGCCTGGGCTCTGTTGTTCTCTCTTATTTTCTGCTTTCAAGAAGCAAGGGAGCCTCTGTACCCTGTAACAACGCTTCAGCCAACGACAGACCCCATATGTGACAGTGGTCTCATAAGATTATAGCAGAGCTGAAACATTCCTTTGCCTAGCAATGGTGTGGCCATTGTAACATTGCAGCACATCATGTTACTTACCTGTTTGAGGTAATGCAGGTGTACACAGACCTATTGTGCTTCTAGTCATTTAAAAATATAGTACATACAATATTATAGGGCATAATATTTGATAAATGACTGTTACTGGCTGATGTATTTACTATACCTTTCTACCATAATTTTAGAGTACACTCTTCCTACGTATGAGAACAGTGTGCTATTATGCTGGCAGCAGCCCTGTACATCTTGTGTTTAACGGACTTAATCTAATCTCATGTTATTTTGTACAGTAACATGCTGTACAGTCGGCTACCTCACATAGCCTAGGTGTGCAGTGGGCTACACGTCTAGGTGTGTAAAGTACACTGCTGTTCACACAACAAAACCGCCTAATGATGCCCTTCTCAGATGTATCCTTGTGCTAAGTGCTACATGACTGTAAACACTGATGTGGTAACTTGTTCTCCCCCTGAGCTTAATTACAACTTTCTAGATGTACTTTTAGAAACATTATGGTTTTCTAAGTCTTTTTAAAAACATCATACTTGAGAAGAACAAATCATTAATGATTTTGTTTTTTTCAGAAAACCCTGTTTTCAAATGAATTTATATTGCCCAAGAGATAACTGGAGAGTTAAAATGGCAATGTTACTAAGAAGGTATTTGGTAGTATGAAGGGCCATCATTCACTTCTTTGATACATTATTTCTTAACCTATCAAAATGATGCTTAGGCTCAAAATTCCAACTCATAGTTGCCAGCAAACACAACAGAAATTGATATTTGATCATAAAGCAAACAAAGGAAGTTTCAATAATAAATTGAAATTGTTAGTCATTTTACCAATGAAAATTACCTGGGGAGAATTACTAACAGTGTCAGAACGTAAAGAAATATTGGGCTGAATTTCAGGGGTTTTTGTGAATTTCTTCCATCAAGTTCTGGGTCTTGAAGAAATCTTGATCTTCTTACTTACTGGTCTGTTTCCTCATCTCTGAAATAGGGTGGAGGAAGCTGAGGTAGACAAAGTCCGCATTTCATTTTGCATCTGAAATAATTCTCTGCCCAGTGGAAATAACACGAACCCTGGATTCAACAGACTCAGATTACAATTCTTTCTGGAAAGAACTTAATAAAGCACTTAACTCCTACAAGCCTCAGTTTATTCTTTTGAAAATGGAGACTATACCCATCAAACAGAGTAAAAGGATTAAAGGTGAAGGTTAAGATGACAATGCAAACAAAACATCTATGATGCTTGGGCAGGAGGTAGTAGGGGGAGGGGGTTGCAACATTTAAGGTGAGCCTAAAAGTATTAAAAAAAAAAAAAAAAGGAAAAAAATGTCTTAAGTGAAAGGAGGGGAGATAGTGAGACAGACTCCCGCATGCATTCTGACTGGGATTCGCCTGGCAACCCCCATCTGGGGCCGATGCTAGAATCAACTGAGCTATCCTTGGTGCCTGAGGCCAACACTCAAACAAATTGAACCACTGGCTGCAGGAGGGGAAGAGAAGGGGGAGAGGGAGGCAGAGAGAAGCAGATGGTTGCTTCTCCTGTGTGCCCTGACAGGGAAATTAACCCAGATATCTGAATGCCAGGCTGACACTATCCACTAAGCCAACTAGCCAGAGCCAGAAAATGTTTTTAAAAAATGAGTCAGGGCCCTGGCCGGTTGGCTCAGCGGTAGAGCGTCAGCCTGGCGTGTGGAGGACCCCGGTTCGATTCCCGGCCAGGGCACATGGGAGAGGCGCCCATTTGCTTCTCCACCCCTCCGCCGCGCCTTCCTCTCTGTCTCTCTCTCTTCCCCTCCCGCAGCCAAGGCTCCATTGGAGCAAAGATGGCCCGGGCGCTGGGGATGGCTCTGTGGCCTCTGCCCCAGGCGCTAGAGTGGCTCTGGTTGCAACATGGCGACACCCAGGAGGGTCGCAACATGGCGACGCCCAGGATGGGCAGAGCATCGCCCCCTGGTGGGCAGAGCGTCACCCCCTGGTGGGCGTGCCGGGTGGATCCCGGTCGGGCGCATGCGGGAGTCTGTCTGGCTGTCTCTCCCTGTTTCCAGCTTCAGAAAAATGCAAAAAAAAAAAAAAAATGAGTCAGGTTGGAAAAATACAGATGTCAATCTCCCATGGACAGCTGGAGCAATTGGAGCAACGTAAGTAACAATTATACTGTATTAGAGCCCATGGAATAAGTGAACGTCCATGAGTTCATACTGACATAAAACAGTAATTTAAATAAATGTTTGCAGAAGGGACAGTACTTCTTTATAGAAGAATTTTCAAGTAATAAATACAGAAGGAATGAAGGAAACTGAAGTTAAGATTAGAGCACTACAGTTATAATCCAGTTATAATCAATCAGAAAGATCCACCAACAGAGGCTTAAATTACTGAGCCAAGTTTGGAAAGGAAACAGCATATTTACAATTTCAAATAATATCTTTCGAGTTATTTATTAATTATAAGGGAAAAATAGTTACTTGACAGTTTAGAGAAACCCAGCAGACACCATCTTACTGAAGCGATCAAAGTTAGCATCACCGGTAATAAGACATTACGCCATGCATCCCTTCATAGGATGCACTGAGAAGTGAAGGCCCATCACTTCTGAGTGTTCTTGTAACCTCCATCTGATGAAGATGTGGACCAAAAATAGGGACTCTATGCAAAGTAAACTTCCAGGGTGATCTGATCATACATTCCTCACTGGGCTGGTCATTGTGAGTGGCCATGCCCCAGGTACACAACTTCTTTACTAAAAGCCTTATCTCTTTGCTGTAAATAAGTCTTGTCCATTATTTCTGCACACCTCAGTTAACATACCTTTGAAAAACGCTCTTTCAGACCCCTCCTTCTCCTACCTGACCTCCCTTTCAGACCCCTCCTTCTCCTACCTGACCACCCTTTCAGACCCCTCCTCCTCCTACCTGACCACCCTTTCAGACCCCTCCTCCTCCTACCTGACCTCCCTTTCAGACCCCTCCTTCTCCTACCTGACCTCCCTTTCAGACCCCTCCTTCTCCTACCTGACCACCCTTTCAGACCCCTCCTTCTCCTACCTGACCACCCTTTCAGACCCCTCCTCCTCCTACCTGACCTCCCTTTCAGACCCCTCCTTCTCCTACCTGACCTCCCTTTCAGACCCCTCCTTCTCCTACCTGACCACCCTTTCAGACCCCTCCTTCTCCTACCTGACCACCCTTTCAGACCCCTCCTTCTCCTACCTGACCACCCTTTCAGACCCCTCCTTCTCCTACCTGACCACCCTTTCAGACCCCTCAAGAAAGCACATCATCTCATCAAATAACCCTGTAATCCCATCACCACTTTGCTTCCTTCTATTTTCAGGTAATCTGTTTTACATTCCTTCCTAATCTCAAATGTATAAAAAGAAATTGTAAACTATTATTCTAGGAAGCATTTATCTCCATCTACTGAGATCTTGCTTCCAGGTGTATTCTCCATTTGGCCCAAATATATGTTTTAAGAAAATCACTACAGCCTGACCAGGTGGTGGCACAGTGGATAGAGCATCAAACTGGGACATGGAAGACCCAGATTTGAAACTCTGAGGTCGCTGGCTTGAATGCAGGGTCACTGGCTTGAGCATGGGATCATAGACATGACCCCATGGTCACTGGTTTAAGCCCAAAGGTTGCTGGCTTGAAGCCCAAGTTCACTGGCTTGAGCCCAAGGTCACTGGCTTGAGCAAGGGGTCACTTGCTCTCCTGTATGTAGCCCCCAGGAAAAGGCACATATGAGAAAGCAGTCAATGAACAACTAAGGAGCCGCAATGAAGAACTGAAGCTTCTCATCTCTGCCCCTATCTTTCCTTCTCTCTGGCTCTGTCTCTGTCAAAAAATAAATAAAATAAAGATTCACTACAGAGCCTAACCTGTGGTGGCACAGTGGATAAAGAGTTGACCTGGTCCCTGGCCGGTTGGCTCAGCGGTAGAGCGTCGGCCTAGCGTGAAGAGGACCCGGGTTCGATTCCCGGCCAGGGCACACAGGAGAAGCGCCCATTTGCTTCTCCACCCCTCCGCCACGCTTTCCTCTCTGTCTCTCTCTTCCCCTCCCGCAGCCAAGTCTCCATTGGAGCAGAGATGGCCCGGGCGCTGGGCATGGCTCTGTGGCCTCTGCCTCAGGCGCTAGAGTGGCTCTGGTCGCAATATGGCGACGCCCAGGATGGGCAGAGCATCGCCCCCTGGGGGGCAGAGCACTGCCCCTGGTGGGCGGGCCGGGTGGATCCCGGTCGGGCGCATGCGGGAGTCTGTCTGACTGTCTCTCCCTGTTTCCAGCTTCAGAAAAATGAAAAAAAAAAAAAAAGAGTTGACCTGGAATGCTAAGGTCGCTGGTTTGAAACCCCGGGCTTGCCTGGTCAAGGCACATATGGAAGTTGATGCTTCCTGCTCCTTCTCTCTCTCTCTCGCTCTCTCTCTCTCTCTCTTTCTCTCTCTCTCTCTCCTCTCTCTCTAAATATGAATAAATAATCACTACAGGTTTGGACATTTTTATGTCGACAATGAGAAAACATGAAGCCAACCCAAATTGAGGGACAATGTACAAAAAAGCTGATTTATCCTTTTCAAAAATGTCAAGATTACAAAAGACAAGGAAAGAATGAGGAACTGGCTGAGATTAAAGGACAATAAGTAGATATGACAACAAAATGTAATGTGAGATCCTGGTTAGGATCCTGGAACAGAAAAAGGAAAAACTGGAGAAATCCAAGGACAAATCATGGTTTAGTTCACTGTATTGCACCAATGTTAATATCTTAGTTTTTGGGGGTTTTTTTATTCATTTTAGAGAGGAGAGGGAGAGACAGAGAGAGAGAGAGAGGGAGAGAGAGAGGAGAGACAGAGAGAGAGAAGGGGGGAGGAGCTGGAAGCATCAACTCTCATATGTGCCTTGACCAAGCAAGCCCAGGGTTTTGAACTGGCAACCTCAGCATTTCCAGGTTGATGCTTTATCCACTGCGCCACCACAGGTCAGGCCAATATCTTAGTTTCCATCACTATACGTGTACTATGGTCACGCAAGTTATTAACATTAGCAGAAACTGGGTGAAGGGTATATGAAAATTATATACTTTTTTTTTCAGGTTTTCTGTTCAAATTATTTCAAAATAAAAACTATATTGATGTGAGTGAAGGACAAGTCTGCTGGCCATTGCTCATGCTATTGACCAACATGATGAGTGTGTATATGACAGACATAGCACAAAACATCTGTGCTATTTAACTACTTCGTTCCTGCCTCCAAGGCCTTGGGGCTCCTGAGATGACTTTTTCTCAGTATAATAGGTTTGAAGGAAGATTAACTGGAGAATAGTTTGCCCCAATCTTGACGTTTCCTTCCATAGGAAGGGGACTCAATTAGTGTAACTCATGACTCTCTGGACCTTTCTTCCTTCTTCTCCAAGGGGGCGGAGTGAAGTACCTGACTGATAAATTTGGGAAGAATAAACTGGCCACATATTGGTCATCCCCCTTTCCTTCTTGGGAGTGAGTAGCCCGTAGCAAATAGGTGTCCTGCTCTGGTCATCAGGGAAAGAAACTCCCCCTCTTTGGCCCCGTCTGTGACTGGATGAACCAGCTAATTTGAAGATGTTAATCTTGAAGCCCATTTGATTTTCAGCCCAACGCTATTCCTTCCAACCTAGTCTTTCTTAGTAATAATGGTGACATTTTTGGCCTCATCTGCCTTGTTCCTTGTTTTGGTTCTCAATTTGCTCAGAACCTGGGTAAGAAAAAGGTCTGATAGCCACCTGGCATTCTCTAGACCAGTGGTTCTCAAAGTGTGTACCAGGACGCACTGGTGCGCCCTAGAAGATTTCCAGGTGCACCCTATGGTATTCCAGAGAAATATGTGCCTGTTGGGGACCAAAAAACCAACAGGGTTTTTGGAATTTAGATTTTGAGGGGACAGAGGTGTGGAGAATTGGCTATAAGCTGACAGTCCAACTCTCCACCTCACTTGCCTGATTAGGTTGCAAAAGGCTGTTAAGCTGTGGTGCTGGATAGTTTACACTACCCCCCATGTTCCCCAGAAAGACTGGAGGCAAGTTTCTTCTATCCTTTGTTTGGTGTAAAGTTAGATGATATGCATGGTGGGGGTTCTGGATTGATGATTAAACAAGAAATTGTCTCTTGAAGGCTTTTGGATTTCTATAAAAGAAGAATGTGTGGCAATATCTAAAAAAGGTTTGAACATTTTACTACAATTTTCAACATCCCATTTATGTGATTTAGGATTTTCTACCATCAACACAATTAAGAATAAAAAGAGAGGAATTCTTCAATGTATTGATGAGAAAATGAGAGTTTGCCTTTCAAATATATGCCCAAACATTGAAGAAATTGCTAGGATACATCAGGCTCATGTTTCTCATAAACACAAGAATGAAAAAACTTAACTCATTCATGCTAGGACCTGCCGAATTTACTAAATCTTATTAAGAATGTATCTATATATATAAAAAGATAACTTTTTTGTCATTTTTAAAATTTTTAATCCCTCCTTTTTTTTACAAATTCTAAAAAGCATAACTCAAAAAATGTAACATGGGCCCTGGCCGGTTGGCTCAGTGGTAGAGCATCGGCCTGGAGTGCAGAAGTCCCGGGTTTGATTCCTGGCCAGGGCACACAGGAGAAGCGCCCATCTGCTTCTCCACCCCTCCCCCCCTCCTTCCTCTCTGTCTCTCTCTTCCTCTCCCGCAGCCAAGGCTCCATTGGAGCAAAGATGGCCCGGGCGCTGGGGATGGCTCCTTGGCCTCTGCCCCAGGCACTAGAGTGGCTCTGGTCGCAACAGAGCGACACCCCAGGGGGGCAGAGCATCGCCCCCTGATGGGCAGAGCGTCGCCCCCTGGTGGGCGTGCCGGGTGGATCCCAGTCGGGTGCATGCGGGAGTCTGTCTGACTGTCTCTCCCCGTTTCCAGCTTCAGAAAAATACAAAAAAAAAAAATGCTCTGCCCCCCCCCCGGGCGTCGCTCTGCCGCTACCAGAGCCACTCTAGCACCTGGGGCAGAGGCCAAGGAGCCATCCCCAGCGCCCCGTCCATCTTTGCTCCAATGGAGCCTTGGCTGCGGGAGGGGAAGAGAGAGACAGAAAGGAAGGGGGGGGGTGGAGAAGCAAATGGGTGCTTCTCTATGTGCCCTGGCTGGGAATCGAACCCGGGTCCCCCGCACGCCAGGCCGACGCTCTACCGCTGAGCCAACCGGCCAGGGCCTGAAAATGTTTTTTAATGTCAGAATAAATTTAATTTTGACGTATTTATTTTGTTTAATTACCATAAAAGCATGTTTGGACTTTATATTTTTTCCTTTAATATTTGACTTAATTATTATAACATATTTCTCAGAAATTCGTATATTGTGTGCCTACAATTATTTGTAGGATTTTATTTTTTATTTTTTTGTATTTTTCTTAATTTGGAAAAGGGGAGGCAGTCAGACAGACTCCCGCATGCGCCCGGCATGCCCACCAGGGGGCGATGCCCTGCCCATCTGGGGCAGCGCTCTGCCGCAATCAGAGACATTCTAGCGCCTCAGGCAGAGGTCACAGAGCCATCCTCAGTGCCTGGGCAAACTTGGCTCCAATGGAGCCTCGGCTGCAGGAGGGGAAGAGAGAGACAGAGAGGAAGGAGAGGGGGAGGGGTGGAGAAGCAGATGGGTGCTTCTCCTGTGTGCCCTGGCGGAATCGAACCCGGGACTCCCGCATGCCAGGCCGACGCTCTACCACTGAGCCAACCGGCCAGGGCCTATTCGTAGGATTTTAAATGTGCCCCAATTTCAAAGTTTGAGAACCACTGCCCTAGACCCTACCAGGCTCCGTTTGCTCCAGTTTGTAGTGTCCTAGAACATCACTCTATGGTGGCGATTCTCAGCAAAGTTAGAAAGTATTTTCCAACCAATCTTCTACTCCACATAAGCCTCTGGACTTTGAGACTTTACACAATAACCACTTAACACTGTTTTTGCTCGGTGACTTGAGCCGCATCAGACCAGAAAAAGGATGTGAAGCAATGTGCCCACCTCATCCCCAACTGATGTACATGCCATTTTGGTCCATCCCTGAGAAAATGGGGCTACAGTTCTATTATGACCCACTTGCTGTCTGCATGCTTCTAAAATAAGTTATTTTCTTAGTTTCCCACTTTAGTCTTTGCCCCAATGGTCAATTAAAATAGAAGCATACAGCATGTGTTTCCTCCTGGTTATGGACACTCATGCATTTATGTTTTCCGATAGTTTCCTCCGCTTCTGCTCTCTGTGCTGGTACAGAGATGGAAATTTCTAAACATAGCCCTTAATAGTCTATTACTTTTCACCCATGTTATGTAATTTAGTTTTAAAGTTGAACTTCCATGGCAAACTGCTACTTGTGTAAATGCCCATCTGGGAGTGAGACTAATCTTCCTCTACTCGAAAAATAAGCACCAGAGTTGTGATCACATCACAATAAATATTTTGTGCAGGACTGGGAATAGCTCCTCAAAGAAAAATGCTTCGAAATGGGTAATTAGAATGAACTATATGCATTTTCACTGAGCTTTGAAAGAAAATACAAGAAGAAAAGATCTCCAATCTGTTCCCATATTCTTTTTACTTTTAGAGAACACCATGTGAAGAATTTTGACAGTTTCTGCACTGTAACAGGAACATCTCAGGAAGAAAAGTCTTATCTATAAGTGTGCCTTGTGACTGCCATCATGGGCACCATTTATCAGGAATAAAACAGAAGACCTGGAAAGTAGTGCGTTTGGACAGTTTGTGTCCCGATTTTGCCTTTGCTAAGGATGTGAATATTTTAAAAGTCCAAGAACGCCCCTCCACCATTTGAGCTGCCAATGGCTACACAAACCAAACAAGAATGCTAACAACCCATTTTTAAAAGACCCTTCCGCCCACAAAAGGGAAGTACCAAGTTCTGCATGGCACATCCCTATTACTGCTGAGCCATCAGTCCACTGCTGTCTTTAACTGGTAGACCAGAAATTGGGAGTAATGCTAAGGAGTTTTAATGACCCGTAAGAATAAAAATGAAAGGTGTCTGTTAAAACCACCACCACCACCACCACCACCACCACCACAAAGCAGACCTGAAACAAGATCTTGCAAGAACATTCTTTTTCCTCATAACAGAGATGTGTTGATTTCATTATTCAGAAGCCTCTGAAGACCCTTTCCCAAAGCTTTTTGTTGAGTTTAATTTTCAAGGCAGTTAACTGCTAATGCCAACTTAATTATGGCAAACAACCTAGCCATAAGGGTGCCAATTGTTAGTTTTAACTTAGTTCCACATTAGACATGGACTTCTCTGCTTGTTTATAACTTTCTGAGCCAGGAAGATTTCTGCACAGTCATGTGCTCTTACTCAGCCAATGTCTTTGTCCTCCAGTTTGCGATGGGGGATTGAGGAAATAGATATTTATGACTTATTCTCTCAGTATTAACAGTGCCCTTCAATGATTTATGAAATTGCTCTTGTGTTTTTAACCTTGAAGTCTTTCAGATTATTGTTCTGAAATGGTCAGATGAACAAAGTGGAGCACAAGGGTCCATAATCAGTTTCTTGTACACAAATTACCCAAATGTGGGAAAAATATACATCATGGCGCCAGATGGGATGAGTTCAGAATATCTAAGCATGTAACCCAAAGCACCCCTGTATTTGTCACCAGGGACATGGCCTTCTCGTCTACAGAATGTATCCTCACAATAAAATCTTATTATGCTCATATCTCAGTATTTAGTAAACCAAAATTCTGGATTGTCATGTACATCTTGAACTAAACTTCAGGATATCACTTGCTAGCATATATTTCTCTTACATTTTCTAAAATGTGACTGATTCACGATGAAGCATTCAGTGTTTGCTTTAGCAAAAGGGCGAGTGATGTTTGGGACAGGGGACCATCCCTATTGTCTCTCTAGGGGCGCCTGGAAGCACTGTGCTGGGACTTTCCAATCCTGTGCAGGGATTTCACAAAAGGCAATTTGGCAGATAGACAGCCACCTGAGAGTCACCCTTTATCTTCCTCCTTACAGCAAGCAGTGGCCATGAGACAACGCTCTGACCAGTGAAGGATGAGCAGGATTCTCTTGGGGAGACTGTGAGAGAGATTTTATTTTCTTATTCAAAGGAAAAGCTGAAGAGAAAAGCTCCTTGGTGCTGCCCCTTCCTTTTAACTTGAATGTAAGCAGCCACCTTGTGGCCAAGAGGCAACAAGCCTGGAGACAAACAGCCAACATACTTAGGACAGTGAGGAGGAGAGAACCAAGGTCTTTGATGACATTACAGTGAGAATAAGCCCCAAACCACCTGCTTCTGGACTAGCCTGTTAGGTTAATAATAAATGTTTTTATGGTTTAAATCCTAGTTACTTGCAGGAAAACACTCTTAGGTGATACTGCAAGTGAGTTCTAGGGCAGAGACAGGAATACAAAGGAACCTGGCAGCTGGCCGGTCTTTGAAGCTCTGCCTGTGGACTAAGGAAGCACAGGGCACATGCTCCTGGATGCCCAGGAGCCACTGCAGCTTCAACATGAGCTTGGCACTCTTGCTTCAACATGAGCTTGGCATCCAGGCTTTATAACAATGACATCAATGGTATTCAATAAACGGGGCAAGAATACAAGCTATGACTTGTCTTACAGTCCAGAGAAGCCGTGTAAGTGCAAGACAGACAGCAGCAGAGCAAAAACAGAGCCCCCTCCCTCCCCCACTTCCCTCTGTGGTTTAATTTGCCCACACTAAATGGTCTAGTAGTTCATTTGCCAGCTGAAAGTCTGGATCACCTCTCTGTTATAAAACACTTCCATTGGTATTTTTAACTTGCATCTCCTGTGTAGGGGAGGCCTGGGGGCAGAAGTTTGCTGAGGGAGTATTCCTATGTGGGGGGATTTGCTTTCTTCCTAAGGGAGCTCAGAACTGAGGCAGGTCCATAGAGTTCCAAATTGCTAGACCATCAGCTGTTCGGATTGGCTGCGTGGTGACCTGTTCCCCAGCTGGCATGACTACTGAGTTACCTCGGTGTGTGTTTCCAGAAAACAGGCCTCCTCAAAAGCACAGCCAGATCAGTTTGAAAGGAAACTGACAGACTGGAATAACTAGGTGGATTACACTTCAGAGTTGTTTTTTAAATGACAGCTGTTACTAACAGGGATTACTTATTTCCAGTTTAACTAAAAAGCAAAAGGTGTATTAAACTTATATTTATTGGTCCTGGCCAGTTGGCTCAGTGGATAGAGCAGACATCTGGGTTCGATCCCTGGTCAGGGCACACATGAGAAATGACCATCTGCTTCTCTCCCCCTCCCTCTCTCCTTTCTCTCCTTCTTCCCCTCTCGCAGCTAGTGGCTCAACTGGTGTGAGCATTGGCCCCAAAGCTCAGGATGGCTCCGGTGATTGGAGCATCAGCCCCAGTTGGAGGTTGTCAGATGGATCCCAATTGGGGAGCATGCGTGAGTCTGTCTATCTCCCCTCCTTTCACTTAAAAAAATAAATTAAAGATATTTTTTTTCTATTTTTCTTCTTAAACTAGAGATGTGAGCTTCCTCACTTCAGATATAATATTTTTTTAATTGATGATAAATCTGAGCTTGAAACTTTATTTCTTCAAGTTTACTCTTTCTGCAAATATTTAGTGAGGGTCTGCATACCAGTGAGTGGGTAATCATGAGTGTGTGCGTGTGTGTGTGCGCACATGTGTGAGAGACAGGGAGGAAGTAAAAAAGGGGGGTAGAGAGATTGAGAGAGACAGACAGACAGACTAACCGACAAGCATAGTGTCTATCCTGGAGTCGTCTTCAGAAATGAAAACCATGAATAAACTTTGGGGAATGAAGCTGTAGTTCAGTTGCATTAGGAGAAGCAACTGAGGGGCGGGGCCGCGGAGGCGGGCTGGGAACGCAGACCAGATGAAGCTGTCAGAACGTTCTCTGGCCATCTTTCCCTCCCCTGCACCGGGAGGGGGCAGCGAGCAAGGTCCCTCGGTAGGCACAGGCAGAGGGCCCCGCCAGCACTCACAGACCCAGGCTTCACAGGGTCTCATCCAGTCTCTAGATTTTAACCTGCTCTCAGGTAAAATGGCTGCTTCCAACTTGCTTTATTTTTTTGCTTCCAACAGCCAGTGGCAGGCTGAGTGGAAAGTTCTTCTACCTTTCAAAGAAAGTAGCTAACTCTTCACTCTCCAGGTGCGTCTCCTCCCACTCTCTGCCTTTTCCTCTGAAGGCAAGGAAATTCTTGAAAGAATCGTGGGTTCGCTTTGAAGCCATGATCCTTTGGCACTCCTGATTTGGATGTCTTTACTGGGTGGAGAAACAGTCAACCTGCCTAGCCTCTTGTTATTTCTGAACAGATTCTCTACAAGAGACCAGAGACCCCCGCAGTTTGATAGATTTTGCATAAGCAATAAAACAGTGTATAAAAACCCCATCACCCAGCATCACAGAGTACACCTGCTTGGGCTGATGATCTTTGAAGAAGCCTCAGCAGTGGGCAGGTGAGCCCTCTGCACATTCATATTCACGCTGAGTACTGTGCACCCACGACGGGGCCGCCTGCCTCTGGCACTGGCTCCCCTCATCCCTCTGCTCTCCAGCACAAGTCCAAGAAATAGAAATACATAAAAAGCTATTGTCCATGTCCAGTGAGAAATGAAATGCACTGAACCAAGTATCACAACTTCCTTAAAATAATACAACACTTCATCATTTTTGCATCTGGAGCCTTTCCTGGTTTGCAAAGTCATAAAGCTCGAAGCAACATCTTGAAACATCACTGCTTCATTCTATTGAAATGTACTCTTTCAAAAAAAAAAAGCAATTTATTACAAACTCTGTGGTTTCACCTTACCTAAAGCATTTAGTTCATCTCCTGCTTTGCTCTGAACTGTTGGAGGCCATCAGAAGATTGGAAACAATTTATTAATAAGAAAATGTGCCCTATAGCAGTAATTTTCAACCATTTTCATGTGATAGCAAACATAAACTAATTACTACTAAAATTCTGCAGCACACCCAAAAATATATCATATATTTTGCCAATCTAATGAAAAAAAATAGGTGTAATTTTGATACATTCACACTGGATGGCTATTGTTATATTGGCTGTTGTCATTTTTTAACTTGGAAATCTAAGGAAAAAGATATCAGCATCCCTGACTAAATAGTCAGGTATTGCATGTTTTAAAAATTCTTGCAGCACACAGTTTGAAAATTGCTGCTCTATAGCTCTGACCTGTGAAATCATTCCTGAATCATCATGTAGCCACAACCTACAGTTTACCACAGACAGCAAGAATAAATGGCATATATCATTTTGTTTTGTTTTGTTTAGCTATGTGATTCATCACAGATTGGATTGAGATTACTAAATGAACGACATGGCCTCTTGTGGAGTGCCTGGGAAGTAAACACCCTGTCTTTTACCTGTAATGCCCCCCCCCCTCAAATACAATCCCTTCTACCACAATGAAAACAACAAGGCAGGGAAGAATCCAGCTTAGTTTTTAAGAAGAGTATAACAAAGAACAGAGATTTCCCACTTTTTGAGGAGTAAAGAGTCCTGCTGACCTAACGGGTATAACCAAGGACTTGGTTTGGGGAAAAAAGATACTCATTGTAGATGACCAACTTGTGCCTGAACCACATGTCCCTAACAAAAATCTTTTTCCAGAACATCTCTCAACCTGTTCAACCCTCAAGCCTTCTCAAGAGAAGAAATAGACTGATCGTGACATCAAAGCCCTCAGGAAAAAACTCCTGTCTACACCATAGTCTTCTCATCTGTAAAGTTATAAATTAAAATCTC
Organism: Saccopteryx bilineata; assembly: GCF_036850765.1. Classification (NCBI taxonomy): domain Eukaryota; kingdom Metazoa; phylum Chordata; class Mammalia; order Chiroptera; family Emballonuridae; genus Saccopteryx; species Saccopteryx bilineata. Next base: position 108,220,355 of record NC_089494.1, on the reverse strand, counting down.
TAAGACTAAGAACTGCACAATTCTTTTAACTTTCAATATTATTTTATATTGGTTTCAGGTGTACAGCATAGTGGTTAGATAGTCATATACTTTACAAAGTGTGTCGTGCCCCCCCCCTGCCCCGCGATATTTCCAGCACCCACCTGGCACCATACATACATAGTTACGTAATATTACTGACTATATTCCCTATGTTGCGCTTTACATCTGCATGACTATTCTGTGACTACCAATTTGTATTTCTTAACCCTTCACCTTTCTCACCCAGCCCCCGACCCTCCTCCCCTCTGGCAGCCACCAGTCTACTCTCTGTCTCTATGAGTCTGTTTCAATTATTCTGTTCATTTATTTTGCTCTTTAGATTCCATGTATAAGCAAAATCACATGGTATTTGTCTGGCCCTGACCAACTTATTTCATTGAACATAATACCCGGTCCATCCATGCTGTTGCAAACGGTAAGATTTTATTTTTTATGGCCAAGTAATAGTCCATTGTATACAGGTACCACTGCCTTTTTATCCACTCATCTATTGATGGGCAATTGTATTATTTCCACATTTTGGTTATTGTAAATCATTCTTGAAGGCCTATGGGTGAGGCCAGATGTTGAGATGGGCAGCTGGGATCACTGATAAGAGCTTCAAGAATTAGGACTAACCCATCCAGGTACCCAAAAATTCTTGTGGTTCACATAAACCAATTCAAGATCCCTTCATTAAAAACCAACAACTCATGGGCATGGACAACAGTATGGTGACTGCCAGGGGTAGGGGCACAGGGCGGTGGAGGAGGGTATGAGGGGATAAATGGTGATAAAGACTGGACTTGCGAAGGTGAACACACAATACAGTGAACAGAGATGTGTTGTAGAATTGAGCACCTGAAACCTGTATAATTATGTTAACCAGTGTCACCCCAATAAAATTCAGTTTTAAAAAAGCACATTAACACTTTAATAGATGGCAGTGGACAGAGAGGCAATGGATGGAAAGCTCAGTGCTCGCCACAAGCAGACGCTTTATTAACTCAGTCCTGTTCGGCTCACTGGGGTGACTTGCGTTCAGCACTGGTTCTTAGGTCCACTCAACAGATGGGTTCATTGGCCAATGGAGTCCCAAGGCCCACAGCACGCCCTACCTCTCCCTGCTCTATGATTTAGGGCTTTGCCAAAGCTCAGCTTTCCTCTTCAGATCCGTGCACAAGTAAAAGGAAAGATGCATCTCAAAATGGGAAGTGAAATGGGTGAACCGTTCAAGTTACCGTTAGTGAAAGAAGCCAGTCGGAAAGGCCTTTGTATGATTCCACTTACAGGAAATGTCAAGAACAGGCAAATCCACAGGACAGAAAGTAGATTAGTGGTTCCCAAATTAGTGACTGCTCACAGGTACAGGGCTTATTTTTAGGCTAATGAAAATGTTCTGAAATTATAAATATATCCTCAATTTAATTATAATCACAATTCTGAATATATTTTAAAAACCACTGAATTGTATACTTTAAAAGAGTAGATTTTATAGTATATAAATTATATCTCAATAAAATTGTTATAAAAATGTAAAAAAATATATAGAATATTGTTATAATGTTTGAAAAATCCTGGGAAAGGGAAAGGATTTGAATTTTAGTCCCACTGTCTGTGTGGTCTTGAGCCAATTGCCGAACCTCTCTGCATCCCAGATTCAGCAACCATCAAGTGAGGATATTACCTCACTGTGAACCCTCTAGGCTAACTGTGAGGATCTTATTATGAGGAATTAGAGATTGAGTTCAAGGACTTCTCCCGTCTGGGAAATGAGGAGCCATGTGCGAAGGAACTTCGGGAAGCGGTCTGGGCCGCCTCCCAGGCAGGCGAGGGTAGTGGAGGAAGCTGTTACAGCGAGCATTCTGGCAGGTTTCCCCTTCTAGGATTAATTCCTTAAAATGGTATTTCTCACTGTCTTTCTGTATCTCACTAGAAAACAGATGGCCTGCTTCTACATTTTATAAGGGAGGAAGCTAAGTCCCTGGGACACTAAGTAACCTCTTCAAAATTAGCAAGCACAGGAAGGCTGGAACGTAAGTGTTTTCTACCCTAATGAAGCTGACTACCCCTTCCATTGGACAATTAAAAACAGGGCTTGGCGTGCTGAATCCTTCTGCAGAGTGTGCTAGTAAATCTTTTCCAGGTTTGTGAGAGCCTAAGTCAGTCAATCATTCTAGAGGAATGAAAGAAAAAGGGGGGGCAGAGAGGGAGGGAGGGAGAGAGAGATAGACAAGGCAGACTATAGATAGAGATCTTTTTGTTTCAAGAATGTATAAGCGAAGCAGATTTCCTTTGCAAAGCTTAAAGGAAACGGTGTGTTTTGTTTTCATTCTTCCTTTCATTTTTCACTTGGGGAAAAACCTAGCTTTGAAGCCTCTCTGTTTAAAGTCATTAGGAAAACCATCAATGAGGGAAGCTTTCATGAAAGCGTAGCAGGAGGAATTAGTGTTACGGGAGAGCCAGGCAGATCAATCGTCAAACAGTTCCTCTGTGGAGATGCGAGGTCATCTCTGGCTGCTTGTTCAGCTGGGAAGTTAACATAAACAAACGCTCCACTTACTGGAGAACCCAAGGGACTAAAGATACTTGATGTTCACCCTCCAAAGGCTTCCTCCAAAACCAGCTGTGACGTGCCCATGAAAGATGGATGCCTCCCCAATACTGAGCAAGCAAACAAATGAGAAGATGTCTTGCCCCGAACAGAAAGGTGTTAAGTGTCCCACCAGAAAGGAGGTAGTGATACTGACATTCACTGTACAGCATCTTTTCCTGTGTAATTCATAAGTTTATTGAAGCTGACATGGAAACCTTGTTAGCAGAGCAGGGCTGATGTTAATACTTGAGGATATCTTTCCTGATATCTGAATCATTTTAAAGTTTTTCAACCTGTTGAAGTCTTCTTGGCAAAGCTGATATACGGCATTATTTTTTATGTTTGTTCTTCACTTTATTCTCAGAGCATAGTCTATAGACCATCTGATTGATTCAAAGTGGCTTTGAGGGTAAGAAAGTAAGGATTGGAAGTGGGATGTCCAAAAGGGAGATGACAGAAGAGTGCCAGGAGGAGAAGAAAAGATATGGGACAGATAGGGGAACCCCGAAGATTAACAGCTATCAAGGTGACCCTAACAAAGTGATCTGGAAAAAGAAGATATTAGGACACGTATTCATGCCTATAATACAACAAGGATAAGTCATTAATGTTCTAAACATCTGCAGAGAAGGACTTAATATTTTTATCTTTCTTATAACAATTATATATATGTATTCATGCATGCATGCAAATATATAAAGACTGTCAGTCCACAACTTATAATAGTTCATTTTATGACTGTTCTACTTTTTATGGTGAGGAAGTGATATGCCTTCTGTAGAAACCAAGTAGGCTAAGCTTTGCTGTTTGGTCACTGAGATGTATTAAGTGCATTCTCTATTATCAATATTTTTAACTCACAGTGGGTTTATCAGCACATAGCCTGACCATAAATTAAAGAGCATCTGTACAGGCAAAATGTAATAATACACACACAAACATAGGTATGCTGTGTGTGCATGTGCACACTTTCAAGAAAAAAATCCAGGTATAAAGAGACTATGATATAATGTTGATTAGCAGAACTGGGCCTTCTGACAGCCAGGCCGACCCCAATGACAAACTAGGCCTAATATTTTAAAGTTTGGTGAAAATTAAGCAGAGCATATACTTCAGGAAACAGGCCATGGTTAGCTTTCCATTTCTTTCTACTAAAAGTGGATAACTGATTATTTTAGGGACATTAAGTTCTCACTTGCTATCAATAAGGCAAAAAATTAATATATCAGACACATGGAGCCATCCCTGTCCAACTTAATGAGCAACTAGCTAATCCGAAAGGAAAACAGCCATTGCTTACACAGCCACAGTGCAGATGCAGCCTGGCATATAAGTCAGTAACTCTCGTATTGCAAAACAGACAAATAGATTAATGCATGTTGCAAAGGATGGGTGAAGAGATCGATTAGGTTACTGATTCAGACCATGAACTTTCTCTCAATATACTGCATTTAACTTTTAAATAAGGTTTAGGAGAACCTGTAACATTTTGCTCACTGACAGAGCTATATTTTACTAAGGGCAGAAATCGGCTAGTCTATAAAAATTAAATTATGCCCCTTTCACTGTATCTAGTCAAGAGGAAAAACTCTAATTACAAGATTGCACTGTCAAACAAATGCAAATTCACATTCTTTATACCCTGGTTTTAAAAATTCAAACGGGGTTGGAGGGGTGCTTTTATTCTGAAATGAAAATCAATATTTGAAATATTTTCAGAGTGCAGTGAAAAGCAAGAGCAAAAGAAATGTCACTATCAAAGGTACTGGTAAACAGTGCCTAACTCATTAAGTGTACAGCTAGTGAGAACAAGTCATTCCGTATGCAAACATTTAAATATCAATTAGTAAGGACAATGGAAGAGGCAGAAACAAACCCTCCCATCTCCACAGCTGTGCCTTATTGCTTCAGAAATGGTCAAGGGACTAAAGGAGCAGTGGAAAAGAGTATCTCAGCAACTAATAAGAACGCCACTCTGGAAATAGGTAAAGGTTCATTTTAAATGCACTTCCCGACTGAAAATTACATGTACCTGCCTCCAAACTCAAAGAGCTGAGTTTGCAGACTTACTTCAGGAAGGACTAACTAAAGGCCTGGGCAAATTGCTTGCTGGTAATTTTTGGAAAAAGAATGTCTTTCATTACTGCTTAATGTCAAACATGCTTGGTCCATTAAAATTTCTTAGTCCAGTTAAAACTCTGGTTTTTCTATAGGACTTAATGGAAAATGCCAGTCCACATGGCACTCGAGCGAGAAATCTTCTGGTGGTTCTCAGAGACTTTCAACCTCCACTTTGTTGCTGACTACTCAACTTATTCACGAAGCCTGCTCAGGTGAATTTGGCAGACATGAAAAGTGTCTGAGTCTTTTACATTTTGCCTAGATTACCTTTTCAAGAAAACCTGGCAGCATATTTTACAATATAAGGTGCTGGCCCAGAAAGCAGGTGCCTTTTAGTAACAGTTGGCTCTTAGTAACAGTAACTTTTCTGGCCCTTGTTTCTACCTGTATAACACTTAAAGGGTGGTCCAGATCAGCAGTTTGCATTTAGGTGCACCCCAGAATCACTTGGGGAGCTTATAAAAGACCCACGGTTAGGTATACCACAGATTTAGGGACTTGGCTTCTAGGGGGAGGGCAGGGCGGGGAAAGAAGGGCAGGCTGGTGCCCAGGCATGTGAATCTGAACAGAAGTTCCAGGAAGGTTTCTATGTGGACCCTTAACTGTGAGTCCCTGGGCCCTTGCAACTCTCCCGCACAAAGATTCTCAGAACAATAGATGTTACTGATCAAACAAACAAACATTCTGACTTTGATTCCTAATAGTATCACTTCACAGGCATTACTTTCTTTCTCCAGAGTGGAGACATTGGCCCTGCAATAGAATTAAATGCTGGTGAGTTGTGGCCTTGGGAAGCAAAAGCCTCAAGAGAGGACTGCTAGATTGCCCGAAATGCTCCACAGAAAGCCCAAGCCTGGAGCAAGCAGTGAGGCCCAGGGCACAGACGGGAAGTCAGCTCTTACCACCGTGGGGCCTGGTCTACTTGGTGGTCATTAACAATCAGTTTCAGGTTGGCGTTGGCTCTCTATGGCTGATGACAAGGGGAGAGTTAATAGTCACTTAAATTGATTGGTCCCTTACAATTATATGAAGATGAAAATGGAAGTTCTTTGAAATATCAGCACCCCCCCACACACACACACATTGTTCTTTTGATGCAGGAACATGTATTTGGCTGCTTTCTATTGAATTCAGGCTCTGAAATGCCATTTCCATGTGCACAGGACTCACATCCTTCCCCTGAAACCTGGTTCCCTTTGTGCCCATGAGCAGTTTGCTGCTCAAACTTCACAATTGAGACTATCCTGTCACTTCAGTCTCTGCCCACCCCTTGGCCTAGGACATATGGCCAGAGGAACCTGGTTTGGAGACAACGTAGTCACCTGACCGAGCTAATAGCAACTTCAGGCCATGCATACTTTGAAAATAAAGTGTGTGTTATTCATCTTAGGGGATACTTCTAGAGAGGAAGAAATGTCTCTTAGAAAGAGGAAATTCTGGCTTTGATTTGGTTCATTTCTCTCTCTCTCTCCTCATCTCCACCATATCCTAGATTATAAAACATGATGCCCAGGTAAGCAATGGCCTACAGGATTCTAAAGAAGTTCCTAACATGTCCACACTACAGCCCCCCATTTTGTGACTCTAATCTACTGCCTGGAAGAAAGCTACAAATATTCTCAAGTGTTCAGAATCATCCTGGCGCCCAGCACAGCAGTCCCTTCAGTAGAAAGGCAGCAAGGCTCAGGAACAAAACATGTAGAAAAGAAGCAACTTGTCAAAATCATCAACATCCAACTTGACTAAAGAATCATCACTAGGCTCTGTTTTATTTTTCCAATACCCAGAATCCACATGACAAAACAATGCACGCTGCTTATCTTGGAACAGGTTATTCTTAACAGCAATTATGTTTTGGATTTCCCAGATGAGGGATTTTGGTGGCAAGAATCCAAACCTATGCTGATAAGGACCTATAGAGAACAGCCTGCAAAACCACATACCCACCACATCATAGTACAGTGACGAGCCACCTGATCCCCAAATAACTGTGTAGTTAGCAACAAGGCATTTCCAAGCCCTTCTCTGAGAAGGAACTACCTTCCCAAGGAGCTGGCTGTAAAACAATAGCCCTTGCTTTAATTTGCCAGTGCTTTAATTTAACGGTTCGAGCCCTCGTCAGGCTCTGTGGGCACTGCAGTTCAGCAGACTAAAGAGGAGTAGGGCTTTGCTTGATTCAGTAGCATTCACCACATGATGCTATTTCTCATTTTTTTCAATATTCTTAAGATGGCTAATTCTGCATATGGGTTTGACCTTGGAATTGAAGCTACAGTTCCACCCATTTCCACCAAATTCTAGTTGCACTTGTAAAGAGTTTGATTTCTTTGTGTGTGTTTGGGTGGGGGCAGGGAATTCTGATTTCTGATAATACTGTTGGGAGGGGCTGGGAGTTCCACCTCCGCAGAGACTCTGCTCAGCCGAAGTGAACAGGGAGGTTTGCCCTCCCAACTGGCTCTTCCCTTGCATAGTGTCCAGGCCTCTCACCAGCAAGCCAGCCAGCTGGCTGGTTCTTCAGCTCGTGGGGCTGGGAACCACATTCCTTTGAAAGAGCTTAGCAATTTGTGCCTGGAATGTGATGAATTCGTTCTAAAATTAAATAAAGATCCTGTAGTATTCTTCAAAGAAATATAGTGTGGCTCTTGGACAAACACATTTCTCAAGCTCTGGCCTTGTTCAGACACTGCTCACCACGTGCCTGCCAGGTATCCAAGCAAGCTGCCGTGTGTCTCCCAGCCTCCCCAGCAACTTTTAGCGGAGGGAAGTAGGGGAGTGAATAAAAAGGGGAGAGCCACTCATTAAAGCGCCCCCCGCCCCGCCTGAGTCCCCTGAGGAGAGATAAGCCCTGGTAATTAGGTCTGATGAGATTGAAGTGACTTGAAGCCCTTCATTTTCCCAGTACTGTATACGTGAGTCTGTGATAACCAATGTGTACACATTAAATCAAAGTGGGTTCCTTTTTTCTGTAAGTGAGTGTCTCCTTCATTCGGCCCAGGCCTGGGGAGGCAGGACAGGGCTGCCAGGCTCTTACCCGCACTTTGCTCCATCACCTCTTTCTGACACATGTCCTGAACGTTCACCGTGCAGTTCACGATGAACTCCGGGGAGGAGCAGTCGTTGTTCAGCTGGAACTCTTCACACTGGTAACACTGGATTTGCAGCGCAAAGCCTGCGGGACAGACGCAGTGGGGTTCTGACCCGGCCTCTACGAAGACTACCCGGGAAACCGCGACCCTCCCTCACCCCCTCGGACGCTGGGGTGTTAGTGCCCCACGCTCCAGGGTTCCCGGGAAACCGCGACCCTCCCTCACCCCCTCGGACGCTGGGGTGTTAGTGCTCCGCGCTCCAGGGTTCCTGAGAGCCACCGAGGTGGCCGAAGCCGGCAGGGGGCGGCGCCGTCACCTAGGTCCCCTGGTGTAAAGTGGAATTCTGCTCGCTACACCTAGACCCACGCTACTGTAACGAAAAGCGGGTACAACACCACACCTGGCCTTTCCACGCGGAAGTGGCAAGGAGGGGTACGCAAACCTTAGAGTGGAGTAGTTCCAGAGACAAGCGTCAGCTTAATTGCTAATTGGTTACAAATTATTTAATTACTGTTTTGGCACCATCTGCGATTGCATTTGCAGAAGCCTTTTTAGTTTCACTTAATTTTTGAAGTCAGCATCCTATGCCGTGGCTCTGCGACTCCCTGTGCGACCCCTCGGGAACCCGGGGAGAGGTGCGGCACACCCGGCGCTGCACCGCCCGAGTCCCGGCCTTTCTCTGGGACGGTCCCCGCAGTAGCAGGGGTGGCCGCAGCGACCGGAGAGGACAGCGCGCGTGTCCGCGCGTGTGTCCCCCGGGCCGTGACAATACAGCCCCCTCTTCCCAGCCATCGGGGCAACCGTTTGTGGAGGGCTCCGGGTCGCGGTCCCAGCTGCGCAGAGCTCCGTCGGAAGACGGGCGTGTGCTGGAAGGAGCGAGCTGTTTTTGCATCTCTAATCGCTCCAGCCTGGTCGCTCCGCTGGGATCTACTTGCTCTTGTCCAGACCCAACTGCCCCCGCCCTCGCGCAGTGGAGCCCTGTTCCCAAGCCCCGTCCCAGCCCCTGGCCGGTCGCGCTCCGAGCGCAGCCACACAGCCCGGCGCGCCTGGGTCACGGGCCGCCCAGCGCGCCGCTCCCTCGGCTGAGGCGCCACGCCCACGGGTTGCTAGAGACGCCCGAGAACTTGGCTAGGTTGGGGGCTCCCTCTCCCTCTCCCCGGCGGAGGCCCCAGCACCACTTGGACGCTCCCGCCTCCCCAGCATTTATGCTTCTTAGTGCTGCCCGAGCATCGAGCATCCGCAGCTCGAGTCCTGCAAATCCGCGGCTCCTTGCCTTTCCTCCAGCAGAGCGGGACTTGGAGACTTTTCCACCCAGCGCCTCCGGGCACCAGCCGCCGCCGAACTCCATCCGGCTGGGCCGCCCCTGCACAGCACTGCGTGCCCAGGGGGCGGCGGGGCCCGCGGGGCCGGCGGGTAGAGCAGCGCGCCCTGGCTACGCCGCCAGCCTCTTCATCTTACCTTGAAGCAAGAACAATCCGCAAAATGTTGCTGCGATGCCGAGGACCCACATCCTCCCGGAGCCTCGAGGCCGGGAGCGGGCAGGCGCCCCAGAGGCGGCAGCCAAGGCGAAGGCCGCCTGGGCGGCAGCGGCTGAGCCCGCCGAGGCTTCCGCAGTCCGCGACGCCGCCGAGAGGAGCCGCAGGTGCCGCCAGCGGCGTCCGCATCGCCCGCGCCGCGGCTCCCGACTGCGGGCCGCCGTTCCTCCCGCTTGCTTTCCCAGGCAGAGCGCGGCGTCTCCGGAGTTGGCGGCTGAGACTGAAGAAACTACTGGCGATCGGGGCACCCCAAAAGTCTCGCCTCTTCTCCCCACCTCCCACTTCGGGGACCACGTGACGGCTGCCGAGTTGGGGTGGGGGTGGCGGGAAGGGAAGGCTGAGACTGTCTTTCCACGTCCCCAGCCCCTCCCTATCGCCCTCTCCCGCCTCCTCAGGTCCCTAGGACCGCGAGGCCCGAGGGAGAGGGAGAGTCGTTGTCCGAGGTGGGGAGGCTGGAGATTGGTGAAGCGTGAGAAGGCGCAGCAGGCGCCACGGGGACCCGCCACGCGCTGATGGCGAGACCTGAGAGGTGGGGTCGGAAGACCGCGAGCCTGGGGCCCCTCTGTCCACAGGTGCGCATACCCTACGACCTCTGCGCTCCGGGGCCGGCCCGTTTTCTGCGGCTGGCGGCTTCCCGACAGCAGACTCCGGTGCGCCCGGCTGGGGCTGGGGCGCGCTCCCGTGCGTCTGGCAAAGTTGCGCACCTGCAGACGCCCTAGGTTGTCCCGCGCGGTTACGCTTTCTCTTCCTCTGACTAGCCCCTGGGTCATCACCAGGCTTGGCTGCAGCTGCGGCCGGGTGGGCAGGGTGCTGCTGGGCCCGGGTCCTGCGTGGCGCGCCGCTCGGGGCAGCCCTCGCGCGTCCGCTGCACGCCCCGCCGGAGGGCGAGGCGACACTGCCCAGGAGAAGGCCTCCCAGGGCCTACGTCGCGAGTTCCCACTAGAAAGCAAACTGGCGTATAGAAAGGAGTTGCTCTCCGCTATCACCTCCCTCCAAAAGGCCGGGCAGCGTCATCCGGTGGTCCTCGAAGCCATGGGCCATTAGTGTATGCCCCTGTGTCCTCTCCTGCACGGCACCTTCCTTGCCCGGGACTCGGTCGCCGGCTTCTCGGGACCCCATCTCTCCCCCTACCCCGTTCTGCCTCTCTTGTCCCAGCGACCCACCTTGAGGACTGCCGGGTCCGCCACGAAGCTACGTTCGCCTTCCTGGCCGCTGAGCCTTGCAGCAGGTGGTACAGGAGCCCGCCGGCCCGCCAGCCTCGGAGCCTTGGCGCCCCCGCCCCCACACCCGCAAGTTCCCGCCCGCCCCTCAAATCTCTAGGGAGTATCCATTTCTGTGGAAAGAGCTTCATAAGCGTCGCCCCTCTTCACCTTCTCCTAGGGCCACCTCCTGGAGGCAGCTCGCGCAGGCCAGGGCGCTGATCGTTTATTTCTCCATCCTGCCAGCAAAGCAGGTCTGGAAATGGGTTTAAATGACTTTCTTGTAATTCCTCTGCAGAGATCATTCCACATCTCCCTCAGGCTCCTTCTCTCCCTTTGCACCCCTTCTTCCTTTCATTTTCAGCTGGTTAACCCCTCGGGGAGACTGAAATGTTTTGACCATTACTGGTTTGTCTATAGACTCTGATCTGACCACTGGCTGAATTACTGTCTCTGGAGTAAGAGGGCCAGTTTACCCCTCCGGGAACTCATCCTCAGAGCATGTGTGAGATTATAATTAACTGGGCCAAAGGTTCCTTAAACAAGTTCTTTTAAACTTTCAGAGGGTTCAATTGTGATATGACTTTTATTCAGAAGTGAAACAGAAGAATTTTTAAAAGTCTGAAAGACAATGATACTTGACATAATTTTCATTTAAGATAACAAAATTCAAATATAACAAATTGTACAAACTTACCAAATAACACTGATCATACAATAGTCTTTAAAGAAAAAAGTGTGTACTAAAGTAACCATCCAGATCCTAAAAATATTTCTATTATGCCTAGTTTACAAGCTCCTGTACAAAAGCAATTATAAATAGTTCACATCTAGAAAAAATACACATAACCTTTAAAATAGAATTTATCCTTACATATAAACAGATTTTATAGAAAAAAGGACATTAAAAGTAAGAATTTTCATAGCACCAACCATTTAAATTTTTTTTGTAAAAGTGAACATTGCAAACAGAAATTTGCTTTCATTCTAGATAGCCCAGATTTTAATAATAATAAAAAAGCAGGAAAATAAAAATCAACAAAACAAATGTTTAGAATCCATGAACTACTAAGCAGAAGAGGATGTACGGAAATGTTTGGAGGGAAAACTCGCTATTGAAAATAGAATTAAGTCACTTCTGATACACATCCCTATGGATCGTTGTCACACTTCAGTGCCCTTTTACAGTTTTCAGTAGAAGCAGAATTACGCTTATTGAGCCTGAATCTCTCTGGCAACAATTTTAAAATTGCACTAAAATTAAAGTTTGTATGAAATGGAGATGGTGAGGTGGAGATTACAATGAGCCCTCTGTTTTAATGGCGGGCCCTGTTCTAGGTTTGCAAAGTATACCCACAAACAATTTGAGCATTAGGATGATGAACTGAACAAAAACATTCATTGGGATTTTTAAAAAATATATTATCATCAACCTCTGAAAGACTTAGTACATCATTTCAAGAGCATGACACTGATTCGATTTATTGCTTTTTAAATTTTTGCTACAAATATAATTTCTTTCAAAAAATTTACAACTTCTGTACAAGTATTAAAAAAAGTGCAAAATTAAGACTTCTGTATCATGGGTGTGTTTATATAAATCTTTATGAAACACAACAAATGGAGCCTATCTTTATTGCCCTGTCAGAGAAGAAAGCTCCAGTGTGTTGCTTATTGTGAATCTGACCACACAGGCTCTGGTGCTGTAATAGTTTATTGTTGCCATCTCTACCTGGCCCCTCCCCGCTCCTGTTTCTCAAGTGCTCCATTTCTAGCTCACTAAAGGGGGAATAAAAGTCATTTATGCATCATTTGAACCCTGACTCGCACAGGAAGAGAAGCTATCATATAAAGAATCGCTCAAAGATTCCAAATTTTCTACCCCAGGCCTGTCTGAGCTACTCAAAGATGCCTCTTCATTTTTTTCTTTTTCTTCCTTTTGTCCTTCCACCTTGTTCAGAGAGTTCTTCTCCTTTTCTAATAAAATCCCAGTATTGCTGTTATATTTATTGAATGACTCCAGGGAAATTTTAGATAATCTATTCTCAGGATCCTCTTTTGTGTCTTCAACTTGTTTCAATTTCTGCAATAAAAAGAGGAAAATATTAGAAACATATTTCTTTGGAAATCAAGTTATTCTATCCAAATTCAATATTTGTCTGTATAAAGTGCAGTTTAAAAGGATAGAGAAAACCTACAAGTCTTTAACTTCTAGTGTAATTAAATGTAATAATAAAGCCAATTTTAGGGATAAATCAAGACTTTAATCATTCTGCTGAGATAAATAGGTCCCAATTTGCAAACCAGTTAAGTGCTACTTCATTTCATTTTAAATGGATCCATTTGAAATTTGTTCAGGTAAAGTGCCTTATTTTTCTTAATCAAAGTTTCAGAGTACTATCTTTTTTCACTAAACATTATTTGTTATCCTGTTGCTAAGGATGCATAGGGATTGAATTTTAGCCAGAAATTACAGTTATACATATAAACGGGACAAAGAAATTAAAAATAGACAATCTCTTAAACTGCCATGAAACTTAAGTACATGTTAAATTTATCAGGAGCATTGTCATGTTTATATTTTGTTCCGTTATAAGACTTAAGGTCTCCAACTCAGTGGATGGATATTGCTTCTAGAAGGCCCAACAGCTTAGAAATCACAGTATACGTTCTGTCCTTAGGAACCATGCCCTTACAGGGGGTTCTAGTAACACCAGTTTAAACAAGGATATTTTTAGGATGGTACTGGTAGTCTCCAGGACAGTTTAGAACATTGCAGTCATATTTAATAATTATTGTAGGTAAACCCTGTGAACATTAATATATTTAGTTGCTCAGTGGCTTCTAAGCTCTGCAGCGAGAGGATAGAAGGAGGTGCAGATACAAAAAGCAACAAGTGTGGCAAAGCCACAAACACATTTCTCATCTTTTCCTCTTTAATGCAAAAATTCCATCCAAACACAGGAAGAAGTACAGACAGGGTTTACAGATGATCCTAATAGCTAACCATTTATTAAGCACCCACTATGTAAAAGACATTGAACATATTTTATCTATAAGCCTCTCACAAACCTGCAAGCTATAAATCCCCACTTTAAAGAGGAAAACAAGGCTCAGAGTGACAAGGTTGCTTGTCCAAGGTCACTAAGAAGTCATAAAGAACAGGATTGGAGTTCCTGTCTGGCTGTCTTCCACGCTCTTGTTTTATCATGCTCTTATGTAATAAATGACAAGATGTCCTGTATTTTTTTTTTTTGTCACCCAAATATTCCACTTAACTTGCCAAACCATCTCTACGACTACTGTCCAAGGCTCTAACATATGTGGTTCATTCCCCCAGCCCACCCTGCACATTGTTACGATGGACATACAGTGAAATGAAGAAATTGTGTTCTGATTCAGGGGAAAACAGGCCCAGCCAAAGCCTATGTACTCTCATATGTTAAATATTTAATAGAAAGAGAAAAGAAAAAGGTACGGAAGTGGATGACTTCAGTGTACCAAAAGCAGGCTGAGACTGATTTTCTCTCTGTGCTATGAAAAAGGGTGTAATTCTACGGGAATTCTAGAAAACTCATCCTTGGAGTGGTGCTTATTTCATTATACTATTTATGTGCAAGAACATGACTTACAGAGCTAATATTCAATCTCGGACTGTTACCTTGCAACTGCACGTGGGCCGAGGAACAGATGCCTAGCTGATCACAGAAAAGTGCCTACATAATTAGTAACAGCTCCAGGCAAGAGTCCTATTCATGCCATGTCGATTTTAGGCATTTTAAACAAGGAATTATATAGTACAATACTGAAAATGCATGGAGAGAGTAGGAAATGCTTTGATTATACTAAATGTGAGTAAATAAAGTGCAGTCAATGCAATTTTCTCCTTGCCCAAATAGCGTCTCTTTTTCTTCACTCAAGAACCACAAGGTTTTCCTTGCCTATTTCTGGCTAAAGTGGATCTTAAATTCATTCAATAAACATCTATTAGAGATACTAACATGAGGCAGGTGGAAGGTTTTGGTGCTGAGGATTTACAGCTGAAAAACATCTGCTCTGGAGGCAGACAGACCTGAGGCTGACTTGGTGGGTGTGCGTTTCACTGGCTGGGTCAGTTCCCAGGTGTATCCTTCCTCAAGTATAAATGGTGATAAGACACACCTTTATTTCAGGGTAGATGTACGAATTAGAACTACAACACCCTGAGACCCACACACAGAGTAAGAGGTACTCACTAAATGGTACAATAAATAAATAATAGTAAGACAGAAGTCATACTAGAACAGCGATTCTCAATCCCCAGGCCAACAACATCAGCATGACTTCAGAGCTTGTGAGGCATGCACATTCTTTAGCCCCGCCCAGATTTGCTACATCAGAAGTGCTAAGGCTCCACAAATTCTCAACAAGCTCCCCAGGTGATTCTCAGACATGCTAAAATTTAAGTCTCTAGAAGAACTGTAGTCTTAGAAAGGAGGTGACAAGTATAATTCAGTGTATTAACACAGAAATGAGGAAAGAGATGTGTTAATCATTGAAATATCCATTGTCTTTTGGATGTAAATAGTGCATCATGTTTGCTAAACGCTTCATGCTTGTGGGTTGGTTTCTTCAATTAATTATAACAGCATTATTCAATGAAATATTTCAACACCTACATTGGCCAAGGAGGTGATGGAAATGAATGGCTCATTTTAAGAAAAATCACATAATCTTCCCAGTCTTCTATTGATATTTTTACACTTTTGATGAAAGGTGGATACAGAAATATTTTCTGACTATAGGAACAATATCAGTGCAAGAGTGACCATGAGGACCAACTGGCATTTGCCTCACTGTTGGGAGGCAATGGGGAGCAGTAAGGACTGTGGTCACCTCACGAGAGTGTGTCTAATTTAAAGGCAGGAGCAGCTACAGGTAAACCTTGTGGGATATTGTGGGTTCAGTTCCAGACCATTGCAACAAAGTGACTCGTAATCTTTTTGCTGGTGGAGGTTCTTGCCTTCCTTCACTTCATGACAAATGCAACATCTGTGAAGTGCAACACAGTGAATCACAATAAAATGAGATATGCCTGTACTTAAATTTAGCTTACCGCTGCTGTGCAGAAACATGGGTGAGGCTATAATTTTAAAGGTGAGGCTATAAATCTAGAACAGTATTTGCTTATATTTAAAATCTCTTGATTTTGTTTATATTAAAAATGAAACAATAATAACCCACCCCCCCACACACATACACTATTTATGTCAAATTGCAATTTTGCATTGTTTCAACTTCTGAGTTAGAGGTCATATTTTATACTTCTTTTTTATGCCCTAACAGATACCCTCATCTCCCTTTTCCCCCATCAGATTCCTTCCGAAATGCCTAACCCAGCGATTTTCAACCAGTGTGCCGTTAATATTTTTAAAACATGCAATACCTAACTATTCAGTCAGGGGCACTGATCTTTTTTCCCTTAGATCCACCCCTCACCCAAAAATGACAACAGCCAACACAATAACAGCTGTCCAATATGAACAAATCAAAAGTATACCTTTTATTTGGTCAGAATCTATTTTTCGGTGTGCTGCAGAATTTTAGCAATTAGTTTATGTATGCCATAAGATGAAAAAGGTTGAGAATCGCTGGCCTAACCCAATGCTAAATCATCAGTAGATTCTCAATGGACACCTGATGATGGATTAGCTTTCTCTAGCATCAGTAGAGTTTCTACTGTTGGCTTGGGTTCTCCAGTGGTCCTGCCAGCTAAGTATTATATAAAAGCACTAAGGTAGCTGACTTCCCTGATTGCAGTTAAAAACACACCAAACCAGCCTCAATATTGTCTTGTCAGATCTCAGGTATTTTTTAAAATTTGAAGTCACATAATACTTAAATTTAAAATATAAGGAGGGGCTGGAGTCAAACAGTAATGTGCTAATGATGTGACCTGTTGAATGGAAACCAAACAGTGCTCATTGGTTTGCAGCAAGTGTATGCAAAGGTGCTTTGCAAACTAATCACGCTAATCTGCATTTTGCCATGATTAGTATCCATCAGCGTGTGAGTGCCTGGTCTGTGCAGGCACCCTGCTAAGCACGTTGCATAGATTATCTGTTTTCATCCTCCATCAATTCTATGGGTAGGTGTGTCTTCAGTATCTCCGTTTACAGGTGATCAAAGCTTGAGGAAGGTTAAGGTCATGTAGTATAGTATGTGGTAGAGTCTTAGAGTCTGGATTTGAACTGAGGCAGTCTGTCTGCAGGGCCCAAGTTCTGAACCTCTATCCTGGAAAAGAACCTTACAAATATCAGCCAAATTATCTTTAAGAGGAGCATCTAAAATAATAATTACAGAACATCAACAATAATATTAACAAACCCAGTAAAGATTAGTGTTGGGAGATGATTATGCAGGTTCCATAAAATATCTTTATTCCCTTT
Source organism: Saccopteryx bilineata (assembly GCF_036850765.1). Taxonomy (NCBI): domain Eukaryota; kingdom Metazoa; phylum Chordata; class Mammalia; order Chiroptera; family Emballonuridae; genus Saccopteryx; species Saccopteryx bilineata. The sequence continues at coordinate 108,203,369 of NC_089494.1, read as the reverse complement.
GTATATTATGCTCTATTAGAATTATGATAAAATTAATATACCACAGTTGTCACCTATAGGTGGCAACAGTCGTACAGTTCACTTTTTGGTGTACCTTTTATTGCATTTAGGAACAAAAGTAGGGCTAAACAGGGCAGGTTAGACTATATTTTCTAGTTTAAAATAAATAGCTTTCTTATTTTCAAGTATTTTAATATATTTTCCTGTCCTTAGAATTACCACAGCATTATTAGCGATGATTCAAGCAAGTAGATAATGGCATAGTCTTCAGAAATACTGTGAGAATTATACCTTAATTCCTTGAGTCAAAGAGTCAATCAATCAAATCAATCTACTATGTGACTGGCTTTGTATGAATAATTGTATGGTCTTGATACTCAGAGGAAGATTCATAGAGGAGGGGCTCTTGGAAGGATTTTAAAGGGTGAACAGGGTTAAAATATACAGAAAGTAAAAGGGAAGGCATTCCAAGAAATTTCCTATTGCCTCTGTGGACCAATCTGCAATCTACTCGGGTCCAGTACTTGACCAGATAGTCTATCTCTCACCCTCTTAGTCCTGCAATGGACAGAATTACTATAAAGACAGAAACACAGAGATACATCTATCCCATGGGGTTTGAAGACCCCCCCCCCAACCAGACTAAGGCAAGAATCAGCCCAGCATATAACTTGGGGTTATAAATAATTTGTAACCTGGGTTATAAATAATAAATAGCTTTTATTTCCAAAAGAGTTTTTCCATCATGATCTCACTGTTCTTCCATCAGCCTGGAAGGTGAGGGAGGCTGACGTCAGCTGTATTCTAGCTGAGGTATTTATGGAATTTGTGGTTCACACGATTTCAAAGCCAGATGAAATGAGACCTGGAAATTTGGTTTCTTAATTTTCAACACAGAAACACATAGCACTTTTCTTCCATAGTCAACAATAATCACGGAGTAGAGACCCTGCCTAGACCAACATCCTAAACACCAGGAAGGATAGAATAGAAGACAATATGTACCATTGCTATACGGGAAAGATGGGAAGACTATAGAAAGCGATACAGAAAAACTCAAGTGACAAACCAGGAAAAAATATCAGCTTCAAAGACATACATTTTATAAATGTACAGCCAGAAACTCCTGCCCATAGTAGGGGAGAAACAAGTAGCAAATTCATGAGGTAGTACAATGAACTATTGTTCCATGATGAAAGCTACTCTTTCATTATTTCAAAGCAGTTTCCATCAGTTGATTATATCTTGAAAATATTGGTTCATATGTCTACTGGACAATGTCAGAAAGAGATTCAAATCTACTTGTGAAACTGAGCATCATTCCTCAGCTGGGCACACATACTTACAAAGAGGACTGGGAACTCTTAGCACAAATTAATGTAAACAGTATCTTCATCAACATGAATTCTTATTTCTTTGTGGCTATGGAGAGTCACTGCTGGTCAGTTCAGCAATATGTGGTAGGAAATAATAGCTACATATGTAAGTTGTTTTCACCACATGCTAGGTACTGGGTTGAGTACATCTCATGAATTATCTCATTTAATCCTTACAGTAACCCTATGAGACAGTATTTTTGTCATTCCTATCATACAAATGGCAAACACAGGATGGAGAGGTATAAGCGTTGGGCCACATACACATGGTTAATACTGTAAGTTAGGGAATCAGAGTTTGAGAAGAAGCTGTCTGACTACAGAAGTTGGGAACTTAATCACTAGGCAATTTGGAAACCAGTTTTCAGTTCCTGCCATTGGGCTAATAGGCTGTGTAACCCCTCTGAACCTGAGTTTCTTTATATTAAAGTTTTTTAGGCTCTTCCTGGTCTGTAAAGCTCCAAGACTCTAAAATATTCTTCAGCAGGTGTCTTCTGTGCATCTATTATTAGGATTTGAGGTGGCACAGTACATAACTCACTTCTCCAGTTCTAAATGATTGGGAGGCTAAAGTATCAGCTTTATTTTTGAGAAAATTTGCATTGGAAAATAAAATGAGGTTTCTATCTGCAAAGAAGTGGGTTTCCTAATACTGGTCCCAGAAATAGGCAGGTTTAGTGCCTAGCAGTCCTGGGCTGGGGCAGGTGTCTTTCAAGAAAACCTACAGCAGCAATTTTTAACCAGTGTACCACAAGAATTTTAAAACATGCAAAACCTGACTATTTAGAGGCACTGATCTCTTTTCCCTTAGATTGTCAAATAAGAAAAATACAACAGTCAACAACACAATAGCTGTCCAATATGAATAAATGAAAAGTATAGCGCCTTTTTTTTTGTCAAATCAGCAAAAAATAGAAGATATATTTTGGTGTGCCATAGAATTCTAGTAATTAGATAATGTGTGCCATGAGATGAACGGTGTTGCAAGGTGCTGCCCTACAGTGTGAGGAACAGACCAAACAAGTGCTTCCCTTAGCCTGCCCCCAGGGAGGGGGGAAGAGCAGCAGGTGGGCTGGTCTCCCACATGCTGATTAGACCTCCACCCTGCTTTCTCCTGAGAAGCCAATGAGAAGGCTCAGGGATGCCAGGACTGTCACCCCAGGGAGCTCCCTCCTCATGGAAACTCCCGAAATTAAGAAGTGTCACCATTTCTCATGACATTCCATTTATGCACATTTTAAATGAACATATATGCATTAGCAGGGGTCCCCAAACTTTTTACACAGAGGGCCAGTTCACTGTCTCTCAGACCATTGGAGGGCCGCCACATACAGTGCTCCTCTCACTGACCACCAATGAAAGAGGTGCCCCTTCCAGAAGTGTGATGGGGGGCGGATAAATGGCTTCAGGGGGCCGCATGCGGCCTGCGGGCCATAGTTTGGGGATGCCTGCATTAGGGCAAAGAAGATACAGAAAGCAACAATTGAAAAAAAAATAAATCTATAAATGCTTTGTCACTTAATTGTAATTAAAAATTTTTTAAATTTCAAATAGTGTTTCTTACTTTTCTTTTAAAAACTTTTGTTTAATGATTTTAGACAGAAGAGAGAAAGATAGAAGGGGGGGGGGAGACACAGGAAGCATCAACTCATAGTTGCTTCTCCTGTGAGCCTTGACTGGGCAAGCCCGGGATTTCAAACTGATGACCTGAGCATTACAGGTCGACACTCTATCCACTGCACCACCACAGGTCAAGCCTAAAAAACAATTTTTTTTTTTTAAATTAAGAATAAAAGATGCAGGAAAATTCAGAGACTGCAGTGGTTGGGTTGAGCAGAGAAACATCTCCATGGGCAGGAAAATAGGAGGGAAGTGCTTTAGCAGATGTGAAAGATAGGACCACTTCCATTTGGAAACAATAAACCATATATAGGGAGACAGTCTGGCCATCCGGGTTCTGGGTTCAAGTTGAAGGTGTGATTTCCCCCACGCATTTTCTGCTGAACAACCTTGGGCCCTGGGAAGACCTATGCAGGGCAGAGTTGTGTGTTATGCTCTTTTGCAGAAATACAAAGGAGGCATTTTAATCCAGGGTCTCTTAGTGGAAGATTGGTGCACACTGCAAAGTCTGTGTTAAGTGATATTTGTTGGGGGCAGGCCAACCTCGAAGGAAAAGGTGCAGCTTAAGTCATTTCTCTTTTCTCAGAGGCACTCGCTAATCTCTCTAATGCCACCTCTCCCTGTATTCCTGACGGGGCTGTTCTCTGGCTGAGACATAAAATAGATGGAGTGACCTTTGGTGAACACTAGAGACTCTCCAGCTTTCTTAGTGAGCTGTGGTGTTAACCCTGTTAACCTGGTCAAATTCCAGCTTGGGTAATTACTCTCTCCCAGTGCTCAGTTCTCTCCATTACCTCAGCTGGACACATTACTCTTCTCTTGCCCTTCTAAAAAATTAATGTGACGCATCAGTAATAGAGAGCCACGCTCTCCACCCAACCACAGGCTGGGAGATAAATTTGGCACTGGAGGGCACTCTCTGTGTCTTCACTGGGGTCCTGAAGGTTCTTTAGTATCTCCAGGGAAAACTGGTTTTATTAGGGAAAGAGTAATTTTCAGTGGAGATGTGCTTTTTATGACTGTATTATTAACTATATTGCTGTCCTTTACCTTGATCAATGACTTTCAATGACCTCTGCTGGAACTCTTTAACCCAGAGGGAAAAGAATGAGCTTACTTTTTTTTGGGGAAAAAAAGCAAGCAGAGAGAAGGTCAGTAGGAAGCTTAGGGTTACTAGAAAATAATACACCTTGTGGAAGGGAAAGTAATTCAGCTCGGAGGTAAACAATGGCCGCAAAGAACATTAAAGACTACACCTCAATGATAGAAGGAACGAGAAACCATTTTATGGAAGAGAAATGTTCTCATATATAGAAAGTTGGTGGAGATGTGGGGTCAGGTCGCTCAGCAGGAAGAGAGAAAAGGAACACAAACTTTGCTTATGCAGAGGAAGGCACTTGGGAACAGGAAAGGTGTGGGATTATAATTTTTGATGAAAATTTTATATGAACATGCAAAGGACATGTGTGTGATTTCTGTAAATTCTAATGTTAGTGCTATCACTTGAAATGTCCATTTGAAAACTTGTATCTTTTTATTGTTGTTTTCCAGAGTGGTAGATGGATCCACAAATCTAATTTAAAATCTAGGCTGATACCTTAAGTAATGCATCAGATTTGATCAATATGGGTCAATTTCTTCAACAGTAAAATTTACACTGTTTTATCCTGACCTGGAATTGGGAAAACAAGCCAGCTCATTGACATTGGCTTGTATAATTAGCTTAACTAAATGAACCGTGCTTATCTGTGTTGTTAGATTTCCTTTCGTCTTCCAGCATAATAATGCTTACTAAAATTTTACTCAGGAATGAGAATTGAACAGTTTCTGGACTGGGATCTTCTAAATCTGTTCAATACAGTATCAAGTTAATGATTCTGTCTGATAAAAGCAAGGGCGTCAGGCTTTTCTGCCTTTAATTTACAGGCATCAGTATGAATAGATATTTAGTTGTTAATTTTTTTAGAGAGAGGAGAGAGAGAGAGAGAGATAAAGAGAGGGAGAAAAAGATAGAGGGGGGAGAGGTGGGAAGCATCAACTTGTAGCCCAGGGATTTGAACCAGCAACCTCAGTGTTCCAGGTCACTTCATCCACTGCACCACTACAGGTAGGGCTGCATCATTATGAATAAAAACAATACATCCACTACTCCCTTGACTTAAGGGATCAGTCAGCCATTTTTTGGGACTAATCTTTCCATCATTTCATGTCTTTAATATGATAACTATCTAACCAGCAAGCTGGGTCCTGTCTGACTTAGAGCCAGTGTGTCTGTAGTTTAAAGAGCCCATGAACTTGGTCAGAGGAAAACCCAGCATGCAGAAGCCATCTGTGTATTCTAGCAGCATGTAGCTGTTTTCACTTTGGAGTGATAGATGTTTGTCTGCTCCTATAAGAAAAAATAAAATAAACTTTTTGGGTGATCATGAGTGTAAAATATTTTATACTTTTTTTTTTCATGAAAGTTCTTCTTTTCAAAGAAACATCTCCAATACCATCCTAACGGTGGACATCATAAAATTATACCTGAAAATGGAAAGATTTTTATTATAAAGTATGCTGGCCCTGGCCAGTTGGCTCAGTGGTAGAGCATCAGCCTGGCGTGTGGAAGTCCTGGGGTCGATTCCCAGCCAGGGCACACAGGAGAAGTGCCCATCTGCTTCTCCACCCCTCCCCCTCTCCTTCCTCTCTGTCTCTCTTTTCCTCTCCAGCAGCCAAGGCTCCATTGGAGCAAAGATGGCCCGGGCGCTGGGGATGGCTCCATGGCCTCTGCCTCAGGCGCTAGAGTGGCTCTGGTCGCAACAGAGCGATGCCCCAGATGGGCAGAGCATCGCCCCTTGGTGGGTGTGCTGGGTGGATCCCGGTTGGGCACATGTGGGAGTCTGTCTGACTGTCTCTCCATTTCCAGCTTCAGAAAAATACAAAAACAAAAACAAAAACAATCAAACAAAAAAGTATGCTGCCAATACCAAAGCCAGGGAGAAACATTCTGTATTATTCATTAACCTATAAAAATTAGTAGCCTGAAATTACTTCTACCAGAATTTGGTAGAAGACCCTTTAGGAATCACAGTGCCCTATGACATCCAATCTGTTAGGCACTTTACAACAGACATGGAATCCAATGGAACTGTGAGCTGGGGTTAATTCCAGGAAACACGCTGATATTTGTGGATGTAAGAATGTTCGCTCTACTCATGGTTTAGGTAGCTAATCTCCTAATGCAATCCCGTTTCAGTTGTAGGGCCAGTCAGTCTTTCTTTTGGATAAAGTTATTTCCCAAGGATGTCTGACATATTGAATCTTGAGAGCCAGGGCAACTCAGAATCGGCACCAATTTATCAATCTCTGGACTAAAGAGAACAATTTCCTGGTGGGAATTGTTCTAAATATTTAGGAACATGAAGCTTTATGTTCTGCCTTGCATTTTAGCATACAGTAGTGATCGCAGGGTGGTCTTATTCCTCGTTACTCAGTAAGCACCGGGGGTCCTGGAACAGGATGTACTCGCTGGGAGAGGGCTGCTGGGAATCTGCCTTCATCCTGCGTTCTGTCCCTTGCTTTGTCACAGGATGACAGTGACAAACATTCCTTCAACTTTTAATAAGTACCTAAAAGGTGAAAGATTTATATGATCTAACCAGAAACCAGTGTGTAATAAGTATTTCAATAGGGATTATGCTGCTCCTGTCACATCATTTATTTATTCATTCAACAGGTATTTATTGAGACCTACCATGTACTAGATTGACACTGGAGATACAATGGTATCAGACAAATCTACTGCTTCCATGGGATATACGCATTTAGGATTCTTTAATATGATATCGACATAGAACAAAGCTTTAGCTATATGAGGACACAAATCCCTGAGAACTGAGTGAGAACAGTCTATCTATCCTGCTGTTTGGCCTGATAACGGCAACTGGAGTATAAATAGCCTGTAAAACTCAAAGTTGAGGATGTGCCTCTATACCCTAGTTGAAATAGCTCCCTAAACTTGCTCAGCTTCTTTTGACCATCCTTCATTTCTCGTCTGTAACATCCTTCAGGCCAGTGTTTCCACAGGTTAACTAATAACTATTTATATACTTCTTTCTTAACTTTTCTGGGCCTAATTATCTCTAAAATTCAACATGACACTGGAGTGTCTTCTCTTTTCTATAATCCATGCTGTTGTCAATAGTAACCAAGTTTTATAACTTGATCCTTTTTTTTTGTTGTTGTTATTCAGAGCTGCTGGTTTTGTTTCTATAATACCTTATCCCCAGGGTGTTTCTCCCTCTGAACTCCTAGCCTAAATAGCCAAATTGTCCGTGTGACCCTGAACTTATATCCATTCTATTATTATACAGGTTCTCTCTTTCTCTCTATCAATTTCTCACTTCTCAATTAGATTATACACTTTGTGAGGCCATGGATTAGTTTTTATTTTGCTTTCTTTCTTTGATTCTGACACTATGTCTTGTGTCTCTTAGAGTTGCTACCCACTGCATATTAATAAGTGTAGTAGCTATTCTATCTATTTTCACCATCATCATTTCCTCTGGAGCTCACAGCCTTGACCAAGTTTTCTATAATGTCTGCTTTTCCTTGATGAACAGGCATATAAAATGAGGTCATTTGACTTTCACCTGTCTTGCAATGTCAGAGCCGCTTTCCACCCCCTAGACCAATGGTTCTCAAAGTGTGCGCCAGGGCACACTGGTGCGCCCTACAAGATTTACAGGTGCTCCCTACGGTATTCCAGAGAAATATGTGCCTGTTGGGGACCAGAAAACAGGGTTTTTGGAGTTTAGATTTTTGGGGGACAAAAATGTGGAGAATTGGCTGTAAGCTGACAGTCTGCCCAATCCCCTACTTCACTTGCCTGATTAGGTTGCAAAAGGCTGTTAAGCTGTGGTGCTGGATTGTTTACACTACCCCCCATGTTCCCCAGAAAGACTGGAGGCAAGTTTCTTCTATCCTGTATTTGGTGTAAAGTTAGATGATATGTATGGTGGGGGTTTTCTGCACTCAACACAATTAAGAGTAAACAGAGAGGAATTCTTCAATGTATTGACAAGGAAATGAGAGTTTGCCTTTCAAATATATGCCCAAACATTAAAGAAATCGCTAGGACACATCAGGCTCATGTTTCTCATAAACACAAGAATGAAAAAACTTAACACATTCATGCCAAGACCTGCTGAACTTACTAAATCTTACTAAGAATGTGTCTATATATATAAAAAGATAACTTTTTTTGTCGTTTTTTTAACCCCTTTTTTTATGAATTCTAAAAAGCATAACTCAAAAAATGTAACATAAAAATGGTTTTTAATGTCAGAATAAATTTAATTTTGTCGTATTTATTTCATTTAATTACCATAAAAGCACTCTTGGACTTTATATTTCTTTCTTTAATATTTAACTTAATTATTATCACATATTTCTCAGAAATTTGTATATAGTGCACCTACAATTATTTGTAGGATTTTAAATGCACCCCGACTTCAAAAAGTTTGAGAACCACTGGCTGGACACACTAACAGTGGTACAGCCTCTGGGATTCCAGGTTCACCTGAAGTTCTAGGGCGCCCCTTGGGTAATGAATGTCCGACCATCGTTTACTTTGGCAGAAGCAGTTTTTCTCTCCCCGTGGAAAGCAGGATTCGTATTTCATGGCCATCCTGGTAGCTGTACTCTGAGTCATCTGGGACTTTCTGTCACACCTCCAGGTTGGCTTGGCCGGGGGTCAGGTGAGGCAGCCAGGTGCCATCACTTCCTGGAAATCCGGCAGCAAGAGCCAAAGCAGTGAGGTTCTCGTGGGGTTCAACGTTATTGAAAAGAGCAGTTCTGCGATAGACAGCACAGACTCTTACATGCTTCCTTCAGCCAGCAAGCATTGCTTCACCTAGCCTAAGCCCATCTCAGGCAATTTACTCAAATGGGCCCTAGGCTCCTTACGATGGGGGAAACTTGGTGATATGAAGATGTATGAACATGACAATAATGACACTCTTAGGAGCAGCAACAAAACTGACTATTCAGGTGCTAAATTCCCAAATAGCACTGAGTGCATCAAATCAAGAAATTAAACTGTACAGAGGCGAAACACCAGGCTGCAGGCAGATGGTTTTCCTGCTCTCTCCACCTCCTATAGCATATTCAGCTGGCAAACTGGCATTTGCATCATAAAAGGAATTCTCTTCATGAACCACCTATGCTGTCTGAATGCCACTTGATGAGGTTTAAGTCAGCCATCAGCTACAATAAAAATAAACTTTATTTTTGTCTCACATGCACAGAACAATTTAATTTTTAAATGAATATAAAAGTGAAAGGTGCTTCCCTCCAGCTGAAGAATGTGTGCCCCACATGGCTGTGTAAACACAAGTTGATTACTATGTGAATTAAATATGGATCAACAAAATCAATAGTTAATTGTGCAACTCAGGGTCCTTCATTCCAGATCTAATCTGCAGAGAAGGCCAGGGGATGTCTGCTTTTGATTTTTCTTAAAATATTATTTAAACCCTTTCTGTTAGGCAAAATAGTTCACAGGGTCTTTCCATTATTTCCATAAGTCACTTGGCTTGTGAGGAGCCAAGGTCATATTGATCACTCAGCCTCTCCAGTTTTCATTTTAAAATTCAGTATCTTTATCAGTCAAGCTGCCTCATTCTGGGTATCTGGCTTGCACTAATGCCAAACAAATTTTATTGCAAAAATAACCCAACATAATAGGTGTCTCAGTACCAGACATGGATGCATTAGTTGTATTATCAACTGCCTTTTAGTCTAGTTCATGGTACCATCCATAGCAGCTAAGCAGTCTCCCCCACCCATGACCCACCCCTAGGAATATATATTATGCTGTGAAGATGCACGATTTTGTGTGACGTGACAAGAATACGTGGGGTCAGGATGAATCTGTGTGAATGAATATGCTACCTGCTCCAACATTGCAAAAGAGACCAGAGGGAGGGCATACTGTGTAAATAGAACCAAAACAATTCTCCCAAGCTCATTAGCCCAAATGGAGGAGAAGGGAAGGAGGGCAGGCAGGCCTTCTTTGCAAACAGACTAGTACGATAACAACCAAGACCATGGGGGGACAGATGGACCACCTTGACTTTTGTTATATTACAGTGGAGCTAAAAATGTAATGGTTGAACTCCTTTTTCCTTTCAAATTAAGCCTTCCTCACTCTTACATCTTGTTAGAAGCCTTCATCCATTTGGGAGACTGAAGGCAAAATAATTTTGAAATAATGCATCATTTTTTCTTTGGCCAGCTTGTCCAGAAATTCCATGATTATTTTGCCACTGCAGACAATGACCTTCTCAAAGGAGGCCCATCAAACAGTCAAGATAAATAATGAGAGGGACTCTCTCCTGCCGCAAGGAGAATATCGCACTGAGGTAAAATGTTTGTGAAAGCATCAGTACGTTCACCAGGCTGGGAGGCAGCATGTTCCCAGGGAAATGGAGCTGCCCATACTGATGTGTGACCAGCCGCCCCATCCAACAGGACTCCCGGCAGCGTCCTTGGAGTGCCCTTGGGGGAGACACCGAAGTCCTTCACCCAGCAGTGTTGGAAGTAAATGTTTTGCTGGTGACAGGGAGAGCACGTTTTAAACCTCTTGACTTGTGAGCAGCTAAGGAAAGGAAGCTCTGTTTAATGCTACATTCCAACAATCTAGAAAAACAGAGCTCTGATTTACGAGGTCCAGGAGCTAAAATTAATCATAACGAATTCCCCCCTCCCTCGCCCCCCTTCACACTAAGCAGCAGATGCTCAGGGAGTGAAAAGAGCCTTTCCCTTGTTCCCCCCATGGACACAAGGTCTCACAATGTAGGTAGAGAGCCGCAGCTGAAACAGGAACTTCCCCATGATTACGATTCAAGCACTTTGGGGATGCCTGGCAACACTGGGCCAGCTTTTCAGGGCTTAAGTCATCTGTCTGGCCATCCTCTCATGGCTCAGCAAAGACTCAGACTTTGACCTCAGCAGGAGATACCAGATCTTTCCCATATACTGCCCTTCAGTCTCCTTCTTATCTTTATTGAAACTCCCCCTTTTCCCCGTAGATGGTCGGTGGATGGCCTGGCGAGAACCAGGGAAGAGAAGCCATTGTCTTGGGCGCTGTGCAGGGTCTGACAGAGCACAAATATATGAATGGCATGAGTGGGCAGTGGGCGCTGTGGTGCCCTCAAGGTCATGGTCCCGTTTAGAGGGGCCACTACTGCTTATATAACAAACCCCTATGTAGTACTTGCTATTGCCGTAATGTCAGGACAGAACTCTAGAGGACAGGTACTATCAGTTACTCCATTTAATACGCAAGGAGAGGGAGGCACGGGAGCGTGGTGTCTCGCCCAAGGCCCCACCGCAGCGAGGAGCCAGGCAGAGCCAGGATGCAGAGCCCGGACTCCAGCCGCAGAGGCCCCGCCCGCAGTCACTGCCCCTCCTGCCTGGGAGCCAGCTGAGTTTTATCCCGCCAGGGTGTGTGTGCTCAGTGTTGCGAGACTTCTGATTTTTCATGAGAAATAAAAATCTGGAAATCTTACAGGAAATCATCCCATGCTTGTTTTAAAACAAATGCATGGGTCAAACAGAACTTGTTTGTATTAATTTTTGATTCTCCTGGGTGACAGCCCCAGCGCGGCTGCCTGCAGTACTGGCAAAATGACACCCAGTCCGCATCCGCCACCCTGGGGCAAGTGCATTTGAACCAGACATTAAATACCCCACGATGGTCCTCAATTCCTTGCTGTCTCCTCTCAAAATAAAAACCAACAACCCAAAACAAAACATACATGTGAAACATCAAAAGCCAATCTTTAAGCTTTAGGGATAGCAGGTGGCAGAACTTTCTGGTATCTGTAAACTCACACCCAACACTTGGGCCACTGCCTGGTCTGCCAGAACCTAAGCAAAGTAGGTAAATGGAAGCTGCTTTTTTTAATTGTACACAGGTTTTCTGTCCGCCCCTCGGCTAGAGGGGGCGGGGAGGGCCGTGCCTTTGATGCATCATCAGCAAAGCACACACTTCAGGGTATTTTTCTTGAGGCAGGGTCGGTTGCAAGTTACCAAAGTTGCTTTGAAATGGGCCTTTCCTCAATAAGAACTTTTGAACTTATCCTCATGGAGGATAAGAATTAATGAAAACCAGTTTCACGATGGAGATCCTGTGAATTTCCACAGGCTTGTAGTGTACTCTTCTCTGCATAGCACACCACTGCCTTCTGTAGGGTGTTTTAATACATTGTATTAACCCTTTGAGCAGTACGAATGGTCATGTACATCCTCATGCCTCCTGACCATCCAGAGTACGATCGTACATGTAAGACGGCAACATTAAAAAAAGGCAATGTATGTTCTTCTTGTTTCCAAAAATTGGTTATCAAACAAACATGATTTTAAGTTAATAACATAGGAACTGGAACTAATTTCATTTTTTGAAAAAAACAAAACAAAACTCACTCCTGGGAGTCAGCAACCATAAAAAAACCCTCACTACTCAAAGGGTTAAGGTCACTATCTAGAAACATGGCAGGTTCAGTAGTGAGCACTTCCTCCATGTCGAAATGAGAAGCCAGTGATGCAATGGAGAGATGTTCAAAGATGTAGGTCCTCCACGAAAGGGGAAGGGATTGGGGAGGAGGAAAGGATGCTCTCTTTGGCCAGGAGGCTGAGGGCTCAATGGGCTCAATGAGGCTGTAGCCTGGTCATGTGGGGCCCAGGGTAGAAAAGCAATCTCCAAAGTCAGCAGTATGCAAATGATCCCAGGCCTTAGAGGTCAAATTGAAACTGCTCAGCAATCCCTTGAAGACAAGTCAGTAACATGCAGCCAGGGACCAAACATGTTGCTTAGCCAGCTCAGTAAAGGGTGGCAACAGGCGGAATTTTGAGCCCAGATAGGCCATTAATGTCCCTGAGTCCTGGCTCACATACCTACTTCTCTCTACAATGTGCTCCCCTGTTTTCAGGCTGGCCAGTGCCCATTCATCCCTGGAGCCTCAGCGGAGGGAAACGCCCATTCATCCCTGGAGCCTCAGTGGAGGGAAACGCCCATTCATCCCCGGAGCCTCAGTGGAGGGAAACGCCCATTCATCCCTGGAGCCTCAGTGGAGGGAAACGCCCACGAATGCTTTTCTCACCAGGAGCCTTGCCCAGGACGCTTTGCGTCCCTTCTCCCGGGCAGATGCTCTCAGGGCCCCAGCAAGCCCTGCTCTGCCTCTGGAGTGCGCCGCCCGGCCTCCCACGGGGCTCCAGTGACCCTGCTTATCTTTGCAGTCCTTGTGCCCGAACATGCCTGCCACGTGGAAGGTTCATAAGGTTAGTGGAATGAAGGAAAGATGCTAATTGTCTCTCCTGTTTTCTGGCCAATCTTTTTTTTTTCCTCTATAACTTCTGCTTATATTTCACCCCTCTGACACTCTTTTCTTTCTCTGAAAGTGACTGAGTTCCAAGGACAAGATGCTGTCTGGTAGGGAACATTCATTTATTTTCTGAGGGATGGCTAATGGTCCAATCACCCAGAAGACATTTAAGTTTCCTTTATTTGGGAAGTGAAATAATAACTTCCCCAGTAAGTAAATAGAAAAATAGATTTAGATTTTTGAAAAAAAAAAGTTTGATTAACATATGACTTTCAAAGAGTATGTCTAACCAAAGTTAGAGTTGCAAGCGCGTGAGATAAGCGGGGGTTATATCATCTAGCAAGGAGAAGACTAGTATGTTAGTGAGGCTTTAAAACATCCAAGTATTTTTACCTGAAGGGAGAAATAAATCCTCATTGTGCACAAAATAAAATGGGGAATTGCCTTAGAATGGAGGTTTGAGAATACTCAGAGGAATTTAAAAAGTATTGGATATCCTTAAAGAATACAGTAAGTTTTTTTGGCTGACCTGTGGAGGCGCAGTGGATAAAGCATCTACCTGGAATGCTGAGGTTGCCGGTTTAAAACCCCGAGCTTGCCTGGTCAGAGCACATATAGGAAGCAACTCTGAGTTGATGCTTCCCTCTCCTCCCTCATCCCTTTCTCTCTCTTTCTAACTTTCTTGCTCTCCTCTCTCTAAGATCAATAAATAAAATCTTTAAAAAAAAAAGAATACAATAAGTTTTTGAGAGGTTGGGAGTGACCGCATTCTCGGATGCAGGACAAAGGGAAACCTTGGGGTCACCTGGTTAGGTGTGTGGCCTGGGCTGCATCCTTAGGTACCCAGAGGACTGCAGGGTGGCAGAAACAGACCAACGGGACAGATAGCAATTCTTCACACATCAAAACTGGCACCAGTGAAGGTAGTGAGTGTAGAAGTGGTGGGGAGGATACTTGTCTTTTCCTCAACTCTGTGAAAACCCCGAGTTTCAGTTCATTAAATGTGAGAGGGCAGGTATTTCTCTCTGCTGGATTCAGTGCCTATGGTTTCCCTGTCATGTGTATCTATAGTTCGCTTAAGTGCCTGGAAAAAAAAAATAATTTTCCTTGAGTCTGAGTTAAAGAAGTTACTGACAAACCGTGTCTTAAATATGCCTGTTGGGTGGTATTAAAGGAATTTTAAAAAATCGTAATACTGAAGGCTGCTCCTAAAATGACTAGCAAACTTCAAAAAGGGATATCTGTCAAAAGATATTTAAGTCCAGGCCTTCTAACCATGGACATCTACACAAACACACATATACCAAAACCACACTCACACAACAACGCTCTCACACCACCATGCTCTCACACCATCACGCTCTCACACAACCACGCTCTCACACCACCACGCTCTCACACAACCACGCTCTCACACACCACGCTCTCACACAACCACGCTCACACACAACCACGCTCTCACACAACCACACTCTCACACTACCACGCTCTCACACACCACCACACTCTCACACCACCACGCTCTCACACACCACGCTCTCACACACCACCACGCTCTCACACCACCATGCTCTCACACACCACGCTCTCACACACCACACTCTCACACCACCACGCTCACACAACCACGCTCTCACACCACCACGCTCTCACACCACCACGCTCACACAACCACACCTCTCACAACCACGCTCACACAACCACGCTCTCACACACCACGCTCTCACACAACCACGCTCTCACACACCACGCTCTCACACAACCACGCTCTCACACCACCACGCTCACACACCACCACGCTCTCACACCACCACGCTCACACAACCATGCTCTCACACCACCACGCTAACACAACCACGCTCACACAACCACACTCTCACACCACCACGCTCACACAACCACACCTCTCACAACCACGCTCACACAACCACGCTCTCACACACCACGCTCTCACACAACCACGCTCTCACACACCACGCTCTCACACAACCACGCTCTCACACCACCACGCTCTCACACCACCACGCTCTCACACACCACCACGCTCTCACACCACCACGCTCTCACACATCACGCTCTCACACAACCACCCTCTCACACCACCACGCTCTCACACCACCACGCTCACACACCACCATGCTCTCACACCACCAAGCTCTCACACCACCACGCTCACACAACCACCGCTCTCACACAACCACCCTCTCACACCACCACGCTCTCACACCACCACACTCACACACCACCACGCTCTCACACCACCACGCTCACACACCACCACCCTCTCACACCACCAAGCTCTCACACCACCACGCTCACACAACCACCGCTCTCACACAACCACGCTCTCACACAACCACGCTCTCAAACCACCATGCTCACACAACCACGCTCACAACCACGCTCTCACACACCACGCTCTCACAACCACGCTCACACACAACCACGCTCTCACACAACCACGCTCTCACACCACCACCCTCTCACACCACCACGCTCTCACACAACCACGCTCTCACACCACCACGCTCTCAACCACCACGCTCTCACACCACCACGCTCTCACACACCACGCTCTCACACAACCACGCTCACACAACCACACCTCTCACAACCACACTCACACAACCACGCTCACACAACCATGCTCTCACACACCATGCTCTCACACAACCACGCTCTCACACCACCACGCTCACACCACCACGCTCTCATACAACCACGCTCTCACACCACCACGCTCACACAACCACGCTGTCACACACCACGCTCTCACACACCACGCTCTCACACGCCACGCTCTCACACACCACTCTCTCACAAAACCACGCTCTCACACAACCACGCTCTCACACAACCACGCTCTCACACCACCACGCTCTCACACCACCACACTCACACAACCACGCTCACAAAACAACGCTCTCACATACTACGCTCTCACAAACCGCCACGCTCTCACACACCGCCACGCTCTCACACAACCACGCTCTCACACACAACCACGCTCTCACACACCACGCTCACACAACCACACCTCTCACAACCACGCTCACACAACCACACTCTCACACCACCACGGTCTCACACCACCACGCTCTCACACAACCACGCTCTCACACCACCACGCTCTCACACACCACGCTCTCACACCACCACGCTCTCACACACCACGCTCTCACACAACCATGCTCTCACACTACCATGCTCACATAACCACGCTCTCACACCACCATGCTCACATAACCACGCTCTCACACCACCACTCTCTCACACACCACGCTCTCACAACCACGCTCTCACAACCACGCTCTCACAACCATGCTCTCACACCACCACGCTCTCACACCACCACGCTCACACACCACCACGCTCTCACACCACCACGCTCACACCACCACGCTCACACAACCACGCTCTCACACCACCACGCTCACACAACCACGCTCACACAACCACGCTCTCACACCACCACGCTCACACAACCACGCTCACACAACCACGCTCACACAACCATGCTCTCACACACCACCACGCTCTTACACACCACCACGCTCTCACACCACCACGCTCTCACACCACCACGCTCACACAACCACGCTTCTCACAACCACGCTCACACAACCACGCTCTCACACACCACGCTCTCACACAACCACGCTCTCACACACCATGCTCTCACACACCACCACGCTCTCACACACCACCACGCTCTCACACCACCACGCTCACACAACCACGCTCTCACATAACCATGCTCACACCACCACGCTCACACAACCACGCTCACACAACCATGCTCTCACACACCACCACGCTCTCACACCACCACGCTCACATAACCACGCTCTCACACCACCATGCTCATACAACCATGCTCTCACACCACCACGCTCACACACAACCATGCTCTCACACCACCATGCTCACACAACCACACTCTTACACCACCACGCTCTCACACCACCACGCTCTCACACAACCATGCTCACACTACCACTCTCACACACAACCATGCTCACACAACCATGCTCTCACACAACCATGCTCACACTACCACTCTCACACTACCACTCTCACACACAACCACGCTCTCACACACCATCCTCTCACACAACCACGCTCTCACACCACCACGCTCACACCACCATGCTCTCACACAACCACGCTCTCACACAACCACGCTCACACACAACCACGCTCTCACACAACCATGTTCTCACACACAACCACGCTCTCACACAACCACACTCACACTATCATGCTAACACACAACCACGCTCTCACACAACCATGCTCACACTACCACGTTCACACAACCACACTCACACACAACCACGCTCTCACACCATGCTCACACTACTACACTCACACAACCACGCTCTGATACCACCATACTCATACAACCACACTCACACAACCACGCTCTCACACAACCATGCTCTCACACAATCACGCTCACACAACCACACTCTCACACAACCACTCACACTCACCCTTCTGCTGCTTTCAGACTCTGGTACAGAAATGTCATTTTAAGCAAAGGAAACAACAGAAAAAAGAATCACCCCTCACAAAAATGTTTACCTGCATTTTGGTCTCTTGGTCAGAGCCAATAAAGATCGCTTGCTAGTGAGCCCACTAGAAAAGCGATGTGGTGAAGGATGTCCTCCTCTATGGGGTCTGAATGTGATTAGTGACTGGTGCTGCTCACTTCAGTCATCTGGGACCAGCAATCAGGGTTTCTCTCCCGCAACTCTGAAGGACTACCATTGGCTCCCGTCCCACACAATGACGGGATATTAACGGAAAATCTAATTAATCTGTGAATGAACTATGGCCTGAGAAATACACTGTTTTATAATCAATTTTAAGTGAGTCCTTAACAGAAGATAAGATGAAGAAAAAACTATAAAATTATAAGAGGTTGGTACATCCTGTTCACTGTGACTGATGATTTTAAGGGGCATAATTTTACAATCCATCAAATTTTTGTCATTTCCAAAATCATGCCTCCCAATGTATGCTGTAAATTAATTTAAAAATTTACATATTTATTAAAAATCGTATTGAAAACAGCAAGAAGTGAACCCCATTTGAATAATAAAATAACTTGTTATTCCACTGGAGATAAAAAAAAAAACAAAAAAATTAAGATTTTCACTTTATGGGAATAACCACATAAATTTGCTATCAGAGTTAGTTAAACCAAGAATTTATATTCACCCGAGGCATCAACAGAGAATTAAAGATAATCCCCCAAATTCTCATTCTGGGGAGATGAAACAGGTCTTCCCACATATCAAGGCGTGGGAAGACAGGGAGAGGAGGCCGTGGTACTCAGCTTGCCAGATGTGCATGTGGGAAGCCGAGCTACCACCGCCAGGGGGAGGTGCAGACAGGGGACCCGTGGCCTGGCTCTTGGGTGGAGGAGCACTTGACTTAGTTACAAACACTGCTTTCCAAAGAGGTCCTGGAGTTTTCTTTGCAATGCCTATTTGAATTTCCCATCCCAAATGGAAAACTTGCCCGAGGAACAGAGCATCCTCAATGTCTACCCGCGGTAGCCTGTCCTGAGGGGCTGGTCACCAGCGGGGACTGACTCCCGAGCAGGCAGGGAAGTCGCTGGAAGGGCACAGGGCTGTAATTAGAGGGCAATGCCATACAACATCTAAGTGAGCACACAACATTCACTCTAGGTTAACCTCATAACAGACCATGAACTCAGAGCTGGCCCCAAGATATGAGCTGCCTCGATCCATCTACAGAAAGATGAAAGGCCCAAGGGAACAGAGCTGGTGTGAGTTGCCATGCACTCCCACGAGTATAATGGACAATCCACTGAGCGGACTGAAAAAGGTGATGTTTTCTTCAAATTCCTGGTAGGAGAGGGGGAAGGAGAATATCTGTCTTCCATACACGTGTGTAATAATGGCTGTTTCTTTCTACAGGGGTTCATGACAGGCTGCTACCAGGATCTTTAAGAAAACAACAGAGAGCCCTTTATGAAGAGGGGCTTGCTCACCCTGCCTCCTGCTGCGGGTGTGTTGTGCTCCTGTGGCACCCGCCTTCTCCCGTGTGCGTGCATGGAGCAGGACTGCTTACCGATCTCCGTAACCCACTTCCCCTGAACACGGCGAGGCTCCGAGTCCCTCTCTGTACAGTAATGCAGGCCACCTCGCTCGTTAAATGTTCTCAGCATTTGAGACAAAGGCTATGTGCCACCCCTGCTTAATATATATCTCTCTGTGTGTATTAAGTGTATATTGAGTGTGCACACATTCATAAATCAGAGTCTCTGTATGTTAATGGGGTAGGTATAGCTCAGTATTTGTGGCTGATATGAGGTATGTATATTTATGTCTTATGTACAGAAACTTGAAGTTATCTTTGACTTCTCTGCTTCTCTCCTACCCCACGTCCATCTGTCTTCTGGTAGATTACCTGTTTGTTCTCGGATATATTCTTCTCTTCTTCCCCACTGTGCCCTGGGTCGCAGGGAGCTACAGCTCCCAGGATTCCTCTCTCTCTGGCTTCGGGGGAGGTTCAGCCAATGGCAGGCAATGGCAGAAGCCTGGCTGACAGGAGAAGGGGTGAAATAAGGCATTTCTTTCCTTCTGTGTGAGCTCTGGGGTCCTGGCAGCAGCTGCTCCTCTACGCTGTCTCCTGCCAGACTGCCCCGCCCTCCACTGCTCTATCTCCCATAAATGCTCCAGCTTCTGCAGACTGCCCCGCCCTCCACTGCTCTATCTCCCATAGATGCTCCAGCTTCTGCAGACTGCCCCGCCCTCCACTGCTCTATCTCCCATAGATGCTCCAGCTTCTGCAGACTGCCCCGCCCTCCACTGCTCTATCTCCCATAGATGCTCCAGCTTCTGCAGACTGCCCCGCCCTCCACTGCTCTATCTCCCATAGATGCTCCAGCTTCTGCAGACTGCCCCGCCCTCCACTGCTCTATCTCCCATAGATGCTCCAGCTTCTGCAGACTGCCCCGCCCTCCACTGCTCTATCTCCCATAGATGCTCCAGCTTCTGCAGACTGCCCCGCCCTCCACTGCTCTATCTCCCATAGATGCTCCAGCTTCTGCAGACTGCCCCGCCCTCCACTGCTCTATCTCCCATAGATGCTCCAGCTTCTGCAGACTGCCCCGCCCTCCACTGCTCTATCTCCCATTAGATGCTCCAGCTTCTGCAGACTGCCCCGCCCTCCACTGCTCTATCTCCCATTAGATGCTCCAGCTTCTGGGTTTCAACGTCCTTTTGCTGTTGCCCCTCTCTCCCCAGGGAACGCTTGTCCCTTCCTGCTAATCTCTGAATTGCCTCAGTGTCTCCTGTTTAGTTTCTCAGCTCTTCCATGATCTGGGTAAGTGTAAAGCTCTGATCTAAATTTAGTCTTTTCCCAGATGAAAAATCTTAAGACCCAGAGAAGATGGTGTGAGGTAAGCTCTCATAGCTAATCGATTACAAAACCAAACTACCCCTTCAGCTGCTGCAAGGACACCTTTCCTTTCTCAGAACTACAGTTTAGGAATAAGAGGTGCTATGGTCTATTTTATTTTTTTTTAATTTTTATTTATTGATTTTAGCAAAAGAGGACAGGCGAGAAAGAGAAACATCAGTCTGTTCCTGTATGTGCCCTGACCGGGGATGGAGCCGGCAAGCTCTGTGCTTTGGGACGATGCGCTACCTAGCTAACCGGCCAGGGCCTATTTGCGGAGGTCTGAACGAAGAGAAACACTGACTTGAGCGATGTGAAGGGGCAGACACCAGCAGAGTACAGCGAGTGCAAAGACCCTGAGCGGGAGCATGGTTCGTGTGTCCCTGGCCGTGGCCGCTGGAGCAGAGAAGACAGAGGAAGGAAATTAGGGTAAAGAAGGATCCAAGAGCCAGTCACACAGGACCCCAGAGGCGGTGGCAGTAACCTTAGGCTTCATTCTCAGTGAAGGGAAATCATGGGAGGATTTTGAACAGGAGAGTTCCTCTTTCTAAGGAACACTGTGGCTCCCGAATAGAGAACAGGCTGACAAGGGGGCATGAGTGGAAGGGCCAGACCCTTAGGAAACCACTGCGGTCATCCAGGCAGGAGGCCATAGTGTCTTGGCCTAACACAGTAGCAGAAAACAGACAGTGAAGAATGACTGCATTTAAGATATGTTTTAAAGGTAGAGCAGACAGAATTTGATCACTGCCAGGGCGAGGTGCTATGATCTTATTTTAAAAGTGCTGGACAAACATTCAGCAAGTTCCTAGAGTTATTGCCAGACACTGGGCTAGGAGCTGGGCACAGGGATTAAGATGCCATTTCTGCTCTCAAGGAGCTGGTACAGGAGAGAAACACAAATACTGCTGCTATCTCCAGGAAAAACATGCCGCCTCTTTCTATGCCTTGTTCACTCTCTAATTTGACTGTATGCAAAGCACTGTTCTTTTATCCCCAAAATTGAAATGGTGAGGTGAGAGTGTAGCACTGTTTTTCCCAGAGGCAACTGGAGGAAACTTGGACTCTAACCTGACTTTCCATTTTGGAAGTTAAAGGAATGAAGAATATATGATGACAAATGACGGCGATGACTGTACTTTTGTGTTATGGTATGATTCACAATTTGCTACATCTGTCATATTTTTTGACAAATGACCTTGAATATTCACCAATTAAGAGAGCTATATAGAATGTAACAGTTGTAGGGAATAAAAGATGCGTCCTTCCATTTTAGGAAATAAATTTACTCCCATCCAGACGAGGGTGGGTGGTCATTAACAGTGTTTCTGTGCCACGCAAAAAATAAAATGCAAAGAGGCATCAGATGGAGTGGAGGTAATCCCTTCTCCAAGGACCTCCCAGCCAGTGTCATCTGGCAAGTTTATGACAGGCAATGTGGAAGGACAGCTGCTCTCTGGCACTGCTCTAACAGGACAAGAACCCGGAAATTACAAGAAACTCCAGCTTCTTCTCTCCCCTCCCAGGCGACTGGAAAACATGTTAGGTGATGTTGGCCTCAGGGAACGAGGTGGAGCAGCAAGACTAACAAGCCATAAACAGGTCAGTTTGAGGGGCAAGAGAGCTCCAGAGACACAATTATCTTCCCTGAAGAGTTTGGACAGAATCCAAATTGTCCCCAAGGCTCACACAATGTGAGGGAATTACAGCCTATTCACAACATTTCTAGGTTGTGGTATTCTGTCTTTTTTTTTTTTTTTGGTCATTAAATCTTCCTAACACCATCACCACCAACTGAACTGTATCCTCCACCCCTTAAGGTCCATTATGGAGTTCACCTTTAGCTGTGATGCCCCCAGCCTTCCCATTACGTCCTCCTAGGATTGCTATGGGTCTAAGGACCTCAGGGTAGAAATCTCTGAATTATAGAGAGATTTCTGGGATTTATAATCTGAGTTCATTACCATTTGAGGATAAAAGGTATTTATAATTTCTAGTTATGAGAAATGTTTAAATAACTGATATGCTCAAATGTATATATCCAAACAAACACTGTTCTTTTTCAATGTAGTCTATCTTGGCATATATCAATTTATTCTAATAACTCATTCTGGATTTTTTTTCTTTAGAAATTGTTTTCAGAATCAATTTATCAGCTTCATCACTTCATGGTCACATTTTGGTTTTGACCCAAAATGGTATAATTGCCTGGATTTACCATATTTGCTTCTGAATGACATTGGGCTGATTCCAAGAGCCAAACTCACCCCAGGAGATGGAGAAATGCTTCCCTTGTAGGAGCATGGACACCATACTGAACAACAAGCTTGATTTCCTCCTTAGTCAAGGACATGGAAGGTTAAATAATTGCGTAGATCAGGCATGGCCAACATAAGGCCCGCGGGCCAAGTTTGGCCCCCGTAATGAGATTATACAGCCCGTGATTAAATTTTTAACATTCTCAGCATGACGCACGGACGAAATGAAATAAGTGGTACTTTTAAATCATTATACATAAACTACGATACCCTCAGTAATCTTCAGCTCAACTTGTATTTGTGAACAAACTTTTTCTTTAATGAATCTAAATAAAAGTACAACAAGATCAAGATTGAACAATTTACATTTGGAGGCTGTGTCAAGAATGGCTACTACAAGGATAGAGCCAGATATTAAAAAAATAATAGGTGATGCCAAGTGCCTCAACACAACATTTTAGTTTTTTTTGTTAATTTATTGTACTAAATTACTTATATTTATTCATAAACAAATAACATAATACAATTTTGTTTACTTAAATGAATCATTTTTGTATTTAACATTTTTCAATTTTAATATTTTTTCCAGCCCATGAAAAAAGTTTTCTTTCTAATCTGGCATGGGGGCAAAAACTGTTGGCCACGCCTGGCTTAGGTCATTCATTTATTCATTCGACAAACATTTTTTGAGCACTTATTTTGTGTAAACACTGTAATAAGTTTAAGGGAAACCAAGATAAATAAAATACAAGGAGGAAAGCAAGATAAATAAACCATGGGAAAATTAGCTGTATAATTATTATCTTTGCCAGTTATATAATTCTATATTTACATATCTTTTCAAAGTTTATAGTCTTTAAAGCTCTAATAGCATTTTGAAAAAATTCAGCAATCTTGATAATTCCCTGACACTCATTTGGATGTCTAAGTTTTGATGTGCTGGTAAAAAAATATAACGATTATTATTTAAAGTGATTCTTCATATGTCGGCACATCTGTGACAGAGACAGTTAACTGTCAACCAATATCTAATATTCTATTCTTCTTTTTAATGTTTGAACCCTCTGAGATTTAACTGAGTTCTTGGCCTCCCACATTTCACGTAAGTGTGACCACGTGACTGAGCTCTGCCTAAAAGGACCCAAGTGAAGTGATATGTGGACCTTCTAGGTCATATCCATAAAATGGAGAGCTTTGTCCTTCACATCCTCTCTCTCCCATCTAGGCAGCTGAAATATGGATGAGGGCTCTGCTTAGTCCATGTGGGCTACGAGAATAAAAATTATACCCCAGCAGCTAATAAAGGGACAAGTAAAGGGAACATGATACTAGATGACCTTAGGGAACAATTCTAGCCTGAAATCATCTTTCTATCTCTGGATAATGTTTGGGAGGAGAAGAGGTTTCTATCTTGATTTGAGTCATTGGGTTTTGGGGTCTAACCTAATTCTAGTTTACATACAAAATGGTACATCAGGGCAGACACACATATCAAGCCAACTGTCTTTTCACTCTTTGTACAGTCAGAAGAAATAAAATCCTTTCGTTCACTTTTACTCTATACTGACTCATCCAGATATAGCCTATGCATGCTTTTTTTTCAAGAAATTTTCCATCACGAGTGGTAAGTCTACTTCTCCTTTGGTCTCTACATCTCCTTCAGGAGCTCTGGGTGCTCCTGTCAACACCACTCTCTCACTGGCCTCCAGACATCATCGGCAGGAGAGAGATGGGCGGCTCAGTGCAAAAACTACTTCACATAAGAATGCCCTACTCTTGAATTCCATATCATCACTGTCAGAACTGAAGAGGCAGCTTCCAAATCCAGGCTTCTAGAAGGGTACCCCCACCCTCCTGGATTCCCTGTAACCATAGTCTTGCCATGATCATTTCCTTTTATTTTTTTATTATTTTTTATTTATTTTTATTTATTTTTTGTTTATTCATTTTAGAGAGGAGAGGGAGAGACAGAGAGAAAGAGAGAGGAGAGACAGAGAAAGAGAAGGGGGAGGAGCTAGAAGCATCAACTTCCATATGTGCCTTACCAGGCAAGCCCAGGGTTTTGAACCGGCGACCTCAGGATTTCCAGGTCGACGCTTTATCCACTGCACCAGCACAGGTCAGGCAACCTTTTAGATCTAAGGATTAATCTTATTATGTCCCATATGTGATCATATCAGTAACCACAGGAAATGTAGGACTCTGGGATCATTCATCATTCCCTGGCCTCTCATCTTCATTTGGGTCTGTATAATGACACCCTTGTAGAATCAACCTTCCACTCCTCCCCTGTGCCCCCCTTTGCCTTTGCTCTTGAAACTCCAGGTCAGGCCCTGGCCAGTTGGCTCAGAGGTAGAGTGTTGGCCAGGCATGTAGATATCTCAGATTCGATTCCTGGTCAGGGCACACAGGAGAAGCACCCACTTGATTCTCTACCCCAATCCCTCTTGTTTCTCTCTCCCTCTCTCTCTTCCTCTCCTGCAGCCATGGCTCGATTGAAGCGAGTTGGCCCCAAGTGCTGAGGATGGCTCCATGGCCTCCACCTCAGGCTTTAAGAAGAGCTCACTCACTGGGCAATGGAGCAACACCCCAGATGAACAGAGCATCGACCCCTAGTGGACTTGCTGGGTGAATCCTGGTCTGGGCGCATGCGGGAGTCTGTCTCTCTGCCTCCCCTCTGCTCACTGAATTAAAAAAGAAAATTTTAAAAAAGAAAGAAACTCAAGGTTAGTTAATAGAAAATTTTCCTATATATCCTCAATGTTTTTTTTTGGAATATGCATTTTACCTAGTTCTAACGGAAATCCAACTGTCTTCTGGGCAAATGACTGAGGTGTGGCCATTTTCTCTCCCTCACCCTCTATATCACTTAACTTGGAGATGGAGAATGTGTCCCCTCCTCTCCTCACTACCCCAGCAGTAAGATCCGTGCTATCTGACTGCCATCTACTATCACCCTTGTTAGAATCATCTGTATCTCCTGGTCCGTCCCTTCAATTCCTTGAAGATGTTTAGCTGGCACTTTTACTACCACACTCTCCAACACAAATTTTGATAATTTCAATGTCCATACAGATGGACATACATTTAGAGGACTAAACTCCCTGGCTTTAATCTCTCTTCTAAAGATCTATCTCCACTCAGTCCCACCACCACCAACTACATAACTCCTCCAGAACCTTAATTTCAAATTTCCCACTCTCCCAGTCTCCTGGTTTACCAGCTTACTCCCTCAACAACTTTAACTGAACCATCCTTTGATTTGAATCTACCATTCATTGATACTACTAATATTTTTTACGGTTCTTCATATCCTCATGTCTATGTCTCCATTTTTATTCAGCTTGGTCTCCATGGTTCATCACAGCAGTCATTTCCTTTGAAACATCCTCAACTCCATTGGCCCCTCCTTTGTTGTACCATCTGTCAAAACCCAACTTTGTGAAGCCCACCTCTCTCTTTCTCATTCATGCTACTGACTACTGATGCTGATAGACGCACAGCTCTGCTCACTGGTCTCACTGATCTCACAGTGGCTGACTTCAAGGTGGCAATCCTGCTAAATTTTCCTAGTCCATTCCCTATCCTTCTGTCTTAGACAATTTCATACTTTCTCCTCTTTCTTCAAAATTTCAACATTCCTTACTCCCTTATGACCTTCCTGTGTATTTTCCTGAGAAAAAAGAAGCAACCAGAAGAGAATTTTCACAGGTCCCATCCATATCTAACAGCATTTGCCTATCAAGTCTCCTACCCTCTGGTCACTATGGATGAATGTCACATTCCTGTTTGAGGACAGTCCCCACCACTTGTACGCATCTTTTATATCACCAGTTTTTCTCCTCCTTTGCTAGATTATTTCCATCAGCATATAATGTGTGCTAATTTCTCCTATAATTAACAAAAAAGACTTCTCCGGTGACCCCATTTATCTATATCCTTTTATAACAAAAAAAAAGCTTGAAAGATTTATTTACGTGGACCATCTCCCATTCCTCCCTCCCACTCTTTCTTGAGCCCCCTACTCACTCCACCCACCTATCATTCTACTGTGGTGCCTCTGTCAAGATCTCTGTAGTCTGCTGGTTACTACAAAGATAGTAACTTGTGTAATTTGACCTATCAGTATCATTTGATATAGTTATTCTCTTTTCTGCTTTGAGAACTCTTTTATAATCATAATCAACATTTATAAGTCTAACCAAGTTTAAAATGTAGTTGCTATGAAAAGCCCCAGTGGTATAAAATTCTGAATTGGGAGTTGTTCACCTCTACATGGGAAATACTGGGAGGAAATAATAAAACAAATAATAAAGAAAAAGAAGAACCCAAAGCTTGTCTTTAAAATTAATGATGCCCACATTTTATCTAGAGGTGTGAAAGCCAGAGAGAACTTTAGAATTCATTAGTTCAACACTCATTCTACAATGAGGAGGACATCGAGGCCCAGAAGAGTGGTGATTTCTCTATTGTTACAAAGTGGCAGAGCTAGGCATAGAACCTAGATCTTCTGCCTTGAAGTGCTTAGCCCAGTGTTCATTTTATACTGTTCTACCTCTAATATATGTATATGTATATCTATATGTGTGCATATTAATACTTTAAAAGCATATATACATATATATAACTAATACACTATATACATATATATAAATACCATATACATATACACATCAAAGATATAGTATGTTATACACATATATACTCTGCTGTTCTCCTCTGAAATAGTCAGGCGTCCCTACTTGACTCCCCTCGGATACAGCCTGCCGTCTGCTAAGACAAGGCTGATACTGAAGCAAGAGGACTATAAGAAACCCTGGTGATCAGGCCACCTGCTAAACATACAACTCACTGCCTTGTGCCCCCTTCTCTGTTCTGCTGATGGAAAGAGGCTAGATTTGGGGAGTCGGGGGACTCCTAGGTTTGGTCCTGGCCAACTCAGTGGATGATGGGTGTTTTTCTCAATTGAACAATGACAGGCTGTATTAGGTAAAGTCTTAATTCCCCTATTCCATGCTGAAGTGCATCGAGGTAAAGTTCTTTGGGTTGACCCCGTGCTACCTGTGACCTCTTCACCTAGTCTTTGCTCCTTTGTACCTATGGCCACAGCATCACAGAGCTTCCTGCTTGCCTAGAGGTGTGCTATCTGCTTGTCTCTCTTGGTGCTCTTAGGTAACCTCTCTACGCTACTGAACTACATGATCTGCAGTATTTGGAGGCCTCTTCTATCTAATTAGACTCTCGGTTCAGGCTACGGTTAGACAGCTGGTTCCCACTATTCGTTAGGATCTGAAAGAATGAACGAGCAATGTGGAAAGCAGGTCCCCTAAGTGAGAAGAGGGAGGTAGCACAGACAAAGCAAAATGAAACAAAAATAAGAAAACACTGGAGAAGAAGAAAAAAGAAGAAACTTACAATAAGAGTGGCACTATGACAGATTCCAATCGTAACTCTCGCCTAAAAGAATGTTAGAAGCCTATAAGAATATGTGACTTCTTGCTAATAAGAATGTGGCATTTCATACTGATTAAAAGTCCTCCTCATATCTAAGAAAGTAGGGAGAAGATAGGAATTGGAGACAAAAACTGTTTTTGCTTAATGCATGAGAAATGCAACATTTAGAAATGCCAAGAAGACTAGAAGTCTCAGATCATGCTATTCTTTAATTGTCACTTTTTCTTGCAGTCATATTCATATAAAAAAGACAAATTATCAGCATCAGACTTAGCCTGGTCCTTCTTCATGGGTGGTATTTATTTAATATAATATAATGAATAATTGTGGAACCACTGCAAAATTCCAGAGCTAGAATATTTTAAAATTGCTTAAATCTACCTACCTATACTTCCTGTTTCCCATCTTCCAAGAAGTAACTATTGTGATAAATTATTTTTAGTTTTATCACATATGCCAAAACAATATGCCATTCAACTTGCTTGTCACTGAATGTTATAAACAGGTTATCATACATACAGTGTGCACTCTTCTGAGCCTTGCTTTATTCTTCTGTTGCTACTAAGATAATTCTATAGAGTTGCATGTAATTGTGGTTCTTTCCTTTTCACTAATTGTATAGTATTTTACTGTGTGAATAGGTCACAATTTTTCCATTAACCTATCAATGAACATCCTGGAGATTTCCAGAGGTTTTTACTCTTACAAACTGCCTGTTATGGATACTCTAGCCTCCAGCTACCCATGTGCTAGAGTATCGTCAGGACACGTTCCCAGGAGTGAAGGCAGTGAATAATGGAACATAGAAACATCCACCTTTATCAGACAGAGCCAAATTCTTTTCTAAGTTGATTCTTTGACAGTTTTACATCCTCCTCCCAATGCAAAAGAGATCCTGCAATTTACATTTTCTTCAAAACAAGGCATTATCAGACTTTTAAATACTGTCAATCAAATATATATATAATGGTATTTCAGTGTAGTCTTCATAAAACTTTTTCTTATCACTAGTCTAGCATCTTTGTTGGTGTTTATTACCTAGGCTTGTTTTCTATTCTTTGAAATGTCTTCTCATGTCAGTGGCCCTTTTTCTATTACATAGTTATCTTTTTCTCATTATTCTCTGGGGGTCATTGTGTATGCATGCGCTAATCTTTGTTGGCTATCTGTAATGCCAATTACTTTTCTTGGTTTGCATTCTGGCTTTTAATTTTTTCTAAAGCACCCACTGATGAACAGACATTTTTAATTTTCATGTACTTTTAATGCTTTTTGGACCTGGTTTAAACAATCTTTCTCTTTCCTCAAGTCAGAAGTAATTTTTAAGAGTTAGAGTGCTAATTTTTTGTTACCATCATGTGGAAATGCAATAAAATTTTAAATATTGATTGTATATCGAGTCACTCTGCAAAACTTTTGTATTTTTTTCTAGTAGTTTTTCTATAAATTCTCTTCAGTTTTCTATGAACATATCCATAACATCTAAACTACAAGAGAGAAAGAGTGGCATGGAAGAGGAAAGAAAACAATTTAAAGAATACTCCAAAGAACAAAAACACTGATCACAAAAAAGGAAAGGGAGGGGATAAAAGAAACACAGAAACATAATAAATGTATAAGCTAAGGGTCCTTGTGAAATAGAAGAATAAGAAGGAATAACCAAGCAAAGGTGAAAGAAGGAGATATAAAAACAGAAATCAATAAAATCAAAGTTAGAAACAATAAGTTCACCCTGGCTGGATAGCTCAGTTGGGTGGAGTGTCATTCCGATGTGCAGAGGTTACTGGTTCAATCCCCAGTCAGGGCACATACAAGAACAGATTAATGTTTTTGTCTCTCTCCCTTCTACCCTCTCTAAAATCAATAAATAAACAAAATAAAAAACCAATAGGTTCTGCAAAGTTAAAACTAGTTCTTGGGAAAATCTTGCAAACTGACAAACCACTGGCAAGATTGATTTAAATGAAAAGAAAGGTTAAATAACTATATTAATACAAAGGGATATAGCTGCATACGTATTAGAGACTAAGAAGATAATCAACAAACCCCATTATTGGTTCATTCTGACAAACATGAAAACTTAGACAAAAAGAACATATCTCCATAAAATTTATATAATTTATCAGAACTGACAGATTATAAAATACAATGTCTGAAAAGTTTTAAAATTATCAATGAAGTTGAATCAGTCATTAATAATCTTCCCTGAAACAAAGCCCAGATATATTTACAAATAAGTTTGCTCATACATTCAAAAACTAGATAATTCTAGAACAGAAAAAGAGAAAATATTCCTCACTCATTTTATGAGACCAGTATTACTTTGATAGCAAAGTACAAGAAAGTAAAAATAAAGAAAGCACAAGAAAATAACACTACTGAGCTGTTTCAATCTATTTAATAAAATGGGTTAATGATAATAAGTAATTAAATGGCTTAATAAACAGATATAGGTGTAGGGATCTTAAGCAAAATATTAGCTAAATAAATTTAACAATATATACAAAATATATTATATCATGGCTAAATTAATTTATCCCAAGGGAGTAAGTTTTGTTTACTTTTAAAAATATATAATTATCCTTTACTTCATTAATAGACTAAAGGTAAAAACCATATGATTATCCCAATAGATGTATATATACTTTTTGATTAAACTAAACATGAATGCATAAATAAAAGTAGTAGTTAAACAGGATTAATAAAGAATGTCTCTAACTTGTTAAAATTAGTCTATCAAAACCCAAAAAATGAAAAAAAATGTTATAAAAAACACCTTCATCCTAAATGAAGAAACACTGGCAGTATCCCCTTTAAAAACCAGGAACAAGACAAGAATATCTAATATTACCATTTCAACTCAATATTGATTAAAATTATTTTTAGAATCATATATCTTTTTCATAGAATTTCATACTAACTGTGCCCTTAAATATAACTCTAGGCCCTGGCTGGTTGGTCCAGAGGTAGAGCATCGGCCCAGCAAGTGGAAGTACTGGGTTCGATTCCTGGTCAGGGCACACAGGAGAAGCGCCCATCTGTTTCTCCACCCTTCCCCCTCTTCTTTCTCTCTATCTCTCTCTTCTCCTCCCACTGCCAAGACTCCATTGGAGCAAAGTTGGCCTGGGAACTGAGGATGGCTCCATGACCTCCACTTCAGGTGCTAGAATGGCTCCGGTTGCATCAGAGAAACGGTTCAGATGGGCAGAGCATCGCCCCCTGGTGGGGATGCCAGGTGGATCCCAGTAGGGTGTATGCAGGAGTCTGGGGAGTCTGTCTGCCTCCCCACTTCTAACTTTGGAAAAATACCAAAAAAAAAAAGATATATATATATATATATATATATATAGATAGATAGATAGATAGATATAGATATAGATATAGATAGATAGATATATCTATCTATATATATATCAGGTGTTCTTAGAGTCAAAGTCATTTTCAAGTTTTCCTTTAAAAAAATAATGCTCAGTAGCAAAGCACAGTTCAGCAGTCAATTAAAGGAGGAAGAAAAAGGAAAAGTACAATTTGACACAGTGAGTTATAAATCCAGAGTATTATCCAAGTTAAATATCATCTCGTTCTGGGACTGAGGAATTAAACTCACTTTGTTTTTTCTTCTTCAACAAACACAGAATGTAAAGAGCTATTTTGGCCATAATTTAGTTTATCTTATGATCCAACTAGCATTATACTGAATAACATACAAACTGAACTGCATTATGTTTGTGAACTTCACACTCCAAGGAGAGCTAAAGAGAAATTTTAGACCACTGAAATGATAATTTTTAAGAAAACTTTCCTACGTTGTTTTTTTTTTTTTGTATTTCTCTGAAGCTGGAAACGGGGAGAGACAGTCAGACAGACTCCCGCATGCGCCCGACTGGGATCCACCCGGCACGCCCACCAGGGGCGACGGTCTGCCCACCAAGGGGCGATGCTCTGCCCCTCTGGGGCGTCGCTCCTGCGACCAGAGAAACTCTAGCGCCTGGGGCAGAGGCCAAGGAGCCATCCCCAGCGCCCGGGCCATCTTTGCTCCAATGGAGCCTTGGCTGCGGGAGGGGAAGAGAGAGACAGAGAGGAAGGAGGGGGAAGGAGGGGGGTGGAGAAGCAAATGGGCGCCTCTCCCACGTGCCCTGGCCGGGAATCGAACCCGGGTCCCCCGCACACCAGGCCAATGCTCTACCACTGAGCCAACCGGCCGGGGCCGTTTTTTTTCTTTTGATAAAGGTACCAGAGATTCTACTTCATTTCTGCTTTGCTCTGAACACGCAGCTGAGCTTTTAGTGAAGAGAAGGACTTATATAAGGACCGATGCCCTTCACTCATTTGACAAATATTTACAGGTGCCTCCTGTGTGCCCAGCACTCTCCTAGTGGCTGGTGATGTAACAGCGAATAAAGCATACATTCAGCCCTGTGTGGTTTAAATATCCAGAAACAGGGGAGTGCTGTTTAATAATAAACAGAGGAAAAGGTCCCCAGTCCCGCTGTGAGCTCTCCTTTTCTCTCGGAAAACCTTCCGTTACTGTACGTCAGGACGAGGAAGGAAGCCTTCCAGGCTCTGTCAGTGCTCCACACCAGAGCTACACCTCATTGAGCCTCTCTTGGTAAATTAATTGATAATAATAGCCAGCATTGAAAGGGCACCTTTCAAAAAGGCATGTGTTGCACACACTCTCATTAAAATCCTGCAATTAAGTGTTATTACTGTCATTTGATTAATGAGAAGCTGAAGCTCAGAGGAGTTCAGAGATTCCACATATGTATTATGGGTATTAATTCAAGATTTTCTGACTCTAAAGCCTTCATGAACATTTCCCAGTATATCTGGTTGACCTATTCATTCATGTCTTCACTCATTCCTTCCTTCATTCACTATCTCAGCAAATGCTGAGTTGTATTTCAAAGGGAATTTTGGATTCCATGTTGTTCTCCTGAGTGTGTGCTGAGTGTAGACTTTATCCCTGACCCATCAATGCCATCTTTTCAAGCTGCGTAATACTCTGCAGACAGCACCTTCTTTTTCCTCCCTCAATTAAAAAAATTTTAAAAACAATTAGAGTTCCTTTCCATGAAATAAACTTATTTGTAATGTGGTGAATCCCTTTATTATCTACCAATGGGGGAGTCCAAGCAGTGGCTGAGTAACAACAGAATAAGGATTCATTCATTCACTCATCAAATAAACATTGAGTATCAAGAATTCTGAAACCATGGCACCAACTAAATAAACAAAAATCCCTGTCCTCATAGAGCTTACATTCCAGGGGAAGGTAAGGTAGACAAATGACTTCTAAGTTCTCTTCAAACACAAGCTTTTAGGTTCTTAGAAATGGGGAGAAGGAGCAGACTGAGAGGGAGGCAAGTTGTCTCTTGTTTTTCAACAAAAGCCATAGAACAGATTCATGTTTAAGGGCAGATTCTGGGAGCAGTGACTGCAGATCTAAGCCTTTTATCACCTATGTTCTGTGCTGGTCCTCTGCTCACCTCTCAGACTCGCTGGCACACACAGAGCACAACCACTGCCAGTTGGCACCACCTTTACCTTATAAATGACTCTCATTCAGCTCTATGACCTCCTGTTCCTCTCACTGCCCGCTGGGGCAGCCTGGCAGTCATGGCAAGTCACTGCCCTCCTCAGACTCTATTCCCCAATTCACTCACTTGTCCTTCGGAGAAATTCTCTTCTCCTTTATGTCCTCTCAGACATGAGCCCTCAAAGCTCGCCCCAGAAGCCCCTGACTTCCTGATTACCTCATCCCTCTTGCCAGGAACCCCACTGGCACTCAGTCTCAGAGTCACAGATCATTCCTCCACCCAGCTCTTTAATAAACATCCAGCAAGCCCTTGCTATATGTTAGAGATTCAGTGTAAGAGGTCATCATTCTTGCCATTAAAAAAACAAAAACAAGCAGACAAGGATAACAATTTGGTGGCCATGATGAGACTAGGGTACTATGGCATCACAGAAGAGGGGCATATGGCTACACCTAGCATTCTGACTCTGCAATGTCCATTTGAAATGGGAAAGTTGGTCTCCATTGGTCCATGACGAACAGTCACAGAGAAGGAGTATGAGGGCATAAGCAGGCACTAATAGGGTGGGGGGTATCTGGACCAC